>NW_026706940.1:0-621254 GCF_024137745.1 Phymastichus coffea | reverse complement strand
TCCCAAACTTGATTCGCTTTTGGCTTTTAGTCTCGGCATGATTTACGTGTGTACGCATATGTGTGTGTGTGTGTGTGTGTGTGTGTGTGTGTGTGTGTGTGTGTGTGTGTGTGTGTGTGTGTGTGTGTGTGTGTGTGTGTGTGTGTGTGTGTGTGTGTGTGTGTGTGTGTGTGTGTGTGTGTGTGTGTGTGTGTGTGTGTGTGTGTGGTGTGTGTGTGTGTGTGTGTGTGTGTGTGTATGAAACAGTCAGTGGTCTCCCTCTGGGAGAGGTTTAGGTATATACCTTTAGCATATCCGCCCTCAGGGCAGTCTGCGAGGACGACGACTCGGCAAACACGGTCTTCCTTATTCATACGAGCTTCCGCTTCGATATGCTGCATGTGACTTTTTCTTCGACTTGTTATGCTTCGCATACGAAAAGAAATATACCTATGCCGAATGTATCAATGTTGGATATATAAAGAAAGAAGCCTTTCATGCGTAGTTCTTCACAATGTATACTACCCAGCTCTTCTCTCTCTCTCTCTCTCTCTCTCTCTCTCTCTCTCTCTCTCTCCCTCTCTCTCTCTCTCTCTCTCTCTCTGTTCATGTATAAGCTATTTTCTAGTTGAATGGATAGTTACACTTTTTCATATAAATTCATGAACTTTTAGCCGACCGTATCCCAGCCTGCTGCTCTCGGTCTTTTCATCGCTTCGTGTCGTGTGTGCGTAGTATATAGAGATTTTTTTTACACGTACATGTAGAATCAGCTTCTCTCGGAAATTTCATTCGAACTGTCAAGTGTAATATCAACGTTCTTTATAATTCGTAATAATAATATCAAACACCCGCAGGCTATTTCATGCCGTTTCGTTTCAATGTGGGTATACTTTAGAGTTTTAAAAAAAAGAACAAGAGTTTGTTTTTATTTCGGTGCATTTATGAGCGTGGCGTTCATTGTAATTGCATATATCCTTTTGGCATTCGAGTCGCTGTGCGAGCGTAAAGAAATTTCCGTGACCGTCTTAGTGGTGCCGGCGAACAAACAGAGAAGAAAAAAAAAACATGAAGCGCGCGGAAATTGATCGACAACAGAGAATAACGAGGCGAGGCAACAGACAAAGCAAAAGCTGCAGCAGCTTCAAAGACGAAAAGACCACGTCGTCGCCGCTGCCGCCCACATCAGCTCTCTTTCCGTATACGCTATACAGCTCTTTTTGGACGCTCGCGGCCCACATGAGTGTGTTGCTCTTGGAATGGAACACGTCACGTAAGAGACGAAACGACAAATTTTCATTGTTGACGTTGCTGTTGTTGACGTCAAATTCATGTAATTCGACGCGTCAGATCTACCAGTTTCTCTCGATGTGTGACGTCGCGGACAGGAACAATGATAAATTATGCAAAGCATCCTGCCCCTATCGGGTTCACTATCACCTCGTTCATGCCAGTCAAGTAGCTGCTTGGCCGAAGTATGGCTATACATTGTTAGAAGTCAACGAACTCGCTGTTGAAAGATCAATTTCTTGCTTCATAAATTTTCCATTGAGCTTTGTGTACAGTCCTCCTACGCATGTCACTCGATTTGTCATGTGATGACAATGGACTTCGTATAGTCTCATTATTCATGTATTTAGCTTCTCGGCGTTCGACGCATTGCGACCGCGTGAGAGCAACTATGCTGGTTCACATTTTTGTCTCGTTGAAGACGACGTTCACTTGAAAAGAAGTTGATCAGTTTTTTCGTTGCCGTCTGTAAACGTATTTTTCCTCGAGCTGGTACATTTTAATGAAGAGCCGAGATAAACAGAAGAGGCCAAAGATTTCATAACAAAACAAGGAGAAAAATGTATCTTAGCTTCATCAATACGATCGGTAAAGGGATTCCTTTATCGTTTTTTTTTTCTCTTCGTCTCTCGTTGGCTCGATATCGAGCAAAAACGTCGGCGAAAGACTGCTCTAAAAAGGAATATTGCTCGAGCACCAAAGGAAGTTCATTTGCCAAGTACAGTACGTAAAAATCTATCGATAAAACGAAGCAAAAGCCTTCGACAGAGCAAGATAGAAGAAGAAATATAGAACAGTGAAGAAGTTTTAGACGACAACGAGCAAAGAAGAAAAGTTCAAAGCTTCGCTCTGTATAGTTCATTTGCGCGGGAGAGAGGAAACGTTTTTTAGCATGAAAACGAGCGGACAAAAGAGAATCGGGCACGACGCGATTTCCTTCTTTCACGCTCGCGCATAACGAATTTCGAATAAGCAAACGCGCGCGGATTCATTGACAGTAGCCGACGCCGCTCTTTTTCTCTCTATACAGTCGCGCGGATTATGGAAGAAGAAAAGGAAAAAAAGATGACAGGATTCTGCTGCTCATTCATTCGCGATTTTCGGACCGAGAGTGGTGGGATGAGTTTCAGTATAACACACACACACACGCGCGCGCGCGCACACACACACACAGAGGGAATGTACAACCGCGGATTTGACGCTTTTATTAGCTCACTGCCCTGGAAAATTCGTTAGCCAGTCTACGCCTACTGTTTTCCGCGCTCTCTCTGCCTCTTTCTCTCTCTCTCACTTCCGCATCGCTTCGCTTTGAGAGCGTGAAACAACGCTACTGTGCTACTGCACTTCGAGTGATATATATATATGTATTTATAGAGCTGGATGGAAACACGAGAAAAATATTCTACTTGTTTTGTATATTTTTCTATGTGTCGACAAGCTTTGACACTGATTTGTAATTCAAATTTCATTTGATGTATATTTTTTAACTTGTCGAGTGTTTTTTTTCCTCGTGGCTCTTCGCTGTTTGTGACACTGATGGGGGACATTCGATGGAACGCTATTTTTTTTTTAATGTAGCTGATTTAGTACTAGTTTAGAATTTTGCAGAGGTTTTTAGTATTCAGTAAAGCTGGAATTTCAGTTTCAGTAGCTGGTTTAATTAACGTCGTTAATTGAAGTTTTAATTTCAAGTAGATTGCCCCATTTGATGAGCAAATATTTCATCAGACGTGTCGAATTGCAAGGTTAGCTGATTATCCACCGATTACCGCTTGTCGATATTATGTAAATGAAGACACGCGTGTATTACTAATAACACTTGCGATACCCTCCACAAATTGTCAATGGATAAATATTTGACACGAATTGCAGATTTATCAAAATTGTATGACCATTAGGTGTTTGATTATATCCGCTTCATTGAAATGCTATTTTCTAGAAACTAGCGTTAACTGCTCTCATTACGTAAGGATTCATCGATATATTTTCCACAAAAACTATTGTCGATTCGCACGTAATTTTGTTCCGACGAACAAAGCTTGCAGGCGACATTGAAAAAGTCAAGCAACACATCAGCACAATAATAAAAAAAAAAGTGGATAAAAATCTACATAAGTTTGGAAAGTCAGCTCGCGCTCACAATATTTCGTGCAGAGAGAGCATTAGTAAGGAATGGATAATGTTCGCTTTCGTCGCGCGGTTTTGTACTTTTTGGCCATAGTACAGTTGAGTTAATTTGTATTCCGAGCAATTTTCGAAAAGTGAAGCAAAGTTGGTAGGGAGAGAGTCGTGGGGGCCACGGTAACAAAAGAGTGCGCCGCTATGCGTAACGACTGTGAAGTAGAAGCCCCGGGTTCGATTTTCCATTTTCAACGTCGCGCTCGATTTGTCGCCGTCGTCGACGCTCGCTCGCGCGCACCTATAACAGCTTACCAGACAAATGAGCCAGGCGAGCGACCGAGAGGAGGGAGAGAAACGAGAGGCGAAGAAGAAAAGTCGAAAGCGATTTGTCATTATAATAAAGCAAAAGCCGAGTCGCGGTTATAGCCCTTATCTTCGCGAGGCTTTGTTCACGACTTTCGTGCCTGATTTTTCATCGAGAGATACCCTCTTTGATTTTTACCAATCACTCTGTTTTTCCCTCAAATCCACTCGCCTCGCTGACGATCTTCCTGATTTCCACTGATTATTATCGTGAAGTGCCAGTTAACAGACGAATTAGTAGCTTTTGTCAGATTGACGCTGACTGAGCCTGTCTGAGTCTTCGTTACTTATACATATATCTTTGATGTAACTAGTTTGTCGCCAAGTTCATTGACATTCTCAAAACAAGAATATCGCAATCTAGATTTTCTTCATTGTTGACGAATATTAATATTCCAAAAGTTAATCCCAACACTCCATCCGAGGATGAAAACTCGGAATAATTACAATTTAATTTGTCGTCGAACTCCAGAACATTTTCGTAAAACTATTTACGTTGCCAAGTAATCGTGAAATTTTCATCATAACTTGTAATGAATTCATCTTGTTTGATTACTGTTCTTCGAGCATCTTGAAAATTACGAGGGAAATCGCAAGTAATGTGAAAAAAGAATGTCCGACGAATAGAAAAGAAAAAGTATCCTGTACTCGCGTGATCAAAGTCCAACTAAATACGAAAAAAGATGAAAAAGAAAGATCGCGCGGGCGTTAGTTCGTGAAGCAAAAAGAGAGGGCGAGAAAAAGGGGGTCAATTACGAGTGAAACTGCTCTGGCAATCGGTAATCGAACTAATTAATGGGGCAACAGAGTCGCGCAGAGTTGGAAAAGCGAGCGGCAAAGCGAACGATAAAATCACTCGAAGCGCAGTGGCGCGCAACCGAGTGTGCATACGTAGGTATATGTGTGTTTGTGTGTGCTCAGTGGCCGAATTTGGCGTGCGCTTGGATATGGGCCATAAATTGCACTTCGATGCACAGCGCGTGCATGCGAGTTCTGGAATAAAATAAAGATAAAAAAAATACGTAGTCAAGCAAGGAAGTCAAGGATCGTTTAGGAGGGAAGGCTTTAGGTGAAATAACTACGGTTTATGTGTATGTAGCATGCGGCTCTCGTACGGTCCGATACCCGCGATTAATTCCTCCTATTTCGCCCTTTTATTTTTTACGAGTCCAGAATTTGGAGCTTGCGTTAATTGCGCATTAAGCTCTCTCTCTCTCTCTCTCCACCGATTTTACATCGTACTTCTCAGCATTATAATGTCAATAACATGTTAAGCCATACCAATGCGAATATCATATCGACTACTTACATGGAAACTGTGTATTAATGTAAATTCTTTTTGTTGCAGGTGAGTTGAACATGCAATCGTGTTGTTACAAATCGACAGACACGTGAGTACAAAACATGTTATCTGTGCAATGCTGTATTATGTGGGCGAGCAAAATCGATGCATTATAATATAGACAGACAGAGGCTTAACTGCGTAACAGTGGGTTGGATGCGCGCATAACGCACAGCTCTCTCGTAATTGTTTACATCCATTCAGGCCAACTTTCGTGCGGTGAACGACAATACCCCACCCCCTGGAATGTAAAGCTCTCCCTCTCTCTCTCTCTCTCTCTCTCTCATTGGAGCGGTGAGCAGCTGTCAAAGCTTATTGTTGTGCGCACGATGCCAACTAATTAAAAACGACCAGCAGTAACGCCGTCGCTGTACCACTCCTGCCGTTGTCATGCTAAACAATTATTTGCTACTTCGGCCAATTGTTATCAGAGCTGCTTTATATACGCGTGTGGTGCTCCTGGCATGGAGTGTGAATTTTCAATACAGTTCAATTTTCAAACCAATAGCCGAGAGGAAACATTGGCTTTGCATTTGTGGGAAGATTTATTATTATATTGTCTGGCCGTTAGAACGAAAATTGGAAAATTTATTATGATCGAATGCGTGCTGCTGAAATAGAATTCACATTAAAAGCTTATTGACGCGACTGCTTTTAAAGTTCAACGCGTTAACGAACTCGAACTTGATTGCTCGTTAAAAATGTACGCTACGATATTTAATGAGTATTATCTAAAAGTACGAGCGAAATATCGAATCTATACACGCGACAAACGATGGAACAGTCGTCGATTGAAAATTCCATTTGGCACTTGAAAGCTCGACATTGTGCCAGCGCGCTCATTATTATAAAACTACTTCAAAATAAATACTCGCTATTTTCTGCGCAATGGTATCTTTCGAAATAACAAAAATAAAATGAGCTAGCGAACAAAGCCTTTTCCAAATTGCAACATTGTACACATGCACATTGAAATTTAGCATGCTAAAAAAGCAAAAAAAACCAAAGAAAAAAGGAAAGGAGGAGAAGCGAAGCCATTAAATCTGGTAACGCAACGTCGACGAGACAACAATAACGAAAGTGCGTACGTGCGTCGTGTGCGTGAGGCGCTTGTGTGTATATATGCAAGAGAAGCGAAAATGAGGTAAAAACGAGGTCGTCCATAACGACGCCGCCGTCGTCGCCTCTCGACAATAGCAAGGCCAAACGAGAACGAGATGCGGGCTAGCGAAAAATAAACGAAAAAAAAAAAATTGCTAAAGCTGCAGGGCGCGATAAATGCAACTCTCTTCGGTAGCTTATACGCCCAATTAGCGGCGTTTCGTCTGCTGCTGATTAGCCAATTTCGAATTACCGACGCCAGTACAGAGCTTGTCTTTTGTCAGGGGGCGTATTTGCGTTGCGTTTTCTAAAGTGAACAATGTTTTTTTCAGCAATCCAAAAGAATGCTACTGTTGTTGCACCTTTGTACTGTAGTAATGCGAGCGAGAGCTTTGGATTTGGCTTTCTACTCTTCGTTTCAGTGAATATTTTCTGTTCTCTACGGCACACTCTATTCGTTAATTTTAATGAAAGGATTTATAATTATGACGTGTTTAGGGTAAAAATAATAAAGCTTCTTTTATACCTGTTTCTAGGTCCGAATATCACGTGAAAATTCTTGGAAATCGTAGATACTGCATATTTCACGACCCGCATGTACATTGACCACATAGAATGATTTTTGCAAAACCGTGGTAAACCTGTTTCGAAAGAAAAAATCGTGCACGCTCCACATACACGCTTTTATGTAAAGCTCTACATCAGTTATTCTCGAAAATGAAAATAATTTCGTCCTTTTTTTCTTCTCAAACATAAAGGAAACAAGTAGCATTCCAGGTTAAACTCATTTCTACACTAATTTTAATATCGCAAGCAGAATGTGTGTAACCCAGTGGAATAATTTTTTTTTTTCTGTGGAAGCAAAGGAGGTTAATTCTGTTTTCCGAGATCAAGTCGTTTTTGTCGTATTTCTTTATGTTGAAGAATGTATTTTACAACTAAAACAAGAACAATAAGTTTCATTACTCACGGGAAAGAAACTTTCATAATATTTGTCGTAATTCGGAGTTAATTCAATTTTCAAACTTTCCATATAGTTTAATTCCAGAGAGCTTTTCACTTTCGTTCTTCCTCTAAAGTTATAATTCTGCCTCATCTCAAACCGTTTAAAATACTTTATATCGCATGGTTGCGGGACCTTAAATCTTATCTCAATAAAACTCATATCGAAGATTTTAATACTTCAAGAACTTACATAACTTGCACATGATATTCACGATGGATTACAGAAAATGTAGTAAATTATATGTTACGCTTGATACGTTTTTCACGCCTATGTCAGATTATCAAGTATTTTACGATACGCCATATTTTCCTATAATACCAAATCACGTCGGACATTAAAACACAGCTGAATGGTTTATGCGGTTCTCGTCGAAGTTTAACCGACGCGTAAGACATTCAGGCAAATATTGAATTTTAGACTGAGCGTAAATGAACCACTAAAAAAAGCACACTGAAAAGCATACATTATCCACGGCATCGTACATATCGGCAAGCGATGACGAAGTAAGGCTACGAGAGCCATAAAGTTGGAGAGCTTCGTATCAGGATAAATTTTTAAAGCCAAGCCATTTCCTCGATACTAAAGGAAGGCGGTCGTGGGCGCTTGATTAAAGCACATACAGGAGGGACGCATAGACATGCGATACGGAGACTCGCGTAGTATATGACGCGCGAGAGAATGAATTTCCGAGGCCTGAGGCCGATCGATGCGAGAGAGCATACGTGAGCGCTTGCAGCATAATTATACGAGGCCACCGCTGCCGCCGGTGATTACCGATATCTCTCGCTCTCTCTCGTTCTCGGGCTGACGAAGGTACAGACTATTAGGATGTGTGTGCCGGCGATATACAGCCAACTATTGGGCTCGCCGAGCGGAGTTTCTTTGGAACTGTGGGCGTCTGCGTGTGTTGCGGGATTACCAACTGATGCCGCTGCACGATCGAATTTCGCAGGATGCTGCGCTCTGCACTTGTCGCTTCCGCTCTCTGCCTCCTCCATCTTCCTCGCGTGCATCCTCTTGTTTCTCCCGCTCGCGGCAGCGACGAACCAGCGGAGCTTGCCTTTTTTGTGCTTTTCGCGCAAACCTCCCGACGCTATCTTTTGCTCGCGGGAAGAGCTGTACGTCGGACAGGGCTATCTTCCTTCCAAGTAATTTCGCAGAGGATTCGGTTAGCGCCAACGAAATGGATGCGCTGGCTGATTAAGTGCTTTAGCTGTGCTTTCTTTCCGCGCGAGAGATCTCCAAACTGGATTAGCAAGACCGCGAAGCTTTTCCAAGCCGCGTCTCAGGATACTAATACGCGCGATCTTCCTGACGGGAGGCATGAGTCTTAGTTCCGAATGAAACGTAGGTACGAATTCCGCGCGAGGCGAGTTGCGTTCTGAGAAATGCAGCGAACGAGAAGCCGGCCATTGTGTAACGTTAAAATGGAACCGCTTGTTAGCCGAAGTTTCAGCAAAGTATAATCGAGTAGTTTGCGATTTTCAGGCTGGTCGATTCGTTTTGCGCGAAGCGCGATTGCATGGAAACATAAAGAAACTGCCTCGGTGATGTGACCTCCAGTTCTTTCGACAGAATTCAATTAAAACGAATCCATGAAATTGGGAGTTCTCGAAAGGCAGCCGCCGCGCCGCTATCTTGAAAGACATGGTTATTAAAAAGAAGTAGCAGCAGCTCTCTCGCTCGTTCGCGCCTCGCTGTAGTATCAAACGCAGGCAAAAGCCACTTCAGGGCGTTATAACGTGCCACTTGTGTTCCTACAATTTCGCCACTAGCTTTTGTTATTTTAACAGACGCGCGCGTTATACATTCGGGGATGCGCCTTTTGTGTTTATGCGCCCTGAAAGAGAGGCTTTTGAATTAATTCGAAGCATCCGACCATAGCATTTATCTCCATCAAAAAGTGACGCGCAAAACTTGAATAATGGATCGCTCTCGCGGCTGTGCAGCGGCAACAGAGAACAGTATAATAAGGAATCGGAAGGAACGTATATGTGAGGCGCATCAGTCGTAAATCCCCGCGAGATCTTCGCAAAACAAGCTGTCAGGATAACCAAGACTTATCATATAGTTTCGCAATTTTCTTCCACCACGCAGATCGAAATCCAAAGTAGACATCCATCCTATGGTCGCAACTACACGAACTCATTAACGTATCTCTCTAAACGCAGACTGTCATCCTTCGTGTCAGCCAAACATTCGTGCAGCAGCCGACTATTGCAGCAGCTCAGTGCTCGCGCGGCGTTGGCTTATATGCGCGAGATCATCGTTGAGGGAGCCAGCGAGCGTGCCACCACGGACAGCTCTGACAGACCAACTGTTCTATTGAATATGCATATATACCAGCGATCCGCTGAGATATATAGCTAGAGAATACTGTCTTCTATTTCATTTAAATCCAATCAGAATTATGCGATCAGCCATTCACGCCACTTGATGGATATTGCATTTTCAATTTCTTTTTTTCGCTACCAGTCCAACTGATATACGATTTATATGTATACTCGCGCATTATGTCATGTGTGCGGAGACAAATTGGAAACGGTTTATAAAACAGAATTTAATGGGAACTGATGAGCCTTTCACTTGTAAGAAAACGCTGTACGTAGGAACGTGAGTTACGCACCAAATTTAGTTGATCAAACGATGATTTCACATTTTTTTTTATTTGTAATTGACTTTCGTCGATTACGCGGTCAACTACCGTTTCATTTTTTCCTTTCTTTAATTTTTTAAAATCCGCGTTAAAGTAACTCATGATCTATAAAGTGGTACTCCTTCCAATTCAATTTATATATATAATTCCTTTATACCAAGAGATCCAAGTGCGTAAGGAATCTTGCCAAGTTATTTAAATTGGATTTTTTCGAGCAATCATCGTAAAAAGACCGCTTAAATTGTAGAATAAAAATAAAAATTCGCACTGACTTTTTTTTATTCCGAAAGTTGGCGAACGATTATTCGTGCTGACGCTGTGCGAAACTTTTTTCAAGGAAAATTGGAGTCAAAAAACAAGAAGAGAGAAAAGCAAGAAAGCGACTATCAAACATTGACCCGAATACCAAATTATATCGAAGTAGATAAAAGAGAAAAAAGGGCTTTTCTCGAAGCGTTTTCAACAAACTTTCGCGAAGCAGAACTTTGTTTTTTATATTGTCACGTGTCTTTACACGCATGTACGTATGTCAATAAATTAAAGTTGCAACCTAAAGAGATTTTAATTGTCTCTTTACTTGTCCATCGCGGCACGTTTTTTTTCATACAAAACGGGAGACAGGTGGTTTGAAGAGAGAGAGAGAGAAGAGAGACAGACAGACAGACAGACAGAGAGCCGAGGACATTCTTCTCACAAAGTTTTCCATCGTCTTTCCTTTTATTTCTTCTCAATTTAGCTACGCGAAATTTTGCTGATTATGCGAATTTTTCAACGCGTCTAATTGCAAAACTGCTCTACATTTTTAGCCTTTCGACGCTGAGCAGTAGAAGTAGTCTTGATTGTACGCTCAAACGCACTCGCGTGCTGCAGAGTGTGTATGACTCAACGAGAGAGAGAGAGCCTCATTAAAATTTCTTCCAGCGCGGAGCAAAAAAATCTTTTTCCGCTTGTTTAAACAGCTACTAAAAAGAAATGTGCGCGCACGCACTGCTAGCTAAATGACAACGAAACTTGTTGATAAGCTGCAGACTCCTGTTAATCAAACTTAAAGTTCCGCGTCTCACGCCAAGTTGTCCGAGATCTAAGAAACTAATTCGTAAATTCGCGCTATTCGATGAAGTTTTATAAATTTTCGTTCTGTCTTTGACGCAAGCTCCATTATTCCGTTGTACAGTATGTGATGGTCTATTACATTGGAAACTTTCGTCGGGAACAAGTTCGTCTGAGATTAAAATGTATAGTTGTCCGATCTCGTTAAAGAGTATCTACTCGACAAAAATCGTGATTCAGTATCTGCCAAGAAGAACAAGAGAAAGAAAAGAAAAAAAAGTGGAAGACGATGTGACGAGAGACAGAGGTACAAGAGGGTCGGTCGCATGCTATATTACAATATCAAAGGGGAAAACGGATGGCGCCCTCGCGATAGATGAAATCCGATGAAACGAGATCCACTGTTGTCGAAGAGTTTAGCTGATCCGCGAGACCGAATCGAAGCGATCCGTCTAGCCTTCGTCGTCGTGTCCCCTTAATATTTGAGAGAGCTTTCGTTTCTTTTTTACTTCTGCCAAGAAAAATCCAGGACACTTGCGCTCGCACAAAGGAACACAGAAGAACGCGGGGCTCTCATCTCTAGATAGATACCGAGCTACTTAACTTTTTTTTTCTGTTGTTTTTTAATTGGAAAGCACATTGTTGTTAAACTTCGCCGTATAGGTCAAAAGTTAGGATGCTTCGTCGTGTATTTTGCTGCTTTACCTCATCAAAAGTTTAAAAAGCTCGCTCCCCTTTTCTCGCGGGAGCGTAACATGTCTTTGCAGCGCAGGTTCACAATTTTTGCTTTCGATAAACAGTCGACGTCAAGTTATTATTGGATAGTTTGCTTTTCATTTAACGGCCTTTCAAGTTTAGCTACTAGAAGTTTAACGTGCTCGCAAGCGTGGCTAATGAAAATATAAATGCAGGTAGCAGCGAATAATTTTTGTTTTTAATTAAAAAACGGTTAAATATACAACTTTTCAAAAATGTTTCCGTAGCGCGTTGATAAAGTTAACTTTCGCGTACACGAAGGTGAAGTCTTTTTGAGCGCAAGTTCAATTAGAATCTAGAATCAATACGCACTGAATAATCGTTGAAAGTTTCGCAGCGTGAA
Source organism: Phymastichus coffea (assembly GCF_024137745.1). Classification (NCBI taxonomy): domain Eukaryota; kingdom Metazoa; phylum Arthropoda; class Insecta; order Hymenoptera; family Eulophidae; genus Phymastichus; species Phymastichus coffea. The sequence continues at coordinate 609,247 of NW_026706940.1, read as the reverse complement.
ATTGAAAACTATGAAAGTAATCAAGCTATCGCACTTCGATCGAGCGGAAATATTCACTCGCGCGTACGTGCGTCTAACGTGTCAAGCACAATTTATCCTTTTCGGCAAGTTTTTCACGCCCTGCTGAGCATTGTGCGAATGGAAAAGAGAGGCTTCAAAGCCGTTTATTCGTCATTTTCCAGCGAGCACTTTCGACAGGTTGCAATTTACAGCGGCAACTCTCTGCGGCGCGAACTCGTTGCCTCGTGGCTAAAATGATAATGACCTCCATTCGACGATGCTTTGGAAAAGAAGAAAAGGAACCGTGCTGAATTTCGCGCTCGAAATTATACGGCTGTTGACAATTTTGCCGGCTGCCTCGAGCGCCTGGTAATGACTTTAACCTTTGTCGATGTTTTTTCGCGCTTTGAAATGTTTGTTATTCGATTCGAGTGCCACTTCTATCGGCAGCTTCGCATTGAACGGTGCAGACGATGCTTATCGACGAGGACGAGAAAAAAAATCGAAACAGCTTTGCGGGCGTATGAATTGAAATTTTGTTATGCCTGGTAGAATGAAAAATACGTCTTTTCATGCTTCATCTGCGCTCTATTTTATCAAGTTGCAGCGACGGAAAAAAGCGCACTGAATAACGCAAAAGCGCTTAGTTTTCCGATGGTCACCGCGAGGAACAGGAGGAAGCAAGTTCATAAATAATTGATATAATGTTTGTTTACGTTTCTCGCTTTTTTCCAGATTAATGTCACTATAAATTGAACGATGCTTCTGCGGTATATTAACTTCTATGGAATGTGTTTTTGAAAAACTTTAGCCGAAGTGCAAACTAGATTTTACTTTTTGATTGCTCCTGCTCCATGTCATATTTGAAGTTTCACCATCTGAACAACTTCGTTAAGAGGTAACTACGAACAAGTTGGTTTATTGCAGCAACGCGAAACTTTAAGAAGCGTAAAACTCTTATAAGCTCATTAATTATATTCCTCAAGAGATGCGCGAAAAATCGAAGCACGCATGCATTCTCGCGAATAAGATACAGTAGTAACGCGAAAGTTCCTCCCTCGCGATACGTGTTGCATTCAGCATCGCGAAAGAACCTCTCTCCTGGGGCTGCATAATTCACGTGTCTCGCGAAGTGCGACAGTTCTTGGAGATTTATTGGCGCGTATACCGTCTCCAATATTTAAACTTGCTATCAAGTTTTGCGACGAATTGAAGAGCTTATTCCGCCACGTTAAATGAAACTGCCTCTTGAACATTTCTCGCGATGAAATAAAACCAAGAGCTCTGCCGTCCGACGATAGGACTTGGAGTGAAGAAAAAAAAAAGAAGAAATAGCGTCGCGGAATGGGAATTGTTTCACGTGCAGTTTTGGTTGGCATCACATGCGTCCTCGACTCCATGCTGAAAAAGCTTTTTCCGCACACGGCATTGTTCGACCATCGAGCTGGAACCTTTTGTCGAAACGGAAATGAAAGGCGCGATCGGTTCTTACGTAAAAAAAATGACAAATACAATTGAAAAAATAAAGTCACAGAGGAGCGGCAATAGCGATGAGGTTCGAAAATAGAAGGTATCTCTGTCTGCACGCCATTCTGCTCTTCTTAATGTAGGTGCTCAAGTGTCCTCGGCGCACTTTCCTAAGCGGTCAGCGTGTCTCGCCTCGAGTGTCGAACAAAGAAAGGCACGACTTCTTTTTTTTTCTTTCTTCCCTTTCACGTCGAAGCTTGTATCTCCGCGATAGCGTTTCATTTTATTGGAAACGCGCTTCGCGTCGAGAGAGTTTCAATTGCACTTCGATTTAAGCTGAAAGTGCTGCTGACTACAACTTGCTAATTAGTTTGTAACGCTACTTTAAACTGGATTGAACATCATCAATTGCCTCGATAACTAATTGATCAGCGAGATCTTGTTAATTATGCACGCGCACATGTACACTGTTGCTAAAATTAAGCTTTAATTAACGAAATGTTAATGGGAGTGTGCCCCAAAAATGCAGAACGCACGCGACCTCAGGCGTAACATGGCCTAAGCCTGTACAAAAATAGCGGAAATCCTTGCGAGTGAAATCCCGTCAAATAGCCAGATTCAAGCGAATTATTCTCTCTTCTCTCTCTCTCTCTCTCTCTCTCTCTCTCTCTCTCTCTCTCTCTCTCTCTCTCATGCATATGTATACGTGCATTCCGAGTTCGAGCTGCGGTGAGAGATTACCGTGCACCCGTATAGTGAAACTTTTATGTACGGCAAAAATTCGATCGTGAAACACGTAACGAGTTTCGTAAGTATTTAATCGCGTCGAGTGCAAGCGGCAGAAAAAAGCAGGAAAACGAAGAAGGGTCTCTTGTGTTAAAGAACTATATGTATACAAAACGTCAAAGAGGAGCATGGCGCCCCAAATACTACGTTCGATGGTGGGCCATGAAAGATAAAACACGTAGCTTGCACTCGCAAAGTTCTGACGGCAAAAGAAACTTTTGCCGAGGCATAGAGGCTCTTGTTTCTCTTGTACTGCTACACATGCTCCTGCCCATGCTTTGCCGTCTCGCATAAACCACAGCTAAAATTGCAATTGCCACGTTGCCGTATTCGAAAAAACAAAATACTACAGATTCTGAAACAAATTAGAACTCGTATTCCGTTATGCGTTTAATCCGCGGAATATTGCCGAATTTTTTTTCCCGTGGCACGCGGGAAAAAAGAGAGAACATACGACGAGGAATATTATGGGCTCGATCAATCACTTCGAAACTATATCTATGTATGAAGCGGTGACTTCTGAACCAGTGGACTATTTAAAGGCGCAGCTATTGCAATTGCAAAGCAAGAACACTGAGGGCGAGCGCGACAATCCGTATGATGCACAGAATGCAGAAGTCCACGCTTTCTCTCTCTCTCTCTCTCTCTCTCTCTGCGCTGCCCTGCTCTGAGATAGCCATTGTTTTCGTGGAATTTAGCCTTTCTCGCATTTCATCAATGTCGATACCAACCGTTATATAGCCCTCCCATTGCTCGATGCTTTCGACAAAATTGTTCGCCTGGAAGCTCTCTCTCTCTCTCTCTCTCTCGCTCTCTCCCTCAACTTCGTGCAACTTATGAAAAAGAACTGCAGACACATGGTCGCTTGAAAACAGTTTTTTCATCGTATCTTATGAGCGAGTGTGCAGTAACGATTTTAAAATTATGCGAATGTTCATATACTTTTTCTCACGTGAATTCATTGTGCGAGCGCGTCACAATTATGATTAGCTCAATCTTATACCTTGTAAGTAGGTATCTAAGGCCAGCGATCTTTCTCTCTTTCTCTATCTACGTCTCGTAATAATTTTTTTCCCACGTTGACACATCGAGTCATCAAGCTACCCTATTTAACAAAATTATTCTGTCGTAATGTGCACGCTAGAGGAAATAAAAAGTACATGGCGTTGTCCGTAAAATATATTATCATTGTCATTCATCGCAATAAGAAAAGTACATCGTATATAATTAACTGCGTACGCCCGCAAGGTGGTGCGGTAAAAGAAATTAAAAAAAAATAAGTATCGAATAACGAACGGCTCCGTAGGAGAGAAAAATTTATCGAACACTGAAGACGTGCGTGCATGTGTGTGCGTGCGTGCGTGTACGTGAATGTGTGTGAATTATGCAGTAACAACATCCGTGATAAATACGAAGCACTTCTGGTAGTGGGAAAAAAAATCACAGCAATAAACATTGCCGCGGCGAGGCAGCAGCAGCAGGGTTGGCCGAATTTATCCGAGCCACTAAATTTTGATCTCCGCGCTTCTTATTTCGTCAGACACCCGGGGAAAACCTTATTTGTCTGACGTAATACCTTTTTGACCTTGTCACAAGATCGCCTAGGAAAGTTCGTTAGCAATTCCCCGGAAAATTGAATTCATGGAAATATATCTTGCGAAGGAGATGAGCAGCTTAATTAATGAAGGCAAATGGAATTGCAGCACACGATCAGTTTCACGCGTTTATACCGACACGGGCTGGAATCGTCTTTATTTTTTGTTACTGCTGTGTGCTTGATTTAGCTATGCGATCTGCTGCTACTGCCGCTACAGTTACTGTCACTGTTACTATAGGGTTGACGTCACCGAAAATATAGCCGTTGGCGTGCGAGATTCTCTGGCTTTCCCTTACTTTGCGCGCACTCGGTTTCTTTGATTTTTCCTGCCGGTCGTATGAGATATGTGCTGCTGAAAATGTGCCAACGCATCGTTTCTCATCCACTTTTTCCCCCTCTTCTCTTTCGAATTTATCTTGTTTTCCTCACCACAGCCCTTCCTGCACTTCATTTGAATGAAAATTCCTCTTCGGCAATTCATTTTGTTACATCAGCTTACTCGCATTTCCAATGAGAAAGCACATTTTTCAACTAGCTAACAATAATTTACTGGAATGATCATGCCATCGATTTATTGCGATCAATTTGCTTTTTCATCTAATTCAAATGAAGATCATTGTTCGTGGAATGTAGTCGGTGTTTAATCAATTGGAACCTAGTAAAATCTACGGTTTGGCAGTGGAATCAGCAGAGAAATATTAGAATTTTACGTGAACGCACGAGTAAAAGTGAAACGAACGCACGCAGTTCTTTTAACAAAAGCATAAACCGTTTCGCCCATCTTCGTTCTTTCAGTATCGTGAGAGAAAAAAAGGGATCTCATCATTGCGCGACTTGCAGCAACACAGGCACATAACAAGCGCGAGTGCACGCTCCGGCGGCAGACACAAACTTGAAAATACAAGAGGCGTATTTCTTATTACGGTGGCGCGTGTCTAATGTCTCTCTGCTACCACTACGACTCGTCGTCCATTTACTCTTGTATCTTGTACCTCGCCTCTCTGACACTTCTTCTTTTTCTCCTTCTCTCTCGTTTCTTTCTTTCTTTCTCTTTTTTACGAGCTCTTCCGCCCGGTTTATTTTATTTGCCGAGTACTCGGCGTCTTATCCGTTCCCCTGGGTGTTCTTTCACAGGTTATCTTTTTTCGCTGTTGTATATGTACCGTGCACTTCTGCTTCCGCACGGGGAGCAGATGCTGAACTAGGAATGTTTCTGCGAGAGACAGACAGACGGAAAATGTTTCGTCAAATAGCTCGAGACGGATGCGAGCTGCTTCTCTTTTTGTTATTGATACTTGGATTTGCGAATGCCGAGTCTTCGTGTGAAGACGCTCGTCCGAGTGTAAATGTAGCTCGGGACTATTTCCGGTGAACTTGCACACGAAACTTTCAAGATATATTTTCAATGCAAGCTCTAATTCCAGTCAAGGCCGTAGCTAGAATGAAAAATGAAGTTAACTCTCGAGCAAAGAGGCCATTTTGTCAGAGGCAGTCTCATCCCGTCGTGTAGTACAAGAAGGAGCGACGGCACCAGCAGGGACAATCTGTTAACGCCTATTTTATGAGCGTGCTCGTAGCACTATAGCCTCGACTTAATTAATAATCCAATTTATTTTCTCCGGTGCGCTCTCTCTCTCTCTCTCTCTCTCTCTCTCTCTCTCTCTCTCTCTCTCTCTCTCTCTCTCTCTCTCTCTCTCTCTCTCTCTCTCTCTCTCTCTCTCTCTCTCTCTCTCTCTCCTCTCTCTCTCTCTCTCTCTCTCTCTCTCTCTCTCTCCACCGTAATTTCTGCCTCTCGCGAGTCTGCTTCACTTTATTCAGAGCGTGCACGACATGAGCGTTTCGGCGCGCACAACGCGCGTTCGAACAAGTCTACTGCCGCTGCCATGTGCCCGAATAGTTGAACCGGGCTTTAGTTTGCGCGCGCGCAAGTCGATAATAATGGTGAGCCCCGTGTTTAAATATTCGACCAAATTGAATTGCGTACGTTCAATTTTTTTTCCGGAAGATAAAGCATTGCGAACAGGTGGTGGTTTGACAAACGAACTGCAGACAGACTTGACGAGCAATTGCTACGACGGAACGAAGTTGGAGGAGACACGATCGAGACGTACCGCCAAGAGAGAGAGAGAGAGAGAGAGAGAGAGGAAATGCCAGCGAGAGTAATATGTTAAAAGTGGTATATCGGTAGCTGCCCTTATTTTATTTTATTTTTTCTCTTTGTTCCTACTGAATTTCTCATGTCTAACGAGAGAGGACAAAACAACTTTATTTTACTTCAAAACTATTGTGTAATGCTTTCGATGATTTTTACTCGTTCAAAAATTTAGGGTCTTCAGAAGATTACTACTGCAGATGCAATGAGAACTTATCGAACCTGCATTAAAAAACGTAGTTAAAAGTTGTAAATCTTTTGCTTTTTATTTACTGAAAAATTAATCGTTTCATTGCGATATTTCTGCTTGGTGTCAATTAAAAGTTGTTTTACTGTAATTGAAGAGAAAAGAAACAAAATGTCCTTCCATATCGACTCAACTATTTTGTAATCGGAAAAAATGTATCGGTTTGAAATTTTTTTCCAGATTGCGTGATAAAAAAAAAGTCCTTGGAAAAACTAGTAGCAGCTTGAACGAATATGAGATGTCTGAGTATAAGCATTTACTTTTCCTGCCTCTTGCTCGTGCGCGTGAAAAGAAAGTTTATACTTGAACCCGACGAAATTAAAAGTCGTATCAAAGAAAATACAATAACCATGTATAACTCCGCTATCTCAATGAAAAGTTCTCATATAAAACTTTGATGTTTACGCTCCGAGTCATTTTAAAAGCTCTCGGTTTTTCCATCATTAACGCCTTCTATTTCTTTAAAAATTTCTGAAACAAAGTACACAGCAAATTTCGATCCCGTCTCGCTAAAAACTGAATTCACTGTTTTCAAAGAAGCCACAGAATAAAAAAATAAAGTGCTATAGCGAATAACCGATGAATCATCATCATCCACCAGCACAAAGCCGGTTGCCATCCCTCGCCAGCTCATATAGTCCTGACAGTGTACGATCGGCATGCGCGCGCGCGCGTGAGAAGGGCTGTAGCCGGTGGCGGTGGTGGTGGGGACGCAGAGGCAGGAAGGCAGGCAGCCGAGAGCCAGCGAGGTTGAGGTCGCATTGATTTTGTCTAGACAGGGTGGAGACTAGACAACTCGCCGATATCGCTTTGTCGAATGAAGTAAAAAAGAAAAGCTCATTGTTGCTGAACAAAACGGATACGCTGTGTTGTGAAATTCAGTGTCGCTCGTCGAATCGGCGAAGTTCGTCAATGTGTTTTAGGCGATCAGTTATTCAGTGATGTCGACTCGAACGAACTGTCAGTGTGAATTCGATCGATTGTATACAAAAATCGTATAAATTGTCGTGAAAAGGTCGCGTATTTTCGGAGACTGGATTTGCGACGAGAAGCCACGCGTGGGCGTTCACCGGCCGGCGTCGTTGTCGATGCAGCAGCGCGCCGCTATGTAGGCAACTTGCACTCTTCTCGAGCGATGAGTCGTTTAGGCTGAATTGAATTACGCGTCGTATCGTATATCTGCAACTTACAAAAAAGGGGAGCCAAATGCGCTCTCGACAACGCCCAAGCCAACAGCTGTACGCCCTAACCAAGCTCAAGGGATGCTGCTGTCGGCGTCGATAAATTTGGCCGCCTTAGCGACGTGAGTTTTCCATATAATTCGCCGTTTTTTTTTTTATTTAACAACAAGTTTTTTTTTACTAGCATGAACGTTAATCAAAATTTACTTCATATGTACATTAAGTGGGTTACTTTGATGAAATGTTTGTTAAATATCTCGCCGACGTAGTCACCAATATAAATTATGCTTACACACTCGTAAGGTCTATATTAGCGCAGAGTATCACTTGTTTTTTTACGACACCGTAAACAAAATTTTTGTTTCCCTCTTTATGAAAATTGAATAAAGCGCACATAATGCGTTAAAAATGGTGCTTTGCCATATAACGCGTATCGATTTTTTATATGGCTTCCGCGTGTGCGGCGCGCTATATACGTAGTGTCACGTTTAATGAAACAAAAGAAAAAGCGAAAGAAGCAACATTATCGCTCGTACGTTGACCCCCTCTGCTGCTTCCTTTATGGATTTTTCAAAAGTTTACGCAAGCACTTTGAAAGAAAAGGGCAGATTGCGATTGAAAAGAAATGCGATGGGCGAAGACATCTCGGAATGAGAAAATTTTACGAATCATTGTTCCCTCGACTCTGTTCCAGTCAATCGGATATACCTTCCTCGCGGTGATGCGGCGAAGCCGCTGCCGCCGCATCTCATCTGGAATTCTCAGGCCGTATGAAGAAGCGGCCTTCCGCTCGACACGCGCGCTCAACTATTTCAATCGCATCGCCCGATAAATCCGTCCTCCAAAGCTTCATCTCTCAGTCTTCCGAATGGGAAAAAGAAAGGCAAAGTTTCCCAGGCACAGAAGGGCTCACAAGTTTCACGAGCGGCAGAAGCTTGTGGAAACTTACTTTAATTAAAGTTTTTGCGTGTTCGAAATCGCATAATTAACGCTCGACCTCAAGCTGCCGGCAAAATGCGTAATTATCGACCCACAGACTATAGCGCTGCGTTGCCCTTTCGCGATAGTCAACCTCGAATTAATCCAATTTGCGTTGCCAGCCGAGCTCGTAGTTCTATCTGGACGCGAGTCCTTGCTGTTAACCACTTTTGGCCCTTCGCATATAGGGTCGTCTTCCTTGTATGATCAATCGGCTTTTCACAAGGGGTTCGCACTCTTGCAAGTGGATATCTTGATTTATCCAATTGTTCCTGAACAACATAGACGCATACTTATGATCTTACTTTGATCGGTTGTATTATATGGTCTTACTTTGATCGGTTGTATTGTAATGCACTCGTAGTTTTATGTATTCGTAACATTTTTTTAATCACCAGTTGATAACTAACTTATTAATATATTGTTACAGCAACACCTTCCACTCCAGTGATGCCGGGTGGAACGCCAGGGACGCCTTCATCCAAAGCGAAGGTGTGTATTTGTAGATCATAACAAAGAGTTTGGTATATCTCATATTTTGACACACGAATACCAAAAATATGCAATACTATATTTATTTGTAAATGTTGAATATACTCGCCTTTTTGTCCTTTATTGAAAAAATCTAGCTCTTTTCGGGTCGATTAAGAACTCAATATTTACAACTGCGAGTGCTCAACTACGTCTCTAACAACTTAATTCGAATTCGGATTCAATAGAGCTTCGTCCAATAATATATTGCTTGAAAAAGCTCTCGGTGTATCAGTTGGAATAAAAAAAAATCCACCACTCATTCGAGATGTTTTTTATGTCAATATAGGAGAAGCTGATGATACGCAACAAAGTAGTCGTCGCTCTATATCCTTTCCGAGCTATCGAAGGTGGCGATCTGTCTCTCGAGAAGGTAAGAGCCTTCATGAGTGTTTCAATGAAACATCTATCTATATAGCCTAATAGGATCGTATCGTTAATTGCTTCACTGACCTGCCGAGTATTGCTCCGGTTGCTCGCATTCAATACCAACCATTCGAAATGGCAGATGTCGAAAGCCTTTTCAGTTCATATCAATCTCCACATATATGGGGATATGTCGTTGAATATTTCTCGTACTACCCCATTAATTGGTATATTTATGAATTCGGATTGGGTGACATGGTGAGATCAATTCGACGTATATATTTATTCATATCAAACAGAAAAAAAAACAACGGCTTTATTTTAAATGCTAATTGATGCAACTCGCGCTCGTTGAAGCAATTATAGTAATAAATAATTTATGCATCAATGACGAGATTGAATGGTAATTTTTCATTCAGGGAGCAGAGTATGAGGTGCTCGATGATTCACAGGAACACTGGTGGAAAGTCAAAGATGAGCACGGGTAAATAATCGATTTGAGCGTTTTATTTTATCAGTGTTAGCAGCTGCAGCTGATTACATAGTTGTCTTCTGCTTTTAGATCAATCGGCTACATTCCCAGCAATTACGTGAAAGAGAAAGAGCTGCTCGGTTTACAAAAATATGAGTGAGTATCGAGCCAATGTGAAAGTTGAATGTTATGAATAATCCTTCATAATCTAAATCACTCTTAGGTGGTACGTGGGAGATATGTCAAGGCAACGCGCTGAATCTCTTCTCAAGCAAGAAGATAAGGAAGGCTGCTTTGTTGTTCGTAATTCATCTACAAAGGGCATGTATACCTTGTCCCTCTACACAAAAGTGTAAGTATCTTCAAATATTTGTTATGCGGGTTATCTACTTTCGAGATATTGTGCTTACGTTTTTCGATCTTAACAATGCGAGATTCAAAAGTTGAAGCAACTTTTGACGAACAAAAGAACGAGTTACTCTTACGTAATAATGGAACGGCATTGTCTGAAGCTTAACGAATGAAAATAATATTGCAGCCCTCACCCTCACGTGAAACATTATCACATCAAGCAGAATCAGCGAGGTGAATTCTACCTCTCGGAGAAACATTGTTGCGGCTCGATTCCAGACCTCGTTAATTACCACCGTCACAACAGCGGCGGACTGGCTAGCAGACTTAAGGCCAGTCCATGTGATCGTCCCGTTCCACCGACTGCCGGCCTTAGCCATGGTAAGCTTGCCATTTCCCTTATCCTACTCCTTTTTTTACATTTTCCGTATGCTCATGAAACACTCGTTCTATTCGAGTACGAGAAGTAAAGACGAACAGTTTGCTCGTCATTAGACACGTTAGGACTGCTTGTTGACAATGACGCGCAATTTGTTTTTCAGATAAATGGGAAATCGATCCAGCAGAGCTGCACTTGCTGGAAGAGCTTGGATCTGGTCAATTTGGCGTAGTGCGTCGAGGAAAATGGCGTGGCTCTATCGACGTCGCCGTGAAGATGATGAAGGAGGGCACCATGTCCGAGGATGATTTTATCGAAGAAGCTAAAGTCATGACGTATGACAAACTTTTTATCTACCAATTATATATACAATTTTGAATGAAAATCACTATTTTATACCATTCATTCTACTGATACAGGAAATTGCAACATCAGAATCTAGTTCAGCTGTACGGTGTGTGCAGTAAAGATAGGCCTATCTACATTGTAACAGAGTACATGCGTCACGGATCTCTACTGAACTACCTCCGTCGTCATGAAGCTACACTTGGATCGAACGTGGGACTGCTTTTAGATATGTGCATACAGGTAACTAACGCGACATATTATATATGTTCAAGATACTTTTAATCTGTAATTTTATTATTTATTAATAACGAATATTTGTTATCAAAAAATAAAAAAAAGAATTAAGTCAAATAAAAAATTGTTAACCTTTAATCGTTCTTATTGTAGGTTTGCAAAGGAATGGCGTATCTGGAAAGGCATAATTATATTCACAGGGATTTAGCTGCTCGCAATTGTCTCGTTGGCTCAGAAAATGTCGTCAAAGTAGCAGATTTCGGTCTAGCTAGGTAATTGAAAAAAAAAGAAAATTTGTTTATCTTGGATACGTGGTTTCCTAACGTAAAATTACTATTCTAGGTATGTATTGGACGATCAATATACCAGCAGCGGTGGAACGAAGTTTCCAATAAAATGGGCTCCTCCCGAGGTCTTGAATTACACCCGATTCAGCTCAAAATCCGATGTTTGGGCTTATGGAGTACTCATGTGGGAAGTATTCACATGTGGTAAGATGCCGTACGGACGTCTAAAGAATACCGAAGTCGTCGAGCGTGTTCAACGTGGAATTATTCTGGAGAAACCGAAGGCTTGCTTCAAAGAGGTTTACGAGGTCAGTGAATTTCGAATATTCAATTCACAAGTGTTTTTCCTTTAGTCAAGTTATTTTAAAATTCACCGACTAATAAACATTTTTTATAAATTACTATCACAAATAAATGTTAATATTCAGCAAATATTGAAAAAAGTATGGATGAGAAATAAACGTATAAACATAACATTTTTTTCACCCTTATCATATCTTAATATGACGTTGTTCATAAATGAATACAAAACTATAAGCACAAAACGTAGAAGTTTATTAAATCGTCCTATGTGTTTGTTTAGACAAGTATGAAAAAAATAAGTGTATTTTTCAGGTGATGAGGAAATGCTGGGCCCACTGCCCAGAAGTCAGACCGTCTTTCCGTGCGTTAAAAGATCAGCTGCTCAACGTATCTCAAGGTCTGCTCAATGATTGACTCAGTCTCCTGCGGTGCTTACGTTTTTCCTCGCCGACCTCGACCGGCAGCGGGCGCACCTCCATTAGTACCATCACCAGTACGACCAGTACCACCAGTACCACCACCAGTATCCCACGCTCACCCTTCCTTGAGCGTAGCAGTCTGCCCTCGTCCAACAGCTCCACCTCCTACAACTCGGCCACCCTGCCTGCCTCGCACCGCATTCGAAGCAACGCCTCACTTCCAAGCGCCGCCGAACTCTTGCAGCTCTCCTCGACTCTCTGTCGCGTCGCTAAGAATCGACAATCACGGCACGACAAAGACAAAAGCTCGAAAATCAAACCCAAGAGAGAAATGAGCGCTACCAGTCTCAGTCCGGTGAGGTTCAACGACGATAATCTAACAGAGCACCAACAGCAGCCGCCGCAGCAACAATCACCGCAACAACAGCAGCAGCATCTCAGTACGACATCTAGCTCGTCCAGCGTCTGCGATATTTGTAGTTCCTACGGGCATCCGTGGATCGAGATTTGCAAGGCCATCCGAGCCACTAAGGGCAATTGATTTAAAGGAAGACGTGCCGAAATTTCATTGACGTGACGATTCAATTAGTACGTCTATACGAAATTTTCTCTCTTTTTAGCTCGAGTGATATGGTTAGACAAGGGTTGCTAGTAGAATGGTTTAGGACCATTTTATATGTAGCATGAGTAAAGCAGTGTGTTTATTATATTGGTTCGATATGAACTGAAACATATGCGACGACTTGCGTTTGTTCGAAGTATATTACGTTCATTATTTCCATTGTTTTATTGCTCAAAGTGACTGCCACAAGTTAAATCATTTTTAATCAATGTTTAATCATTATTTTGTATTGTTTTTGTCGTTATTATCCAATTTTTATATATTTAGAAATAGCATAGTTAAGAACTATGCTAGTCTTTCGTTACTGTGACGTCATATACCTCGGTTAGTAAATGTTAATTTTTTTATATAGTTGTCACTTCTATTAAACAATGAATTTTAATGAACGTAATAGAAAACGGATAAACAAGAGAAATATTGAAGTCTTGAGTGTACATTTTTCGCTTCATTTGAAAAGGAAACTAGGAAAATATAAGAAACCTATGAATCACTTTTTACCACACAATAAGATCTTTTTAAGAACTTTTTCGAATACTACGAATGAAGATGAAAAAAAAATAATTGAGAACTTGTCATTTTTTATAAATACGCACCGTCTGTTATGATGCGATAGATAATTATTACGCACGTGTGCATGATAGAACTGCACCGACAACTCCCACTAGGGAACGAGAGTAATTATGTTCAATTTTTCATTGTACATTTAAAAAAATATTTTCATGCAATAACGAGCATCGAGAACGTGTTAATGTGGTTTTGAAAGGGACCAGAAAAGTGCTTTATTTATTCATCTGATCCCTGTTGTAGCTTTTCTTTTTTATATATTAATTAAGTTTTCGGTAAATTTTTTTTTGTAATAACTATTGTATCATTAAGTGAAATGTTTCTTAATTTGCAGTTTTATGTTGAATACACATGAGTAACAATATATATTATGAATGTAAGAATTTTCCGCGATACAATATTGCAGTTTGACTAATGAGGATGCCACCGGAGTCACTGTTGAATTGAAATTTCATCAAAGACTAGTGATTATTTTATACGCCAGTATGGTGAAAAGTGATAATGTTAATTTAGAGTTTGATATGCACCCAATACTTAGTGTCGCCCTAAAACCTCTTTAATTTATAGTCTATTATTATAGCTGTACTGACTGACAAGAAGTGTAAGTCCTTCCAGAAATACAAAAAATAAATGGACTTGTCGATTTTGTATTAAAATGAAAGTGTCGAATATACTTCTCCTTGCTTTTTTTACTGTCTACTAAAAATGTATAATCTTTTCGAAATGGAATCACATACCCTAAAAATTATCTTTATGACAACGAACTCATATGACATATAAGTAATAAATAATTACGAACGCTTGTGTGTTATGGGAAAATATTGTCAGTCCACGCAAAAAATAATAAAGCAAACATTGATTTGCAATAACTTTTGTTATTCAATGCAATGCAGTGTTGGATCTTTGTGAATGATCAAACAATAATAAAGTAAGAGAAACGTATGTACATATTAATCATGTAAGTTTAGCGTAAGTTTTATTACTTTTGTTGATTACATTCGTGAAAGTGAATAATCATCACATAATATTATTGTCACATTGTTAGAATGAGAGTAATGAATCTCTTAAAAATTTACTATCGTTGAATACGTTAGCATGATTTAGATAGGATCCAAAATTGCTTAATATTTGCATTTTTACGTACATGCAGATGACGATATTCAGAGTTCAATTGGATGTATTCACAGTCAATTTTGGAACCTAACTACAAAGTCATATTAAATCATTTGTACGATGTAATACAATTAAAAAATCTCAATGATTACATCATTTAAAATTTTATTTTAACGTCATTCATAGATATTAATTTTATCAATGGCGATTATACGATCAAGTAATAAGCATCAATGACTATACTAGAGATTGACCATATCGAACTGTTTCATCTAGCAATCGTAGAAGAGGAAATGTTTGTTAATGAAAAATTCACTAAATGAGCTTAACAGTACTGGTTGAGCAACCATTTCAGTACCCCCCATAAAGTACGTACAAAATTTTGTTGAATAAAATGTCATCGCTTTTATAGTTAGTCTAGAAATAAAATGTTATTTTACTGAATGGATTTTGTTTATAAATTTATTTAAATTCATTTTTTCACATTTTTCAATCCAAACAAATGCGAAACAAATGTAAAAAGAACACTATGATAAAATGAAAAACATATCAATACAAAATCATATAAAAATATAATTAAACAAAAATATATTCATTTTTGTTTCTAATTTTTTTTAGTTATATGAACTTTTTGAACGAATAATAAATTTAGCTTTATATTTCAATTAATTACATTTATTATTTGACCAACATCGAATTCAACATTTTGCTTTGAAGCTGGAAATATTTTTCTTTGGCACTAATTTTGCAGGTGTGTGCAAATGTTTAGGAGTCCAGTGTATTATTTATAAACAAACAATAGTCAACTGTAATGACTAAATATAATGCAAATAATTGCATCCTTTGCTCTAAAACATTCAACATTCAATGAAAAGTTCGCCGTTTTTAATTTGAAAAATTTAACGGATCGGCTTTTTTTACTGTCTTGGAGATAATTTAAATTTGAATAATTTATGATGCAGTATAGAATAGTCTGATTATTATATCGATTTTTTTTGTTTCACGTAATTACATAAAAATTTGTTTACCTGATGAAAATTTTTGTTACATATTATTACAGATTAAACATAAATAAATAATTTTAAATTTCATGCAATATTAAACGAAATGAATAATGATTATAAATCTTGTTACTGGTTAATTGTTATAATTAATCACGCCGATTGATACTCGTTTGCGCGTCAAAACCGTACGCATATAATAGCTCAAATATTCTCGATGACGATTGTAATTTCTATGTTCAATGGTTTATTATGTAATTTCTATTGTTTCAATGATTCATCTGCCTGGAATTTTAAATTATTACCATTTTAACTAACTTCTCAGTTTCGTGTTTTTTTGCGTGAAATTCATGAGCTATCCTCAATTCAGTGAAGATATTATATCTTTTATCGATAGAATTTAAAAATACAAGCCATTTGCCAAATCAACGGGTACCTTATATAAAAATATAAAAATTGTCGGATAAAAGAAGCCAGCCCGGAAGGACGTTTGAAGGTCAACTCTTCTGCGAGAATAAACGCAATCAGGTTCGAAATCGAGAATGTATCCTACAGAAATGTACTATCTGGATCTGAAAATAATTATTTTCTATATATACATTTATAAATACCATTATCACAATGAGTACAATACAAAATTATAGTACAAATTCTGCTAAACAAGTCCTTCAGTTAGGTAATTCTGTTACACTCATACCACTATTTGTAATAAGCATAAAATAATTCATAACGAGTTTGCACCACAACTGGAAAAGAAAAGAGAATATTTAGTGAGATCGGATAAACTTGCTACGATTGTACACAATCATAATTTACAAAAGTAAAAAAATATTTATATTGAATAATAATTCTTCATCTGCAAATAGTAATATTATTACTATAGATGATAATGTTGAAATCAGAACAATGATAAAGAAAGGTAAAAATTCGATTGCATGTGAGATAGAAAACTTTTAATTATTTTCAGTATATAATTTAAAGAATAACGCAAAAGCAATGTAGTTTTACACTGGTTTCAAAAATTATGATAGATTCATGAGAGTCTTTGAAACTCTGGGTCCTGATAAATATAACTTGAAATACTGTGACAATAATAAATCAGTGATTTTATCATAGTTAGACCAATTTCTAATAGTATTAATTCTGTTGAAACAGCATAAGTTTCATTACGAAATAAGCATTATGTTCAATGTAACATTGAGAGATATCAAAAATATTTTTATTACATAGATACAATTCATGTGAATAGAATGGAATCGTATTAAGATTGAAGAATTACAGAAATTGCATGAAAAGAAAACAATAGCATACAAACAAGTAAAAAGGCTTTGTATTCTAATAATCAAAATTGTACGGGAATGCTGAAAATGATAATCCAAATTACGCTGACAGTTGAAAAAATGTACTAAATATTTTTCAATGGACCTGCTAACTATATTGAATCGCATTTAGTAAAAGTTATACAATTTATTTGTGGAAAATTATATTACTTCACAGAAATCAGTAATAATACACTCATTATATTAAAACAACCAGCAAAAAAAATTAATTTATAATAATACAGATATTTTAAGGACTAATGAGACTCCCTGCGTTTTTATTATGGAAAAGAAGTAACTTTAGTAGAGTAAATGTAAAAGTACGTAATTTCAATTCAAGTATTCAAGTTTTTACCGCTATACGATTTTCACTGCCATCTAGAAGAGAATTTTTGAACTAGATAAGTAACTAGTTGATAAAATCGCCTCGACTGTTTATGAAAAAAACTTGAATAAACTGGTTAATATTATTTACGTATTCGTTTCTTCAAGAGACTCAATTATAATTACAAGAAGTTTCCGTTTATAGAGTATATTATATATATTAACTATCATTGAATGAATATTTCAACATATAATTTGTATTTTTCGTTTTCTTTAAAATTTGATTGCATCAAATTTTATATAAAAAAACTATACGAAATGTTTGTAAACGATTACTTAATTCAAATCGATTACAAAACAATAGAGAAATGTTGTTATTTATGTTAAATTTGGAAGGAAATTTTATAACATATGTATGGTATTGTTGATTAGATCAAAATTGTTATAAAAAGACAATAAGTTTTTGGAACAGATAATCGTTAATTAACAGATTTAATAGTACAAAATGTAAGTAATGTCATTTGATCAGAAAGTAGTAATACATAATGTTGAATAGTAATGAGTGCTTTTTTTACATTATTCCTTAATTTCATATTAAAGCGCCAATTTATAGTTTGAAAAATCAGCAAGTTCAATGAGAAAATCAACTATCCCTAAAAAACATACATCCAAATATACGGTATATCAATACCCTTATATATCATACTACTCAGCATTTCTGGTGCAAACAGCTGTTCAACAAGAAAAAAAGCGTAGTAGGCATAAATTTCTGACTGGCTGACAGTGATCGCGGACATCTGGAGATCGGATGATGTGTAGGTAAGTGAGCTGCCAAAATATATATAGTGTTCCGCGAGCTTAACGCTCCCGCGTATCGTTTGGACCTATAGGAGCAGACTCTCTTCACGCACGTTCAGCTCGTCACGTATCAACCAGATAAGATAGTATCGGTGTCGTATGCATGGAAAGACTACAACGTGACGCCAGATCTAAAATATCTTCCCTTTAAAAGTTGTTTGTACGCAAAGTTTCAGGACTTGATGCTCCCGTGAGATTCACTTTCTCGATTGGCGCACGATCGATTCCTTTGCGTACCATTTTGCCGCTTGATTTCCGGTCTATTTTGAAATGGATACCGCGAGTTTCATTGCTTACTGTTATCTCGTCTGTGCACTTTCAATTTGTAACGTTAGTGTACCTGTGACATCTTTTGTTTTCGATAAAGAAGTCGCGATCGACCGCATAACTGCATATTCTATATTTTGTCCTTTTACATCACGTACTGATTACGTACGCAGTCGCGTATACTCGGGATACTCTTTTTCCTCCAGACTGTTGTCTCTTAGCTTTCATTTAGATTTTCCTCGCGGCAAGAGTACCGAGCTGAAAAAAAAGATACGGTCGACATCGCAATATAACGTCAATATCATGCCGGTAGCAAAGTGTGCAAAAAAGAAGCTGTGCGATTAGGATCAGTGTCGTGTGGCGAGAGTAAAACTTGATCGGCTTCCAGAATGCCCCAGCCCTTGTGGAAAATACAGTTGTCTTTCGCTCTCCGGCACGCACACGTGGGCGGAAAGTCGAGAGGGCCGCGGAGCGATACGATCGGTTGGGCGAAGTTTTAGCAGAGAGCGAGACAAGGGCGCGCTGAGCTGGCACTGACTTCTGTGAAATAATGCCCGACTTTCGGTAGTGTAGGCGCTTCTTTTTATTTCAGACACTTGTCGTCGTTGCCACTCGACAATCTGCTACCTCTTCCTAGACTGCTGACTGCGAAGTGAAAGCAATTCATCGCTCACGACGAATAAAAAAAGATGAAATGTCAAGGACGAAGTTTGCATTATATAGGGTGTTATGTGACGTTTCGATTGCAGCGACGCGTGGATTTTGGAAGTGAATGCTGCGGCCGACCGCTTCCTGATTTTACTACTGATTCCCTAATCCGACTATATTCAATTACGTTGCGTGATTCCCGAATCTCATTATGCAAATTTTTCAGCTGTGAATACGACTGTTGGGTTCCGTTCGAACAACATCTCTTGTGTTCCACATTTCATTACATTTATAGTTACATTACCGATTTAAAAGGTAATGTATAAAAAATAAGGATCAAAAGAAATTCGTTAATTTCATTAAAATCAACTGTACGTTTCAAATGAACCTTTAATATTCTACATAATCAACTAGCAAACAAATACCTTCGACCTAAAACTAATCGATGCATCCCTATTTTTATTGACTCACTTTCGATAACATTGAATATTCAAACATCCTGATTAAAGAGTTATCATTAATCTTTGTCATTCTAAAAGTCAGTTGAAAAATTTGCTTCGTAGATCTAGGAAAATATGCAGTACAAAATCCTCGTGAGTTACGGAAATTTGAGCTTTATGTAAGAGCGACAATTAATTATTGTTTGCAAGAGAAAGCAATTTAGCATTTAAAATGTACCAGACCTTTGCTAAATTTCGCCTAGGATAAAGTGGATTAGAGAATTTCTATCGAGATACTCGGCTTTTCAGGGAAATGCGAAATTGAAGTAGGGTGCGTCGATGTGTGAGCCGATCAATCTTCGTTTTATGTCTGTGTCTTGCAAACGGATCTTTCCTTTCCAAGGTGATATCTTTTTGGATTTTCTAAACTATTTTTCTTGTCCGTGTCCAAGCAGTAAAACCGAGACGTATTAGTAAAACCATTCGGTCAAGGTATTTCACATGTCGAGGCTATACCTTGTTGCGTTAAAGCTGATTAAAATATGCATTTGGGATTGCACGATTATTCGTTCAGAATGATTTTTTTATTGATTCTTTGGCTTGCGAAATTGTACTTGATTTATGGATATGAAATATCCACAATGGGATAAATTGTAACTTTTCCTAGCAACTTGTTTTTATCTTGATTCTATTTAAAAGCTATTCCATCATAAATATACTTAAATTACTATACTGAGAGGCATAGAGATAGATTTTTTCACTTTTGATTAGTTAAAAATTCGGAAGTTTTACTAGTTATTTTAACAGAAAGCTATGTGTGAACGGTAATTTTCAAACACGACTTGCCCTCAAAGCTGATCGTAATACTTTGAAACGGGCCACATATAATTTAAAATCGAAATCACACTATTAGTACCTTGTTAATGATTGGTGATATTCCATGATACGTTTAGTGATAAAATACCCTCGAATAATTTAGCTATCAGTATTAGCATTCATATTCATCAACATAACCAAAAACATGGATTACGTAATAACAATTAAAAGGCAGTTTTAATCTTTTGCAGCGAAAAATTTGTGAACGCAGAGGCACTTTATTCATTTTTTAATTTATTTATTTATTTCTCTAGAGTGACATACATAAATTAAGAAACACATGCATGTACGTTACAAAATTTATATTCCAGCAGAGGAATATATTCCTGTTCGCTGGTCTAGATCTTGCTAACTGAAACTAAAACTAAGAACTAGAATCTTTAATCTAATATTATTCTTCACCAGAATCTTATAAACATTGCTCTTGCTGTAATGTAGTACTGCACAATAATAGCATAAACGATAAAAATCGTTCAGGCTATTATTGTGACTTAATAACTGATCTTAACGAAGATTAAACTGCAATCGTCTAATATTAGAACGTAAAAGCTCATTTCGAATTCATACGTGGACATATCTACGCAAAAAGAAAAATTTTCAAAAAGCTTTTACGTCAAATGGCAAGCACATCATTTAAGCGCTCCGAGAAAATAGGATTGCAGAAAAGATGCTCCATATTACGAGTATAGTCCAGAATTCCCTATTGGTATTAAAAGACAAAGTCGGCCCTGACGTGTCAAGCGCTAGGGTAGTCCATTATTTTTCCCCTTTGAAAATTTGATTTCGCATACCTTACATACACACATAGTCTATGAGAATTTGCTGCCAAAGATCAAAATGTCCTTGTTTGCCTCCCTTTATTCTCTTTTGATTGAATTATCGCAAGCTCTCATATCCACTTCTCGATATTGAAAAAAGTATCGCAATTAATCGCTCCAATGCTGTTTTTCATTAGCGTGCTTCTGTTCAACGGAGGAGAAAGAGAGAGAGAGAGAGAGAGAGAGAGCGCGAGGGAGAGAGAGAGAGAGAGAGAGAGAGCGCGAGGGAGAGAGAAAGATCAGAGATGCTAATTATAACCGTGAAGGAAATAAAATATCGAGAAATGGTCCCTGGAAAAGAAATTCAAGTTGTTTGTTACAATCTTTATAGGCGCCAGCGAAAAAAGAAAGAAGAGAGCGAGCAGGGTCGAAATTAATAAGTAGAAATAAGGTCGGATCCGTTGGAGAGTAAGGGCGTCGTTGTGCCATTGTGAATAAGTCACTTCGCGCGAAATAAAAAAGAAAGATTGTTTTCCGTAACTTTGATGAATTTTCGTAGATATGACTTTCTTCAAGAATCTTTTATTTAACTTCACCGAATCATGATTACATATTTGACCAAGCAACCAAACTTCATATAGCTATTACGCATAGCAAAATAATACAAAATATCCTTAAGCGTGAATCAAGCTCAATGAAAATTCCGATGCCACAGAGAGTCGAACGTTTCTCTCAGCAGCAATTCGAAACTGTACAAATCAAACATCCATCTAGTGAGCTAGTGGTTGTTTGGCGCCTGTGATGAACGACAAACATTCGAATATAGCCATCAAAACGTTGGAAATGCCACTCTTACGCTACGTTGGCTACCGTACCAGAATTTCGAGCATTTAATAATGTTACCGATGGCGTGGCTATCGTTCGTGTCAGCCATAAAATAGGTGATAAAGTACATAGCACGCGCAATGGAAACAGCGACAACCGCGAGGTAGCAGGCATGACATTTACAAGCTGCAGCGACCTGTCGTCACGATTACAATCCGTAAGAACTCGGACGTACGTCGCTCAAAAAACGCTTGGCTACTTTCGTGGCGGAGATGTTAAAGAATAACAATAAAAAGCCTCCGCGGTGAAACAGAGATAGAGAGAGCGCTTGAAGTAGTAGCGCGCGTCCACGCGAAAAGTTTATTGCCATATCCATATGAGTTTGAGAAATCGGTCGATAAAACGTGGATTATTTTAAATTCAAAAATTGCTTAGCTTTGTGCAGCGAGGCGAAATTAAAATATAAAATTTTTATCGAAAAAATTTTTCATACTTTTTGATGAAAATGCTCATCCACGCTTTTCCTCTTTAGGAATCCTTTGTCGATGTTCGATTTCACTCCCAGTAATTTCTAAAATAATAATTTCCTTTCCGCGATTAACGGAAAATTCAATTAACACTTTGATGCAGGTTCTTTTACGGATCATTATTCGAATGAATATCAACAGTGATGATAGTATTAGTATCTCCCTTGGCGAATATTTTGTATAGGTGATTGCCAGTGCTAATGAGTTAGAAAAGACAGAGCAATCTCTCATGTAAAAAAAAGGACTAATGCGGGGGAAGAAGTGAACGTTACCGCGGGAGAAAAAAAGAAAAGAGAGAAAAATGTTCTACATTCGACGCGACGTCTATCAATATATAACCGCAAAGAGAGAGAGAGAGAGATTTTTTGGCTAGGAATCCCAACTAATCACTTTCCTTGGCGTGTCTCCTTCGGCTTCTTGCCTAACAAGCATCTCAAAGGCTCTTCTCCTAATTAGGCATTAGGCTTTGTAAGCTTTCACTGAATGGCTTTGACGTACGAGCATTTAAACTTTGATCCGATTGTAATATCGAAATTTTGTGTATAATTTCTTGTGTTATGTGTAAGCACAAGTGCAACAAATCAACAATTACAAAGTGAACAATAACTGATTTAAACTAAAAACAAGCAACGGCTAATAAATTGGCGTGCAGGCACGCGTCAAGAATATTTTCCAGGCAACCAATTCTCGGCGAGAGAAAAAGCCTCGAGTGTAGAAAACGCAAGGGTTCTTTGTACTTAGCTATTCCTCAAAGTGAGTATGCGAAACAACGATTCTCCTTTTATCCTCGCCTGTTAATCATCGCGCATTATCCATTGTAGCAGAGAGAGAGAGACTAGAGAGCAAGTGCGTTCGGCCACGCTATGCACGTGTTAAAACAGGCCAGCTGCTAATGGCAGTGGTGGCAGCGGTAAATTAATTAAAAAATAAATTATTCAGGGGATGCTGTGTACACTTTGCTAGGGACTCATGCGCCCGCCAGCTATCGCTTAAAGAGCAGTGTGCGCTTTAAATGTCAAAAGAGAGAGAGAGAGAGAGAGAGAGAACAAAAAGGGTAAGTGAAGGGAAAAGCAGAGCTTGCTTGGCGCAGTATAAAACGCAGCGTCGTACACTTTGGAAAAGGAAGAGAAGAAAACGTGTAAAATAGAGAGTGTACTGCAAGCGAAAGAAAAGCCTCAGATGTATACACTATTATCGTTGGGTGCGTGTGTAACAGGTTATTTGTGTAGCTCACCGTGTCGGTCCTTCGCTTTTGTTGATCTGATAAACATTGATTTACGCTGGATATGTCGTCGTCGTCCGCTCGGATTACCACTAACGCTGCTGTAATAACAACTGGCCGTGTACGTGTCTGTGTGCGTGCGTGCGATCGGTATCGATTTTTCTCTCTCGACAACGACAAAGAGGAAAACATACGGATGACCAATTGAATCTTCAAATGTCATTAGGAACAATCGCGCAGGAGCCATGCTAATTCAATCGTATCAAATAATTTTCTCCGATTGAATATTCTCATTAAACGTGTGCGCTTGTTGCAGTAATTATCTGCATTAAAAGCACGACTTGTTATTACTGTTACTATTAATATTGCCTATTGTTTATGGATAATCGATAGGCAGCTTGTCATTATATAAGTGCGATTTAAGTGTATTTTACATTTACACCATCGTGGCTGCGTTACATTTCAAATAATGTTACATATATTGCGAAGTAATTGTCGGAAATAAAAAATGCGTCTACTAAAGACAATGAAATACCAACAAAAGTAAGTGTTGCATGTGCACGTAAAACGTACGCTACTCTTCTAATGAAAATTGGCAGTAGTGTAAAAAATGTTGAAAAACCAGGCAAAACTTACTCGTATGTTTTAAAATTCGTTAATGACACTTCCAATGAAATGCCTTTTTTCTTCTATAAGGATGTTTATAGAGCACTTTCAAATCATTCTTTATTCTATTAAAATAATCTGATCTATACGAAAATTCTAGAATACTTAGATCATAACCTATTTGCATTGAAAGCGAGTCATAAATTTTCGCAGAATGGACGCAGCATCTTACATATTCCCGTGTACGAAAAGCTTTTTTAAAGTTACAAGCGAACCGCCGATGGGAATATGCGACACTCTTCTTGAAAATGTGAGCAATTGTTTAGAAAATAGACGGTGTGTTGGAAAAATGCATCTATGCACTGTGTGCATTGAAAAGCATGTATCACTCGATACAACAATACGTAGAAACATGACTCGAGCGATCATTATCGTCATCCCGGACTTATAGACACTCAAGGCAAAAACAGCCGGCGGAGATACTCAGCCGTAAAGCCGCCAGTAGTGATCACGTCGCGGATGGTCACGGTGTAAGTAGTTGTAGAGTTAAGGTCTGTGTCCCCGGAAGCGGAGGTGGCTAAAAATTAAGCCAAACAAAGCCGACGGTCAGCAGCAGTGGCGCAGAGACGAGGAGCGAGGGGAGGGGGCAGCTTGTGAAGACTTGTGGAGTGGAGGGAGGCAGAATTCTCCGAGAGAGCAAGTTGTGCGCAAGCACAGGTGCAAGTTCACCAGGGGGAGGGTATAAAGAGCCGTGGCGCGGCCCCGCCGCGCGCACTTTGTGATCCGCACGCAGCCGATCAACAGTGACACGCATCCGCAGGCAGAGTCAGGAAGCAGTGCTATTTTGTGCGAAACGACTACCTGCTCTTCTCCTACGACCACAGCAACAATCCTAACGGTTAGTGCTATTGTTCTCCTCTACACGAGACAACTTGTCAGTTTTGAGATGTTGATTTTCCCCTGCGTACGCGTAAAACGACAAACTTTGCCACTGATTCTATAAGTAGATCAACCTAGTTGCCGCCAACACTTTTCCTTTTCTCTCTATTAAACGCATTCTGGCGTGAGCACTTGTCGATATTGACTGATAGATCGCTTCGAGATTCATCATGTTTTGAACGCTCTTTTACCATCGTCCTACGCTTTTCCTTCATACTTCGGGCGATTCTACAAAGCTTGGGCTTTTACTTTCCTCTTTCCGTTCGTCTGCCTACTTTTTAATTAAAAATTGCGATAAGTCTTTTCTCACTCGCGGTTTTTCCCAGGGAATTCACCTTTGACTTTGCTTTTCAAACTATTTGAAGTTTTAATGAAGTCGTTGGTAGTGTAATAATAATAATTAGAGAATGTCTAGCAACTTTAGATAAATTATTGAAAGAAATACTCCAGTTACCAAGTTCAATAAGTTCGCTCTTAATTATGAAAGCAGATAGTATTTTCATCGCGTTCCTACGAAATAGCTTGTTTAAGATACGATTAATTAAATTTATCCTGTCATTCAACAAAAATTTGATAGATCTTTAATCAATTGCTCTTGAAATAAAATAATACGTATATCGTTGGAATGCTGTCCAACAAAATACGCATAAATGATAAATAACTACATAAACGCATTTAAAATTGGACGTTTTAATTAAAAAGCTTCCAAAATCCAAACACGCGTTCACAGGATGGTAAATGAGTATTATATTTGCATATTTCTTTATCGAGAAAATTCATTTTATTGGAAGAATTTTTACGTCAATGACACGGCAGAAACGTAGGCACATATATGCATAGAAATACCACCAAAGCTAAATTGTGCCTGGCTAAATAACAAAACATCTTTTTGCGTACGCTCGTCGGCCCGTGGTCGTATGTGCAACCGAAAAGGAAAGAAAAGTACTTTTAGCGCAATTCAACTACGAACGAGAATGTTCCGACAATAATAAGTGAATTACAATCTCGGAGGAGAAAAAGCAACTGGACTTTCATATCCCCGTGGAAACGCTGAAAAATGTGTTTCGATGCACAGCTTTTTTTTCTTCTTTATTCGACTATTCTCTCTCTCTCTCTCTC
The DNA here is from genome assembly GCF_024137745.1 of Phymastichus coffea. Classification (NCBI taxonomy): domain Eukaryota; kingdom Metazoa; phylum Arthropoda; class Insecta; order Hymenoptera; family Eulophidae; genus Phymastichus; species Phymastichus coffea. Next base: position 583,121 of record NW_026706940.1, on the reverse strand, counting down.
TCTCTCTCTCTCTCTCTCTCTCTCTCTCTCTCTCTCTCATATCTCACGCGCACTTTGCACCCGACCGTAATATCGCAACGAAAAGCACTTTCAATGGGTCTCGTTAACCCGGAAATACTTAATTGAACGCATTCACCAGTCGAGTGTGTATGTATATAAAGGGAACGCGAGCGAGCGCGAAAAAAAGAAACCTATATGAAAGGTTATTTTTCCCTGCTGAATTGAAGTCACTCGCTTTCGAAAAAGGGGGGGGGGGCGAAAGAGCGAGCAAACGCGCGCGAAAAGTGAGGAGTGCGCGATTTCTCGTCCCGACGTAATTGTTGCCGACGTCCGTTGATGTTGGTTCTGCAGAAGGCACTCGTCAAATTTTCTTTTCTTTTTTCACCATCGCCGGCTATATACAGTTTACCTTATCCGCCATTGTTCGCTGTTGAGAATTACTTCAATCATATATTTTCTTTCGCGTGTAGCGCGATTTCTCGCCCGATCATTTAGCAATTGTCTTTCGAACATTAATTTTTTTTCTCTTTAAAAATCTATATTGTCGAACAAAAGACAACACGTACAAATGTCAACATTAGTACCAGTCAGTTTTCATAAGTGGCTCGTTTCTATCTTTTGTTGGCAAAAAATTTGTTGCACGCTTCCTTTATCCTTCTTTCAAAATGATCTCCTAGTACACAAAGCATTTTTGTGTATTTGAAAGGCAAATATGTCCTACTTGATACGTATACGTTTATGAATTCTGTGAATAAATCTGTTTTGAATATTATAAAATAAAGTATTAAAGTAAATACAGGATTTGGTTGTAAAAAGGTATGAAAAGTTTCATATTTATCGCTATATTGCCTTATTTTTCAAAATTTTTCGCTACCTTTGAATTTCTCAAGATCTCATATTCTAATGATTTTTTTTTTCAATAATTAAACATTTTCTCTCTCAACGCGCAGCATTTGCAAACCTCTTCGTAATAAATATTTATTAGTCGGATGAATAAATCATCGTAAAGCGCGGGGGAAAATTACATTGAAAGAAAAACCATGACGGCGCATTAGTCGGTGATAAACGTCACAAAGCGGCAGCGCGAAAATAGTAAACATCACGACGAGGCTCGCTATTCAAACTGGTAGATTTTCTTCAGCCCTCCGCTCGCGTCGCTTCAGTAGCGCGTTCGCTCGGCGGCTCCATTCTATCGCGCGGCTGCAATTGATGATCGTCGCCCCGTCTGGCTTTCTTCCTCTCTTTGTACGCGTTGGCGTCCTTAATCACTACTCTCTCTCTCTCTCTCGTCCATTGCTGCAACTCGACCTTGCACAAACGTCACTCACGACGACGACGTTTGCTTCCACGACAAAAAGACGACAAAAAGACAAAGGCACCAAGGAGCTGGCTGCTTGTCACATCAACGTGCAAGAGGAAACCTTACGTCCACTTTTTTCCCATTATATGTTTTCACGCGCAGTCCTTAGCACCACTTCTCCTTCCTTTTGTGTTGTGTCGTTCTTCTTATAATGTTCGCATTGTCATATTGTCATCGAAAGCGAGCGAAACGTCTAAAACGTCCGACGCTAAGTCGCTCGCCTCATATAGGCCGCATTCTGCTGGTCACTTAGCCAATCCGATGGAATTTCGATTGTGATTGCGCGCAACAATGTTGCCACCGCTTAGCGCGCGCGCGTCATTTTTGACATAGCCAGACGAACGTGCTCGCTCTGTCGCTCAGTTTATTTGATTTTTCGACCAAATCTGACAATTCCATTGGATCCGAGAACGGAGAACGCCACTAGAGAACGTTTCGGTAGACTGCCACTGAAAGAAAAGTCAAGTTCACGGTATACAAGTTTAATTTGATCTTTATTACAGTTACCGGCGCTTCCCTTATGTACTTTGCTCAGCCACGTGCAAATATTTTCCAACAAATTTCACCTTCGTACCTTTCCTTTCTGCTACAGTGAATCCCGAACTTTTTATTAAATCGACTTTTTATTTTTTTTCCAATCGCTTTTTGTTTGCTCTTTTCGAAGTTCTCACGTATGCTTTTCGTTACTGCCGCGGAATAATTACAATGGATCATATCCCCGTTGACAGTTTTTGGAGATATTTTATTATAAGAAATCAGCAAATTCACTTGTTTGTTTTGTTGAAATATTATAATAAATGGACAGTTGAAAACTCAAATAATGAATACTTCATAAGATCGAGTAAAAATATTCTCACTAATGACATGAAGCATTACTAGTCAAAAATCATAATAACCTGAACTTCGTTCATGAAATTCTATACTACATATTAATTTTTTAGAACGTTGATTGTAGTAAATATTTATCGTTTATAAAGATATTTCTTATTCGAAAATACTGATTATGATTATCGTAATATTATAACTAACAATTGTTCGATCAATTTATGATTAACTCTATAAATCCTCTTAGTGTCAATATTGTTAAGAGGAAAACTGGATAACACGACTTATGATAAATTCATCACAGCAAACTTTTGAATTAATCAATATCCTCGGAAAATAGAAGGAAATTATAAAGAAGAACTTGCAATTCTAAAGCGATTATAAAATAATATTACCTCTCTCGGGTGGGTAACGCTCTCCTCCTTTGTTCAATTTATCGAACGAATCAGATATTCTTACCTAGATCACGTTGGATTCCTCTGGGTATACAAAGATCAAAGTGGCTATAACTCGCGCCGCTTCGAGAATGGCTTAAAAGCTCACTCCCGGAAACTTATGTACGTGAGTGTTAGGCAGCACCTACGTACCGCGAAAAAGAAAATATTTTTTCTACTTGGCGGAATGAAATTTCCGCAGATTTTACGTTTATTGTCGTACCCTTCCTCATGCCGCGCACTGCCAAGTGATTCTGTTATAGGCCCATGCCCTTTGACTTTTTTTTCGCGAGAAAGAGACATGACGTGTCAGATGCACTACGGTTAGGCTTTATAAGGTATTGTACCAGATAATTTTTGCCTCTCGTCGTGAAAAATAAGGGGAAAGCTTTTCCTTCTTTGAAAATGGCTTTGCTCGCTTGCACCATTTTTCGCCAATATTATGTTGGATTGAATATTTTTCACTGTCATTCCAATCCATAATCTTTGATGTTGATCTAATAAACCATCAATTCCATCAATAATATTTCGCCGTATAAGTTTTTTTTCTATATCGACGGCCGTGAAAAATCTCAACCTTTGCTACGAAAGAAATTGGTTTATTAAATTCAAGCCAAAAGCAAAAAAAGCACAAAGTAAATCTATTGAAGCAATACTTCAAGCGAGATCTTGATTAATACGTAAATGAGCATTTCGCATGTGGCAGCCATATACCAGTCTACTAATATTCGAGTAGATTCAAGGAGGAAAAAAATTGTTTCGCCAACTTCTTAAAGTCAGAGCAAAAAAGAGGTTCATTAATTATAATTATTTGAATAGTTTGCCCAAGAAAGTCTCTTTCTGTCTTCGAGTAGAGCTACCTCTTTTCACAGACGACTGCTATTCAAACTGCTCCAATTAAAGGATAAAAAAAGAAAAACGTGATATTTAAAATGGAAATTGCAGGGGAATCAGAAAGAATCGCAGAGAGAGAGAGAGAGAGAGAGAGAGAGAGAGAAAGAGAAGAAAAGTAAGCACATCAAGCTGATACCGCAGCCGTGATATCTGTCTGAGGGAGGGACGGGCGCACCTGCGTCGCTCGCTCGCGCGTGCACTTAATGGAAACTGGGCGTTGCGCAATTTCCAATATATTCCTCGGTAAGAAGGAGGCAAGCGAGAGAGAGAGAGAGAGAGAGAGAGAGAGAGAGAGAGAGAGCAGAGCTACGTGACGCGGGCTTAATCAGCCCATCTCCATAAACGATAAGCGTCGAAGAAGAGCTTGTACGTAAGAGCTGGCTTGCACCTGAAATTAATTGGAAGCGGAAGCCAAAAGCAACGACGACGCCGCCGCTCGGCTTCGCCAGCCGTTCGGACGAATTCGGTTGATGCGCTTGGCTTTATTCGTAAATTCATTCGGAGACGAGGCGAACATGTTTGTCTCGTTGCTTGCTCGCTGTAGACTCTGTTGACTCGCTTACCTCTCTCGCTCTCTATCTCAGCGTGCTTACCTTAACCCACGGCTTTATACCTCTTTCTCGCAAATGCACTTCTCTTGCGCGTGTTTACACGATTAAATGAATTTTGCTTGCTCGAATAGCCGATTGTTTGATCCCGATGATTCCGATGTACGGATAGGTCAACTTGCTTCTGGTTAACTTGTTTTTGGTTGCTCTGGCCGTGATATCATAACCGTGTGTTTATGTAGTTGCCGAACGAGCAATGTTTGTAAAGTAAATGTCGCGGTGAGCTCTTTTTTCCCTGTCCGACAAAAGCAGGCGGATGGAATAGAATTTCAAATTCGTCGGAATTTACATGCACTTGAATGTCCATTAGCATAGTTATGGAAATACACATACAAGGGATTAAACTGCAAGTAGCTTTAAATTAGCTATCGCTTATCAATGCTCCTCGAAACTTAACGCAGCGTATAAATTACATTTGCGATTCACGCCAGCCAGCCAGCAGAGTGAGTCAAAGGCCTTTAAAGCGTTTGCCTCGATGATTCGACGTGGAGCCAATAGAAACGCACTCGAAAGCTATTTCTAATCAATGTGAACGCGCGCTGCTCCCAAGGCAAGTTGCCGTATGTGGCGAAAGAGGCACGGGCGCGTCTAGTTTGAGCTGCTCGGCGGGACGCAATAAAGCGAGCTCGCGCGCAAATCCGCGTCCTCTCATAAACGAGGACTACGCCACGAGGAGCGGGATAGTTTGCAAGTGGAGTCGGTGATTAAGCTTAGGCTACAGCGGGACTAAGTAAACTCGCGTATCGCACGCGCGCGCTCGCGCATCGTTGAGCTTATTGGGAATTATCGGCGCGGCCACGTCAGCTTGCGAAACGATTCGTTCGGCCAAGGCCGCGAGCGTAATTAGCGGTGCACGCGCCAAACTTCCCTCTGTCCCTGTGCACAAGCCGACATTTCCCTCGCAATGTCTGCCTACCGAAACATTGACGCTTTATTAATCGTCGTTGCTCTTTGCCGAGTGTAATGGCTACGATATTTCTTGTTTTGTCGTTTGATTTGCGAAATCTGATGACTGATTTATGGTTAGCCTGCTCGGGATGGATTTGCCGTAATCGATCAGTGGAACGAATCCGACACGGTCGGACATGATTTCTCTTAATGCTATACCTATACGTCGAGATTGGGCGCAAATTGCATCTTGTACAATTAGAATGAGCTGCAGGCGTTGGCGGTCAATGACTATTGACAGATCGACCAATTTCTTTGTCGATAGGATTTTTCGAATGAATTAACGAAAGTGACTCGCACGCGCGCGCATGTACGGGTGTGTGCGCGTGTGCGTTTAACGTGACAAGATGATCAAATTTGAAATTCCAAAAGCTACTTTGAATCTATTGTGCAACTGAGGCTCAATAGTCCTAGTGAGCGTTCCACACGAATCGAGCCTGCGCGATAATTAACTCATGCGTAAGTAAATAGCTTCCATGCATCCAATAGATTTCACGCTTACGAGCATTCATAGTCACATTATCATTCTCGATATACGTGCTTATAATGTCCTAATTAAATCAATTTACAATAATTTGTTGCGAGCTTATATCGCGCTGTTATTTTGCGAAAATTCGATAAACTGAGGAAACCCAGCTTATCATATTGCTATTTTTATCGAATGGTTATCCCTTGTATTGGCAACGTTTTTAGCCGCAGACGGCTAAATTCAATAATACTTTTGCGTGAATGATTTAATTTCGTAGAAATAGAACGTTTGATTGATACGGTTAGTTTGCAATGATTATTGGTTTCCCATCGTCTATTAATAAAATGTTTTAGGGATGAATTTTGTTGAAATACGCAACAAAATATTCACAATTCTTGCATTCAACAGTGGAAACGTCAGCCTGTTAATAGAATAAACGCAAACAAACAAAGTCTTAAATTGCATATATAAATAGTCTCAAATAAGGAGTTTCATTTTTAGAGCTTTAATAACTTGCAGCGTAGAAAAGTCGCTGCACGAAGTTATAGCAATTCTGAGAATCGACGGGTCGAGTCTATTATTAAATTAAATTAAAGCCGAGAAATAAAAGAGCCGCAGCAGTGTTAAGTTGCTCATAACTTCTTCGTTCTCACTCTAAGATTGTTAAATCGTAATTGAAAGCAGGATGAATGAAATTTTGATCGTTTTCAGCTGATAGAAATACTGCGTGGAAACGATTCGGTGCAATGGACGTCCGCGTAAATTGGAATTTACTTCTAATCGAAAGTCGCAACATTAAACCATTGGGTGCGCTCTGCGAAATTGATCGTGGCATGCGCGCGCGCATAAAATACGGAATCGTGATTGAAATTTTTCACGCGGACACGCACGAGTATTAGCCACGATAATCGAACGCGAAGTATAATTTGCCCCGTGACGGTTGGCCGAAATTATTTTTTTTTTTTTCCTCCCTCGCGTTCGAACGCGCTGATAATTAACGAGTGGAATCGTGATTTCGAGGCGCGAATTCGTATATATCGTAGTAAACTGCGGACGCGCTGAAGCGACGCGTGGTTTTATCGAACCTTTTCTGGCGCGAGTAAAGAGATCGTTTTCTTTGAGAGCCCTAACTAATTGGTAAGTTTAACTTCAGTGTATACGCGTGTTCGAGGGGTAAATTAGCATCTTCAAGCGGTCTTTATTATGTGAGAGAGATACGATCAACTTGCGCGTCGAACTTACACGAGTCACTCTTACTCATGCTTTACTTGCTTGTATCGATTGAAATTCACTCTGTTACTCTTGCAAAATAATAGTTTGTTCCTAGTAATAGTGATAGAAATAGCTTATCTTTTATTAAGATTAGGATGAGTAAAGATAATAATGTAATAAATTACCAGTGTTGTTTCAAGGCAGCTTCATACACTTATGTAAGATACCCGCATGATGCGACTATAATATAGTATAGATTGGAGGAAAATTCGATACTCGATTTATCGGAGAACTTATAAATAATCGAAAGATATTAATAGAAGATTGCCGATTATAGACATTCAAGACATGTTTTCTTTCACTACGTGAATGTCGCGACTCATGCATCTTCAAGAACAAATGAATCGTCTTCTAAATTTACAAATTCATCGAATCCATCAAATTCGGTTTCTGCACGATCACCCATAATGTTGAAATTGAGCCGTTTAACGCACAGTCATAAAAAAAAATAAAAACCTCATCCCCTACGTATGTTCGGGGGTAAAAAATATTATTTTGAAAAATCCAATTCAGTCAGCTCCTTCCTACCCAGGTGTGCGCGAAGGAAAGCCAAGTTACGCCTGAAAGTAAGTAATGCTCGTATGCGCGCTTGCGAGATTTTCCGAGGCCTGCACCCACGGCACTGCGTGTGTCCTTCGCACTTGGTCGCTTCGAATGCATTATCATTTCACGCGGTGGCAAGCGCTACCGTTATTATAAGCCTCCGCCTCCATAAACTTTGTTATTTCTGGAATTGCGAAATAAAAAGCCACGTGTCAGAGGGTTAGCAGCGTGCCGTGAAGGTAAACGATTCCAACCTTCATATAGTTCCATATTTTCCTTTGATGCCACTCGATTTCTCGATCGTTAATTTTTTACACCGAAAGTTTATCGTTCAAGAGGTACCGTGTTTGTCGTTTTGGCTCGGACTTTATGATCGTCAACGTTTTGAATAATGTTTTGCCAACCGCTTCGCGGGATCGCTTGCACGCACGCTTTGTGCGCTGCTTTTTTTTTTTTTTTTTTATATTGGCAAATGCGCAACAGGGATGAATTTCAAATAAAAAAATTTTTTTTTTACTTCGGACTTGTCAGAGCGTAACGAATCTACGATAGTGCTTGCTTTTTTAGTGTGTTTTCGATCGATTTTATGATCGTCGTTATGTTGCCATTTGCATGTCACGACTAGAGAATAAAATTCACAGATGGAAAGAAACATGCGTTTCAATCTTTTCGGTGGTTAAATTTCAATGAAATAATTTGAAATATCAAAATAACATGACAACTTTTAATTAAAATAGTATACTAGGTCTAACTTGAAACAATGTTCTAAGGAAAAATGTTTGTTCTATAAATGAATAAACATATTGTAATAAGTCATTTTGTAAATAAACATACTTTTCATTAAACAGTTTACGAAAATATAAATTTGAGCACAAATAGTCATGATGATGAAAACGTTTTAAGCAGTGCATATAACGCGAATGAATAGAGTCCCAGCCTTCGATGGGAAGGTTAAGTTAATATGATTTACGACTGTGCAATCATTCATTAAGGGCAGCGTCCTTTTAAACATAGACGATTCATATTACGTGTAAATAGGTGTATATGTTCACACGACCCGTGTCAGCAAACTTTTTCTATATATCTACTGAGTAAACAACGCGAACATATTCAAGTTTGAAGTGCTTACTCAAGATTTCAAGGTAATTTCGATCTTCAAATTAATCACAGAAAAAGAGAACAAAATGTCTAGTTAACGTGCTAACGTAATTTTCTCGAAAGTACAGCATTACAGTAATAAGGCATAGAAAGGACTACGATGTCGTGGCAGCTGTGACGTGAAGACACGCTAAAGATATGTATAAAACTGAATCTAAAAGCGACATTTGAATATCAACGGAAAGCCGCGAGTTGACGCAGCAATAATTACTGTCCCCTACAAAACAAGTGCAAACGTACTGTAAATCCTATCGTTTGAAAGTATGTTTACCGACTTATAACGAAGAAAATTATTCCGTTATTAATAAAGTTCTTGATTCTATTAATTGAAAGGTTTTATTAATATTTTATTAGATTTTGCTTGAATATTAAACTTTTGAGAAATGTAACGAGCTTTCACTGTCATTGTAGCGCTACTGGTAACTTTAATTAATCGAATAAATTTGAGAAGTTTCAGTATTTAACCACTAATGGATAAGGTAAGTGCAGGAATATTTCTTACTAGAGAATTATAGAGATTATCACAGAATAATAGTAGCGTAATAAACGTATCATTCTCAACGTGGTAACGGAACTGACAGACACGAAAATGGAAACATTCATCGAAAACGCAAGAAAAATCATTGTCGCTAACGAACTGGAAGACTCGCTCTCACTGTTGACTTGACTAACATAAAGCGTTAGAGAGAGAGAGAGAGAGAGAGAGAGAGAGAGAGAGAGAGAGAGAGAGAGAAAATAAGTTTATGTGCGCGCGGTTGCTGCCAGGGTCGTGCGCTTAGATCATAAACTGCCAGTAGCAGTAGTGGCTTCGTGTTGCTCGCGATGAATTTCAGGGTAACGTGAGCGCTCTCTAGGTATTCTCCAACGACAACGCCCTCAATCTTCGTTCCGCATATTTAATAGAAACTCTCGTCGGGAAAGATAGCCATTAACTTCCGTGTTAAAATGGAAGATTTGCCGCGCTTTTGTAGGTGCACGTATACTTACACACACGCGCGCGCGCGCGGGCACACACACACATATCTCACTGGACGGCGAACGCATTTCACCTACCCCCTTGAGTTCAGTCGAGTTATTATCGCTGAGATATTTCGGCAGTCGAGTCGTAGCTGCTGAATGAAAACTGATAAAAAGATTATTTTTTCAAAGTCACCGAGGACTGATTTATCTTCATGCATGCGCGCGCGTGCCAGTCTTCGGTTGGTTTTGCGAATGAAAAAATAAATGGCCATTTCGTCGGACTAATAAGACGACACTGAAACGGTAAAACTACTGCGAGCTTGAAAATGAAGCCTCAAAGGAAGGCGATTGATTCAATGGGCGCGCTTTATATTCAATCCCCTTCAGCTATCCATCAACATTAATGATGCTAAAGCCGCGATTGAAGCTGACGTACGTAACAATCTTGATGCAATAATGAATTCTCCGGCATGGCCTCCAGACGTGTCGAGTAGGACGAGCGAGCGGAAAATTTATTCCGCATTGCGCGCGATATCGCGCCGCGTTTATTAAGATTCTCATTTAATCCTCCATGGCAGTGCCACACGCGCGGCTATTATACTCGCGTCCACGTCAAGCGCGTCTTCTTTCTTTCGAAGCGTCGTCGTCGCGCTTCAAAGGCTATCTATACACATAGTTGTGGCGGCTCGCGCAGCAGCAGCGTCAGCTCGATGAAAAGGCGTGTATGCGCACGAGCGCGTTGATAAAAGATTAAGAAAGAAGAAAAAATGGAGGAGCAGGGCGAGAGCCAGTGAGGGTAATTGGGTTAGCCTTAATTATATCTCGTCGGCTTGGAAAGTCCGCCGCCAAAATTATCTAGCAATTGCACCCCATTAGCTATCGACCTCTTCCTGCCCCCCCTCCCAACAGTGCGTTTCTTGCTAGCTTCAACGCCTCGTCTTCCTCCTCGGATAGCCAAATTTCGAAATTGCGCGCTCGAGCGCGTGAGCTATTAGCTGATTACTCCGCGTGCGTTTGCACTAATGTTACTTTACTCTCTCTCTTGCTCTCATTAGTGCGATCTGTCAGGCTCTCTCTCTCTCTCTCTCTCTCTCTCTCTCTCTCTCTCTCTCTCTCTCTCTCAGCCCGCAGTCTTTTTAGTTTTAACCCTGCGCATTTCCTTCGTATGCGCTGTTAGTCTATCTAATGGTCATGTTGCCTATTTGAATATATATGCATATACATATATCCATAACAAATTTCTCGCTGTGCTTTTCGTTAATGCCAACTTTGTGCTTATTCTTCAAACTTCTAATGAACTGGGTGTTTATATTTTTGCTGTGAAAATTGCCGTTTGGTTCACTATACAAATAAGTCGCACAAATAAAAAACGTAGCTCATTCTCAGAGCTTGCTGAAAAACAATAACGCGTTTTTTCGCGCGAAAATTCTAGTTAAAAGCCTCGTTAAAAAAATGTGAATGTAATTTGAAGTTTTAACTGCAGTTATGACGTCATCTCAATTTTCACTTTCCCTAGGCTGAAAATTCCCTCAATTGAGCCATTAAACATTCACATGGCCTGTTTCGCACGCGGTGATGTAAAGGCGGTAATTACATAGACGTGGTTGCCGGACTATATTTTCGAAATTACCTCAAATACATTAATTATCATTGCAATTAGTTGCTTTGGGCTTCAAAATAGTCAAGAATAACAAAGCGCATGCAATTTTCATTTTGAATCACAGGAATACTTTCATCATCTATCTTATTTTATGCAATATTGTAAATCATAAAAGAATAAATTGATATTATTCACGTTAGAAAAATAATCTAAAAATTAAGCAGGTTTCGCAGTGAATTTTTTAAAATACATCTAATTTGGAAAATATTGTTTCTAATGCAAAAATGCACCAAGCAGAAAGTAGGTATCGTAGTAGGATTAGAGAGTGTTATATGAGCTTTACGACAATCACCACTATAAAACGTATTTTTGACAGCATCATATAATGACAGATATATCAACGTTCGGTACAAGCACCCGTGCAATCCCATTATGTTCATATATACTGCCATCTTACATAAATGTCAATATGTTTATAGTCAGTGTACTAGATAAAGTAGTTTGATAAACGCGCGACTAATAAAGTAAATAGTCCGTAAAGTCCTAATATTTTAATTAATGCGTACGTTTCTTTATTTTTCTGACAGCTTTTTCTAATTACTGTAACTAATTTCAGTTCTCCTTCATTTAATCGGGCGTGATAAAAAAATCTTCCATCTGTTATTTGTAACAAAGGGATGTGAAAAATAAAATGGATGCATATTTTAGTCTTGCCCCATTTCTTTAATTCGTCATGAAATAATAAATTAAAATGTCGGGAACAGAAATGCAACCCGATCAATTGGGAATAAAGGATTTCGTAATTAACATTTGATTCGTGTTGGATCTTCATCAATCAATGTTGGATTTTAATTAGCTTATCATTATAAAATAATTATACTCACTTCAGAATTCATTTGATAGGAAGGAATTTCTTTGATTAATGTACTGCTTCATTCACTAATTCGATAAGACAATATTACTCCGAGATGAAGTCGTTTCGCAGTTTATTGCGGTGTAAAGTAAATGAAATGGTAGTCGTATGAAAGCACGGTTGTAAAAAAAAAAAAGCTCGGCTCAAAAAAAAGAAGTGCCAATCTCCCCAAGTGGAATTCATCATCACGGCTGTTGCAGATTATTAGAAATGTGTCCTACAGCGCAAGAAGGGGGAAAGAAAGAAATGTAAAAATCACCGTTGCGACCGCTGCTCTTTCTCTCTCGCGCGCACGCCGAGCTATAACCGTGGTATGAAAATTTATGCAGCCTTCTTTACATCTTTCCTTACCGGGACCTGCGAACAACCAACTTTAATGTGACTGGGGTTTTCTCTCTTCTTCTTTCATTTTCTTCTTCTTTTTTTTTTCGTTGAAATGAAAATATTCTTTCTCCTTGAACAACTTTATGAACTCAATTAGAAGGAAAACTAGCAATGCGCTATATAATTTTGTGTGCGTTCTCTTTTTTTGACATTAACTAACATGTAATTTCAAATCATTGATGAATAACCTAAATTCTCGCCAACGAGGTCGTCTTCCAACATAATTATACAATATACTCTGCTCTGGTCTATCAATTTTGTGTCTCCAAGCAAATTATGTGCCTATGTGCAAACAAGCATATATAGTAGGCGAGTTAATAAAGTTTTTGATGAAATTTACAAAGTTTCTAAAAGCTTTCGTTGCTATATAGCAACCAAAAAATTCAGATCTGTTTGCCTTGTCAAATAACGCTTTCTCTCTTTCCGTCGAGCATTAAATCTCTTTATAATCAAACGAAGCATTCAGAGCTTCTAATCTGACTTGGCCGAACAATTAATGCGGCAGCTCGTGCTTGCGAGCACTTCTAAAGTCCGAAAAACTGTAAGCGTCTCTCACACTACATCGACGTTCAATTTCACCTGCACACTCGCATCAAATGCAATGCTCGCGCCAGTCGAAAGTTCTTCCGTCGTTTTATTGGCCTGGCAGCTCTTCCTACTCGCCAACATCCTCACGCTGAATTACTACTAATGCTGCGTTCTGAGGACGACAGCTCGACTTTATTACGCAGCTATTGACATTCCACTCGGATTGCGGTTGACGATTGTTGGAAGAGATCTATGAAATTTTCTATAAGCGAAAAAATGGACTAACACTTCAGTTTATATAAGACAAGTAGGAAATTACGTATATTGATTAAACAAGTTGAATGTTTTATAGGACTGTCTAGCTCTACCCAAGTGACTAAACTTTAAGACAAGATTACCACCTCGCTATTGCACTTGACACGTTCCAATGAATGTTAACATATTTTGAGATACGACCTTGTTTGGAATTGTAAGACATCAAACTGTTCAAAGTTAAAAATGCCTACTACCCTTTCGAGAAGAGTTGTATAGCTTTATATAATTGACAGAGTTTATGATGGACTAAGCACATTATGTTAAACGTATTTTGCAACATAATAAGTATACAATAGATACTGGTATATATAGTATATACTGGTCTAGTCATTTCCTTCACAAGCAGAGACTAGAATATTTCAGATACAACGAAAAATAATATATTTCGATAACAACGCAACTGTTGTCAAAAACAACAATTTCAACGTTCTTCAATAGAATTGTGTTCTGATTTTTTTTTCGAGGAAATTGTACTTAATATTCACTTTATACGATAAGTACGCTATCCGTACAAGAGCGCTTCGAGGAAGTTAACTTTTTTTTTGTCGATAACTCGTAAGGGATTTACCACGGTCAGATTATAGAGTACTCCACTCAGTTTTTTATTGCATTATAACAACGTCTAATGACTTCGTCGAGAGCGCGAGCGAGCCCAAAGAAATTCATTTCGTGCGTTTAACATTGCACGAGGAAATTAGACTCTCCTAAATCTTTGGATTTTCTACAGCCTCTACGAGTAAATATCAAATTCGAAGCTACGCAAGCTTCACGCAGTTGGCGTTAATAAATTAAGAAAATAAGTTGTAACTATCTATGGCAATAGTTCAAGCTTAACGTTCATACAAAAATGTGTTATGTCAAATACGCTGACATTTACAGTAGCAACAGTGGGTTGAAAGATATTTCCATGAATTCTCAACGCACAAACATGGCTCAGAAATCGATCGCCATGCCCACAGAAAAAATATCATATCATCACGTTCAAATAGCAGCTGGCGCAATAATTGTTCATTCAGCATTACTTCTTTTGATCGCATTATTAATATTTACAGCCACCGGTCGTATATCATTCGGCGTCACGGCCACGGTAGCAGCAGCAGCTTTATCTGTGTAGATAATGGAAAAGTGTATCAAGGTTTTTCTCTCTTGCTGTGGCGAAGTTTTCTTTCTCTCCTTTTCGTCTTCTTTTTTTCTTCTTTTAATTTTTTTTATCAATAATCAATTTGCCTCGCCGTCGTTCGATTCTATTTACAGCCGCTTTTTAAATTTATGGCTCCTCTGTCGCATGCGTGTAGCAGTTGTTGTATCTTATTTAAAAAAAAATTTTAATGCAAAAACGTGAGTGTTTTGCAAATCGCTGTTCTCTTGTTAGAGAGATAGAACATAAAAGCTTCTCGCGTCCTTGGTGGATTTTCAGAGGGAGTATTAAAAGTAATACTACTTCAAAGGTATGCTCCATAAGGTAAATCTTTGCCGAAGCTTTGTGCAACGATTTCAGTCTCTCGTTACAAAATCGCTCCTTTTCTAAAGACGTTAGCCGCGCACGGTCGTTACGCGCCTTTATTCCGCACGATAAGTATAAGCTTTGCCTTTGATATTGGCAACATTACTGCGGCAGTAATAGGAAAAGCGATTGCTACGGCGTATTTTTCACGCACGCGGCTAAAGGTATCATCCCGCCGATGACAATGTTATACTCAAGGTTATACTCTCCGTCAATGACACGAGTTGCACGAATAAGCATACATTCTAATTTACGTTTGCGTTGACGAATGCGCAACGAGGGGTATGACGTATTTCGCGTGATGTACAACTTTTCCTTTTTGTTGTTTTCGCACGGATCTGACTAACCAAAATGTAAACGACTCGCCATTTTCGCGTAGCCAGCTTTAATTTATCTCGTTGCGGGTCAAACGAAAAAAAAAAAAAAAAAAGTCAAAGAAACGCTTTGGTGGAAGATTAATACGGCTAATTTGCACCTCGAAGTCGAAATCTCATTTCCATGGGTTCTCTTCGCGGGCATGTGCGCGCGAGTCTATTGTGCCGAAACGCTTCCGACGCGCGGGGCAGTGCGGCGGAGGCGGAAACTTGGCAAAGTTCAGCTGTCTGCCTACCGGCAATTTCCAGCTGTCCCGAGCTTATTATTATCGCTACCGTGCGAGCCATATTCAATGAGCGAGGTTCCGAGATATTTTAACGTAGCTAACCTTTCGAAATGCTCACGCATCATCGCAGCAGTGCTAACTGATGTACAATGCTTCTGGTTGTCTGATGTGCGCATCGAGCCTCAACTATGTTACCGGATTTGACCTTTCGTCGTTGAAATTTATGGCTTGATCGGATGGAGGAATGGCGCGCGTACAAGACATCCTGATATTCTCGTGAAGTGGACCGAGTTAGCAACGAGCGACTTTTTCTTGCCATGGCTAGTTTAGATATTCAGAGAGATACGAAAGTTATCTATAGAACATTATTGTACTGACGATTTGCGTCTGAATTATTAAGTTTTATTAAAAATCTATGTTTTCAAACTAATATCTTTTCTATTTGCATGAATATCATTGTACTAAGAAAAATGTGCTTATTTTAAGTATGCAGCAAATTGAAAAACTGTATTGTTTCTCATTTTGCTGTGATAATTTATAATTGTTAAAATCATTATTTTTGTATGGATTTCTTGATATAAGTAATAAGACCTATTTATTTTCATAGTATTTTTATAGGCCTTTAATTAAAGAAAATAATTTATTTTAATTCACTGCATTATATTTAAAACAATCCTCTTAATTTAACAGTATTGCTGTAACGTTTTAAATATTTTTTTGATATGTTAAAGTGTGAGCACAAAAAACTACATGTACATGTAATTAATATGTTGCGTTATAACTGGTGCATGGAGCTCTCTCTCTCTCTCCTCTTGGTGTCAAGATAAAAAGTAATTGGTGAAACACACAGCAATACCTGCAAAAAGCGAAAAAGAGAGAGAAAGAGAGAGAAAGAGAGAGAGAGGAAACGCTAGTAAAAATGAAGGATGGCTTTGAATGCACTCACTTGTCTACGCTTCGTATTCAGCACTCAAAAATTGATTGCATTCAAAAAGCACAGAGATAAAGAGAGCTCTTCAATTTGCCCACGCGACGACGAGGTGACGATTATTAGAAAGCTATCATACATACACACGCGAAAAATATCTCGCCTCTCGTAAATTGAAATTCAATCAACTCTGCTCAGTTCCGGAGTTTCGCTAAGCTGGCAGAGTTAAGACGAAATTCAAAGCAAGCATAACTTAATACGCTCCTCGTATAAGTTTCAGTTAAATCTTCTCAGGGCCAGCGTCACGAAGTTTTGCAACGTCGAGTTTTGCTTGCCTCGTCATTTATTTACCGCGTAGACTCTCTATCATCAAAGCCAACGTTTTCTTATGCTACTTGTATTTCTTCTCTCTTTTATTATACAGCAGAATAGATACACGGCGCATTAACTCTTTCGAATCTCGTGGGACAGATCGCTCACGTAAAAAATAGAGAAACTACGCTAGAGGAAGCAACAGGCTGCGCGAAAAAAATCAGGTAAAAAAAGAGCGGGCGCAGAGGTCGAATGCTTTATAAGTGCCGGGAATATAGAATCTCGCGAGGTGCTCAATGAAAATTTTATGTCGACCCCAAAGAAAATTAAAACGCTCGTGAACAGCATTCAATTAAAGATTTCGCTTTTCCTCTCTCTCTCTCTCTCTCTCTCTCTCTCTGTCCGCTATACATATGTATTTGAATGTAGAGTGGCACGCAAAGATTTCCACTCTGTTACTAAAAAATTACGGGAGAGCTTTTTGTTTCACTTTTCTTTGACTACAGTTCTCCGAGCTGTGCTTTACCTCGTCAAGAGAGGAAACCTGCTAAAAATGCATGAATTCTTTTTTTCTCATTCTCTTGATTTGGCTTCTTTTTTGCCCGACCGGATGCCGAAACGCATCCTTTTAATATATCTTCTTGAAAGTTCGACTGCGAATGTTCGTTGTAATACAATAAGCCGATTCTACTTTTTTTTTTAAAGAACGATTTTTAATTAATTATCCTGCTGTGAGTTAAGGCTGAAATGAGTTCTTGGATTTCCATTGGTAATTTAAGAATTACCGTGCAACAACGCGTCCAGATGGAAAATTAAGTTTACTCGTAATAATAAGTTTATCAAAGCCTTTTTACTCATTCTTGTAAAAATTGTGACTTCAAAAGTAACGTTATACAAACATCTACAGCAAGCATAATTCATGATTCATTGAATTCATGATGAATATTTTACAAGAACATTTTTATTCACAACTGGAGGTGTAAAAATATTTACTGATAAAATTTTTATTGCAACAGCTCGTTTTATCTTCACGTTTTTTCTCGTACGCTGGCTGCATATATTCTATACGAACGAGTAAACAAACAATTCTGAGTATTTGATTGTTCCATATTTTTGTGAAAAATGTTACCGGATTCCCTTTTATTTCGAATAACCTTTCCCTCTTTTTTCAGTTAAGAGTCAGCTTTGAAAAAAAAGTATGGATGAAATCCGGTAGTTCGACAGTCAATAGCAATTTCCTGGTGGGATCGTCGAATTTCTAATCAAGAATCGTTAAATTCGTCGCTGCAGCTTTGTGTACTGCTGTGTCGTGTAATTGAAAAGCTGAAGGCTTAGACGCGCAGAAAAAGAGCCGAAAGAATGAGAAAAATAAAAATTTATGTCTAGAGACTTCTCCCCTGCGGCCTTAGGTATAGCTTTGCAACAATAGATAACCGCGGCTAGCGTTCTCTCGACTCACTCGTGCACAAATGCGCAATCTCCTTGGGCTTCGAGCGCGCACCAACAATTTGCATTTTCGTCTGTATTCTGCGGTTCCTCGGCTAAAAGTGCTTCAGGGGGAATTCACATCGGAGCTTGATGCCTTCCTCTATTACTCATTTCAACAATGTCTGTTCTCTTTTTGATTTTCCTTTCTCTCGCGAATATGTACTTCCTCACGTCGCACTATCATACAAATTGTTAGCTGGACTTTTTAAAGTTATCGATCTTTACAAGATACTGCTAAAAGCTTTTTCCTAGTTGAAAATGTAAATAAACATGAAGTGTTCCTATTTTTTTTTAATTTTTAAATTACGAAAATTTTCTCTTCTAAATGTAAGCTGAAATATTAGAAAGCTCCAACATTCGATGAAAAAACTTTTAAAATTAATCCTGGAAAGGAAGATAACATTTTAATTGATACGTGGTTTCTTAATGTGAATATTGTTTGCAAAGATTTAATTTTACATTTCAATGAAAGCCAATGAAAAAAATAGACGACATAAACAAATCATCAGTGGTTTCTTTTATAAATTTCAAAATTGAAATTACATTTTATTTCAAATTAATTATTCTACGTATCGATTCAATTACACTACAAATCCTACCGTAAAAAGGTTTTGTGTTTATTTAGTTTCGTAGTGAAGGCAGTTTCATTCGAAAAGCTATGAAACATCCGTAACATTTGCAAATAAAAAAATCCTTAACATTGAATAAACTTATATTACACGTATTGTAAAAAAAATAGAAATTTAGAATTTTCAAATGTAAAATTGGTTTTATTGCATTACAAAAAATTGTAATAGCTTGCTATGCGTTTCCAAAATTGTTATTATTATTGTAACTTCAAGAACTACATCCACGTGGAACACTGCAGAGGTAAACTAGGTACCTGTATACATTAGTATGCAGATTCACCTCCCCCACCATTTTTTAAAAATAGTACAGAAGGAAAAAGTTTCGCATAAATTTATTTAAATGATAAGGAACCTATAAGCACGGTACTAGTTTTTTGAGGTCATAGCATGCGTATTGATTTAAAAATATTTTGTCGCGTCATATCATCATACCAAAACATTCACATAGCTCGGCTCAGATAAATACACGATGAGAAGCCATTAGCAGTAATCTTCCTCAAAAAATGTAACCCTCGTCACAGGCTCTTTTCTCATTCCATCTTCGTCGCGGGCGTGCGACATTTACCGCATGCACTTTTCATCGCATTGTCCTCTTTACACGTTCGCGTGCAAAACCGGCGCTATATGTTATGTCGATGAGGTCTTAGAATATCAAGCCCATGAATAATTAATGGAGGCGCGCTCGCCTCGCACCACCCCGAAGCTGCGCGCTTAAAGCTTATACGTGAACCTTGGCTACTGGTGCCTTTTTTACCAGTGAACACGTGCGCAAACAAGCTAGAATTCGCATCACACTCTTCTTCATTTGTTTGGGACGCCTACAGACAGCTTTTCATCCGGGAAAATGTGATGTTTTGCTTTATTTAAATCTCGGATTGCTAGGGATGATGTTTTAAAATATCCACGAGGTTGTGGAACATCTAATGGCTTCGCGTGATAATTTATCAATGACAGCCCGTTAAAGATAGATTTAATTGTACGAGCGCGCCCACAGTGAAAAATTACCGGATTACTCTCTTTATCGATGTGTATTTCCGACTCTGTGCTCTTTCGCCAATTCAATTCTCCGCTGACATTCAATACTATCGTATTTCTAAATCAGCCGCCCGCGGAGCTTCTATTTAGCTGGAATGCGTGCGTGCTATTTCAAAAGTCATGCAAATTTGTCGTGGCCCAATCAATACGAATCGCTTCAAGTGCTCGAGACAAATCTCAAGAAAACATCGGTTTTATCGAGAAGGCCCTTAGACAGTGAAGGATTTAGGGGCGCGTGCACGCTTGTTCTTTCGAGATTAAGATAAATTTGGTCAAATAGAAAAAAGGGGATAGAGAAAGAGAGAGAGAGAGGGAGGTAGGGAGGAGAGAAAGCAGCAAACGTTGAAATGTTATTTAAATCACATTTTTATAGAGCTCTTCGTACATATGTAATTTTACGATCGACGCTTCATAACCGCATGAATTTATGATTCGCTAACAGACAAGAATACATTTGTGTTATTTTATTGCACATCAACTTTTTCATTCCTTTACGAAGTCTTTTTTTATGTTAAATTTTCCGCTTGAATTTTTTTTCATATAAATTGAAGGTCTTTTAATACGATTAAAATTAATATATATGTATAAAGAATTAAAAACGACAAACTTTTTATTTCATCAATTTAATTTCGTATTTGAGAAACAAGAGATTATTAGATTTTAAGTTCAGAAATATCGATTATTTGGTAAGTCGCTAAGTGGGTACTCGAAAGTCGATTCCAAGAGTCTTTTCGAAAGAAAAGAATTTTAAAGACAATAACTTTAAGTATCATAATGAATTTGTTTTATGAAAACGCAAAGTATATATTTCGAGTCATGTGGGACTTCGTCTCGAAAATTGAATCTTATCTGGATAGACAAAAGAATTTCTCGTGGAACGGAAGGATAAAAAAAGAGCAAAAAAGGCGATTCTTTCCTCTATTTCAGTTGTGAATTGCTTTAAATTTTTTCGCTATCTCTTCTTTCGCTCGATGTAACACTACACACATATTTATAATAAGTGTGTATCTGTAAAGGAAAGTTCCTTGGTAGAAAATGTAGCGTAGCACGCAGTAGTTAAAAAGAAAAAAAGGGTCAAAATATCAGACGATGAAGTAAAATAGTAGAAAGAGAAAGAAAGGAAGAAAGAAAAATTAAGACAATTGACCGAGGCGGCAGACGAATTAGGGTAGGTAAAGAGTCGGAATGAGCGAAAGAAGTGCAGTCCTGGGTTGAACCAAGACAATTAACATGAGATTTTTATAGCGCCAAATGAATTTTCAGAAATCACTGCAAGAATGAGTTGTCGTTATTTGCTTGAATGTCGTGCTAACTATTTCATTTTTATTTTATTTTATTTTTATTTTATTGGTATAATTTATATGCATGTATTTTGGAAAATGAATTATATTTAAATCTTTAATTTGTTGATTGATTTATCATGGAAATAAAGAGAAGCTTTGAGTTGTTTTATGAATAGTGGTTTTATAAATTATAATTGATCTTTAATGATATACTGACGGATGTGAAGTATTTATTATCATCTAGATATAAATTGAAATTAATTAACGTGTAAACGCGATGACGCTTGAAATATCACGAAAACTAAAAAAGCCAAGTTTCGAGATGATGCACCGATTAATCAAATGATGTCACCCCGGGGCTGGGAAATAAATAACACCGCAAATAGATTTACAGCGCGAAGAGAAACAGAGAGGATAGTAACTATAACATAACAGCCGATCCAAGTCAATACATAACTCTTTCACTAGTCATTTGTAGCCACAATCTCGATTGTTGAATGCACATAGCTCTCCCAATCGACGATCGCGCGACTCAAAATTTATCTAGCTCGCCGCAGTCTTACGCGCAGAGCGAGGTGTCGGTATTGATTTACCGAGTATCATCGAATCTTCGCGCGATAAAGAGTTTGAGCTCCCCCCATTTTTCTTCTGTTCGCACACAGGTGCAACACATAAAACGCGCAGACACAGAAAGAAGAAAAACAGAAGCGCTCGCCTCGGGAGTTTTGTAGAAATACGCGCTAAAGGCGTAGTCAAATGATTCTTTCTCGATGCCGTGGGACGAGATAAAGAGGACAAATAACGTGCGGGGACGATGAATCACGAGGGCTGTGCTACTGTGCTAAATATGGAACTACAGGAATGATTCTTTTCTGTACAATACATTTTATTCTTTCTCTCTGTCTCCCTCCCTCTTTCACTATCAGCATTGTTTTGTTTGAGCGACACTCGTACATATACATCTCGCGAATATAAATTATGAGGCAAGGGCGGGTGATAAGTGTTATTATGAGTATACTGATAAAGACGGTTTACGACGTAATCAATAGTAATATATGAGACTATTGTTGTAACGTTAGTATCGATTTTCTTGAAGTTTTGGTTAATATATTTTCATTATATTCCCTTTGGAAAGTAGTACTTTATCTACAGAAAATTTGTACTTTTCAAAAGCTAGTGTATGATCGTCGGTTGAATCAGCAACACCCTGCAAATATAAAGCTTGACACTATCGAGTCAAAAGGAAAATCCCTACAATGATCAGAGATTGTATATCCATCTCCGTAAAAATTGCAGTGGTACAATAACACGACAATAAATTCTTTGGTTCACTAGGGTATAAGCCGAAACATTTGAAAGCAACTCAAGTGAGGGGAATAGAGAAAATAGAGAAGACAACATCCCATAACGCACAAGAACGCGCACGAGGGAGGCGAGCAAAGATGATCAATGGGGAAATCTCATTGGAATAACGCAGCCTGCGGAGGATTAGGAAAATATTGCTTTTCGAGGATCTTCTTAATCAGACACTCGTAAAAAAATAAAAGGAAGAATGCGTAGCGAGGGGTGGTGACTTGAAGCGATATACACGAAGAGGGCAGAAAGAAGCAATGTATACATCCGTTTTTTCTTTTTTGTGCCGTGCTCGCGCGCGGCCGTCTTATGATTACCTGGAAAAGTGGAACAACGGTCAATCTTTATAGATCTATCGTATCTCAAAGCGTACCGTTCTTCCGATATCCTTTGAGATGTTGCCTCTATAAATAGCCGACATTATTTGCTGCTTAGATAGGCCATTTGTTGCCTTAACTTGCACGCAACGGATTACTTAGTCTGAAGTTTTCGCTCGGTTCGTTAGTTCTGCGCGATGTCTTTGTTTACTTGTCGCGCGAGCTCGCCGAGTGTTGAGATTTGTTTTTCATTGAGTTTCGCTATACAAATATTTGAAAAATACATACATAAGCGTCGCTCTTGTGTCCATATAAGTTGGTTTCTGAAAATATATAGATTGAAGAATAAAAAGCAATAATTCAGTGCAATAAAATATAGAGCTCTTTTTGTTTTCCGGGAACATTATTCGCATGACATGTTGCGGTTCAAATATTAGCCTTTATGCATCGGCAGACTTGTTTTATCCAAATCATTTTAATAAACGAAATGAGTTATTCAATTATACTATTGTGCAGATAAAAACATTCTCGATATTCTCTTATATTTATAAGCGAAATTAACAAGCTGCTGGAATCTCAAACGAACTGTAAATTAATCTAATGAAATTATCAATTGATATTCTGATGCGTGCGCTGCATACTACCTTGAAATTTCATCGGATAACGAGAAAAAAAAGAGACAAAATACTGCCATCCATTTTTCGTTCATTATCTGTGCGCGCTCGAGGAACAATAAATTAATCCTTTTAAAATATCACGCAAACTCGAATGAACTTTTTTCCAGCGCTCACCCGTCTAAAAAACCATTATTTTCCGCATGAACAAGCTCACGTAGTCGACTTCGCGAATAGAAAGAAAAATTGATGTCCCAAAGCAGAATAGCGCTTTAAAACCAAAAGCACACCTTGCCGTAACTTTTTTTTAGCAATTTGAAAACATGCCTCTCTTAAGCAAAAACGCACTCGAGCTTTTCCTGAATCCATTAGGCCGAAGCAAGGCGAAGTTTCGACCGAAAATAATATTGCGCCGTACATAAACAAAACGAAGCTTTCATGCAATCATACTATTAAACCACTGTGCTGACAAATAAACAATCGACCGTAAATAAAACTTTCTTCGGTGCTTGTTTTTCCGTTGCAAAAGTTACTCATCGCTTCGACAGTCAGAATTGGCCCAATAAAGTTGACTAACTGTTATTTTCACTCGTCTGTCAACGGCTATAAAAAAAGAGTAGTATATATCTGCAATAGCACCAGCAGTCCCATCAATATCGAAACAAACGGGCCGCTTTGTGAGCTTTAAAATTTTCCGAGGTTCCTGCCGCGTCGACAAGAGCTCACTCTTTCTCTTCTTTTTGCTCGCCAGCGGCACCACTACTCTCTTGATCGCACAATCAAGCTCGAGCTACCTTTTCTACCTTTCTATATACATATATATATATCCTTTTCTTTTTTGTCATTTCTCAAGGACATAACTCGTTCTGTTGGCACGCTACACCCGTCCTCTGCTGCGACCAGCTATCATCGTTACGTCCCTCAGTTTCTTCTCTTTTGTGTGCTTTCAGAGCTTGGTGTTCTGTCGCATTGTTTTCTACGTTGAAATATTTAGCCAGGATATACCTCAGAATATAATTCAGTTTGCAGTAATGTTTTTATTTTCTTTTAAAGGGGTGAAAAGTAATTTTATTTCATTTAAAATTTTCATATTATTATTATAACTTACATCAACGTATTATTGTTGCATATTATTGCAAGTTACCATCATATACAACCATGTTAAGAATATCAATCATTTTCCATGCAATTCGGTGCTCAATATCTATGCAACAATTTGATTCTATGTAAGTGTTACTGTTTTCGAATCAAAAGTATAAGTCTTAATTGCTATTTTTTACAAACGTATTAGTAAAAAACGACACACTATGTTCCGAAAATTTGGAAAATGATTATAGTTGATTGATAGCTCTGTGAAATAACAATAAAAAGCAATAAACTATAATAGGATTGTTTAAAATGAAGTAAACGAGGCAAGAAAAGCAAATATTAAAATACAATTTCCATGCTCAAATAATTGCCCATCACCAGTCATAACCATTAGTGTGATTGAAAAAAAAACGCAGAGCGTAGCGAACGAATAAGTCGTGAAAAAGATGATTACCTGGTCGTTTAAGAGTGTAAATTGAAAACATCAGTTTAAAGTCGAGCGAAGCGATCCGTTGAGAAACAAAAAATTGTTTCGATCCGAGCTTATGTGTGTCAACGAGACCACGCATGCACTTCATTAGTACAACTACGAACCATTTTTCTTCCTCAATCCCTTTCAAAGCTTCAGCTTTGCCCTTGCCAAAAACTCCGGTGCTGATCATTGTCTCGTTCCGTCGATAACATAAAGCGTACCATTGCGCTATACGTATATCTGCGAACGGATTTTGGCGCGAGACAGCAGTACCGCCGGCCAAAAGCTGTTAAACGCGTGCAAAACTGCGATTAGTTACAGATACAGGTATGAAAAGACCACTTTTGACATCGCGAATCTTTGTCGGCAGAACGTCCGATGCCAAAAGTATTTGTCTGCTATTTTTGGAATTGCTATTACGGAGCTTCGCTATCATCGTACTTTATGTACTTATGAGCTCGACTGTTATTTTTTTGAATATAAGTATACTGATACTTATATATATAACTTTCAATACTTATGCTAATGACATTGTGTCAATTGCAATATAGTGCACGAATAAGATTTCCGATTAAAAATAATCGTCGAAAAATTAAATAATCAATGTTGTGGAACTGTACTATCGAGTAAGTATATCTACAAAATCATCTTGTGCTACATTTTTATCTCAAAGAAAATTATATCTCAATCTTACATTCGTTTTTATTGCAAGCAACTTTACCTTTCATAACCAGAGAAATTTGTATTTGGGTTATTAAATGAGTTAAAAGTGTCTACCATTCCAGTAGCAGCAGCAGCATGCGCTATGTGCCAAAATGACAAGTCGTATAACAATGATTGCTTAGTATAATAAATTAATGACTTGATAACAAGAAAACTTTCAGTGTATTGAGAGTTGATATGTAGTCATGAACTTTATAATTGTAAGCTTATAGAGAGATAATCTTTGTGCTTAACTATAATTTCTTGTTTGTGGAATATATCGTGCATTGATAAAAACAGAATATGTAAATTAAACTTGTGGTCTTGAATATGGGTCTTTGAGGTAGTTAGATATATATTCAAATAATGCTAATTCAATTCCTTACATCATTGTTATACAACTGTCAATACCTACTACGTCTGACTATACTCGCTCGTAACTACTTAGAAAATTGTTCAGTCATTTTAAATGAAACCATTCGACGATTAAAGTTGTTTTCGCTCATAGATCCTATTTTAATCGACATTCTTAAAGAAGTAATTAATTTTTTCTATACATCTATAAAAATAAAAAGCATTAATGGGTTTAACTAATGCTCTATTTCCTATAAATTGTCATTAACCGATGAAAGCCAAATCGTGGCGAGATTGGATCTGTGGCAATTTTCATTCAATGAGATTTGAAGTATCCGAGAATTCGGTCTTTGATCTTGAATGAAAGGGAAAAAAAGAACTGCACTAGTAATTGAGCTTTAATGACATACAATGACATTTCGCGTGGAAGCGTGCGTGCATCAAAATAGGCGGACGCGGCAATGCGATAAAGCCAAACGCAAGCATATATCCCTCATATAAGCAGCACCATCGGTAGCAGCAGCGAGTTAATAGAGCTTTAATGCCCCTGGAATGGCAATTATGCTAATTAAGGAGTGCCGAACGATGATTGCTAGTCGATTCGCGATCGTGGCTAATTAGCAACCCCTCGTTATCGCGGCTGCGAATACATGATAGCGGCGAGCGCATCCTGATGGCTATATTTAATTATATCTTTAAGGATTCGTCATCTATGGCGCGTATGTCAATTTTCATGACGCTAGGCGTCGGTCGTGAGCGCGAATCGTTCCTCTTTTGCGCACTATGTTTTCTCAGCGACACAGGGAGTCGTAACTGCGTTAAATTCGCTCGCGATTCTGTTGGTTTTTCTATGTAAACTGACCTGTTTTCCCATGCAAATGTCTTATTTGTCAGAGAAGTTTGTGAAACCGCGAGTTTTTCAGCTTTAGTTATCATACGCCGAGTAACGTAACATGTGACTTTAAATTGAGATGTCGAAAGCGGATAAATCAATTTTCCAGATCGACGTGATAGATTGGACTTTGTCGAGTATTTTTATTCTTAGCATCTTGCGGATGAAAAAGTATCTGATGGTTCTTATGAATGAACTTTGCCGTAGATACCTCCTCATAGCTCAAATAATTTTTTCTTATTTCCGTAACGTTATTCGATAGGCGATGTACCAAGAAGCTATTGTTTAGATATATATCGAACGAAGTGCTTGGCATAGGAAATCAATAAGACATTTCAAGCTGTGGAGGCGCAGTATTATTAAGATTTCCAACTCGTTATACACGAACTAGAAGATAAATAAACAATATACCGAGTGTATTTGTACTACCATTGATGCTTTCTTTATTCAGATACTGTAAAAACAAGTACCACTTTGGCAGGTGACCTTGGCGAAAAATCAATTTTACTTTTCTCAATCGTTTCCCATTCGCTCTCGCATGGACGCCTACGCGAGTACATTCCGTGAGTTCGCGCGTACGAGGCAATCGCAATTTTACCCCATTTCGAGTATCAAGATCAGGCAACGGACACGTCGGCAGTAGCAAATAAGTCGATGGCAGTCGAAAATTCCTCGGTCCCGGGCACCTTATACGCGGCGTACGTATATATAGAGCGGGCACACGCGGGACCACTACGGGCGGCGCAATTTCTCGCTTTTGACCAATAGCGAACCGTCGACGCGCGTATTTTTGCTAGATGGATCTTTTATTGCGCCCTGGCGGCTCGTTCTCGGCTGCCTGGGTTTCTTTTTATGCCAACCTGCGCTGATCTATATATCTTCCTCTCACTCTCGTTTTGACTTCTCACGCTTTCTTCGCCTGCCTTTTTTTCTTTTTTTGTATTTTTTACTTTTACTTCCGTTATCTGCAGCTGGGTCGTACTGAATAGTCGGTATTCCTCTGTTTATTTTTAAAGATTTTCGGGGATCGCTCGAAAGAATCGCTATATTCTGACGGGCACGCGAGCGTCTAGGTATTTTTTGCGCAAACCAAGTGTCTGTAGCAAAATTGCTTGCATTCGCGTTCTTCTTCACGTCCAATTACTTGCGTTCTCGCGTACTATTCGTATTTCTGCGTTCACGTTTACACTTTTCACTAAAACTGCAATAAACGACTTTTAATGTAGGTCGCATCCATACGAGAGCATACTTTCTGCAGACTTTCAAATGTGAATGAACTGGCGCATAAAACTTTTGTCGTGTAGTAATAAACAGTAAATTCGTTATCTCGAATCGTCTCGCTCGCTTGCTAAAGAGATTAAAACGTTGTGCAGGGGTGTGTATATATAAACGGTTGCCAGACGCACAAAATCAAGAAACATTAACGCTTACTTCGGTTTCTTAGTGTGTAGTGTCCCCGTCGGCCGATATTAATCTCAGGCGGCCTTACCCTCTTATTAAGACTATCTCCTACACTTCATTTTTATACCGCACTTACCCTCGCTCCTATTATCAACCTATCCATCTCTCTCTCTCTCTCTCTTTCATTCTCTTGCCTCCCGGCCTTTTATATATATGTAGCCTCGTCCTTTTTTTTCTCTCTCTCACCCCCCAAGATTGGCCGAGATTCTCCAAGAGAAGTAAGTACCTTTCGTACGCGCGCGGCCGCTAGCCGAATTATTTTTACGCCGCCGCGGGCCAAGCACGTACGACATACCTAGGGACCGAATAGCAACCGTTTGGCAAATCGTCCGTTTAACTTTCACGCCGTGCGCGATCCCGCCTCGTCTCTCCTTTGTTGCGCGGATCGAAACCACGACGAAGATGCGTTACGACTTGCGCGCAGCTTTATTACACGCGAGAAGCTAAGTGCACGTCGCTGTTGTCGAGTTTTAACAACGACACCGCCGCCGTCGAGGTTGTTATGGCGAATGAGCCGTTTTATTATTGTTTCTGTGTTTCGGCGATGCTCATTGCCTTGCAACAACTTTATGAGTTCTGCCAATGATCCATTCAAGCTCGCGAACTCAATACTTTCTAAACTAGGTGTATAACGACTTATAACAACTTGTTGAGTATCAAATGACAAAGTTGTGGGGAGATTTTTCAGTTCAACATGTCGACTAAATTATTGAAATGAAACCATACCTTCGATTTCGCAAACTGACAACTTTACATTCCAACAAGCTTTTATTATTATCATATTTTTGATAAATGATCAATAAAAATAATCGGATCATTGAAAATTATTAAAAAGCTACTCAGCTATGCTATAAAATTTTATTTTAACAGAAGCACATTATATGTTTAGTGAAGGCACATACAGATTTTAGTAGAATATTATATACGCCACAATTGCCTCGTAATTTTCATTTTGAATAGCATATCGATTTAGTAACATAACACAAAATGAAAAACTACCACTAAGCATTACAATTCACAAGCGTTTCTTTTTCTAAAACACATAAAGTTCTGATATTTGACGTAAACTCTTGTTCACCAAACAGCTTTTTCTTTCGGTTTCATCAAAAAAATTTAATAAAAATTCTTGATAACACTAGTACATTTTGATTTTCGGTAATATTATGAGACATAACAAGTCGTCTTCTCTTAACAAAGAGAGAAATTCTTTCGTTTTATACTTTCATAAAATTACGCATTTCACGCTGATAAAATAAAAACATAGGGTAGAGGAAAGAAGAGAGGGTGAAGCACGTGAATTTACTTACAGCTCGAATGAAGTTTAACGCGTTTCTTTAGTGCCGTCTGCAGCTCAGCTGAATAGCTTCCTCGTACAGAAGGCTCACTCTCTCTCTTTCTCAAGGGTGTATAAAGAGTAAAAAATACGCGAGAATCATTTTTTAAATTTCGCGGCTCGAGAAGCCAGAGCAGCTAGCGACCGCGCGCAACCAGTCGAGCGCGAGCTGCTGAAAAAAGGCTGAAAAAAACTTTATCCAAGATTACCGCGGGAGTGAGCTTCGGCGGCAAGAGAGAGAGAGAGAGAGAGAGAGAGAGCTCACTGGCGCATGTTGTAAATACATCGCCGGCGGATGATGCGCTGAGCCGTGTGCCACGCCACCCAGAGCTTTATTTAAAGTATATAACGCCGCCGTCTTGTGCTAACTCTGCCACGTTCGACCCCAAACTGACAATGCACAAAGGGGCTTCAATTTATTAGCCGGTCATGAAGCTTCTCTCTCGTCTCTAGCTCCTCGTTCTTTATTTATTTTCTCCTTTTTTTCCCTTCACTGCCAGTGTATAGCAGCCAATAGGTACGATGAGCGAGATAATGGCCTTCGTTACGCCGAGAACCCAGCGGAGAATTGATTGGAGATATTTTCGACGCGGAAGCGAGCTGATTTTTAGAAATTGACAATATTACTTTTTCATTGATTTAGATTTCATAACAAACAAACGGGCATTTGATCAGCAAACTTTGTGTGATAAGCACCAGTCGTTTTGTGCATTAATTGGGCTTTATCAACATAAATTTTCTATTCGACGACAAATGACTCTTCTAAGAAACATGAATCACACTTTACAACAATTGCAAGGCTGTCTCACACGTGTCTTCGAATTGACGTCAATACAGTCACGCTATTTAAGAGATTTACAAGTCTTTAATCTATTTTTTCATTACAATGATATAAGAATGAATTACAAACGTCATAATAAATTTACCTAACACGTAATCACGGACGATACGATAGCGTAGTGTGACCTTAAAAAACACATCGCTAGAAAAATTATTCGTTAAGATCTAATAGCTTTGTAAAATACATCATCAAGATCAAACTTTCAAAAAGAATAATCAGTATATCATACATGAAATTTATCTCCGAATGTACGTGACTACTGAAAAGAAAGATGAACCATATCCCTCCAGTCGCAAACGACGAACTTTACTGTTCTTCATTATCAAAGCTCCGTCGCGCCATCATAAAAAAATATGATGTTTGTTTTAAGAAAAAGAAAAAGGTCGACGCAATGGTATAATCTACATTATAGTCTGTTGAGTCAATTCAGGGAGAAACCGTCATCATCGTTTACGACTCTCAATCAGATAAAGAAAAAAAGGTGGAGACGAGGGAGGAGAGGGCAAAAAAAAATACAATATTTTTAGATATCGCTGATTACCTTTGCGGTGCCATAAAAGATTACGAAGGAACCTGCGTCACACAATGTTTAGCCATCATCTCTCTCTCTTTCTCTCTTTGCGAGCAAGCAAACTTTTATCAGTCGCTTCGGTATTTTATATTGTGTGAGTGTGTGTATGTATGAGGGTACATTCTACCGCGGAAGCCAGCGTTTAGTGTGTCAACAGCGTCCTTCGTCAAGCGCGACGCGCAAGATTTTTTAATAAAAAGGTGAGCGACATC
Organism: Phymastichus coffea; assembly: GCF_024137745.1. Classification (NCBI taxonomy): domain Eukaryota; kingdom Metazoa; phylum Arthropoda; class Insecta; order Hymenoptera; family Eulophidae; genus Phymastichus; species Phymastichus coffea. Next base: position 551,919 of record NW_026706940.1, on the reverse strand, counting down.
GTTTTTTCGGAGCACTTAATTTCCTTGTATCTGCAACCTCGACTCGGTCGTGTCTACTGTGCCTGTGTGAGTGCTTGTGCGCTGTGTGTGACTCTCGGAGGAGAACAGCATTACAACCAAAAGCATTTTTAAGTGGCGTTAAGCTGAGAACGTTCGCTCTTATACCGACAGCGATTGTTATTTCAGCCTCATAATATCCGTAAGTATGTGAGAATTGCATTAAGCATCCATCAACTTTCTCACTTTAAACTTTGCGGGCAATTTTTAAATTTAGGCCACACGTGTTACTTATTAAAGCCTATTAACATCAAGTTCAACAATAACATATGAAAGTAAGCTTAAATTTTAACTGTAAAGATTATGCAAACTTTTTATCACCACTACTTTGGTTCTTCTCAAAATATTTTCGTAAATTAGAATTCTAAGTTGGATTGTTTCATAATTAAAGGTTCATTTCAAATCGAGTAAGCAATATTCAGAATTCTAAAGTAGGTTAAATACTCAATAAGTTTTATTTAATAATTGCCAAGTAGAATAAACAGATATATCTATACTATAAAATTATCCGATATTGCAATGCACTATCTTCGTACCATATTGCTACTTTATATATACCGTAGCATTGGTTAATACGTTTCTAGTATAAATTGCACGCATCGACTAAAAGACGACCAATATTGAAATAAAAACTAGTACAAATGAAACTAGATTCCGCGAAAGAATAGCAGAGTATAAAGTCTAAGAGCGAATTACATGCCAAATTCATTTTCCACTCAAAGTCAACCACATAGAAGTGGAAAGAGAACGATTCCGTACGTATCAGCGGTAGTGCGGCTGACTCTTTAATCCGATGCAAGAGGGGAAAAGCTCGGAGGCTCGGTTTAGTTAGCGACGCATATCGGAAATTCCTGGGGCGGGGAAAGGGCTTTGCATGTAAATCGCTAGCTGCTACAGCAAAAAGGGTACGACGAAAATCGTAGTTCTACATATATAGCCACGTATGTACTCGTATAGTACCAGAACCAATCGAAAAGCCACGCTCATCGATTGCCCCCCCCCCCCCCCCCTACACAACTCTCTTTCTCACGCATTCGTGCTTATTACAAAGAGCGGCGCCACACCATCGCGCATCCCCTGGGAAAAGTCTTCCCGAGAGAGAAAGAGATAGAGAAAGACAGAATCCATACCCTCGTCCTTTTGCTGGTTACGTCTAACTGTCAATCTTTATCCTCTGTATCTTGAGCCTAGATATGCTCCGCATTTTTATGCCTGGCCTTCTAATTTTCTTGAGGTCCTTTTTTGAGCATTACGAATATATTTGATTATCCGGGAAATAGGTGAAGGTTGTAGATCATAGATGGTATATAGCGAAGATTGTAAAAATATATGAGTTTTTTTACCCAAGAGAAATTAACCACGATACTCCGGATTGATGGATTATTTGTATTTTTTTTTACAACTTGAATGAAATACTTTACTTCAATTGATAACTAAATCTTCATAGATTATAAATTTATAAAAACAAATGATTACATGACATTCATAATACTTCATGTCTTCATTTTATATTGTTGCAGAATAAACATGTCGCTATCAGAGTTCCGTAAAAAGAAGCTCCTATTCGTTTTCAACACGTTTTTCGGTGAGTGCACTTTCTTTTTTATTACATCGGCTCGTACGACTGATGCTCATTTTTCATGAATTGCAACAACGTATATATCGATAGAAAATAAAACGAAAACGATAAAAAGTGAAGGGAAGACAGACGGATCTTGAAGAGGAGAAGCAATGGGCCATTCGATAGTCAAGTTTTCATTCATTGCAAGACTTTATGACTGATATAAAAAGTCGCTGAGGAATCTCAAAATCAAAGGAAAAAAAATAAAACGAAAAAAACGAGAATGCTACTAACACCGGAGAATTAAAAAACTAATTTCTATAATGGGAATGTTTCGCAAGTGAAATTACTATTCTCGAAAAAAATATATAGAAAAAGACATTACATTCAAGTGATCACTGATGGAATTATTATAGCGGTGAAGACTGAAAAAAAAATGAAAATATGTGCGATCTTTGCAGAAAATTTATAATATTCTAATGAAAAATGCTATCCACTTACAATAAGTACTTTTTCAATTATAGGATTTTTCCAAAGTAAAATTCTAAAGAAAACCTTTTCAAATTTTTAACTAAATTATGCATCACGTGCAAAAGTCACGAGTTGATATTTTCAACATTTGATATATAGAAAGTAGAACCATTCAATTTTGTTATTGATAATTTATCAAAAGTGCTGTGACTTTACGTTTTCCATCACATTAAGTTTAGTCCCAATTCAATCCTCAGTTAAGTAGTAAAAGTTGAGATACAGTACGACAACCATTTGGCACAGACGAAAAAACTCACTTCGATATAGCATTGAAAGAGAATCTACTGTACCAGAACAGAGAACGAAAAGTTCTGGTCGTTCGGCGAACAACACAAGACATGTTGCACACGTATAAAGGGCAGATAGGCCCGTAATTATCGTAATTATAACAAAACAAGGGAACACGGGCGTAGCAAAACCACGAAGGCAGGTGTACAATAACACAGTGGACGTCGCAAGCGCTTAATACATGCAAGATGAAGCTCGCCAGTAACGGAGAGCGAAGGTCTCGCGTGCGGCACTAGCACGAGCGGGATAAAAAGCGACGGTTCTCTCTCTCTCTCTCTCTCTCTCCTTTTCGCCTCGCAGCTCTCATTAGCCGGAGTTTGCCTTTGACGCGTGGCGCTAAACATAACTCTCTCCTGGCTCATCTCGCCACAGCAGCAGCAGCCTTCGATCGAACTGCTGTCACCGCCACCGCCGCTGGCTGTATGTATATACTCTCGGACGAACGAAAGACGAGCGAGCTTGTAATTTGAAAAATTCACGCCCACTCATCTGGTAGCGTCCGGCGATTGATTTTTTTTTCAGTCTCTTCTTTTGAGAGCACGCCGGCAGCTCGGAAATAAATTTTCGGCTTTCTCTGCTCTGTATCTCTTTCGCAGACCTGCATCGGCTTTTTCGTCTTTCTTTAGAAAAGTTTACGATAAGAGTGTTTTGTACTTTGATGGATAGGTTTTTGCGAGTGCATCAAGATCGCGCTTGCGTTATTTTTGTTTCCTGTTGTTTCTCAAAATTTTCGTGAACGACGAGTCGGCAGGGATAAAAGAAAAAAAAACTTAATTTATGCTACACACGAAAGTATTCGATTTGTAGGGCATAGTGTTGCGTCATAGCGACTCCGTGTGACCTTTTATTACTTTGTGTAAACAACGCAATAAAATCACGGCGTAAGCCGCACTGGAATGCATTGGAAAACCGCCGAGGGACGTGGACTAGCAAATAAATGTAATCAATATGGTCGAGCGTAACACATCTCTCTATTAAAACTAGATTGCGTTTGTCTGTCAGAATGCTTTAATCAGTAAAACACAAAAACTTGCATGGTTTACATTTCGCTAAGAAACGGTGCTCTGTATTTAATTATTTTTTCTTTTCACTGGAACTTTTTTTTGTTTAGTTTTAAGTGAATAATTTTTAGTTAATACATCTCAGTGATAGTTATTTTGAAAGTATAGAATGATCATTTAACGAAGTGATTATTATAATAAATATTTAATTGATGGATTCACATAGTAAGCAAAGCTTATTCATATGCTATGTAATATGTGACGGGCTACAAGATATTCCTAATTACTAATTTATATAGACAATCCGAATTTTCCATTTGAAAACGACATCCTAAGATAGATACTGGCTTCATTTCCAATAATTTCGTTGCATTAATATATACTATATTACTCGATTTCTACATTTGATAAACCAATATTCTGTATATTGTTAAAAATAATAGGATATTCTACTACTATCACCAAGTGTCGTAGTTTGCTGTCAATAGTGCAAGTCTATTTGCAACATTAGCAAAAAGAATTTTCCGTTCAATTTAAGTTTGAAGTAAGCTTACGTCATACTGGAAAGGTATTCCAGACATTAACCTTGTAAGCTTAGATCTGTAAACTTGATCGCTCAAATAGCGGCTAGGGCTTTTGTATGCTTCCTGTCGTAATATAACGACATTCATATATATAACGCAGCATATATTGATTCGAGGCGACACTAAGTCAAGGTTCGCTTGTAATGCATGTAATGTAATGTAACATCCACTTGAGGAGCTTCGTATTCGACAGTTAACAACTAATTACCTTCATTCGCTATATTCTTATCTCTTTCGCGATACCATCGGCTCCCTCACTCGTTCTCTCTTCACGCCCGTTGCTGATTTTTCTTTATTATCGCTAGCTCATCGATATCGGGATTTATGCCTTCAATTAAGAGAATGGTAGCATTTGCAGCTTTCTCAGAACTTTCAACGAGATACGAAACAAGCCGAAGTTGCGGATAAACAAAAATGGCGCGCGTATAATTCTGCTGAGAATTTCAATTTTCATTCGTGGCCAACTTATACTTTTAATGCATCGCGCAGCAAGGGCGAAAGAAATTATTGAATGTATTTGCATAGTTTTTGAACTACGCCTTGCGCATAAATTTGCATGTTTACAGCAATGCTAATATACATGAACGCGTATAGTGCGAGAGTGTCTCGCGTAACTGAAACTAACTAGATTATGATAATCAAAGTTTCACCGGGGACAGGCTGTCCCTAAATTGTGTCACTGGAGCTCGCGTGGACTATAGATCACCTGTTGTCGTTTCTTCATTCCGCAAAAATTACGGATGCTTCGATCGCAGAGTTCTAGTCGAAAAAACTATCAGTCAACGTGCGATTTCTCGTTTATCAGCGACTCTCCGATTTTTCTCGCTCTCGTCTTCTCGAAGTGGCGTGATAAAACGCGACGGCCTGACAAATACAGAGTAACGCCTGGAATCTATCTCCGATGATCTGATGAGAGAGGCTGTCTGCAGTTATTGGTCAAAATTTAAAAGATTTTTATTGACAGATTGGAAATAAAGCACTAGAGAGATGCCCCATTCTGTTAGATTGATAATTTGATTTCGTTCGTGTGGTTGTTATGTATTTTTTTTCTATCGTTCAAAGCGATGTCGCGCTTCGATAAGCTTCGCGCGTAGCTTTTCTTCTAGCTTTTTGAATACTAGTGCAGGCAAATGATTTGAATTGCAAATAGAATTATTCATTTTTCAAATTACATTTGAATATTTCAAATTAATTTTTTTCTTTTTTTTTGTCGTTTCGATAACTTTATTAAGCATGAACTTGAGCTAGTTTTATCTTAATATTCGCAGTCACATCAAAATAATCAATACTAAGTATATCGGTTCTTTATTTTACTTTTTTCGTATTTATACAGTAAAGATTGTATGCAGCGAAAAAGACATGATGTGGTTTAATATTTATGATTCACAATTTCAGAATATTTTACTTTTATTATCTTGAAACAGAAAAAGCGACTAACTTATACCGATATAAAAATAACATTAACGTAAACTTTTATATGCTTTTTTGTTTTTAAAATTATTGTTAAAAATTTATATTAGAGGCTGAACATTGTACCTTGTTGCTTTAACCAATACAACAGAAATTTCTACTTCATTTTGTAATTCAGTTTTTCAGTATCACGTATTTGTCGACCGTAATAATGAAAACAAGCGTTGATGTTTTATGTCGTTTAAAATTCCTTCTGTACATTCGGTGAAGTTTTTATAACAGGCTGATGTCAGTTGGAGTTATAGCTGCAATTACGAAATAGAATATTTTTCTCTTTATATGTTTTTCAATTTACGTAGAATAAAATGATGAGTTGTTGTCGAAAATCATTTTCAAAACTGAAATAAGAAAAATATGCACCGTTGCTTTATAAAAAAAAAAAAAAAAAATTAATCAACAAATTTATCAAAAATTTAAGGAGTTAAATAATGAGAAAAGTTGTTGAAAGGACCGCATTGTTCCAAACAGCTGAATTCGCGCTAGAGAGGACCGTGTCCGGCATGCATATGACGGAATTAAGACCGTATACGCATTCACAGTGAGAATAATTAATTTGGCGACTCATATCGCCGGAAATCGCGTCGCTGTCGGCAAAGCTCAAAGTGCATACATTAATACGATCGTTGTGGGGGTCGAAATCCGACTTGGCGTCATTACCAGTAAAACTAATGATACCCGATTCAGTAAAGGTACGTGCGCGTGTTCGAGAGATTTATGGGTTTGTAAAAGTAGCTGAAATTTTTGTTTGGGAATTTCTTTTTAAATTTAAAAAGTTGTTAAATGAGAGGATGCGAGAGCGGATGTGGTGCAAAGGAAGATAAAATACCGGCGACGTTCAGTGACTCTCGGAAAGGCGAAGATGTTGCAGGAATTTCCGGGACTTTAATTTAGCGCTTTGTGAGGACTTCCTCGGTACAATTTATACTCTTGCGAACGAGAATCAGCTGATTGCCAAAGTAGGAAAAATATCAGGCCAGTGGAATTAAAGAAATAGAACATTTTTTAATTTTAACTCACACTTTATTTTTAGTTAACAAATTATACACGTATGTGAACCTGTCGTATATACAGCGTATTTCTCGATATCCAATAAAGTTTCTTTTTGGTCTTCTCTACAAACTTTATACATGAATTCACGAACAGCATGGAATAACAATCACGTTTCTGATTTTTGAATTAAAAAAACAACTTGAAATTATTTTGTTTTATCTATTGTAGATGTCAATCATAGCGGATCCATTGATATCAAAGACTTTGATTTGGCCGTTCAGGTAATTTACATAATATATTCCGAGATTTAATAAAGATGTACTTTCTTGAGAATATTAATTGAAAATATTTATGAATTTAGAAAATATGCGAGGCGAGAGGCTGGGGTGCTGGACATCCTAGATTTCAGCAGACAAAAGATACCTTGAACAAGGTTTGGGATGGTCTACAGAAACGTGCTGATGCTGACAATGACGGTCAGGTAAATATTGTGCATTGATCACATAAGTTATATGCTTTCATTCTTTGAAAAACGAAAATACGAGCAAAGTAGTTTTTATCTCTGAAGATATTGTTTTACAAACAAGAAGAATGATACGTGCAATATTAGGTCAGGGGTAGTGAAAAATATGATCTAAAATTGAACGCTTCGTATCAGCCTGGATGCTTAAAATCATAGAACAAGTGCAGATAAGAATAATTATATCTACGAATGAATCCAGACTTTAGTTAGATAGGTTTTAGAATTAAAATAAATAGATAATGTTGAATAAGAGTAAAATGTTATTTCGCTCACGAATATAATATTCAACAATTCACTGTTGATCTTTATAGAAATTAAAATTTAATTTTTAAAGGTTCGTATACTTTTTACATAAACTTTTCATGTAATAGAAACACGAGTAACGTTTTTCATCTACAAAAAAAGAAGAGAAACCTTGTAAATTTGGTTTTTTTGGTTCCAAAGTAAAGAGTTGCCCTTTGGGAGCTTGAAAAATTTGGGTTGCGCAGCGCGTGTCGCTACTTCCCAAATGCTCAAATGGCAAATAAATAAGACTAGTGGAATCTAGTTCAAGGGTAGTCGATGCATTTGGCTCGTGATGCACCGAGTAAAGTGGATTCGTGTGCGTGCACGTACATCTAGGCACCAGGTTCTTTAGTATATTGGCATTGCTCATCTGGCTGCTGAGTCAAGCCTTGGGATTCGTTGCAAGGGCTCTTAAGTGGCTTAGATTGTCAGAGAGTCTGGCGGGAGCACTGAATGGATAATCCATTTGATAAATTGTCCTCAAGCACAAAAGTCACGAGTAGTGTATGCAAATTACATTCCGCATGAGCGTACATACGCACGCACGGGCGCGCTCCTCTTCTCAAAAGAACAAAAAGTAGTAATAGGAAGAAACGATAGAACTTGACTGTACGCTCGATTAATTCGCTTTGCTGGCTTCTTTGCAGATCAGCCGGGACGAATGGTACTCGATGTGGGAAGAATACGCCAAAGATCCGGGACACGCCGTTGAATGGCAGCAGACTTACATGAATCTCGTTTTCGATCTTGAGGATACTTCTGGTGAGTGTGCTTGTAAATCAATGACATTTCTTCTGTGATGGCTCAGCTTTCACATTTACAACTACAAGATGCTTTTACCAAAGTCAAATTTTTCAAATAATAATGTTTTTATTGGAATTTAAATATTTAATACTGATATAATGGAGATCGGATAGCTAACTATAAAAATACATTATTTAATTTAAGATTAAAGATTAAATTATTTGGTAGAAATAATTTTTTTTTGATAAATTTGCGGCCTACTTTTTTGTATGGCCAATAAAATTAAATGTTACGGAAATGTTACTGTTGATACCTTTATAGTATAAAATAGGATACTTAATTTAATTTGATGATACTGAAATAAAGCGATAGATCATGTATAAACTGTTCGGAACATTAATAAATTATCAAGTTCATATCGTGATTCTATTTAGTGAGCCACACCGTACATATTATACTAAAGAATATTATTGAACGTGCAGTCTGAAATTCCATATACAAATGAATATTATGTTCTATTTAATATTATATACACGGTGAACCTATAATATTAGATATTTGCAGAAGCGAAAAATGGTTTATCACTGAATGATTGATATCCGTTCATTTGGAAGAGTAGCATCTAAAAGCTGCAAGTAACTAAGATTTTCGCTTTTCCGAACGCTATGAAGGACGAAATAACATGATATTTTGATCGAAAGTCATACGAGTTCCCCTTGACATATGGAATATTCAAGCCGTGCATGTTTGATAAGCCTGAGTTAACGAATTTAGCATAACGCGAGACGTAATGTGCGATATTTTCATCCTGAAAAAGATCAATAATTGAGATGTTTAAATGACGGCGATCGCTGGTTGCTTGCAGGTGACGGCTCAATCGATGAAACGGAGTTCAGTCAAGTGTGCATAAGTTACGGCGTCAACGAGACCGAGTCGCGAGAGGCCTTCAAGAAGCTTCAAGTCGTAAGTTTCTCTCCGTTTTCGATTAGCACCTTTGTGTACTGGACTATTTGCCTCTAAAGATCAAGCGATACTTGCAAATAGTTCTCACAAGTTCAGTTGTTAACAATACAGATGTGATTTTGCAATCAGTTCTGTTTCTCGAGATAATGAACTGAACTTGATGCTTTCTCAATTTTACTTGCACATTTACAAATTGAATCTCGAAAAATTATGCAATTTACTAATGTAAAACATAGAAAAGCTTGACATTTTTAATACTAATAAGAGTGATTCGGATACCATTGGTAGATCTGCCATTTCATGAATAATAACAGAAAGATAATGTTTCTACAATATTTCTCTGCAGAAGTTTTCTATTATAAGTATTCTAACTTTATCAAAATTGCTATTAGACGAAATAATCCGGAAAGAATCTTGAGAATACGTTTTCAACTACTCTCAAATTCTATAGTAAAAACATCTAGAAGATCATAAAGATCATCATCATCATAAGTAACAACTCTATTCATTAAAACTATTTTACGTTTTTCTTCAGTTAAAAAATTTAAAAGTACTAAATTTTGTTTAACAAGCTACATAATGATATATTGAATGCTGCAGTAAATATTAAATGTGTTCAATTTTGTGAAATGAAAATGTTTTTATGGAAAAATCCCCGAGCATTTGAAACTATATGTTAACATATTTTGTTACTTTTCAGGGAAGCGAGGTAACTCGTGATAAGTTCGAGAAGCTCTGGCAAGAGTTTTTCACGTCGGACGATCCGAGCACGCCCGGCAACTATATATTCGGTAAAACATCCTACTAAACGAGCGCATCTATGTTAGAGACCAGCGTATGCACAGGCGAAGTTTATTCGTTCCGACCGCTCAACAGCGACGCAGGCGACGACGGCTTTGAGAAGCGCCATAGAGAAGAAATAAACGATTGTATAACCGTAACATAAACAAAAAATAATAATAAAATAACAAGCACACACAGGCCAACGAAGAAAGAAATAGAACAAACAAATTAATGGACATACGGAGATGGCCGTTTTGCGCCGAAAGCGTGGACGGGCTGCTATATCAATTAATTGCTAACGATGCTGCTACTTTTGCTCTGCTTTTTACACGATTGTTGCGTCTCTTTGTCATTCGATCTTTATTTCAGCTTTATTATGCTTTCCTTTTTCTCCATCTAACCGTTACGTCTTATTATTATGTGAGTGACTTTATTGTAACCCCGTTACAATCTCTTTCCTACTCGATTTGCACTTCTAGTTTGGATTTGGAACATTTGCAAAAGCTAAAAAAAGATCAATTGACTTTTCAATATGACGTCCTTGTCTTTTTAATGTTTATGTGAAAAAGCAATAGCTATTGTAATTATTTAACGTATTAATGTTTTTATTCTATTGTTGTAAAATTGATGAATCCATTGTAAATTATAATATTCCAATTCGCACACTGGATATGACATTTAAAATTTATTTATTCAGTCAAACAATTACAATTCACCGTATTACATATCTTCGCAATATGAAGAAACTATCTCGAAATATCTACAAATTATGTTTTGATCTACAAAACGATAAAAATAAAGAAACCGTACCAATACCAAATTCAAGAAGCTAATGAAAAATACATATTTTAGTATTCATGAAAAAGACAAAGAAATTTAAGAAACGTAATTATAATCTTGAAATCACAGAATATATATACATAGACAAAATATTTTTCGATTAAATGACCGATGTGCATGGGAAAAAGTATAAACAAGAGTGTATAATGTTACAAAAAGTCGTCTGAAGAGACGCAATGCGCCAAGGCATAGTCAATAATGCAGAAAAGGATAGAATGCAAAAAAAAAAAGAAAAATCAGTATTGCGCTACGTGTAAATGAATGTTTAAACGAATATAGATATATATTTCTTCGTAGAAAGAAAAACAAGTACATATAATCATAATTGTCATTTAGAAATTATCGTATAAAATTATGTCATTATAGAGTGTCAAAAAAATGGAGTTGATATGAGTAAAATAATAAAATGCATATATATGAGGGATTAGAATCTCTAACAAGCCTGGTACAAAGTAAATGTAAGAAAACATTCCATGGTAAAAATTTATAGGAAAGAACGAAAAGTAAGTTTTGTCAGATTTTCTCGATGGTTTTCCGAAACGTCGATCACTGCCCGGAATTACGCACGGATAGACGTTGTTAAGCTGATCCTCATCCATGAATTCACGTTGACGTATAAAAATGGAAGATGCGAATCGAATTGTAAGAACAATGATTTCAAAAGGATTTGGATCGTTTGGCATGAGTGATTCGACGTATATGTAAGAGACTTTTTCCTAAACAAATGTGGTCTTAGTATTTCAAAATCCACTTTTCACAATGTAAAACTTTATCTCTTACGATTGTTGGAACTAGCTACAATTGTTTTGAATATTGTTTAAGATAAAATACCTCAAGAGATCGAAAAGTATTAAAGTTTTCAAAATATTTTATCTCTAATTTATTTAAACAATAGTGTCATAAATTAATTTTCTCATACAAAACATATATTTCAATTTATTTGAAATTGAACCAACATTGATTTCCACTAACACTTCTTTACTATCTTGTGACTCGATGGTGAATGTTTATGTCATTGTTGTTCATAATATCTAATTGTAAATGTAAACGTACAATAATATATGATGAAAGCCTGTTGAAATCGTCGACTATGTTACACGTGGTAATTATTCTAAGCGGATAATATATATATACATATTATAATGCATTGTTTCACCTGTGAGATAATTTATCAAAGAAAATAAAATATTAATATTTGTGTTGAAATGCCTAAACAGTTTATTTTAGTGTACCATCTGTTATATTATATCAGCAATAAATTAAAGCAAAATTTCATTTTAAGTTTAAAGTATATATACAGATAAAAATAATAACTAACTCAATCATTTAAACAACGTAAGTCTCATTTTATCCTTTATTAATTTACTGTAGTATTGAAAACAGCTTTCTTTATGCATTAATTATTTTATAAGTTCAAATTTTGTAAGAAGAGAATACAAATATTTATTTTTATTTTGTGCATTTATTTATTAGAATTTACGATATGAGTTATGAAATGAATGATAATTTAGTAAATGTTGATAACTTGCCACTTAAAGCTGAACCTTAGTACTATAGAATTCTTCCTAGTTAAAAGTCGATAAAGAAGGAATCTGTGTCATACATCAGTTTCCTATTTGTTCATTTACTTCCAGTGTCATAAATACATTTGACCTTACAAAATTTATAATCCAGTAGAGGATTTAGTATCCTGTACACTAGTCTGAATTACACCAGTATTTCACATCAGAAGATGTATTTTTAAAATAAAAATTTAAATAGATCCTAAAATAATAACCACTTTGAATTAATTATTAGCTGAAGTAATCTAAATTTTATTACTATTATTACGATATTGCATCACTTTTTTAAATTATATAAGCATTGTACAATCTATTTTATTTGCGAAAATCTTTGAAAAAATTACTATGTCACGTTCTATTAATTCTAATTTCGAGACATTTTTGATTGAACTCCAAAAGTTATCTAATTATTAGTGTAACTAATAACAAATATTATATTAAGGTTACTTATACTTCTTATAAAACATTGTGAATTGCAAATAATACTTGAATAGTATCAATACCTATAATTGTTAGAAGTCAACACAAAAATGTATATAAATATTTTTTCAAAATCGAGATCAGTTAAGGCTTAGTTAATTAAGCATGTTAATTTTCATCAAAAATCAAACATACCATAATTAATGCATATATTCTTATTAAATAGATGAATTAAATTTTATATTTTCAATGTCACGTTTGCAATCGGGTTAGCTAACATTAAAAATAAATGATTCTGAATTAGTTATACAAAAGAAACAAAATCAATGTAAGTTAAAAGTCAAATGATTGAGTGATTTCTCCACGAAATATAGCATTCGTAGGTTTCAAATACTTTCTCGAAAGCATTGCCAAAGTTATCTTCCTAAAGTGGAAAGGCCCGGTTCTAAGCTGCACGTCGATGTACGGAATCGCGATGTGAAAAACAGACTGCATTCAGTTTTCTTTGAATGAGCACCTGTTGCACAAAGTCCTTTATAATAACAAGATTCGCAAGGCAAACTCGAGGAGAATTTAGCTTCGCTCGTGCTGTGCGTTTTTGAGAGATCTAAAATCATTGAGATTCGAGCAAGGCCTGTCGAGACAGGCATTACTTATTAAACGTCATTACACACCTTTGCTTCATCTTTCGCAAAAAGTGATGATGCGAATTTTCTCTAACACGAAAATGCCGCGCGTGTATGATGAAATAAACGCGAGTGATGGTTAAATTGCTCGATTGGTTTGCCATCTACAGACACGTGTCTTTTTTCGAATTTGCAATCGAGTTTGACGTTCTTGTCAATTTGATACGCACTTAATCGATTACGAAATAAAGTTTACAAAGCATTTAGGTATTGTCAATCATATTAAATTTTCAAATATAATTTTTTTTTATAAAGATTGAGCTTTTTTTTTTATTAAACTGTATTTATTCAACATAATACTTTTTTAATTGTACAAAAACAGAAAATAGTATTTATTAGAAAATAAGATAAGATTGAATATATAAAATTTTTACCGAAAATTCAATTTGAAAATAACTGGCTCAAAGTATTCTATTACATAAAAAATTTTCCAAATATAAATAAATGTTTGAAAAAATTATATGTTTGGAAAGATCAGCCCTTATTAAAACATGATCAAATTTACGATTATGCTGTGTAGAATACTGTGTGCCAATTACTTTTGTGTAGAAAGAAGTAATATGAGATAATACTTCATTTTTTAAAATTAATTCTTACATTATTTGTATTACGCAATAAGAAACGTACTCAATTGCAGTGATTTTCTACGGCATCAGTATTATATTAGTATTCGTAATATATTTTAACATCGTATGTTCTTTTGTTACCAGTTGAAAACACTTGCGAACATTTTTCAAATTTAATATTCTGATAATTAGTTTTGGTTTCTATCATACCTCTCACTTTACAATGTAAAAAAATAAAGATGTAACATCCTTCATTTTATTCTATTAACTTTTTCTTTCTTCTAATCAAATTTTAAGACGACACTGTTATTTTTACAGATGGTAATCAATTATCGATTTGTGTAAAATATTCCAGCGTAATTTGAAAATCTATTTCTTATTGTCAAAAAATGACTTATTAGTGGCATATTTTCATTTTTCCAGATTATTATTTATATTAAGTATTAATAAATTGAATTTTGCTATTGAAATATAAATGTCAATCTTCTAGATATATAATAGAACTATTTCAAATTATACAAACATTCGAAATTTCTTGCTCTTTTTTACATGAACGATTTTTATACGATTAGAAGAAATAGTATTTTGTTTTCATATTCAGTAAATACGTATTATGTTGAATGAACACAAACAAAATTTAAAAATCAGTATAGAATGAAATCATGAAGAATCGGTATGTATACGAAAATGGGGAAAAACAATAAAGCATTTAGCTTATATAGATTGTATCAGTAACAAACAAATACAAATCAATAAAATGTTTATTTTCAAACTCGATGCTCTACAAATATCAGCATCTTTTTCAATCTGTATCTCTACGATAATTAAGCAATCTTCATTCTTCCTCACGCTCTCTATTGTTTTTTTTTATAAAGCAATCAGTCTGACGTTTGTGCCAAGTCACAGTCTCCTCAATGCACCGACGCATCCTCGTCTACACGGAAACGTTGTAAAAGAAAAAAAAAATCTAACAGTAAGCAGTAATCGCTCGGTATGTCGACGAGACGGCTAATCAAAATACAAATAAACTGCAGCCGTAGGCCGTTCACATCAATCTGCAGCAGGCGTTACAAATCCATCGAACAATTTGTCCCGCGCTCGTCTAACTGGATAATAAATATATACATACATATATATAGACGTGCAACCAAGTCGGCAATCTGAGTGTAAATCTATCAGACAATTAAGAATCCAATTACGCGAGTGCGCGAGGCCAATTAAGAAGTCGACACCTGAGCCATCACGCCTTCACCCACTTCATTCGCTCTCTACACTCGACATATAGGTACGTCTACCTTATAGTCCTTATACTGCACGCGTGTCGGCAAGACCGAGCGTTTTCGCCTTTTCCCTTTACTGTTCGCTGATTATACTGTACTTCTTATACGTTGTTTTTCCATCGTGCTCGTATTAAATGTTATTGTCTAGAATTTTATGATTCATTTAGCAACATAAAAGCTGCGTAGTTGTTGATGCATGATAGATTTACGTTTTTATATTTTATTGAAATATTTCAAAAATAATATTATTTTATCGTTATTGCTTCATCGATAGATAATTTTTGTTGGACCTATAAATTTATAAGTGTATATTTACGGTACGTCCTGCTATTAAAAAAAGTCACGTGTATTTTAAACCCAATGAGGAATGTGCCCTTTTGATCCAAGAAGGGCACATCCTGTTTCCGAGGAAGTGCGTGTCTGAAGGACTGTAGCAAACTAAATTCGAAACAATGTGCAGCATATATAATTATTAGGTACTTTCAAGGAAAACATAAACAATAAACTTTTTGAGCATTCACCGAGAAAACACCTATAAAAATATAATGGGTTGCACATTGTTTTTGCATTTGCTATAGAATGGGGCACATGCTCCTTTCATTCCGGTCTGCTGTAAAAGATTCGATTTCTTCAGGTTATCGGTACGTTAGAAAAAAACATTCTGTCATCTAAAAATGAAAATGACTCGCACGCACATTTACGTAAGCGACAACCATATTTATTACTCGAAAGTTTTCTTTTTATACAGTGGTAGCAAGATGCTATTTTGTCAAATGGAAATAATTTGGTATATATATAGTTGCCTGACATTTATAGCGATTCGTTTAGCAGCTCTATATCTCGTTGATAAATAAATAATCTGTTTGCGCTCCAATTGTATGTATAACAACAACTTAGATAAACTTACTACATTAGCAAATGATTCAGCGGTCGAGTGTCTGAAATATTCTTAAAACTCAAAGAACCACTTAGACTCTTGTAAGTGTGCTACTTAATTTATAGATAAATATAAAATAATTTATCATTGTGTACGAGGGAAAAACCAGATTAAAATTCCGAGCGACGCGCGGTGTAGAGATAACGAAAAGCACCGAAAGCAACCGTGTAGCATCGAATTTCGAACAAACCGGATAAACCTTTGTTTTCGAGCGACACTCCGTCCTTGACTGTTCGCGTTCGTAGGCCACGCATATCTTGCTTCCGGTCTACCTCTCTGTCTTCCTCTGCGCGAGCTCCCCTCGTTTCCAGTCGGCTTCGAACGTACACACTCGAAGCTTCCAAAGCGGCGCATCATCTCGGTGCACGGCCCGCTCGGGCGCGCTCGCGCAAGGTGGTCACCTACAGCTTTCCTCGCGTTCCTCCTCCTGGCGTAGAACGTACGGTCGTTCCCTCTCTCGCGCTCGCAGAGCCGGCTTCGTGCGAGTGCAGCGGAGCGGGCTGTCGTGCAGCACCACGCGGCAGCGGGCCAGTTGTTGCTCGAGAGCGGCCGCGCGCGCGCGCCTCGACCATACACGCCAGCCGACTCGCTTTGCTTTGCCGATTTTTGCTCGTTAATGCGCTCCGCGCGCCCAGTTCAGCTCGTTATTGCAGCCAGGCGGAAAACGAGAGGAGAGCACGTGAGCCCGAGTGCTCGCTCGCGCGATCTGGACGGGCACCGAGAGTGCAAAACCAGCGAATTGTCAGCTCTCCGCTGTGCGCAGTGTTGAGCCGCGAGTGCGCGTAGCCGGCACTTGTTGCGCTGCGCGAGCGCGAACCGATATACACCCTCCTGCATCGAGGTTTACGGCTCCTTCATTTTTGACACTGTGGCATTGGTCCCGCCCGCAGCTCTGCATATCCCGCGTATCAGTGATAGTTATACTGTCTCAGTGTGCGCCACTGCCTCGAGTGCGAGTTTGTTTTTCCTCTTCTTGTTCGCGCGCGCGCGCGAGGAGTCGATTTCATAAGCGCGGACGCCTCGAACTGTAACGCTTTGCTGCGGCTAGTTCTCCCCTTAGCGATGCAACATCCGCTTACTTTTATAATAATAATCGTATTATAATCGCTCGCCTTCGAGTCAGTCGCTTTTGCGCGAGCGATAAAACGTCTTCGTTTCTTTTTCTTCAATTCGTAACTGTAAACAAGTGGTGCGCGCGAGGCAAAGAACGAGAAGAACAATCGAGTGTCGCGATATATAAAAGCAGCGTCAATCAAGAACAACTACGCGCCGTGGAGATGCGCGACGAGGAAGTGTAGTCGTAGTGCCGCAGCAGCAGTCCTGCAGCCTAAGATGGATTATGATCGCCGCGGCCACGAGTCGCGGAAACGATAATTGGACTCAAGGAAGCTTTGCCTGCCGCGAGAGGAGCACAGAGAGTGAGAGTCGACGTTGCGTGGGCGCCAGCGAGAATCAAGGTAAGCTTAATGATCCTTGCTGCTTTACCTATGATATAACCTGCCTTTATATTTTTTGTTTTATTCAAGATCATTATTACCACTCTAACGGTAGAAGTTGTTTTTAAAGACCAGTTTCCATTTTTAATGATGCTGCGAATTGTTGGTACTTTTATGTTGGAGCGATTGCGAGAAATATTAAACTTTTTTATGAAAATGACGTGCTGCGTTGCTCTGACAGTTTACGTTCGTACTTATCGCCGGGCTTACTTCCTATCGTAATCATTTCTTTTAATTAAGCCGCCAATTTCAACCATCGTTATTGCTTCTTTTTTTATCGTGTTACCGTTTAACAATTTTTGCTAAACAATGTTTAAAGTTGGAATATTTATAAGTGGTATGGTTAGTAAATATATCTGATGGTAAGGTCATCTTGAAATTTATAAGCACATAAGATTTTTTTCTTTAAATTAACAATTTTTCAAAAATACTAATTGTATTTTTTTTTCTTGATACGCTTCATACGTGATCTCATAATTTACGTATTTTAAAGTATTTTTTTTTTAAATCTGATGATAATACAGAAATGAAAAAAGGAATAATCGAATACAAAGTAAATCATATCAAGTGCATCGATAATTCGATTTAGTTAATATTACGAGAAGTAAAGTAGTGACATACTCTATTTTAGCTATATAACTCAGATAACCTTCGTGAAAATTAACTATTTTTTTTACGTCGCAAATGAAAGTTACGACAAAGTCATTAATCACTTCCCTTAATGGTGTGCGGCGACGAGGACTGTTTGCTCGAAGCGTTTACGAAATTGGCTCGAAAAATTTTTTTAGCTGGCTTAAGTAAAAGAAATTCAGCCAATATTAATAAACATTTTTCTCCAGTTTTTTAACAGTAAACAAGTAATTAAGAATGCAAATCGTGAGCGTGCACAGTGGGATTTTTTTATTTTTCGGTTGACCTGATTAGACAAAACGGTTGTAATAACTTGTTACTCTCACTTTTGAAGGCAAACTAAAAACCGAGAAGAGCTCTTTGAACACGTAACGGTCAAGAGACTAATCCTTTCAGTGGATTTGACTTATTAAAGCAAATATACTCTGTATATATGCTTTTCTGATTCGGTATAGGCATTGTTCATCCAACATTTAGTTTCCATTCTTTGAATGTCGACTTCTGATCAAGACAAGAAGTCATTGCAGCATAAATATTACGCGAATCGACTTTCTAAAATCTCAACAAAACTAATTATTATCTGAGATTCTCGCTGCAATCGTATATGAGCGGTAGCTTTGAAATCGGTCATCAATTAGTTGCTGTACGACATAAGTATTTTTATTGAAATTAAGAGCAGGTATAAATTGACAAGCAGGTCCGGTCGAAATCGCAACTCATTAAATTAAAATAGCCGAGCAAGCGTGCTCTCGCGTAGTAACGTAGGGTTAACGGCATTCTCCGCTAGACAAACACGCCGAGAGAGAGAGAGAGATCAACAGCCGCGAAATCTCGTTAGTCCGCGAGTTAAAACTAAAGCCTTACACTAGCGTCCCCAATGCGAGCGAGCGAGCTACGAACGAGTCAAAGAGATACGTATATACACAAATCCAAGTGGAGCGAGAAAAAGTTGACCGAACCTTGACCGAAAACGAGAGTACGAGAGGCGCGCGTTAGCTTACAGGTGATGGAGAGTGGAAGGCGAACATTCGCCTTTTATATATATCGGAGCTTTATACGCGCACAGGTATTACGAGAGAGGTGATCGCAGGTTGCGCGTGGGATTTATTGTAATTGATGGCTCTTTAAGTGTTTCTTCCTTTTCGTTTTTCTTCTTCTTTACTCTGTCACATCGCTTTCGTAATACTCGCGTAAAGTCCCTTTTGACGCAAAGTGATTGTGGTAGTTTTTGTCTCATTTCGTCTCCACACAAAAATGGACCGCATAAGTTGACAGTTTGAGAGATCGAGCATGTACCTGACAATGCGTATTGAGACAGCGTACTCGAATCTGTGTGTTATTGACGTCGTAATGGAAATAATATTGTCGTTTCGTGATATCATCGTCAGTATCAAGAAAATTTAGATAATTACGTACAGTGAGCAACGATGATATAATCATCTGCAATTCAAATGGTACTTAAAGTCAATTAGGAATTCGAATAACAAGACTTTGAAAGAGCCATGTACGTGAATCGATAGACTTTCACATCAATTTGTCAAAAAGAAGAAGAAGAAAAAGAAGCTGCTGTATGGCGAGTTGATATCGAAAAGAGAAAAAAAGACGTTTCGGAAGGGTTGCACACAATAGGGACATTACAGTGTCTGGAAAATGTCGAGTTTGGACTACCGTTCGGTGGCCGCGTCCAAGAGTTTAATGATTGGGAGACCAGCAGAGGTTCACAGCAAAGAGAGAAAGTCTATCTGATGCGCAAGTGCGCGCGGCGGTCGATGCAGGCTTTGTATCTGCCGAAGCCACGCGATAGCAGTCGCACTCGCGCGATGGACGCGCTAGTTAAGGACTCGCTTCGTGCTTCGTCGAAGCCGTATGATTTACCACACTTTAAGTATGTCTGTGTTTTCTACGAAAGATTCCACGTAAAAATACCTACGCGAGGCCGCTCGTTACTTCTTTTTCTTCTTGCTTTTTGCGCGAAAATTGCCCCCCCCCCCTTCTTCAAAGTAGCCAAGTAAATGTTATTTCGCAAAGCGATTGTTGTCGATGGCGTAATAGACGTGACTTCATCTCGACGCAAGTACAGATGGGAATCTGGTTTGGTTTGACATTTTTTTCCCGTTGAACGAGAGCTTATTAGTCCTACATCGATACCGCAGATCGAGATCGCACTTACATGCCACTTACGCGTCTATGTAGTTTTACTTGTTGCGACAAAGCTATTTTGTTGTATACAAAACATTATCGCAACTGTAGCGATAAATTGTTCAATGAATATTCATTAAAAAGAAGAAAAAGCCTTGAAGAAAAGTGATAACTAATAACACCTTAATTTTACCTTTAATTATGAATCCTATATAAAAAGCTGATCCTTGAAACTCTCGAAACTTGAAGTATTTCCCAAGTGTTTTGAGAAAGTCATTGAATTTGTTTTAGAAATGTTAAGCTCCCATTATTGAGGTAAGATTTACAGAGTGTAGGTCAAAGGCTCAAATTTCTCTTCGATTCTTGTTAGTCTTCTCTCCAATTTGCTAATTTCCTGTTTGGTACTAAAACACAATTTGTACATCAAGAGAAAATAATGGCATTACGTCGCTAAAGCTATAATTATTTTACAAATTATACAAAAATCCAGGCGTGTAATTAAAACCGCATTTTCCCCACTTTTTCATTAAAACGACTATACAATTTGATATTTGACAAAAGATCGCGCAACGTCGTCTTAAACAGCGTCTCTTCGGTAATAAAAATCAGTATTAAACTGAGTTGAAAGTAAACATGTACTCTACGAATATCCTGAAACGAAACAAGGTCAAACTGTTCATAATCAACTAACGCACTTCCGAACGAACGAATTCAGAAGAAAATGAGAAAAAGCGAAAGTAAAAGAAAAAAAAAATAAAAAAAACATGGCAAAGAAACTCTGCTGGCAGCGAAGCAAAAACGAGGAAGTCACTCCAATTTCCGGAGGACACAAAAGCATTACATAGGCACACACGCGCGCGGCTCTCTTCCTTTTGCTCTTATTCTCCCCACGCATTCCCACCATCAATCAGCCCGCGAATCCGTTGAAACACAGAGAGCAAGCAAGAGAGCCCCGGAATAATTAGGGAAAAAGTCGTTACGCGCCCGGGGCTTTTAAAAGTGCAGGCACGTGGAACGCCACCTGCAGGTGGTGGACAGGTGGTCAGCCAGGCAGGCAGTCGTCTGTCGAGCGGAAGGGGCTGCTAGTTGCAGCTCGTCGTCGATAAAAGGCCAGCGCCAGTCTGTTATCGGCCGTCGCTGCGCGCACAGCAAGCTTTCGATTTATGGATTCGCCAGTGCGATGCGCGAATGTCCGAGAGCTTTCGCTCTACGTACACATAGTCAGAGAGGGTGGAAACGGAGGGTAGGTGGCAGTGGCGAGTTTAGTTCTTCGTCTGCGCTCGACCGCCTTAACTGGGTTTGTTGTTTCTTCTCGCTGTATGCCTCCTTGTGTTTTTTCAAATGTGCTATTTTTATTTTCATTTCGCTTGAGTTGCTGTTTTGGTAACGTTTTCCTTTGCTGTCTTAAGGAAATTATTTTTTACACGATATGCTATTATTCTTTTCACGGGATACATTTGATTATTACGTCAGCATGAGGTATTGCAACATACTTTGCAATGAAAAACTGAAACGTTTCCATATTCTCACATTATTTATTTTATTGCTATTTTTGAAGTTCAATTATGATTCTATATGCTATGCATTTGTGTGCCTATTTTTCTTGTCGGATAGCGGATGTTGGATGACACTATAATTTGATTCGGTACCTCGTCGAGTTGATATGACGATAAAAATACAAAAGCAAACTTATTTTTTCGTGTTTTATTTTTCTGTAAATATGTAATATTAATATGTAATTCTGATTTATTGCTTAATTAATATGTAAAGAAAAAAATTTATAAGAAAAAAATACTATGATCTATTGGCATATTACAATTGCCAATACGACTATTTAAAACTTTTGTCGAAGGCGTTTTCGGGAGCATGCGTTTCTTTTCCGGCTGTGCAAGGTCACGCTTACAAATGCGGCTGTTGAATTGCGGTAATGACATTATTATCGTGTGGTTATTTAGTTATGCGTAAAGTTTTATGAATTCAGGGTTTCGATTTGTTGCTAAACTTTCTTTTTTTTGTACTTGATTAATTTTTACGTAATGCGAAAGAATTTGTTTTATTTATATCGGAAGAATCCACCCCTGAATAACAGTTTTCAACAATCCATGTACTGATTGTTTTTTCCACGTTAAGCCGTAGATTATCATAAATGGCAGTGAGCGCGGGCGAACGATCGAGAAAAAAAGAGAAGTGGAGAACCAGCGGGCGCCATGTGCCGGCCGGCACGCGATCGTAGATCTCGGGTAGCGATACGACGGAAAGCCAGGTGGGAAATCGAAAGGTGAGAAAAGCCGGAGGTCCGCTGCTCATGCGCCGTTGGCGCCAACCCTGCGCGCACCACTGACTCAAGGACGGTGTGAGGGGAGGCCGGAAAAATAAGGGAGCGTTCGCGGCGAGCCGCTCAGTCGCGGCTGACTCGCGCGCCAGCGCGCTTACCCTTCTTTCTTCCACGTGCGTTCTTATGTACCAAGTATTTTTTAAGTGAAGAGTTCTGTTGAGTGACTGGTCTCTTTTTATTGTTTTCTTGTTTTTTACTTTCTATTTCACCTTTTTGATCTTGAAGAGTAAGTTTCGAGAGTGCTTGAAGTTTTTTTTTCTGTTGCTGTTAACATTGAAGGATTAATAACAAGAACTTATTTTGAACATTTGTTATTTTTATTTGTTTCAACTGAACATTCAAATAAAATTTTTCATAAAACAGTCGGGTTCAAAGTTCCATAAGTAGTTATGACGTCACGATAACGATTCTATTTTCAAAATGACGCAGTTCTTTATTGATCCTATGTACAACCAATTGAGTTCAGCAGAATTTATTCTATACTGCTTGCTTTCTTTTAAGTCGTTATTTTCATAATATGCTTTCTTATTAATAATTTCATTTCAATTTTTTTAATTGTTGCTTAAGAAATTACTACTATTAAAAACACCATCTATCATCTTTATCCTTCTAAAAGTTTTACATCCAAACGGCATGCAATTTAATTAGCTGAGTGTCCAAAACAACTCAATTAACACGAAGGAAAAGCACGCGATGAACTCGCACCAAATCACAAAAATATATTTAAAAAAAGAACTAACGCGAAAGTGATTCAGCGGCAATTAACGGGCACACCTCAAAAAGGAAAAAAAAAGAGTCACCCCAGTAATGAAATAGCAGACATGCATATAAAGCCATATGAGTCAAAGGTCAACTCATCGTAAAAACAAAAAGTAGGAATCGTGGGGGGGGGGGGGGAGAAGCAAGTCACAAATCGATACAGCCTCTCCGAAGAAAGAGGGAGGCATAATCTACCGCAGTGAAGAAAAGCAGTGGCAACAGCAGCAGTAGCAGCAGTAGCAACGGAAGTGGGACCGGCGGGTCTTGGCACTGGAAGAATTCACAGATGTGTGGTGTGTTTAATCGTGGATCTTGCAATGCCATCACTCGCTGGTTTCCCCCGTCAACCGCGCGTCCTCGACCTGCGTATGTTCCCTGTTCTCCAACTTCTACTGTTCCAATTTTCTTTTCTTATGGTTGTTTTACCTGTGCGTGATTATCTTTTTCTGGCTTTATATCTATATGCGTGTCGTGTGCAGGGCTTTCGAGGGTCTAAATAAATAAATTTTTGCTTTGGTTTCGACCACCACAAGTAAAACTAGTTTTACTCTCTTCGCTTCACGGATGCGTCGTTATTGTTGTTTTTTTTTTGTTTGCGGTGACTAAGCTCCAGAGAGATTTATCGAAAGTACTTGAAAATTCAGCCGTGACAGGAAAAAAAAAGGATAAGTAGTTAGTTCGCAAACGAGAAAAGTTTTTTAATAAAGCTACTTTGGCTTGGTATTTAACGAGTAGAGTTGCCGACCCCTTTATCTGCATTGGTTTTACCCGAATTCCATTTCTCACGGTACAACTTAATTTCCTGTCGATGAACTTTCAATATAAACGAAGATAGGCTTGATTCTCGGGATTTCTTTCAACTCGTACAAGTCGGCAGGCATTGTTTAACGAAACATCGCTGTCTTTCTCTCTTTCTCAATAAAAAAAAAAAAACAAATAAATTTCCATTACGAATATTATAGCGATTTGACAGCGTCGTATGCACGTGAACAGAAAATGACAAGTCGGGCCAAATAAAGCTAGTGTGTCCAACTATTCGGCTGTTCGACGACGACGGAGCTTGACGATCGTAACGGCCTTATAGAGAGCTACTTGTTAGCCGAGTAGCTCGAGTGCTAATTTTACCGCTAGTTCGCGCTCGCGAGAGTAGTCCGAAATATGCGTATATATGCACACATTCCATATGTAGGCCGGGAGAGCGAAATTGCTAAGGGCACCGTGAGTAAGCGAGCAGATGTCGATTTCCCCTTTGTTGCCCTTCGTATAACCAACTTTGGCAAGAATCTCCTCTCTCGTGGGAAGTAGGATATACATATTATCGATTGTCGGATCAGGAGCTCGTTCACGTCGCCGGGGCGCAGTATAAACGCGACTTTCCGACAGTTTTGAATCTGAAATTGCTCGTGAGTATGACTATCGTAAAATATCGTCCAAAAGCCACCTCGTAAATAGTTGACAGGTGAAGGCATCCACGGGAAAACACAATAAAGTGAAAATGGGGGAGGGTACAGGTGTCTGCTGCATCATTTGTGTGCGCAAGAGTTATATTTTCATCGCGATTGACTGTGCAAGAAGAAAACGTAACGTAATGAACGGTTATTTTCTTATACCGCGGCAATCCATTTCGGATAAATATTAACGTAATGCCGCGTCCTATAATGCTCATAGAAAAAATGCGAGCTATGGGAAAAACGCGCGCAGCTTGGCTAAAATGCGCGATGAACTACCATTACATGAAGGTATTGTGTGCGTGTGCGAGCATTGATGGTGATCATGATGATTGAGCCCACTTGATAACATTATTTCTTTATACCTTTTTTTCTCTTCTAATACTAAACGCAGTCTTTTGTAATACTTGCTTGTACCCTCTAACTGATGTATTCTATATCTGCGTCGATGTATGAGATTTTTTCGTAATTCGAATAAAACTTAAAATGTTTCATTGTATAAAATTATTATTTTTTCACCTCTCCATTGAAACTATTCATTAAATTATGCAGAAAGCCTTCTGAAAATATTCTGCAGCCAATATCCTTTAGTTTTTTGAATTTTATTAAAACAAATATAATTTATTTTGTTGTATCCTATTTATAACAAAAATAACTTATAATTTATCCGGTCGGAGATTATTATAAATAGTAGCGAGCTAAATTATTTTATTTATATATTATAAAGAGTTAATATCATAAGAATTTTGTATAGTTGTATAATTTACAGTATAAACTTGTTTCTATGCGAATACCACAGAAGTAGTCAAAAAATGTCAGTGACAGATTCATTCCTCTGGCTGCAAAATTCGACCCAAAAGCTAAGCTGAAATCGCCAATAGCACTGGCAATAAACAGTGAAAGAAACATCCATCAAACATCATTCATCGATCAAGGAATGAAGTCGAACGAAGCTGTAATTCGTGGATGTAAATCGACTTATCTTCCGAAAATAAAAATGACTGGAAAATCGTGTTTCTCAGCAGCGAGCAGTTAATCGTGTTACGTGAGTGTACACAAGAATCGCGAGGAGGAAGGGAGAAAGGCGCCAGGTGTGTAGATGTATATCGGCTCGTGCCTATTGACCGCGTTGCCATGCCAGCCCGCGCGCGTACACACAAAACACCGGCGCGTCATTGATCCCTCTGTCTCTCTCTCTCTCTCTCTCTCCCCCGACTTTCGTCTTCTTGACTCGCACCAAGTTACATCCTTGACTGGCAACTTTGGCTTTGCTTAGTGGTTTTACGGGAAGAAATCGTCCAATCTCGCCAAAGGGCTCAAGTTAAAATAACTCGATAAATTGTTCTTCGAGCGCACACGTGTGCTTTTTAAAATGAGTTCAAGCCCATTTTTCACCTCAAATTTTTTCCTCCGAATTCCCAATTAGTCTGCAATCAGTCAGGTGAAACTCGCAAATAACAAATGCAAAGAGTGCTAATCGTTTAATTCGTTGAAAGCATTTAGCTGCTTAATTAATTACAGTGAAGCACGCTTTTCGTTACTTCATAACTTAATAACCAGAAGCGGAATAATCATGTATGAAGCAGCAAAAGTCGTGCGTCTATGACAAAAAGTGGGAAAGGCTATTAATTAGGCGAGAGCACACGCCTCGGTGCGAAGGTGCGCACGTGTTCGCGTGTAATTTTCATAGGCAAACACCTCACTGCCTGTCCGCGCGCAAAAACGCCCGCTGAAATAATTGGACGGCCGCCAAGACAGCAGCTACGCGTACGCGTGTATCGAAGGAAGAAGGGGGTGAACAAGAGGGGAAGTGCGATGCGGTATTGGCGCAAAAAAGTGTCAGGGGAACGAACGCGCAGAAGGTAAAAAGAAAAAGACGATGCGAAAGAAAAAGACGAGCCGAAGGGACGCGCCAGCGCAAGCAAGCCTTGGTAATGACAAGGTACACATTTATGCCGGTTGTTGCCCCAGAAGCGCGACAGTCGTCTACGTAAGCGTGTGTATTTTTTCCCGAGATTTGCTTTCTTTTTCGATCCATCGATCGCGCAGCATGGAGAACAACTGCCAGTTGTACGCGCGCCCGCGCGCGCGCGTATGTGTGTCTGCGGATGTCGGCGGACGACCAAAGCAGCTCCTCTCACTTTGGACGAGATCCAATTTTTCACGCGCGACTCTGTAATGAAATTCAGCTGGCCTGAAATATATTAGATTGAAATTGCCTGTCCGTCATTGCAGCGCGCGCGCAACCGACCGCTCGATATCCGCATCGATATTTCATTGCGTCGCGGGGCTAAGAATAAATCAGATTCTCTCTATCTATCCCTTGCTCTATCTTTTTTCTTTCCTTGGATTATGCTCGCTGAAATTTTTGCGATTTTTTATTGTTTGCGCGCCACGTGGATAAAGGTTACAATAAATTTGGAAGATTTTCAGGGATAGCATCAGCTTTGTTTATCGGAGTCGTAGGCAGAAGCTTATAAAGCGATAAGCCCGTCAATATGTTCTTCGCTATTGACAATCTTTGAAATCAATGTCAATCTGTACTTTAACTGAAACAGCCAACAGCGTGTATTGGTCGACCTTACCTTGGATCATTGACACATATATCCTTTTAGAATACGGAAGAAAGACAAAAGAGTTCTATAGCTGTGATAACGACCGGACAATAGATAGGGCTTTTACAGAAATTTCTGTAGTAAATGACATTGTTTGCTAAAATACTAGGTCACGCAATGAAAACAAACATTTGATATTTAACTTATTTATAATAAAAATGGTTGTTTAAAGTGTCAAGCATATAAATTGCAGGCCGAAATGACAATTTTCATTATGGTATATAGCTTTCATTAATTTCGTATTATACGAGAATAATTAATTATGCGTTAATTACTTTTTGTCTACTAGCGTCTCACAGCTAATTAAACCGGCTTTGATTTAAGTGTTGAATCATATTTTGAAAAATCGATTGATCACGAACTTTCTCACGCTATTTTTTTACAATACTTCGCAATTACATTGGACTTCAAGTGGATTGTATAAGTAACGAAAATCAAAACATCGTGAAAAGTACGCGGCAAGATTGGCAATAGGAGGCAAAAGAATGGGCATTAGTATAATCCGCCTGTAAAAAAGCGAACGAACGACGGGAGGCAAAGGGCCCCGTAGAAAGAGCAAGCAAGTAGGAGAAGTCAGTCACGTAGCAATAAGACGGTTAGTCTCTGTCTCTCTTGCTCGCGCCACCTGATGCTCGCGCTTCCGTCTCGGACCACTCGAACCGGAAAATTTGCGCCTCGTTTTCTGAACCAACGCTCGGCGATTCGCCTTGTAATAAGTTGCCGGAGGAAAGAGAAATTACTTGGCGCGCGATTGTTCCTCTCTCTTTCTTTCTGTTTTTTTTTCGACCTGGGTGTGGAGCTATACGAGCAATTGAACTGAAAAAACTGTGTAGCTATAGAGCGTATTATACTCTCATTCAACGGGATTGTGCAACAGATATTTTTATTGAATCTACGCTTATCTTGGACAATGAAGTTGTTGTAATTTGCATCTTCATTTGAAAAACGAACGGCAGCGATATTTTTGTCGCACTTGTAATATTGTCTACGAAAAGAGTTCGATAAGAATGCTGCACTGAATAATTTATGAGTCTCAGTCTAGTCTTCTAGAATTCAGTGTAATTTCGAAACCAAATAGAATACTAAGTATTCGGTGTATCCTTAGTTTGAGCAAATACACTACGAAATCCGCGAAATCCGCACAAATGATGTTATTACTCGAAATGTAATTTATTTTGCTTGCGAACACGGTAGTCACCGATCAGGCTTGCTGACACATTTACATGCCGTTTACTTGATCGAATAACGGAATAACTGTTTCTCTTACATACGTACAATACCAATACCAATGACAACCAGTTATTTATGGATTCGATTTAATCGCGAATTCAATCGCGCTACTTAGAAAATTGTTGAACGAAATTCATGAATAAAAAGAGTATACAGAAGAAAAATATAGTGAATGAAAGTTGAGGTTATACAAGGAAAAAAAAGAATCTGCATATCGACAATCACGAGATTTATCGAATATGCACGAGGTCTACTATCTATAGTCTACCTAGATACGTATGTGCCGAAGAACATGAAAATGTTGAGTATCGGTAGTGTGTCGATGAACGCATCTTCGTAATAAAATTTATAAGCTTTGGTAATGTCCAAATGTGTCAAGTACAAATTGAAATACGCTGAAGTATTACGCAAAATCAAAAAGCTGACTGGATATTGAAAATAATAATTGTGACGGTGAATCGCGCACGAGGGAGAGAAATTGAAAACCAACAATGAATCAAATAAAATTCACTTGAGTTCATGCGAGGGTGAGATATAGAGAAGGTGGTAATAAAGGAAACGAGGTGGGCGGGTGCAGGGGTGGCATCGCTTTGCCACCACCCGCGCGCAAGAAACTCGCGACACGTGACGAGTCCCTTCGTATGTATAGCAGCAGTCAGCTATCAAAATGACTGTTATGCATAATTTAAAATAACGCGCGAACACGTAGAAATCGCGCATTCGGGAGCGCTGCCATTATGATGATTAAGCTTGCCCGAGGGGAAGAAAAAAGAGAAAAAACGTCCTGCTCACATTGTAATCCGTGTGTATATAAGTGTTATGACGAGGGGTGAAATTATCGAGGAGTTACCAATGTATTATGCATTTATTGGAATGTGGTTTACTTCGCATAATTGTAGGTACTCTTTCAATAAGGGTGATCTTTTGACGACAAGTTCATTGACCCTTATATCAAGGTGTCAAGTCGTTCGTATATTATTGACGAATGGATATTGTTTTTTTACATATTTATGAAGTGATCGTACTTTCTCTTAAATTGCGCTAGTGCTGCAAATTTGGTATTAAATAAAATTAGACTTTCAAATTGTTGACAGCTTTTTTCAGAAAGAAAATTGGTAAAGCAATTTGCATATTCTTTTAAAATACTTAACGATTTGGCAATTTACATGTTATTATTTTTTGCTAATAAATCATTAAAGTGATTACGATATTTCTTCTATCTAATTTGATAAAAATGTTTATTCGTGATAATGTAGATTTAAAACTATAACAGCCCGAAGGAAGAAATAAGTTCATAAGGCTTAATACTTGGTAATGTGAGGGGGGGATAAATTTTCAAAGAAAAGCTGTTAGACGAAAATGAGGTTTTCAACGTTGCGGCGTAATGATATATTTGGTTTTGTAGTCGGAAGGAAGGGTAAAAGCAACAAAATACAACCCAGGAAACTCATTAAAGAACTGAGCATAGCGTAGCTGAGAAAATCTTGTTACGCTGTATATACTTGTCGCATTCTATTTACTTTCCTGCCTGTAACTATCTTAAATAAACCGCATTATTTGCAGTCAAAAGCACAGCGTTTCACGTATTAGTTGTCAAACACACTAGGTAAAAATTAAGCATTGTCATAGAGTCGATGAATAACCTCGACGGCCAATAAAAAACAAGGCGAAACAATGCAAATGCACACAGGTCTATACACATACACATATAGCAATTTCAAGAAGGAAGCGAACGAACGAACGAACGAACGAACGAACGAACGAACGAACGAACGAACGAACGCGCGAGGAGGCGAGTTGGCGGTGCGCCGCTGGCTATCAAGTCAGGCGATCGGCGCGTACATAATTCCACGCATTATCGTGTGGCAGCGACGGCCGGCCTCGCGAGCTTTCATCCCCGTGCAGAGGGGTAGTAGGTGGTATATAGGCGCTGGTGGCGGCACACAACTATTGATCCGCGAGGTTCGGTCACGCGATTCCCTCGTAGAAACGCCTCTCAAGCCTTTCCTTGGCGGCACCTTTCTTTTTTTGTTCTTCGTTCACTCTTCAATCCTAACTATCCGTACGCGCCTCTCTCTCTCTCTCCTTATTTTCTTTTCTCATTTATATGGAACATTCGCGCGCCCTTTTTCCGGTGGCTCTGCTCGATTTTACATTTATGCTGCATCAGCTGAGCTTTTGTTTTCTCTATGTCGATCGATGCCGTTATAGCTTTCTTTACCATGTTGTTACGAGCGTTCGCGACAAATCGCTTTTTAAACTGTATATATTAGAGTTTCACCAATATACATTAGAGGCTATTCCAATTTGACTTGCCACGCAAACTCATCAGACAGAGCCGAAGCGAGGGCGAGTTTTAAGGACTTGAACGTTGTTATATACCAAACGCCGGCGTGTGTATGCGT
Organism: Phymastichus coffea; assembly: GCF_024137745.1. Classification (NCBI taxonomy): domain Eukaryota; kingdom Metazoa; phylum Arthropoda; class Insecta; order Hymenoptera; family Eulophidae; genus Phymastichus; species Phymastichus coffea. The sequence continues at coordinate 520,791 of NW_026706940.1, read as the reverse complement.
CTAGTTCAGCTTTATTGCAGCGTACCATATATATATATCTGTGTGTGTGTGTGTGTACATAGCTCGTAAAACGGACGCCGCTTTAACGAGCTTGCAGCGCTTTCAGATCGAAATTCTGCACGCACCAACAGACTAATTAAAAAAAAAACCTGTTATTTCGGCTCGTCGCGTGACAAGCTTTCATTATTCATTTATTCATAATCCACCAAGTGACGTGCCACTCTTATCCACTTTTTCTTCCTCTCGAGAGGGTTGTTTGAGTGAAACCAGAAATAAAGCAAAAGCATTGTTACGTTTCGAGCAACTAACGAAAAAGATCCAGTTTACCATTAGTCTGGCCAGCTTCTAAAAACAAATTTCTGGCAAAATGACTTCGTTGAAGAGAGCAGCGACAATGACAGTCATGCAAGTGCCTTCCCCCCCGGCCGGTATAATGACCAGGCGCGTGAGCCGCAAGCCAATAGTGCAAACGGCAATAAACGTTGACGAGTGAGAGGGGAAGGCAAAGCAGTCAGCGGAAGATCGCGAGCGCGAGATACAGCTCGTAATAAGTTATGCGGGGCTTTCGCTCTCTCTTTCGCTGGTGTGTAGGCCCCGGCTACTTTCTTTCTTATCCGCTTTTGCGATTGCAGTCGGCGCTGAATTCGTTGAGCGCTGCACGCCGTCGCCGCTGATTTATTGCCGGGATTGTTAATAAGACGAACGTACAGCAGCTCACTTTTGCCAATTCTCGGCCGCGGCTGTGTTAATTTTCCATTCGTGAGAGCTTATATAACTTTTATTGGGATTGATTATTCGCATGCTGCAAGATTTTCTTTTAGAATTCTCTCGCATTATTATAAAATGCATGCAGCTGGAAATAAAACTGCTTATCGACTTGATTCATCTTCCAGAATGTTTTATATTTCTAGTTGCAATGCTCACGCAAAAATTGAAAAAGATAGACTCGCATTTTCAATTTGTTTTCATTACTACTATATGTTGCTACAGATTGGTTCTAATGCTTAACGTACACAAGTAAAATACATGGGATGAGAGAAAAACACTAATTCTAGCGATTCGACATTTATTTGTTAACAATATATTGTATTGCTCGAGTTCCAATTTACCATATAGATTAAAAAAAACGTTAACTGGGCCATCGTCAATCAGTAAAACTGTAAAAATAGAGAAAAATGCCAAAGAAATACCAGAGAACATAAACACGCGAGAGCATCATAATCTTAAACAGCCGCACGCGAAAAAAGAAAAAAAATTGTACGGGAGGTAAAAATTCGTAGGCTGGCGGGGCTCGCCGCAATTTTCTGAAGGCGCTCGGGGTCGCGCGAGATCGTAGAACGTAGCGGCTCGGCCGATTTGCCGCGCGTGGCTTTATCACCTGACATCGCCGAGAGAAGAGAACGTTACTCGCTGCTACCCCGTTCTCCGGCCTGGCGCCGGCCTTATCGTTAATGGTTCTATTTTTGGATTCCCTCCCTCGTTCGCGGCTTAGCCTCGCGTGACGCGGCCCATCGCTAGCCCTCCCGCCTCGCCGGCTAAAGCAAAGGCGTTTTAACATTTGCTCACGTGTGTGCGTAACTGCCCTGCCTGCCCCACCCCCCCTCTACCGCGCCCGTGTGCAGATCCGAGAGGGGTGTGTTTGCCCTGGCGCGAGCGATAGTCGAGCGATAGTGTTGGAGCTCGGTGGTGCGGCCGATGACTGAAATTTCTCGATGACTGCGAGAGCCTTCTTTTCCTTTTTTCACTTTCCTTTGGGCGCGCGTGATTGATGCCGAGCGTGCACGGCTATGTATTATGATTGATGCCCCCTCCCCTCCTCTTGGGATTTGACAGGGCCACGAAATTATGGTCATATATTAGCTCAAGATTTTGAAGGATTAATTTTTAGCTTGCGCATTGGGCCGAAAGGTGAGAAGTTAATTACGCAACTTGATTTTCATGAAACTCTGAAAATCAATGCTTACGCTGATTTAAACAGATTGCCAAAATGAATTACGCACCTTTGTCGTTGGGCTCATACGTACGCAAATGAGGAAGTCCTTTAGCGCACGGCATTTGTTTGCATTGATTCAGCCGGCTGATTTACGAGCATTAATGAATTTGTATAGGCGCGATAGGAACTCGGTCGTTCGGTAAATGCAATATACAAGTCCGTAAAGGCGCCACTCAATTTGTCATCTGCCCGTTAAAATATTTAACACGAAGAGAGAGAGGGAGAGAGAGAGAGAGAGAGAGAGAGAGAGAGAGAGAGAGAGAAAGACAGACAGAATAATAAGAACACTGATGTCGGCAGAGCAAGTAAATCGGCACTCGTGCCACATCCTCGAGGCTTTACGATCGTCTCTTGCTCTTTCCGCGCGCGCTGCAAGCAAACTGGGAGGCCTTTTACGACGCTGAAAAATTAAGCAGCGCAGCTCGCTCTTCACGGCTGCTGCTGCTAATCGAATCATTATCATTTGCTGCTTCGTCGCAATTAAACTTCTCCCTCGGCTCATGACCTGACCCCACCTCTATACCCCCATCACCTCATCCTATGGGAATCTCGCGTATTGTCGACTAACTGTTTATATGAAACTTTGAGGAGAAATGTTCGCGCAGCTGCTCCGTGAAGCTGCGCGTTGAATGTCTCGTAATTTAAGAAATTGGCACAGCGTTGTTCCACCGTTTTATAGCCGTGTATTTTCGTTTTCCTTACGTTTCCGAGTGCTGACTGATAAAAAAAGAAAAATATTCACTTTCTCGTCGGCATTGTGCTACACGGGGGAAACTCTTAATCGTATTTTCGCCTAATAGAAACGTAATTTAGCGAATCTTACAGCTGATTATACTTTGAAGCTGCGATTGCGATATATGCAGATATTTTCTTGGTTGTAAATACTATAAAACGTAAAAATTGGCAAGAACTCCCTCGCAATCGCAGCGTTACGCCATAGCGTGCAGCAATCGCTCATCATCTTCCGCCGAAGAAAACAAATGGACACGCAGGCTGTGTGTATATGTGTGTGTGTGCGCGCGCGCAGGTATATATCTGGGCGAAAATCTGGCCGAGGAGCTGCATTTATACGATTATTTATAACCGCCGGTGCGTAGTACGTATACCCTGATCGTGACTTCGAAACTTCTCTGTCTTAGGCTTAGACTCGTCACGAGCACGTAAAGCCTCTATCTCTCTCGTTCGCCGGTCTGCGCCGCGCGTGTCATGCGCGGTTTCGGAATATAATGGTCGAGCCGCCGTGATTAGTCGTTTCCTGCGACTGGTGCGTGCGCTGCACTCTGCCTCACAGCGGTCGCGGCTTTCAAAAGGCACAAATTCGAAAAGAGAGACTTTGCGGGTTTGGTTCTCTCTCTCTCTCTCTCTCTCTCTCTCTTTTAGGATATATATGTACTGCTTGACTTGTGTATGCATTTGCCTGACTTGTATAATTCGTCGCGTGAAACTCAACAAATAGCTTTTCTTTCGCGAATTCCAAAAGAAATTGATGTAGCTTCGACGAAACTAGCGGCATTCACTTGCCTTCCGATTTCTTCTTTTTATCGAATCGGAATCCAAGGTTGAACAAAGGATAATTATAAATTTCGAGAAAACATTAACGCTTGTAAAGAACTTTGCTCAAAGTTAATTGAGCAGAGGATTTGAGGATGAAAATAGAGGTTTGCATTCTCACGGTGCTTATTGTTGGCATATTCGACCTATGTGTCATTTATTAATGGAAAAAAATAATTATATTGATGTCTGCACGTGGAAAGGAAACAGATATTGGAAAAAGTGGATTAGTCATTTGAGTGATTGATAGAAATAAGCATCGAGAACGCGACAGAAAACGGGCAAAATTGAAAATTCACTAGATATCGATCAAGTCGCAAACTATCGGCAAGATATTAAGTTCGAAGAAGGAAAAAAAATTACAGTTGGCATGTGCAGGTAGGAGCAAGGCCTCTGGCATATGAAAATTCATGGGATCGCTGTGCAGCTTGGAATTGTACTGGTTGGCGTGTGTAGGAAGCGCCGACGGCGGCGGCGCTGCGCCGTGACTTCACTAGCCCCCTGTCGATCGATATACCGTCGTACAAACACTCGCGCGCGTACGCCTCTAATTTTCGTCGAGCCTCGTGTACACGCGCACACAGTCACGAGAGAGATCGAGAGAGCGAAAAATTCATTTTCATCTTCTTTTTTCTCCTCCCGAAGTCTCGGGATTTATGCGAGCCAACGTCGTCTTTGCATGCATAAAGAACGAGGTGCGAGCTGAAGGCTGCGCTCTACCGCGTGTTCTTTTTTTCGTCGATGTACCGTGTTAATTAAATGAAAGTGGAGGGAGAGAGAGAGAGAGAGAGAGAGAGAGAGAGAGAGAGAGAGAGGCAAATGGCGTTTCCTTGGAATTACTCGAAATCGGGTGCTCGCGTGCCGGGTCTCGTTGGTTGTTAAAAAAGGAAAAATGCATGCTCGAAACAAGGCGCACTCGAGGAAATCGAAACGCACTAGCTTCGAGCTGCGAGCGACCGATTTGGCAAGTAGTCGAGAGAAAAGGGGAAAAGAAAAGCCGAATCTCGGTAATCTGGTTGGGAACCGATATCCGCGAGTCGGCCTCTTTTCTCGCCGCGCACAAAGGTATTTTCCAGAGCTGGAGTAATTTAAGATGCGCCCGCTGGCTGAGTAATAGACCGGGCCGTTCAACTTTGCCTTTCGCGGAACTTGCCCCGCGCTCGCTCGCTCGCTCGCGCGGTGCAGACTTCCGACAAGCCGGCCGCCCCCATACCCAAGTCTGCACGAAATCTTGCTCGTACACGCGCCGCTACGGGGCTACGCGTACCATGCCGCAGTCTCGCTTTGCAAAACTTACAGGAAATTTCTGTGTGTGCGCGTGTGAGCTCGCTATATGCGACTGCATACGTATACGTGCAGTTCAATTTACTCGCGCGCAAAGCTCGCTCGGCAATGTTTGCAGATTTCAGATCTCGTTATACTTGGGGCTGCTGCTTTGCCTCGCGAGCTTTTATTAATTAAATGCTTTTCGGTGAGGCGCGATCGAGCGCGTACTTTTGGCTTCTGCATTTCAGTTAGATAATTGTTGTATTTTAGCATCACTAGGCCATTGAAAATCATTGGCTGCATAAGCACAATCTCACGAATTAATTGTTACGTAAATCGAATTCACTCGCTTGAATGTAATTAAAATCCGATAGAACATTGAGTTTTATAGCCGTACAGCGGTTTCAAATGGAATGTGAACTTATACATACAAAATTCGAGCTTGAAATAGTACAAGGCTCTTTACGAATCAGAAGGGCGCCGCATTTCATCCAACAAATCTATTTACTCATTTTCTCTTATTTTCAAGTGGCGTGACAGGAAGACGTCGAAGCGAACTTTCCAGCATACAAGCTACAACGCAGTAGTTCTGTAAGTCGATTCCTGGAAAATTCTTTGACAATGCGCCCTAACCAGTCCAGCCCGCCAGTATATACTTTATGCAGGCGCATGAAAATTATTCATTTTACTAGGTCAGATAACAGTCTTTTCGGATTGATGCAACCGAGTGTGTAAAAATAAAAACTTTTTTTATGCTCACGCGAAGCCGATCGATATACACGTCACGTCGTTACTCTGAAAAAAAATAGAGCAAAACTAGAAAATAAAATAAGAATACGTATACACTGAACGGTACAGCGTATTAAGTCCCGTTGTCCAGATGTGAGCTTTGCCCATATGCCGGAACTGTAGCGTGCAGAGAGGGCCCCCCAAAGTCAATGCAATTCACTAATTATAGATATTAGGGGCGGACGCCAGGCGCGTATACACGTGGCAGTTGCGCATGATAATCACGTAATCGACTGTATTGGTTTGTGATGAATTTATCTGCTGATCCTTTGGTTCGTAATGGTTATGCTGGATACCAATCACCACTGGCGCAGTTTAATTAGGAATTGACGTTCGTAAATGTATTTTAAGTAGAGCGCCACATTGGAAAACAATTGTCGATTTACAGCCTATTTTGATCCAAATCTACATCGACTGCCGATAGTATTGAATAATGCTATTGACATTACAGCGATAAGTAGTTTAATCTGGTAAAGGTTATGTCCGCATGTTGCATCATTCCAAAGTACGCGGAAAAATTTATTGAAATGTTATATCTTCGTGAATTCACACTCAATAGTGTTGACACGGGCGATATGTAATTCCATCACACATACGAAATTTGACGTTATTTTTCAGACACACAGCCGTCAATAAACCAAGTAAAAGGAAAGGTATTGTCCACAAAAAAAAAGTCTAAAAAACTCCTTCGTAAATGCAAAAAAAATCTAAACGCTCAGCAAAGCAGCTCTACGCGAAGACGTCGCGATGCGTGACGCTCACCTGCGCTGCTGGCACGGGCGAAGGGGAAGAAATTAACTGAAAATAAAAGAGGCAGAATGAGACGAGACATGCTCGTATACGTATACTGCTAAAGAAAGACAGCTAATATAGCCCCGAGGCTTTGTTCGCATCACTTCCGCTCGTGAAAAAAAGCTCCTTTCCGACGCTGCTGCCGCGGCTAATCTTACTCTCGGCTTCTGCAAGGTTCTCTGACTTTCCATGTTTCATTCCTCTATTTTTTCCTGAATTTCATTTTTCATGTGCTTAACAGTTATTAAAAGCGACACTTTCGCCATAACAAGAATAGTATAAAAAATCTCGTTCCATAATATTATTTCATAAATGTTGCAATCATCCACTAATAATAAATCGTGACAATCGTCGCATATATGTTGCCTCGATTGTTGCAGCGGCGACGATGACACAAAAGGTATTTCAATAACTCAGCTGCGCGAAGCATCTCTGACGAAATAATTTCCATGGCACGTTATAATCGAGCGTAACGTTTTCATCAGAGCCAAGCAAAATCGCACAACTCCATTAAACAAGATTAAAAAAAAAACTAACAGAAGCCCTCTCATCTCGTCGCGTCGTATTTTCTGTCTCTTATACTTACCACAAGTCTACAGTCTTGCACGTGTCTGCGCGGCCCGGCGAAAGTGCATCAGGCAATCGAGGCATCACTGTGTTGTGCCCTGGTTAATTGAGCACTATCGAAGCTTCGCTGTTGCCTTCGCTAACGGAGATGGATGGTTATAGCTATGCGACGACCTCGACACCACAAAATAGATCGTCGTATTGTTTTAAAGTCAAGTTCTAACGCTACATATATTCGTTCTATTATTTTTGTTTTTCTGTCATATATGTATATGTATGCGTGTGTGTGTGTATGTGTGCGCGTGTGTGTATGTGTGCGTGCGTGTGTGTGTGTGTGTATGATTCGAGAGCATTTTTCATCGGCTATTGTTGTAGAATACTCATTATTGACTTTTAGAAAGTGTAATCCAAGCTAAGCAGTGTCATCTAGGGGTCGATGCTCCTTATTAATATGATCACTTCTACAAAGATGTACGTGTCGAAGTGTCGAGTAATAAACGGCAATACATAATTTATATTCTCGCTCTCTTTTCTCGAACGATAGATTACGCGTAATTTACCGGTTTCGTAAAGACAATCCGTATGTAGTTGCCAACATATTTTGATATTGCATAAAAATGACCGGAAAACAGATATGAGTTTCATAATTATTACCAACAATGGCGATCCACTTATATTTCATAACAATCGCTTTGCAACGTAACTCCTATAACATAGTATATTCCATAGAATCAAATAGATACCCAAAGTCATAAAGCAATTAATTAATGAAACTCTAGCAAATATGTAAAGGAAAGGGCAAGAGAAAAAAGATGATAGGAAGGAATTCTCGGCATTCTTGCTGTACACGCCGAACCTATGATTAGAATATGACAGTGTCTAATTACGAAAAAAGTTGAACGACTTCCTACCCGGTAACCGAGCAATAAGCGCGCGTTGTACATCCCGGCGTCAATGTCTAATGGCCTATAAAGAATTTCCTCGTACAAGCGCGATATTGCCGAACGAACCGTGAGTATAAGACTCGCATATGAATAATACATGTTTGGGCTACGTAGGGAGGGATTGTAAAATGCCACTAAAACAGCTTTCGAGCACGAAAGAGAGAGGCTAATTCTCGGATTTTTCCGGGAGTGCGATTGGTTGCGTCGGCGTTTTTAGATCATTTCTATCTGTCTATCTTTTTCCCTTACTTTGCTTCGTATCCTCTCTATTTTCGGGCAAATATTAGTTGCACAACTATCTCGCAAGTGGTGCGCGCACGAATGGCTGAGAGAAGAGCCGGTGACACTATTGATTTTCTCGCTGCCGGGCTTCGTGTCAATGTTTAGGTTTGGAACTGGTTGCCGTTGCCATGTTCGAAATATAAGCGCCGCGTGCGCGCGTGTGCGCGCGCTCTAGGGGGACGGATTCGCGCGAGCTTTCTCTTGGAAAGTTTATTATTTTTATATTATCGCTTTAGCCAATCGTAAGATCAGCTCATAGACGTTCGCCTACAATCGTGATGAATGTTTTACGTATTACTTACCGGCTCTATACCGCCGGTGATGATCTGCTCATCGGGGGAACATATCTTTTCTTTTTTTTCCAGCAAAATCGTTTGCGGTGAAAAATACAAATCGGCCATTATTACATTCTCAACGCTTTCTTAATTGACTGTAATACTCATCCAAAATACGCTTCTGAATGTTAGCAATCACAATTAAATTTAATAGCTTCGAACCGTGATTCAATATAAAAATCGATAAGTGTAGTATACATACGTAACGCCGTAAGCGAAAGCTGCCTAATCAATACCCAAGAGAGAGAGAGAGAGAGAGAGAGAGAGAGAGAGAGAGAGCGTCTGCATTTCCAAGCAACGACGGGCGCCTCGGTTGGAAAGAAACAAGAAAAAAATGCGACTCACGAGCACGCCGCGCTGCTAACAGGCGCGATCAATTATCGCAAAAATAAAGTGTCGCGCAAGCACTTTCGCGAAGAGATGTCACGAGTGGAGCGAGCCGAGCACCAACAAGTGTCGCGCGACTTGTTAGCACGAGGCGTCTCTTTTGGTCAAGGCACGTTGGCACACATTACGCAAACAACGCCGCGGCTTATCGTGTACGTGTGCGAAATTCGCCCGAGGATTATTACGGCCATCCCTCAAGGCGATGTGTGCGCTGGTGCGCGATGCCCAGTCGAGTTTTCCTTCGCTTATACGCGGACACGCGGCTCACATTGTCTCGCAGTTATACACACTTTCGCGATGACTGTCTCGCTCGCGCAGCTTAGATATCGACCATTATCTACTTGCATGCTCGTGATTTCGTGTTAAGACACCGTAATAATCTTACGATTCGCCATTCCAGCTTACCGTGTATAACGACATTAGGTATGCAATTGCCGACGATCATTTTTCAATTGCTTCGAATATCAGAGTAACAAGTACAGATCTGGAACAATCGGACAATTTCCATGCTAATGATCTATTTTCTTATGTGACATATGATTGATATCGTCATTTGATTCATCGATGTAATCAACATAAAATTTTTAATTTCACAGGTCGTCAGCAGAGTTTTTGTAAAACCAGTCCATTGGGTATCTTATTTGCCAAGGCATACATTCTAACTATTCAAATATATGCATCCAAGAGTTTTGGAGATATTTTGCCTTGTATGTGATTAATTAAAGTTACGTAGGAATTGCTAGCGTCTCTGGCAATCTCGAATGATCGCAGCGCTCCAGTTTTCCGCGTAATTCCAAGCAATTGCCATTGTCATTCAGCGGGGTGCCAGAGAATTACGGTATTGATCACGAGCTCTCATCGATAACGTTGACGAGTGAAAAAAAAAGCGTTTTATCGCGACATTTGTCAAACTGTACCGTGAAAAGAAATATAGCAAGAGCGAGAGAGAGAGAGAGAGAGAGAGGGAGAGAGAGAGAGAGGCGAGAAACGACTCTACAACGTGTACGTTCGCAAGAGGCACGCGTGTGTGTTCTCGCTCGCGAGCGCGGTGGAGGTTGCTTTATTTTTCCCTATCGATCGTCGCGTCGTCGTCGCGGCTAATGCGCCCGCCGCGGTCTTTTGAGGTCAGGGCGCTGCGTCACCCGGCTGATGGCTGGTGTGTGCATGTGTGTGTACGACTATGTTAGTAGCGCCACGACGACGACCACGGCTCTCTTCGAGGAAATCGGCATCGCTCGATTTACTCCCTTAATAAGGGAGATCCCGTCGTTTGTCGTGTGCACTTGCCTCGTTGACTTCATGCGATTTTCGCGCGCGACTCTGTTTTTTTCACTCCGCGAGCAGTGCTTTTTTACGAGTCCCGCATTCATCGGCACTGGCTCATATGATTTTTGAAAGATAAATGGTACGTTTTTAGTAATTCAAAGTATATTGTGCATATGAATAAAAATTTTTTTTTTCATGTATACATAAAATGAAAATATGTTATAGTCTAAATATTTTGCGTAGATAATAGAAATAGCATCATTACGTTACATACTGTTTATTGAAAGTGAATTTCTAAATTGAATTATTAAAAGGAATGTGTATTTTCACACTGGGAATGCGGAAGAGAAAATCATTCATATTAAATGCATTGATGGTTCATGAATAAAAAATTATTCGACTATTATAAAATAGAATGCTTATGTTAATGATCTATGGATTTTTGAAATTAATTAATTTTCCTGCTAAGGTTACAAATACATTGACGAAATAAACAACGTTTGGTAAAGTATGATTTTATATTTAAAAAAGTGTAAATTTTGGGAACAAGAACCATTATTTCATTGGCACGTGTGTATTTTGATGCCAAAAATGGCAATGGAAATTTACATAAATGAGTGTTTTATATACATTCTCTTAATGTAGGTTAAAATAATTTGATTAATACAATATTCTAGGTAAATCTGGTTTTTCAGTAAATCGTTGGATTGAAAATGATAAAGAGTAACTATCAATGTGAATTTGAAGATAAATGTCTCGGGCGTTTTTACGAGCAACGTCTCGACGATGAATGACTAATTAAGAATAATAAATGTCACCGCATGCGCACTTGCGCATATAATTTATTGAGTTGTGCTCGAAATTCGTAATGTACCTTATGCTTAGTGATATACGCAGTGCCAAGACAAGGCGGAGTTTCAAGTGTTTGAATTCAGTGAATTCAGGATATAATGTACAGAGCATGATTTTATACACAGCCGTGATTTTAAAATTAGTTTCGTCTGGGAAATATTGTGCAATCTGAAAGAGGAGAACCTTGTTTGAACTTGTAAAGACTGTAGCAACATTTCTAGATCCTATAAAAGAACATAAAAATTCACGCTATAGATTATAGAAGAAAGTAACGAGCCTTTGAAACTTTGACAAGATGTAATTTATATTTTCTAAGAAAATATATTAAAGTGAAAAATTGATTATCATACCTATCATAAATTATAGCGCCCATGAAGAGCCGCATAACTTTTTGTGATTGAAAGTTTAAGACGTCTATGAAAAAATTGTTATAGCAAAATGTCCATTATAAGTTACAATTTCATGATACTGTTACATAATAAACCTTAATCCTACTAATCCTCAACATCCAGCATTCGAAAGCCCAGAAGAAAAGAAAAAGTACGTGACGAATTCAAAATAGTCAGTATAATTGCGCAGAGGGCGAGCAACTATTCAGTTATCAAGCACCAGTGAAAATCGGACATCTGAATAAACGAAAGATAAAATAGGACGTCAACGATACAATCGACCGTTTTCACCAGGGAGACTTTAGACGATCTTTATAAAGCCTACGTCTCAATTACGATCAACAAAAGGAAACCATCAGCTTGAAAATACGAAAGGAAAAGTAGGATGGAACACTCCGTGAAAAGGAAGAGAAAAGTTAAAATTGAAATCCTTGCGCATCGTCGTACATGCATGACTGCCGTCGTCGTCGCAAGGTCGCCATCGCTTTCTCACGACTCGCTTCTCGATTTCTCGTGGATCTTCGATTGTTCGAGCTTTTTTCGTTCCTCTCTCCAGCGAAATTGTAATTTTTTACCGCGCCTTGCGTTCTAAACTCTCTCTCCCGATTGTCCTGGCTTTAGAAAAAGAAAAAGGAAAACAATTGTTTATAAAGTATAGCATTACATGTTTACGCGAGCGGCGTGATCGTTCCTCGTTTTACGTTTTTCGCTGGAAGACATAAAAAGTGCATTATCCTTGAGAGAGTCTGTCGCTTTGTTCTCTCTGAGATGAGATCTGATGAAACAAGCTAATTTCAGCTCGAGCTTTATTCTTTCGTTTGAACATACATTTGCCTTCACGCGTTTCGCGCATACACAAGACGATGCACGATTTTCAATTTCCATAGCTTATTTATCTTGATCTTCTTCTTCTTTTTTTTCTCACGTTGCTAGAGAGAACGAGAGAGAACAAAAAAAGCAATTGACTTTCTGCCACGGTGAATTTACGAGCCGACTCTCATAGATCACCGTGGAGGTGAGGAAGCCCGCTGTACGAAGAAATGTTTTACGAGGAAATTACCCGTACACGCGGAAAATGTGCATACATTGATTAAAAATTTATCATACCTGCTAGCAGCTCGGCACTCTTAGTGATACGGAAATAAATCATATTCGCGTTTATCTTACTGCAGAAAAATATTTGAATGTGAAAACAATTTCACTGGATAATCATAATGCGATTTGGCGTGCTGCAACACTGGACTAAAAAATAAGTGGCATCTCGATAACTGATGCATTATTATTTCAACAACTTTACTTGCAAATATATCGGCATATCAACGCTCCATTGCCGAAACTAATATCAAGTATTATTAGCGAGTAATGTTATACCTTTACCTAATATAATGTAATTACAGTTCGCAAAACAATCTAAGGTAATGATAGTTTCGATATAGGCATTCCTTATTTAACTTGTGACCGCAAGAAATATGCGAAACAATGCCTGCCAAACCTCGAAATAATGGTCACGAACCCAATCCGTATACCACGGATACTCCTTTGGATTTGCGAGCGCTGTACGTAACATCTCTCCCCTCTCTTCACTACTCCTTGGTAAGGTCAATACCGCGAGTCTCAAGCTACTTTTGGCAGCTTCAAAACAGCCCCGATTTTCCCAGAGATGTGGCGGAATTTCATAATGAAGTATATGGCAGTGGGGAGAACTTGGCGGCCTAGTTTATTCTGTCGCGCACGACTCCGTTGCCGATTCTCTTTTATTCGATACCTCGGCCAACACTCTTATCGAGGGGAAACTAGATCTGACGTAACTATGATTTGGCGGCTTCTCTAAAGCAATGACATTATTTGCTATGCGCAATCAAATATTTTCATAGCAAATGAGATTTTCAAATGGCTATCAAATTCGATGCCGACTGAAAAGAAAACCGTTTTCTCTTACAATGTTTTCCAGGAATTTCTAAATTTAATTGGATAAACATTTGTGAATCAATGTTTGTGCTTTTTTGCCTTAGTACGGAGATTATCGCGTAGCTCCGGGTCATGAATTTTGATTAGTCCCAAGGATGTGTTTTCAGATATGCCGAGCGATGATGTAACCAGCTACCCGCAGTCCATTCTAACGAGTCTAGCTTTCCGAGATAACTGCTGCGTTGAATTATTTTCATAACTATGTAATAAGCATACAAAGTGCTGCTGCGATTATGATGCGATATTAATTGATTTGGAAGCGCTGCCAATTTGATTTTCGAAGCTTCATTTGTGTTAATTTTTTCTAACAGTAGGTACTTGGTATTTAGAAACTATTCGTTGAAGATTACAACTAGCGGATATGATAAATATTGGCTTAGAATAAAAAAGAAGCCTGCTATCCGTAAGGTAAATGGACATTTTTTAAGGAATTATAAATGACACTCAATATTTCACATTGAAAAAAGTGATGTCGTCTAGAATTACGAAGCTCCGATTTCCGTTTCAGTTAATGGAAAATTGTCACTCAATCCCTCTACCGGAGAATAGCAGCAAGCATTAAATACGTCTCTGCGACACCCAATGAAGTGTCCAGCATTTGAAGCACCAGTCCACGCAAAGCACTCTTTAGCAAGCAATTTGAATTAATAATTATCTCACACGATTATCAACATTGCAGATATGATTGATCGCGTTGTCGCGAAATGAATGCGGCAGAGAGATCGTATTCGTCGTCGGTCTAGGTCAAGAAATTTCCATTTCCTTCGAGATGGAGCCTACTTCACTTTCTCGTCGCGTATACTGTCATCTTGGAGTCGACGACGTTGTGCCACACTGACCCAGTTGTCATTGACAATCGGTCACCGGTCTCTCCTCTCTAGCACCAGTTTCTCCAATTTAGCCGAGCTATAGGGCTAATGACGCCTCTATAGCCGAGGCTATACTGCCTTCCTAGAATAAGATCGCTATGTGTATATGTATCTAGAGACGCGCCCGATCGATATTTGTAGTTTTATTGCTCGTTATACGTCCATAAAGAGAGCCAATACGTACAGATGAGATGACGCTGCATTTTTACGGGTTGATCTATATTTGGATTGATATAACGCGAGGGTAGAGAGTAATTTGAAAGTGTTCAAGTCGTAGAGCTTTTCTCGCGTGTCATGTAACAACGATAATAGCTTTTGTCAATTTTCGTGGCAGTTTAGATATTTCCTCGTAATTGTATTTGAAAATGCAAAAGATTTGATGCATTTCTCATAGTTAGTGCAGTCCATAAGATATCTTTGCGCATAATAAATCTTTCAAAGAGAAAGTTGCTAAGTGTTTTCGACCAAGCTTTTTTAATTCTTAAAAGGAATAAAACTTCAGACAGTTTTCGTTTTATTTTTAAGCGTTTATTAGAGCAAAAGTCACAAGCGACCGCTCTCGACGCGAAAAAAAAAAGCCAATAGCAAAAAAAAGGGCGAGCGCAAGCTCGTGTGTCGTTTGTCCAGAAAAAAAAAAAAAAAAAAAAAAAAAAAAGGTAACAATTTCATCGCTATGACTACAAAAACAATTCATCACTATGACTAAAGAACAATTGCTCGCTCTTCGAAAAATCAAAACTTATATTAGCCTGTCGGTAAATCGCAAACTTCTTTATCCTATCGGTAACATCCTCCTCACCTACAAAATTTTATATTTTGTATTCTTAAACTTTAATAGTAAACATCAATCATAAATAAAACAAATTATATAATTTACAATTGCGTCTTATTTCATATCTATTACTCTTACCAACTCTCAAGAAAATTAAACCCGAATTTGTCCAGCCAACCGTCCGTAGACAAGCCTCTGCGCTTAACTACCCCGTAGCTTTGCCTTTTACTGAATCAAAATTCATTGGCAAAGATTCTGCGCCCACGAAAGCAATTCTTTCGCGACGCGGCCTTGACACAAATTCAAAGAATACCTTTCTCTTTTGAGTGAGGTTTTACAGTCAATTCTCAGACAAGTGATCCCGCATGATCTATTCATGCGTACTTAACTAATTTATTACTAGGTCTTGTTAACACTCCGTTTTCCGTTCTTAGTTCAACAACTCTTACTCTATTATCGGCGCCTGGTAAAACACGAATTACAATTCCCTTTTTCCAACAGTTTCTTGGTACATTTTCATCGGTAATTATAACTAAATCGTTTATTTTTAATTGAGGTTGGTCCTTTTGCCATTTCTTTCTAGAATGTAATGTTGGAAGATATTCGCGTAACCATCGATTCCAGAATTCATCCGCGTACATTTGAGCTTTTTTCCATTCTTTCTTTAAGTCTAAATTTTTATAAGTATATCGTGGTAAACATAATTGTCCTGAAGAGGATCCAATCAGGAAATGATTTGGGGTGAGAGCTTCCAAATCATGAGGGTCGGCTGAAACGTGCGTTAATGGCCTAGAATTTACACTATGTTCAATTTCCGCTAAAATGGTACGTAAGGTTTCTTCTTTTGGATGCCTATGTCTAATAGTAGCCGCTAACGCACACTTCACCGACCTGATAAGTCTCTCCCACGCCCCTCCCATGTTGGAGGCTGTAGGTGGATTAAACTTCCAAACTATATTATTTTTTGACGTAAATTGAAACAATTTTGCATAGTCAATTGATTCGATCGCCTCTAACAATTCTCTATTAGCTCCAACGAAACATGTTCCATTATCAGAATAAATATACACCGGGAAACCTCTCAATGCCGAAAATCTACGTAAAGCCATGATCGCAGAATCCGCGCTCAAATTATCGACCAATTCGATGTGTATTGCCCGAACCGTCATGCAGGTAAATATCGCTCCCCACCGTTTCTCTTTTCTTCGTCCTATTTTTACCCAAATAGGTCCAAAGTAATCGAGACCGCAATGACTGAAAGGCCTCATTCGATAAGCCAGCCTAGCATCGGGTAGAGCACACATTCGTGGTTGATATGGTTTTGCTCTTAATTGTCGACACGTCGGACAATGCGCAACGATACTTCTAAAAACGCGACGTAAACCAATAATGAAATACAGCTGACGAATTTCATTGATAACCGCTTCGTGATGCATGTGAAAAAATTCTTCGTGATAATGTTGAATGATTAATCTCGAAAGTCTTTCATCGCCATCGAGTATTATCGGATCTTTTCGAAACTCCTGATTGATTTTATTTTGGATTCTACTGTCCGATCGCAGTAAACCATTTTCATCGACGTAAGGAGATAAATTTGTAATTTTACTATTTTTACGAACCGTACCCGAATATTTTAACGAGGCAATTTCAGCCTGAAAGGAAATAACTTGACTTTGAATCAACACTAATGTCTTTGCTCTTTCAAAACGTTCAGTCCGAGTTTCGAATAAGTTTATATTTCTTTTCATCCAAATATCAAGAATCTCAAGAGCTTTTGCTAAAGTGAGCGTCAAACGTAAAAACGTCGAGAATCGATTAAAATCAATTAATGGAGAGAAATGATTAGTCAATAAAATAAATTCTTCTCTAGTAATAAATTCTTTTTCCGTCTCGACTGTCTTTTCGGTGATACTCAAATCTAATTTATTGTTTAAGTCAATTTCCGAATCAAATAGAAAGGGTGGACCTGATAACCAGCGGCTTTTATTTTGCAAAGCCTCCGGCCTAAAACGCGTACCGTCGTCAGCTGCATTTTGACTTGAGCTTACCCAATGCCACTCATCCGGATTTGTTTTCTTACGAATTTCACCAACACGATTCGCGACAAAACTTTTGAATTCTAATGGATTCTTTCGAATCCAACTCAAAACAGTTGTAGAATCTGACCAAAAGTATCGCTTTTTAACAAAAAAATCATGTTCGCGTACGACAAATTCAGCTAATCTCACTCCAATCAGGGCGGCTTGTAATTCTAATCTAGGAATCGTACTTTTGTCGCTAAGAGCTATAGCACGACTTTTCGCCATCACAAAAGCTACGTGAAACCTTTCCTCGCCTATATGAAAGCGCCAGTAACAGACAGCTGCGCAAGCATTTGAGCTTGCATCGCAAAATACGTGTAGCTCGGCATCTTTTTTTTGAAAGTCTCGCAACTGATAACAACGATTAATTTTAACTGACTCAATATTTTTTAACTCGAGAAGCCATTTTTTCCACACGATAAATTCGTCATTCGAAATCAAATCGTCCCAATGTATTTTACTTTTCCATATTTTCTGCATTAAAAATCTTGATTGAATCAAAAAAGGTAACAAAAATCCTAAAGGGTCATAAATAGACATAATGATACCTAGAAACTGTCTCTTAGTCGGACTTTGAACTCCTTGCAAAATTTCAGGTGAAATTTTCTTGCTGTTAAAATTAAAGGTTAAACAGTCTGAGCTATTAAGCCATTTCAAACCTAACACCTTTTCTACACTCTCATCCAGGTTTAAACTATTTATAATCTCTTTTGATTGAGCTGACGAATGAATATCAACAAGAGCCAAACGACAATTACTTGACCAACTGTGCATTTTAAAGTCTGACTTTTCATTGATTTTGATCACTTGTTTTACTATGTCATTCGCTTCTTGACTAGACTCAAAGCTATCTAAATAATCGTCCATGTAACAATTTTCAATTAATTTTTGTGAAGCTATAGGAAATTGAGATTGAAAAGTCATCGCATTCTTATTTTTAATATACAAAGCTGTGCTAGGTGACGATTTGGCTCCGAATAATAATACTCGCATTCTACAAATTGTCGGCTCATTTGTACGATCCGAACCTCTCCATAAAAATCTCTGCGCGTCGCGATCCGAATCAATAATTTTGATTTTCATAAACATGTCTTTTATGTCCGATTTGACTGCAATTTTGTATTGACGAAACCGCATTAAAATTCCTGGTAAAGATTTTAAATAGTCCGGGCCAGGTAATAAAAGGTCATTGAAACTGACAGATTCGGATTTCGAAGCCGCATCGAAAACTAAACGAACTCTACCGGGCTTATTTACATTGCGAACTCCGAAATGAGGCAAATAATAAATTCGATTGTCACTCGATTCTTCAATGACCTTTTCAGCAAACCCACACTCAAACAATCTTTCCATTTCTTTATAATATAAACCAGCATATTCTTTATCGCGATCTAACTTTCTTTCAAGAGATAATAATCGAGACAATGCTTGAGCTTTTCCGTCTGGGAAATTACGTTTTTCGGATTTCCAAAGTAAACCTACTTCCCATGAATCGTTCACGTAATTGCTAGTTGAATCTAGAATTTTAATTGCACGAGCAATACCCGGATCAACACATTTAAACTGAATAATTCCGATAGCATCGAGATTGAAATAATTAAATACTAATTCATTAAGCTCTTTGTCATTATGTGGTTTCGACGGTCTTTTCACAACCCCTGTGTTACACAAATTTATTGATAATGTTTTGATAGAAGAGTTAAAATGACCGTGGATGGACCAGCCTAATAAACAGCGCGAAACAACTAAATCGTCTTTCATAATCGTGCGAACTTCTCGTGTAAGAATAAGACGACAATTGTCTTGACCGATTAACATGAGAGGAATTTCATTGAATGGCTCCACGTAAACGTCAGTTCGCTGTTTGCAAAAATCAGCTAATTCTTTAACAATAACTTGTCTCGACAGTGGAATCTCATTGACAACTAATAAATTATTTACTGCGAAAAGATCTGATTCAATTTTGACATGCAAATTTGTTTTATAATTTGACTTTAAAACTGCTTTTTCACCTGCTATACCTTTGATATAAATATTCGTTTTGAATTTAGGAGCTGATAAACGTTTTATTACAGAAGCATCTATAATGGAAATTGTTGCGCCATCGTCAATCAAAGCGTAGATTAACGCTGATTTTTCGTTTACTGAGAGTTCAACCCGAATAGTTTTTAATAAAGAGCACGAAGCTAGTCATGAATCAGCGTTGAAAGAATTGCTTGGAAATTGATTTTGTTTCAAATTTTCCTCACTATCAATTTGAGCAGTCTTTTGAGCTTCAACGGACTTTGAAAGTTCATCTTTTGGAGTGAAATGTAATAAGGTGTGATGATTTCGTTTACAACGAGCACAAGTGATTTTGGATTGACAATTTTCACGCGAATGACCCTTTTCAAGACATACGAAACACAAACGTTCGCTCCTAGCAAATTTCCAACGCACATTCAATTTTTCTTTCGCAAAATCGCGACAATCCTTAATCAAATGATTTCTACGATTACAAAGAAGACATGATTTCTCAGTTTTTCGTTTCTTTGCTTGCGGTTGTTGATCATCATCGTTTTCATTAGTTTTATTATTAGTATCGATCAACAAAATATTTCTCGAATTGTCCCGATCGTTGTTATGCGGGCGTTTGTTTTGAGCAGATGCCGTTTTCAAAATAATTAAATTCTTTTTGATTCTCTTATTTGTCTCTTCGAAAATAAAATCAGACAATTTTTCCAAATCAGTTTTGTTTTCACAGTTTGTTGAATCAAGATGCGCGTAAATTGTTACAATTGAATCGGGCAATTTTCTAATTATGTTGTCAATAATTTCAGGATTTTGCAAGTAACCTTGCCAACCATTCAACCCTTTTATTGCCGAAATGGTGTTTCTCAAAATGGTCGCAAACTCAATCATTCGCGACTCATCTACGTTCAAGTTTGGTAATTTTCGAATGTCATCACACAATTTATCAAGAATCAACTTCGAATTCCCGAATCGCATTTCTAATGTTTGCATTATCAATTTCGTATCTTTGCAGGACATAAACAGAGATTTTACTGCTTCAAAAGCTTTATCTTTTAAGGCATCCGCGATACGAAGAACATTGTCTTCTTCGTTATAATTTCCCGTCGCAGTTGAAGTCTCAAAAGCATTTTTGAATCGCAACCATTCGAGTGGATCACCCTTGAAAACGGGCAACGATTTTGCAGAAGACATTCTACTCAAAAATGTTGAGCTTTCATTGCTCGCTATGGAATTGCGCGACATAATTGAATTTTCCAAAATATCAGCTAATCTATTTAATGGATCACTAGAATGGTTCTGATTCAACCTAACCCTATCGGGAATATCGCTAGTCGTGCTATGGAATCGATTGTCATAATTATTTACGTCTCTAAAGTTCGCGTCTTCATCGTTGTTGAAGTCCTCTTCCATGGATACGTCGAAAGGTTCATTGAGAGCGTAGTTGGGGTCGAGGTTCTCGTCGCCGTTGTCAGCTTGTGGTACGAAGTCGTAGTCAGACGCGTTGATGGGCGCTGCATCGACGACTCGACGTTGTACAGCTCGACGACGAGCGTTGGCGAGCGCAGCAACAGCTCGCACACGAGCGGCGGCGGCCCGGCGAGCAGCGCCAGCCCGCTCACGGGCGGCGACGGCGGGAGCCGGCGCAGCACCGACGCCCCGCCGAACAGCAATGGCCCGACCTCGGGCGGCGGCAGCAGGCGCGAGCGCGGCGGCCCGGCCACGAGCAGCAGCAGCAGCCCGCGCAGGGACGGCGGCAGCGGCCCGGCGACCAGCGTCAACCCGTTCACGAGCGGTGACGGCGGGAGCCGGCGCAGCATCGACGCCCCGCCGAACAGCAACGGCCCGACCTCGGGCGGCGGCAGCAGGCGCGAGCGCGGCGGCCCGGCCACGAGCAGCAGCAGCAGCCCGCGCAGGGACGGCGGCGGCGGCGGCTCGGCGACCAGCAACGGCCCGACCTCGGGCAACGATAGCAGGAAGAGCCGCGCCGCTCTCGCCGGCAGCACGCCGCCCCGGACCTGCGTCACGCCTTGGAGCCGCTCTCGAAGCGGCGGCCCGGACCCGAACTCGGCCTCGAGTTGCAGCAGGAAGACCGCCGACAACTCGTCGAGGCGCCGCCTCCCGGCCACGAGCAGGAAGATGTTCAGCGCCTCGGACACGAGCCCGGCCCCGAGCGCCAGCAGCTCGAGCAACTCCCGGTGCAGCCGCCATGACAACGCCACTGTCAACTTGACGATGAGCATCGTCGTCATAAGCGACCTCCTGCTCCTGACCTCCTCGACCGGCCATTCTTCACTGACACTTTTTTTTTTTTTTTTTTTCAACGAAAATGCAAGAATTAAAAAAAAGAAAACTCGGAAACTTTCTTTATTCCCGGGTTTCGGCACCAAAATGTTTTCGACCAAGCTTTTTTAATTCTTAAAAGGAATAAAACTTCAGACAGTTTTCGTTTTATTTTTAAGCGTTTATTAGAGCAAAAGTCACAAGCGACCGCTCTCGACGCGAAAAAAAAAAGCCAATAGCAAAAAAAAAGGGCGAGCGCAAGCTCGTGTGTCGTTTGTCCAGAAAAAAAAAAAAAAAAAAAAAAAAAAAAAGGTAACAATTTCATCGCTATGACTACAAAAACAATTCATCACTATGACTAAAGAACAATTGCTCGCTCTTCGAAAAATCAAAACTTATATTAGCCTGTCGGTAAATCGCAAACTTCTTTATCCTATCGGTAACACTAAGTGTATGAAGTAAATGGACGTAAATAAAATATCGAAATGAAACACACGATTACAGTAGCCAACTATTCAGACTCAATTATTAGTGTTTCTAAGCATTTTGATGTGCGGCGATGCTTGTTTATTCAAGATAAAACGTATAAAACGATAGTGGTTTATCGCAGGAAATATGAAAATTCAACTCACCGTTGCACTTACGGATATCATAAAAAATATCTATCATTTCTCTAATAAATGTCACTGAAATTACGAATTGTACAAATCATGCTTTTTACGATTTGCTTTCCAAAAGTGTACAATTAGTTGAAATAGTTTCCGCAATCTGTAAATTCTTCAACAGCTTTTAATGAACTAAATGAAATATAACTTCTGTAAAAAAGAATGAAATGTACATAGAGTAACTAGCAGAAAATCGGTCAGTCAAGACAACAAAGTCACACGCACGAATTGGCGCGTAAAATTGCTGGCAGCGCAAGCGAGAAAATTGCTCAGTTACACACAGAGCCAAATGTGTCGCGAATGCGACTGTTGCGTCAGGGAGTAGAGCGAGCACCGAGCAAAACCAAGGTGTTTTCCTTTTTGCCGTGTCGCTCTCCACGAGTAAATAGGGTTTGGGAAATTTACACTGCGGTACTTCTGACGATTCGCTGCTGTTTGACCAGTTAATTTGCCAGCGCTTGACTTCGTAACGAGCATACTTTCAAACCATTCAAATATCCGTTCCTTAATTTGAAATCATTATAGTATTATCTCGTGTAATGTAAGTGTCAATTTTCAGAAAATCATCATCACGCTACTTAAACGTTATTCTCTTTCTACACGCTTAATATTCAACTATCGTTTTCTCCCAGAGAATAATCAGAGTTCAATGTAGCGTTCAGCTTCCGTCACACGCCTTAATCAGTTTCTTCAACGAGACGTCTATGTGTATAGCGAAAAATCCGATCGCGTCTCGCGGCCGTGCGCGTGGGACTTTTCATCGCACCGAATAAATAAGCTGCTGCGAAATGTCGCAGGCGCGACGCTTTCTAACGACACGCTGCCACGCGTAATCCTCGTCGCGCGAGCTTCGACTCGACCCACATTTCGCGCGCTTTTCTTCGAGATTGCGAGTCGCTTCCCGCGCGAGTGCGCATTTACAGGCGGTTAACTGTCTGCAAACGCGGAAATCAAGGCACGCCGCCGGCTCCCATCCTCTCCTCCCAGCGCGCATCGCGATCAGCTGGCTATCCCACTTTTTTCCCTTGGCGACGCTCGCGTCGTGCAACATTGGTCGGCAATGAATTCTTCTCCGGCGAAATACGTGGTTTTTCCTCGGCGCGTTACGAGCCCGTTGTTCGCCCACCGCCCGCCTGTCCAAGATTGTAAATCCCCTCAAACGTATATCTTCTATCCTCCAAGTTTCTTCCCGAGGATTTTAGCTTTCAGGAAGCTTTCGAGTTTGTGTAGCCAGCAATACTACGTATCTTTGCAATAACGGCTCAAAATGGAAACTGTAAATGTCATTATAAACAAGTACGAGCGGGCCGTTGTCAAGTGCTGCCGAATAAGTATCGATTAAACAAACTCTGCAAGCCAAGCAGAGGCGAAAAAATATGTTGCTGTACCGTACAGCTATTGCGTAAACGCTCGCACGTTCGCGGCATAAGATGCGAGCTAACCTTTGTGTCTGCGCTTCATATGTTTCTACTGTGTTTTTCTCTCCGGGATGACTTGTAAATAGAGCAATGACGTCCGCACCCCTGACGCTTCTCTTATTTTCCTGTGTACTCTCGACTGTTATCAGTACCACGTTCGGCCAATTGAGTTATTACATCAAATTGTTGCGGCGAATAGCTGCATCATTGTCGGGGCAAACTCGTTACGACGGTAAATTGCATACGAAGCATGCCAATTCCCAGTTCAATATTCTTAGACCATATCATTCTATTCATGAAATCAATGAAGACATAGCCGGCTGTCTCGATGCGAACGCTGTTAGGTCGAAGGAAATCTATCTTACCGATGCATCCTATCGAACCCATAATTTCAAAACTGCCGTCCCAGTCAATGAAATTTCGAGAGAGAAATGAACAAATAAAACATTTCAGGCGCTCCCGCGGACTTTGCTTTTTCTTCCGGGAACTTTTTTATTTTTACGTAGATGCGTTGAAAACACCCACTAGTCGCGTGGCGCGCGCACCGCGCTAACGGGCAGAGAAAAGTGTCTGCGCCAGCGTGTGCGTGTGTTGGTTGGGAGGCGCTGCAATTACGGTTCGTTAGAGCGACTAGGCTTAGCCCGTTATCGAGTTATTCGATCGCGCTCTCGACACCAATAAAAGCAGTGCGTTTGCTGTCGACAAAATTATTCGCGTTTTGCCATTGTCGAGCCAATGGATCATCCAAGATATTTTTGATTTCGCCGATTCGTGGATATCCCGGGTCTATTTGCATGCCGAGGAGGAACTGCAGACGCCAGGTATGCAAACTATGAAACGACGGCGTCCAACAGTAACCGCAAAATTACGATCGTGAAACTGCGGCGCGATATTCCAGCAAGGATCCCGAGCTAAGATTCGAATAATGACACGCCTCCATGGTGCAGCTTGGAGCTCAAAAAACGCTACTACACGAGAGCTTTTGGATAAAAAGCGCGCAAACTCCCGTAGCTAGGCGTGTGCGCGCTCTATAGCGTATAATGCATTCGCGGATTGGTAGATATGTAACGTGTGTTCTCTGCGAGCGGTGCTTAACGGGAAATCTGACGGTGCGATAAGAATCGTTATAAAAGCGCACGCCAGCCAGCCGCTCTCTCTCTCTCTCTCTCTCTCTCTCTCTCCCGTAGGAAGTCTTTGTACTTAGGATGCCCCGGCTCTCTTCTACTGGGATTCCAGCTTGGCAAATTGCTACAGAGAGAAAGAGATCGACAGTTTCGTGGGCGTGTGGTCAGGTGATGTACTCCGCGCAAGCAAATCGAACGCGGCAATCGATCTAGATTGGAATCCGGTCAGGAAGGAATTGACTTTTGCGGTGCAAGCTTCAGATGCTGTATCTTCGGTTGTATTGTTACTGTGCTATTGTTTGTATCGTGCTTGGATATCTTTCACTTTTTTATACTTGTGGTTTTTAAGTCGGACAATCCATACAACAATCATTAATGATATTCTTTCTGTTTGCTCTTTTAATAATTTATTAGGAGCAGTTGGCTTTTCTATTAAACATAACGATAGCTACCTGTTACAACAATTCAGCAATCAATGTGAACAGTCGTATAGCAAACATTTTTACCGTGAATATTAAATAACAATTCGAATCAGACCAATGAAATCATGACGGGATAAAAGTATAAATGCGTGCTCATGCGCTAGAACACGATCATATCGTACATAAATTAATACCCGTCGAGTGTTGTCAATGCCTAAATTGCTATATCTCCGACGTTGATTGACTCGCGTCGCAATCAGGCCTCACCTCCTTCAACAACTCTCACTCTCGTACAAAAGACTTGATACGCGACTACTTCGAGTCATGATGATAATTGGAGAGCTCTCGTAATATCATTTTGAAGTACATACGCACCATATAAAGCCTTGACTTACGAAATTGACGAACGCTCGTATGCTGACAATATAAGTCTCGCTTGGCCTTGGGACACACACTCGCCAAAAAGCCGGCGTTCCGTGTCGCGCATCAAGGACGCGTTCACCGGTCTTTTGTTCTTTTCATTGTGTTCGTGGGATAACTGCAACGGAAATTGATGATTGACATTTACCACCGATTCACATTGCGTCCCTTCCTATTGAAGATATAAAAATCACTTTCTATAAAAAGAATCATGTGTACTTTATCTTGTCATTAAATTAGAAACACTGGACTTTTCATGTAATCATTTTTTTATTCGCAGCTTCTCTCTCATTCTCGCGCTCTTTCCACTTCCATTCTACCTGTAACCTTCTGCCTGCAGTTTCTGTATTACGGAATCGCACGAGTACAATGTAGCATTGTACAATGAAAATCCGCGAACCCGTTATCTTTGACGCAGGTACTTTATTGCCGATCGAACGATAGAATCTCTGGTGCGCAGCGGAATTGAACCTTTAACGTCGTCTGTGTGAACGCGATTGTTTAGGGGAGCATAAGTTGATCATATCTGCCGTATAGCCAGCCATTTCTTACCTTTTTTTCTTTTTAGTTTTACTCTTTCATTCCTTTCCTTCTCTCTCTCTCTCTCTCTCTCCCTCCGTCTCTCTCTCTCTCTCTCTCTCTCTTTCTCTCTCACTCTGTTCAATAATTCTTGCTTTCTTCCCGCATGTTGATAACACGGTTTCAATCATACCGAAGTGCGAAAGATTAATAAATACTTTTTGTAATAGAGGAATAATAACTTCAACCAACATTTTTTAACGATAAATTGTAGCTAAGTGAATCACTACTCAAATTTTTCATTGTTATACATGTTTCGACCTAAAAAATCAACACTTTCAGCTAAGTTATATGATTAATTTGAAAAAAAATTAATAAAATTACCTTATAACAAATCATAAAGATAAACTTGAAATAAATAATTAAAGATCATTAAAGAGAACATTAAATTATTTAAATCCAGTCAATCATTTGGCAAATAACAATCATGTGAAAATATTTGAATGTTCACTCGCGAACGAAAAATGTTTGCAAGTATCGTGACATGTAGGCAAGTGCGAAAATCGATCACATGTTCAGTTAGCACGCGATCCGTCAATCTAATAGACGAGTCGGCGATAGCAGCGAGCGAGTTTGAACGGCAGCCAGTAGCGGGCAGCGATTAATTATAAATAATTAGCAGGCGTAATCTCTCTTTTCTCTCGTTTTCTCTCTCTCTTTCTCTATCTCTCTTTCTCTCTTTCTCTCGTTTGCTCGCTTCTTGAGTTGGCTCACGATAACGGTATATTCACGGACTAGGCTGCATAATGGTGCACCCTGCGAGCCATTGTTCAGGGCGCTCACGCGATAGATAGCGAAAAAGAATCATCTTCCAAGATTGAGAGACTCGCCGGTATGTTATGCTCGCGTAATTAACTGTATTGGTAGAAAAAAGAACAGACGGCTCATTCATGTTTTTTCTCCTCCTTCTTTTTCTTTGCCACATCAATTTCTTGCCTTCAATTATAAGCGCAAGTTCTAATTGCCACCAGCAAAACAAATTTTGTCCTAAATCTTGACGAAATCACAAGTGTAAATATGCAATTAATAAGACGGTTGCCTTGGTATGCTCCCGTGTGCACGTGAAATTTGGCAAATTTTTCTGATCGTCTATGAGAATGTACGTGATTTGATTGATATTTCTTTCAATATGTGCAGTATAAGTATTTTTGACTGAGTTTAGTAAAAAAGAGCTATATTGAAGGTTAAAACAAAATTTATAAAACGCACAACGATTGTCATTGTTAAGTTTTTATGCTTAATTTGACAAAAAGTTTTATGAGCGTTCATCTTACCTAATTGGACGAAAAGAGCTTGACTGCTGTCCCCAATTAAACACGAAACTTGGCAGTAGTCGCGTCATTAATGAGACACAGAGTTCTGCTTAGA
Source organism: Phymastichus coffea (assembly GCF_024137745.1). NCBI lineage: Eukaryota > Metazoa > Arthropoda > Insecta > Hymenoptera > Eulophidae > Phymastichus > Phymastichus coffea. The sequence continues at coordinate 493,399 of NW_026706940.1, read as the reverse complement.
TCGCATTTCTTCAATCTTTTCTTGTTTCTTTTCTGAGCCACTGAGAAGAGCTTTTCCGCGTTATGTATTTTTTGTTTGATTGGGAATTTTTGTTGAAAAAAGTAGTTTTAGAGGTAGCCGTTTGCAATGTTTGCATTAAAAGCGAAAAAAGTTCAAATCCAAACATCTCCCGCGCGGGAACGAATAATTCACATGAAAATGTATTCTATGCCAGGTGAAAATAAAAACTTGTTAATTTAAATACGAAAGATTAATTGGATATGTAATCGTTTTTTACAGACAATTAAGATTGGAGATGGGTCTTGTAGAGCGAGGAAAGGAAATGCAAGATTTGAATACGCCAAGACCTGGGAAATCAAGAGATCTTTTTGGCGTACAGCTTGAGGTAAGATTTAAATTAGCTCATCAATTTTTCACTCGAAACCCGATTTAACTAAGCAATCAAGGCATAAAAAATACATGTTTATAATTAGGCGAATAAGCGTTAAAATTATAACTATCGTAAAACAGTGAAGTTGATAAACGACATTATCGAAAATATTATTCTTATGAAGAGGGTGTTGTAAAAAATTCGCTGCAAGTATGTAGCCAATCGAGCGTGCATCCTCTGTCTTCGGCTGCGGTCTGTTCATTCGATTTCTACCGTAAAACACTTGGCCTAGTCAATCGTAAGCTCTGTAATTCTAGAAGAAAATGGCATCGAGCGTATCGAGTGTGTTTGGATATCACTTTCTCCTCGAATTAAGTTATAACATTTTGCATGAAACTACGAAAAATATTTTCATTTAGCAATTGGCAAAGCAACATTACGAACAGCTAATTGCGGCTTATGTCAAGAGAGCGAGGTTGTCAACAGGGAATTGAGTTATATTGATTAATATCTAAAACTGTAAATACAGTGCAAAGATGCAGTGATTCGTTTTGATTACGAAGAAAGTTAACATACATTAAAACTACTCATTAGAGTAGCCTATTTTCATTTTCATACCGTGGAAGAAAAATAATAGTGCAGGAAACATCGAGAAAGTATACTCGAGCCCATCCGCTCCAGTCATTTCATCATCACTTCCGCTCTTCTATTATCCTTCCTCTTTCTCTCTTTCAGTCGCTTCATTTTTTGTTTTGTTCTTTTTTTCTGGAACTCACTTTACGAAACGCTTCTCGTATTATATACCATAAAACCGGACTCCGCAAGATATTCCGAGAGAGAAACGGAGTAAGAAAGAGAGAGATGAAAGAAGAGTACTATATAAGTAACGCGACAACTGTGGCGCCCTAAGGACATCAACCGCGCGCAGGCAAGAAAAAGAAAAGGCGACCCAGAAACTGGCGTGGCGCCGGTACTCTAACTCATTCATTAATTAAAATGCTTCGCAGCTATTGAAATTAATACACTGTAACATCTCCAAGTTATTCTTCATAAATAATGAATATCCTGTATTTTGTTATGACTAGTGATGTCTAGCGCGCTCATCTTTTTTGTCTTTTTTGCATTCATTTTAATGCACGAATATAGATCAACACATTTATTGGTGAAATTGAAAAAGTATTAAATATTTTAATGATTTGATATTAGATATAGTCGATCATATTATTTATTGGTAAATAAATATGCGGTTATATACCCATGATTTAAAAGTGTTATCAATGAAGTTTCAAATTTTTATTGTACAATATCCTGTGTTGAAAAATCATCAACAATTTTTAAAAACACTGTAAAAATTTTATTTTAATTTAATTTAAGTTCTAAAAATATTATAGTTTGCTTACTATAATCATATCCTTCACAATGTAAATAATATACTTCAGCAGACGTTTACGGTTATAAATAGTGCAAAAAAATTGTTTTGGAAAAAATTGTCTAATATTTCACGTAACTGAAGAGAGCCGAAATTACTGTACAATAATACGAGAATTACTATTGAGAATAAAAATCGCGTACGTAAAATGTACCGACCGGAATATCTGTGACTATATTTTTAATCTGTTCAAAAATTTTTACGAATATTTTGTACACTTTTACATGATTACGTAACCAAGTACAAGCAAAATAAACTAATGAAATTATTCAGCATAAATTTGCTGGTGGAAAATCAAATTTGACACATTTAAGTTTGTTCGCAATTAAGCTTCTCGTTTTTCTCACTAATCAACAAAGAAAACAAGAGCGGCAAGTACACATACGTAATACGCGTTACGTGCACTTGTCGCCAGTAAGTGTGCTCCCTTTTCTTCATACCACCAAACATAAGAACGCGGCTATTAAACGCTCCATTAGACATTTTTTGCCGAGAGGAAGAGAAAGCGTAAAATACAAATTGTCTTCTGAACACGAGCCGACACATGCGCCGTCTCTTAACCACGGATAACTAATCCGCTGCACTGATTAGCCTTTTCGTGTAGCTTCTTTTACTTTTCTTGTATCGCCGTTGAGGCGCATTTTATACAAGGTGTTTTACATTACACCTGACTGCAGCTTGTTAGACGTGTAGTTCACTTTCGCATTGAAAAGACACCGTCGAGTGGTTCTGTCGCTAGGTCTCTTATTCTAGATTGTTTTCCTATTGTGTAATCGGCACACGCGAGTATCTCCGCACTTGTTAAGTATGCATAGAGAAATTTATGCTTGGACTGTCAAGTGAATAGCATCTTCTTTCATATTTTTATGAATTTACACTTTCAAAACGTAATAATATTGTTATATCAACAATATATTGCTTTAAATGCTTAAATTTTTTATAATGCAACGTGGTTAAATTACATCACGCTTTTTAGTAGATTTTTACACAATAACTTGTTCTCTTGTCAAACTGAAAATGATTGTAAATGAGGCTCACTCGTTCAAAGTATATTCAAACAAGAACAGGCACGGGAATAAGCTTAACGAAAGTAATGCTGTAGAAAGAATGGGTCCTTTTGATATATATCTCGTCATCGGAGTTATCCTCGTTTACACTCACTTATCCCGAACGAAAAAGTATCGCCGCTACTACCAGTATTATGTCGATTTAATGGCTTTAGAATGTTTCGTCGAAGGTTTTTGCGAGGAATTTCCAGGCTTTCTTCTCTCATGGGATTGATTCTTGTTTCAAAGATTTCAACGAATACACGCTCTTCAATACGATTTCATGACGAGAAAGCGCAGAGCGATTACCATTCGATTAGACCTTTCGAAGCTTTTCAACGCTGTGAGATAATGACGGTTGGATTTCAAAGCTAAATTTATCGTTCAATTATGTTTTATTTGAAGGCTAATAAAGAAAATGTCATCATGAAAGTGTTTTTCACTCTCATTATGCAATTACTTCCTCGAAGGATAATTAATTTTACATCTTACTTCGACTAGAAGTTGGCATAACAATGAACTTTTTCCAAATTGCACAATGGAAAAATTAATTGCAATACTTACTTAGGCAAGCAAACTCATGATTGATAAGAGCAATAATTTGTACTTGTCATAAACGCATTCATTGTAAATAGAATAAATGAATACAATAGGGCAATTCAGCTATACGTATGTTAAAAAATACAGACTTTAACGAATATAGAATGAACAGCTATCGGTCCAGCTTTATGAATTATGTTATACAAAATACACGTAATGAGCAACAACTTAAAAATAAAAGTATTTTATCTGCTGTCAACTATTTACTCAGATGACAAGTTATAATTATGAAGGACGGTAATAGCGGCAGGTAGAACAGACAAAAACATCTTTGAAAAAAAAGAAACGAAAGAAAGCCCATGATTAATTCACCCTATGCAATCTGTTACCGAGCATGACACGAAAAAAAGGGGCCGTGGCCGCGAAGTGCTGTCACGCGTTATTGATACAACTTGCGTCTAGGATACGCCCAAATAGCGTACCTTGCACGCAAGCGTCCGAATTGTACTTTAACCATCGATACTGATGAATACCCGCGTGGAAAATCTCCTGCGTGGTTTTTTTTCCAAGTTTCATGCGATGACGTGTTTGATTGTAAGTAACATTGTGAGTCAACGTCTAACTGAAAATTTGAAAAGGGTGACATCAATTTGAAAGCTTTTTCGTGCACTATATCTATTTTGGTATAAAAATGTTCAACGTTTTTCATTAAAATATCCTAAATAACAATTATACTTATACTTTCAACAAAAAAAGTTCCATTTGATTAATAATAGTTCAATTTTTATATTTCCTCAGAGATTATTATCGGAACCTTTTACTTAATTGTTCAACATCATTAGAGCAATTTATATTTTTAATCGAAATGAATAAATGAAAAACCATGTCGGTACTATATTTATAATTTTACTGAGTGCTTTTAGCTTAAGCCAAACCAATCATCAATTTGTTTGGAAAGGAAAGAAAAAAAACTCCGTATAGCTAGAAAAATAATCAAACTCAAACAATGGACTTTCTCATAAGCTCATCAATGTAATAACGTAAAAAGTCGTGGCAGCAGCGGTAGCAGCAACGTGCAGAGTATGCACATACAAACGACTGGGTGCAGGCGGTTGGTGTGGCGCACATGACTCGCGCAATTTGATCGCGCCTCTAGATAGGTCGGCCAGCAAATGACAAGCCACCCTAGCGCTGTTGCTACACCCCCCCCCCTATGCGCGGAAATTATGCCGCGTATTTACATTAGCTGACGCTCCATGTGTGTTTGGCCTGTGTGCGCTTGTCGGCTTGGGCAAACGATGCTTCTTCGTTTTTTTTTGTTTTTTTTTTTCGTTAGCAGACGTTCTTTTTACATATTAATCGTGGGACAAGCCATCGCCGGTTATTTTTCTGCCTGGGAGAGACATGTTTCGTGATAACAAATTCGATTAGTTTAAACACGAAGGAGTGGAAAGCTTCCTCTTTTGCTCTTCTTCTTTCATTGATTTTTTCGGATCTCTTAATAGATCGATGCTACATTAAGATATCTCTATCGATTGCACCATATGGGCTCGGATAATTCCGTTAATTTTTTTAAAGATACAAGTAAAAATAAGATAAATAGGTTCCTTGAAAAATGTCGATCTGCCGAGTAATTGGCTCTTGCGCGGGTGTGTGAGGACCGTAAAGAAGCGCGTAATCAAGCTCCGCTCATAATACTTTTATAGGCTTTCCTTTTCGCATTCCTGGCGTAAAGAGTTGAAGCGAAAACACGATGAAAGCCATAGTCCTCGCGAAGCTTTTACAGAACGAACTATTCGTTTCGAATTTCGTTGTTTCCTATTCTTCCTTTCGTTCGCCGTGCCATCGGAGAAAGCGTATTTCGGCCAACGGCTATTGTTTTTACGCTCGATCGGATTCGATTTTAGAGTGGCCATTACGGAGATGTGATTGGAAAGATTTACGATGATTGTTTGGCTTTATGCTTCGATGCATTGTTTTCAATTGCTGAATTAAGAGCCATGATAATTTTTTCTACGGTGAATTGATATGAAATCATCGGCGTAATATCAACATCTCTAATGGAATTTGTAATGCGATATATTCATTAGAAAAATATGTAAAAAACGATTGATACAATACGGAAAATAATTTTGCCGTAATTTTATTTTAATATCTTCATCCTTCATAAGTTCAAGTAACGCGATATGCTCTACGCGTACGTCTATTACCCAGTAGAGGCATCCAAAAGCAACCAAATTAACGGCTGCAGAACTTTCATCGGATGTAGATGAACGAGTAGCATTTTACTCAGTTGTAGCGTGAAATGTAGCTGAAAGCGTTCAATTACTTAGCATTAAGAGGCGATCGATTAGATCAGATTTTCTTTCTTTTCTCTAGATTGCGAATGCCCGTAACCACTTTCTTAGAAACTCACTAGAAATGTTTATTCAATTCCCCGTTAGAAATAAAATTGTTAATTTCATATTAATAAGATAAAAATCAAGCGTTGAAAATTATTATTCGATTTTTGGTCCTGTAGATATTTAAAGTGATTCCACATTTTTCAAATCGAGCATTTTTTTCAATAAAAATATCCACGGACAGTCTATACTGCAAGACGTATGTAATTTGAGAATAGGCATCAAGCAATACTTTCCGGCAGTACGCGTGTTGGCTTTACTTACTATAAGTCGCTATCAATTATTTATTTATTGCAACTACTACTTTATAAGTCTATCAATTCATTTGAAAACTATGCCTTTAACGATTCACATGTAATGTATTTTTTCATAAAATGTTGAATTTTTTTCCATTCTGAATGTAACGATGGCCATATTAAATGTTGTTATTTTTTTAAGCATCAACAAATTTCATGAAGGCAGACTCAATTTACACTAGGATTTACAGCGAATGTAGTCGTAAACAGCGAAAACAGGCCAATGTATATAGTACTTCCTTTTTCGTAAGAGTGCAGCGGCCAGGCGTGGATGCAGCACCATCTAAGCTCATACATAAGATCCACTAATAAATCCCGAAACTCGGGGTGTAATGCAGCGTAATTGGCTCTCCTACTCTTTTTTCGCTTATACCTATATAGTATATATACACATATATGTATACTAAATCTGCAGGTTGAGAGCGAGCAGCGTAACGGATCGCAAAGATATAGATATGCACAATAAACACGCGCTCTCTCTCTCACTCACTTTTGCGCTGTGCAATAATCAGTCATAAAATATCGCGAAAATATATAGAGATCCGCTAGAAGAACTCTTCGTGGCTAATTAGAGGCTCTCGCAATAGAAAGTCGTGTATAGCCCTTTTGCTTGGACGTGATTATTGTACATCGATGCGCATTGTTGAATTGAGATGGACAGGAGAAGCTTTGATTACACCTGTATTATACTCTAGGTGTATACCGTGCCACTTTCGATCAACACGTCGACTTCGTGTTTAATTTCCTGTCTACGATGACTCACGAGTTTGCAGTTTGAATTTATTATTGAAACTTGCGCATTACTTTCCGCGGTTGAACAATGAAATACATTTTGTTTACACGGTGACTGTTGAATTTAAGTGCCGGTTGCCAGTTTCAATGGTTCTTTGTACAATATTGTTTCAAAATGATTATCGTCCGTAGGCCTCAACTTTACAAACTTTATTATTAATATACCATTTCAACGTCATTAAAACGTTATTTCTATTAATTATTTTTAGTGCTTGGGTATTGTTATTATTCCGAAAGACAATCTCAGTTGTGAATTTCTTCTGCTGAAATTAATGTAAAGTTAAAACAATCAATATTGTGAATGTAAAAAAAATTATTTATTAATAATTTACGGGATGTTCACTGCAGCTAGCTTGGTAATTAATCCTGTTGAAAGTTTTCCATATATTCGACTCTAGCTAAAGCAGTAAGCGCTCGTCACGCTTTCACTATAAACTGTATAAAGCAGCTCATACTACCTTATCGGCGGCGCAACATTTGGCGCGAAGAAAGTTTTTATTTGAAACCATTGCTTTTATCTTAATTTTTCATTCATGAAAGATTTCTGGATAAATAACATTTGACAATATGAAAAACCGTTACATACATTACTTCTCTGCAATTTATGTGATAAAGCTATATATATTAAATATATTGGACATTTATACTTCAAGGATTCTACTGGTTATTATTTTATATTATGGAGAATCATATATTCATTCAATTTAACACGATTTAATGGAAAATACAAAATGATCGCGCTAAAATAATTATTTGACATGATATTTTTTCAACTTGCATAGCTTGTTTTATTTTAAAATTATAAAGCATTTATCTTTCACAATTATTTTTTGTTAAAAAAATGTTTTTATATAAACGAGTAATGTGACAATGAACATATTAATGTCTACTATAAAACACTAAAACTGTACCATACTTTTGGAATACGACATGTATTATGAGATTGTATATATATTTATTATAACTAATATAGTGGTAAGAATTTTACACAGGTTCTTTTGATATATTTTTTATAATGCAACGTGTATTTCTTAATACTATACGCATCCATTTGGTTGTATGTACTCATGAACGCTAAATGTAGTTCACAGAATATTAAATAATACAATTCAATATACATATACACAGCGGTATTGGAGTACATTATTTTATAAGGATAGTGCATTTTTCGAAAAACATGTATGATATGATTTAAAAATGAAAGCCCTATATATGGCTCATCACGAAAAAATTCAGGCTTTTCTACGATTGTAAAAGCATTCAAAATTCTTTCTAGTTATAATATTCTATTATATTCATTGATTCGAAGCTTACGAATTTTACATATTTGTGTTTAAAGGTTTGAAATCTCGAGATAATTATTCAAGACATGCGTTGCAATTGAAAATAATAGGATATCCAAGTGTTCGCAAATACATATACATTTAAAGGAGCATCCATCGGTCGGTAAGCTAACACACCTGTGTGATTCTGTCGGCAGGTAACCTCTCTACTATTGGAAGCGGAACGACGCAAGCTGGCGGTACTGCAGCGCGAGCTACAAGCTGCCCTGGCCGAGGGTGGTAGCGTCAAAGTCAAGGAAAAGCAGCGTCAGGAGTTGCTGCATGCCATATCGTGAGTCGATCGTTTGAAAGGCTTCCCACGCAGTATGAGCTCCTCTCATGCTACGCGAGATACAAACTTTGCCAACATCGATCCTCCTTATCATCCACCACCTCCGCCGCCGCCGCCACCGCCTCTTCCGCGTTAATGGGCAAAGTTTGCGTTTTTCATTTTTAGCGCGTGCCACGTCGCAATTTTCAACAGCAGATTGAATCTTGTAACGAAGCTTTTTATCGGTCGATCATTTTTCGATCGACAAAATTGCGAATTACTTGCTAACCGCCTTTTCGTGAAATGTATTGAATAAATGCTAGGGTGGCTTGTAATAAATAGGCTGATTTCAATTTTTAACTCGCTTAAACGTGAAAAGTAGTCGGTGCGTTTCATTAGTTTTTATTGACAAAGATAGTCAAACAAAAGCTTCGAATATCCTCTTCTTTGATACCGAGCTTTCTTTTTAATTGACTTACGAATACGCAACTGTGTTTGTTTCCGTAGGAAAATACAAGCCCAGCATCAACAACTGGACAAAGAATACCGAATTCACGCGGCTGGAGTTCTGCTCTGCAATTCCCGGGCTTCCGGAAAGGTAAGCTTTCGCCGAAATGATTGATACTTTCTGTGTGACAAGGACAACCTAGACCCTTTTATTTTCATCAAATCCTTTTCATACTGATAATTAGTTTTTTTTTTCGTCAAATGTGTACCAGACAAAATGACTATGTAACGGTTCATTTTCGGTGCTCAGAATAAATGATGATTAATATATCTACTTATTTTCTGCATCATTTTTCAATTGTCTTCATATTGCATTAAATCATTTAAGTTACTGTGAAAACAATTGCGTTAATGGGCGATACAAAAATTTGCCTTATTATATCTAAATACTTAAATATTAGTATCTATAAGTAAAAAAACATGATAAGAATATCGATTATATGTGTTTAGATTCGACAAATATTCAAAAATATTTTTAAGTTCATAATTTACTTTTGCATTATTTTATATCCTATGAAGAATATTTTTAATGAAGTGTCTATAGTTTGTAGCACGGCAATCACTTTCGTCACGACGGCTACAATTTGAATTAATTATAGGATGCCAATAATTTCATTGGTTTTAGCATAAATCGATAGTGCGCCACTATCAACCTACAACGATAGCATATTACATATTTTATAATTCAAGCTTTTACATACCTTTTCAATACTATTAAGTAAATGTACCCTCGACGTGGGTGCGATATCGTGGAATCTTTTAAAAAATTGGTATGGCATCGAGTTTCAGACAGGTTCAAAAATGGTGCAAAAATTTGACATTACTTTTGTCGGCGAAGAAGGGATTTTGTTAAAATTCTGAATAAGTAATCGAAATAATTAATAATAGTCGTGAGTATTTGGAATCTTTTGAAATATGTTCCAAATTTGAATCTCTTTTCCGAGAACATTTTGAATATGTTATACTTTTATTATTATAATTGTGATACATACATTTATTTGCCAGATTTAAATCTCCAGTGTCGTAAAAGTTTTTGCTGAAGAGATTCGTTTCATATCACCATTCTAAAAACAAATGCATACATTAAGGAGAATTAAGTGTACACATTTGCTGAAATACTACTCAGTCTAGTACTCCTCAGTCTGGAAAATAGTGACATGAAATATAACCAATACGTCGATAAAGCAAATTTTCCAAATAAATTCGGCTTAGAAGGATCCTAAGTAGAAAGATTATTCCGATTATCTGAGACAATCTATTTGAGTTTAAATTTGATTGTGTAAACCGTTTGGCAGAAAGCATGATCATAGAAAAAACTAATCATTTATCTATCATGAAATATGAGCAAAGCACGAAGCCAAACGAACGCACGTATCAGTCGCGCAAAGTAGCAATCAACACATGACGCGCGTCGTGACTGTGCAGAGTATCGTCGAGCCGTCAATTTGCCGCATAGTAGCACATGGGCACAAGCGCACGGAAGCCGGTCTCTGGATGCATACGGCAACAAAATAATAGCCGGCAATTGGCGACGATGTGCCTGTGGAAAATTAAGCTTAGGCGCTTTTGCGAGCTAGACTCTGCAAGGGAATCTCGGCGCTTATGAGCAATGGAAAAGGAATTAGCGTTTAAGTAGTTGGGGCGCAGAATTTGTAGCCTGACTAGCGAGCGAGAAGACTACTCGCATAGAGTAGGTGCAAACTGAAGCTTAAAGAGCTCGCGCGCGGGAGACAGGGAAATTTCAAGCTGCGCGCTATAGTCTGGCTAAAGCTTTTCATTTGGAGGTCGGAAGCATAGCCCGGCGAGAACTCGATTTGCCGGGGATCTGGCTCTCGATGACGTTCGAGTAATTATCGGGAGCTTGCACGCCAAATAGAAAAATCCGCAGCTTCTTCACCAATGAGAAAATATTTATTTTCTGGCTAGGCGCTGAGCTTCTTGATACCTCGGCTAAAGTGGTAGAGAGAGGGAGAGAAGTATTATTGGAGAAGTATCAGAAATCCGTAGTTCTGTTGACGAGCGATCAAACTTGCCTCTCAGGTTTATCGTTCTCCGATATACGCAAGGCAATAATTGCATCACATCAAGCGCGAGAGCGCAAGGATACGTAGTGTGGCGAGAGAAAATGACAAACGGACAAAAAAGACGGAAAAAGGAAACGGGGCAACGAGTTCCGTGATAGCCAAACCATTTGGATCCATTAACTTTAGTCTCGCGGCGAGAGTCGTAAAGTTTCACCTCTCAATATTAGCCGCTGTCTTTTGTTTCCAACTAAACTCGTCGCGCACTCGCGAACACACCTCTCACTCTTAACTTCTTATCGAATAAAGCACTTTGCTAACCACTTAGCTAGGTCGCCACAGTTATTCGTTATTGTTGAAACGCCATCATGCAAAAAAGGTCTTCACTGGGATATTGCGACAACATCACGACGCCGTCGTCGTAAGAGTTCCTCGTGCGCGCTACTCTCCACGGGCAGCTTTTCAGATATCTCGCGTTCAAGTGCCCGCTTGAGACTCCGCATTTTATACTCACTGTGCCAGCAAGCGAGCTTTGAATTTGAATATCTTCTACGTTCCGCGGCAAATCATTCAATTCCATTTTTTTTTGCTTTTTACTCACCTTATGCCGTTCTTCAATTTTTATTTTGACTAACGTGAAATTATCGCAGTACATTTTCGTGAATAGCTTGCGAAAGACAATCGTTTACCAAATTATCGAAACTATAATACATTGTTAGCGATATCGGAATGCGTAATATTTCAGTAGAACATCACACTTTTGGGTTCTTCAACGAAATGTTCAAGCAACTAGAAAACAAGCAAATTTCTTTCTGACCACTTGTATATCTCTTATATTCGCAGGGAGGAAGTTGAAAAGGGTAAAAAGTACTCCGATCTTGCATCAAGCAACATACCTCTCAAAAGGTAAGCTCTGATGGGATATTCGATAAGGAAATGTATACACGGAAATGAAATATGTTGTGGGCCGTGAGGGAGGCTGTAGTCGGAGGAAAAAGCAGAAGGTCTTCATCCCTTCTATAAGAACGTGGAACGCTAAGAGTTTCGAAATAAATTGACTGTCAACGATATATCCAACGAAATATTGTCAGCAGTTTGCAAAGACGAAAACCTACTCCTTCGCGGCTGTTTGTCAATCGTTCAATATATCTCGCTCTCGGTGTGCCACGTATACAATACATACAGGCTCTGCAAAATTTGCCTCTGGCGCGTAATCACCGTTTAGCGCATTCGCAGCGTCCGCCAGTTTTTTCACGTCTCGCGGGAGCTTGCGAACGCGTCGCGCGCTCACGATCCGTGATTGCGTATCGCCGTGCACAAAGCACGCCATGCGCTTGGCTAACCGAAATTATTTTCGATCCCCGGTGAAACGGCAATTTTGTTTATCTCGCTCGATGTTTTTCACGCTGTCAAAAAAGAAAACAAAATGGAATGAAAAAAATAAATAAATAAAAGTTTGTTGTTTCTTCCCGCTCTTCTTTTCATTTAAACGAAAAGCTATACTGCGAAGCTTTTACCTACTTTGCGACGAGAGCTGGTTTTTTAAGTGCCTCTTCTTTTTTTACGAGCTAAATGGATGGATTTTCGACTTTGTGGTAGGATACGCATGCATGCCAAAACGAGGTAAAATTGACGAGCAAGTTTCATGAAAGAGAATTAATACTGGAGGATTTCGAGTTTTCGAGCACGTGCTTGTAATTTGTAGAATTGTATAATGACGTTACTTGAATGTGATGTTTATCGAGTTCATTCAATATAATGTGCACTAATTTATGCAATTTGTAATTTGTTGACGTTATCAGAGGTAGTATTAACATGTTGCGTCACGAGACAAAAGTCGAATCGATTGTTGTGTAAAATAAGTGTAACATATCTAGTTTCAGACCATCCGGGCGAGAACTATTGTTTACTACCGGAATTACACTGCAGGTTTCTTAAAGTTTCCAAAACTTATTTACGTGAAATTGCAATAGGCAGTCGAGACGGCGGATGTACTCGCGAAATTGGATTGATCATGCATTATGAAAGAAAAGTTGGTGCATGGTGTACCAGGGCAGGGAGCATAGTCGATAAACTTTTGAAAATTCCGACCGGTAAAGAGCAGACTTTATTGCTTTTGGTTGCGAACCTGAATTTCCACGGCCAGTACATTAGCTACTTTAAATTTATGAACTGTCTATCTCGTGCGAAAGAAATAATAAAATCAAATTTCATTTGACTTCGCGTTAATCTCTTGATGAAGAACTTTTTAACTAACTCACTTACCGCGCATCGTAAATATTTTCCCTTCATTATATTCTGTTGTAAACCGAAATACCATTTGGAATTGAAGAGTTCTAAGCAAGTCCGACTTCAGTTTCCGTTTGTAAAGGTAAAAAGGATGTTTGAACCATATTTTTATCAAAGCTCACTCGCTTTCTCTCCACCACATCAAAAGGAGGCAAAGATGAAAAAGAAAATGTAACGCATTGAAACACACGGTCTCCATATATTTTTCAGCGTGCTCCACATTTCTTATTTTGCATGTATAACATTCTCCATATAAAATGTTTTCTTCGACGAAAGAAACGACTTGAAGAGAATTTTCTAACAGTCATTTGCTTTATTTTACAGAATGGGAGGATATAAAAAAAAGTTTGTTAGTGTCTTAATCCTCACGATTAACGGGAGAGACGTTATTCCTTCTTCGGGATGATGAAATTATTTGACGTGCGAAGAGAGGCGAAGGCTCGTAAGCCCCGTACAGACACATGGGGAGCAACTTAAATACTTTGTAAATGTTTAAGCTTGTTTTAGTTTGCAAGTTTTCTCTATTTCCTTTAAAACTCAGTGGAGCTGAGGCTAAAGCGAGCAGTGCTTCTTTTCGAAGCGCGGCGAAACTACCAAAGAAACTTTCTAATACTCAAACAAAAGGCGCTCGATCTTCTCCTTACGATAGTCAGTTAATATCCATCTTCATTGCTTAATAAATGAACTTATTCACTATACGATTTGATTTTTTTCTATGATTCGCCAATGTTCGGTAATTAGTTGCACATTTCCAACTATATTTACAATCTGATAATGGTAAGTAAAATATTGCGATTTTAAATCTATAGTACGTGAAGGTAATTCTCCAATGATCCATACAAAAAACTAAAGATAAAGTGAACTTTTATTCTACAAAATTGACTTTAAATTTGATTAAATGGTGCTTTGTATTTCTTGAATCTTGATACTCTTTAAGTTGTATGCATTATATTATTCGCAAGTCGATTTGAATTTCTTCCTTTATAGTTGATAAGTTAACGTCCTTCCTGAATATTTCATTTGTAACGAACCACGGCGCGTTTGTAAAGTTTTCTTCTGGAATCTTTTAATGATAAAAATGTATGATTTTAGGGCTGTACCCTAGAGTTGAATTCCATATGTCATTAATGATTCGGTTATACATTTTTATATGAGCACTTTATTATTGATTGATAATTTGGATTTTCTGCTTAGTATACAGATGGTAAAATTTTGTTAACTGTAAATTAAGTCAATCTAACTATATGCCAATTTGGATACATCTCTAGGTATTTAGCTTTGTCTCCTTGAGGAAATAATTTGTTGATTCTATGCATTGGAGGACAAGTCTCTTTGTAGGTTACCTGAATTAACTTTGTTTTCTTTATTATTATTCTCTATTTTTTAAACCATAGTAAAGTTTTATCTAGATATTTCTGCACCTTACAAGAAGCCGTTATTGCATTCGAATGTAAAATAGCCGTGTCGCCAGTGTAAGTGGCGATATTAATATTTTCCATGGTTATGAAAGATCATAGGTTTAAATTAAATATATTATGTCAATGCCAGCTCAATTTGCCGATAATCATTCTTATGTGCTACTTGTTTAAATTAAATATTTTACTTCCGAGATATAAATTCAATTTTGTCCGCTAGCATCAGATAATACATTGAGAAGAACTTGAAAATACTGCCAAGCTAATAACTCACGAAAGTGTAAACAGATAGCCGTAAACGTAAATCTTGAGCAAGCGCGTCGATTATTAACACTCGATCGGATTTGAAAGGGAAATGCAGCGTGCGCTTGGGTCTTAACTCAGCCTGTAACCACAGCAATTTACGATAGGGGTGCAGAACGTAAAAACTCGGTTACGACATATTTTCCGGAAGCCTCCCCCGGACACACGATGCAAATGTCGCCGGTGGTCTCCGTGTTTCCCTCTGCCACCCCTTGCAACCCCTACTCTTGTAGCGGCACTCAGGGGTCCGAGAGGCGATTGTTGTCGGCGGCGTTGAGAGCGGCTCAAACAGCCAGACAAGTGTTCAACTCGCACAAAGCTGCACGCGCGCTCGGTAATGCTCCCACCCCCGACTCGCTGCTCCCTCTCTTTCTGTCTTTCGAGCTTTACGCCTGCTGCTCCACACCGCCGCCGCGCGTGGACTCATTTTCCGGAGTGCTTTTTCGATGTCTCTCTCTCTCTCTCTCTCTCTCTCTCTCTCTCTTTCACTCTTTCACTTTCTAGCTTTTTCGCGCAGGCAGCTTTATCGCGTATCGACTCTGTTCCTCGAATTGTTAACCGATTGTTTCCTTGAGATTCTGCACTTCTGAAGGCTGCAACTCGTCGCAGTCGCGCAAGTGCGTTAAGTGGTTTTTCAACTATATTGAAACGCGCTTTTTCATTTTTGCTTTTGGTTTATGAATAAAAAGGTTGGTATTAGAACGTGGATATATTTTCATTTTTAATATGATTTTAATTTAATCAAAGAACGATTATCAAGCTTTCGGACGAATGGAACATTTTAATTAACGAGAGTGAACTGCCCGTGAAAAGCGAAATTCAAATTGATAATCCCTTTTTGAGGCTTCAATATTAGATTCTCATCTTCTACGTTTTTTCATTAATTTTCATGAATTTCCATTTTAAATGCCACTTTTCTCATGATGCTCTCCTCGTGTCTACGTCAATTGTATTTCTTACCTGTTGATTTGTGGCAGCGCAAATGAAAATGGGAATGCGAACTTTAGTTATTTAGAGGCGGCATTGTAACGAAAACCCATTTAGCTTTTATAAAATGCAATACAAAATATATCTATTTATTATGATACTAATTGCAATTAAAGCTTTCGTCTCCAAACTTTTAGATGATTTTAAAATCAAGCAAAAGTGATAAAGCTTTCTTTGATCAACATTTCAGAAAATATTTTTGTAAAAATTTACATTTCTGCAAAAAACTGTTATTGCCCGCAGTCAAATAACCGATTGAGCATGTCGATCCAAAATGTCAAAAAGCAATACATTTTTTTGGCTTTGAATTGTCATCGAATATCGTTTTAGACACGCCATGCGAAAAGTAGAACTTTGTCGCATGCTCGGCGATAAGCGCGCGCGCGCGTAAATTCGCGCTTAACACGCGTTGTTTTAAAAAATACAAATACAGCAAAGAAATTCTCGTCTGGTGTAAAATTTACGACCGAGCGAAGCAAGTTACTTTGCCACGCTAGTTGGGTAGCGTCCTATTCTCGCAGGCGACACAGTCGTGGCGGCAGGTCGAGTCCTCTCTCACGCGGCCAATTCCCGCGCGCTGCACACGCGCGTACACACACATAGAAACTCCGAAGATTATCCCGGACGTAAGCGGTTATCAATTTTCTGTTTTATGACGGTATAGAGATGTCTGGCACCAGACGAGGGTTAAGGGGAAAGGATATAGTTTTCCATCCACAGAGCGCGGCAAAAAGTCATTCACGCGCCGCGCATCCTCGATGTTATTTCAATTGGAAATTGCGCTGGAAGTTATAGTTGCGTTTTTGCGCCTCAACCCCTTTATTACGAATTCTCTTTGGCCATTTCAAAAGGTGCGAGTGTGTGCGTGCGACGGTTGCATCAACATTCTGCGCCTTGTACGAGTTTTCGAGAGTTTTTCGAGTATTAATTATGCCTTAGAAAACACATATAGTCGAACGAAATCTGTAGATTAATCGTACAAAATTAAGTAATGCCCGTTTTCTTTCTTTGAATTAAAAACAATGCAAGTAATTAAATGGCCATGCGGATTGAAACAGCACATGAAAACAACGTTGCAGCTACAGCAGAGTTAGAGCTGGTAGGAAACGAGCTGTCGGTAGCAACACGTAGCATTAAGGTGTGTGGGTACAAGTGGCTGCGCGCGAAAAAGAAAGAAATTAATGATTGGCCGTGTGTTGCCGCGGCGTCACTGGCAGAAACACACTGTATATCTCGCGCACGCTCGAGCGCCTCGGCGTGCTACCGATGCTCGATGCTGCTGCTGGTGTTGAACTTCCGGCTGGTGTGCATGGCGTCGATGCTGCGATAACATTGTTGCGAGCTTATTTCGGCGCGGGCGTAATAATTTGATCTATACTCTCTCGTATGCACGCTTTCAATCTGCTCTCTCTCTCTCTCTCTCTCTCTCTCTCTCTCTCTCTCTCTCTCTCTCTCTCTGTTTTCGAAATTCTACGAGAAAAGACTTGTAATATGGCATTCGCATGGTTACTGTGTATTGCACCGACCAATCAGTTTTTATGTTAAAATATTGCGTATATTTTTAACTTTTTAAATATTTTTCTTTTACCTGAAAATTCTGCGAATCAATCAATGCACAATACGTTTCTATGCTGGAACTTGATACTGTAAAAGTGTCTAAAACAAAGACTTCACTTTCGGCAACTCGATTTTCAGGTTCCCATACGTTGGAATGAAATTATTATACCAAGTTAATCAATGATTTCTTGATTTATTCATTTACCTGTATGCGTTACAAATTTAACACGTTTGTTTTTGTAATGTAGTACATCTCCACAACGTTAAATATACGACAATGCGTTAGAAGATTCAAAAATTGCGCAGTATTAGAGCATTCGGGTTGAAATGTTTTACTTACAATAACTTAGAAAAAGCCGCATCGAGAAAGATCAAACGAAAAAGCAGGCACCTGCAATACATTTTCTCGGGGTGAAAAATGACTTTCGTCGCGAAATGGGAAAGGCCTGATGTAGCGAATTGCAAACAGAAAAGCTGAAAAACCTGGCGGTTGAAAGAGTGAGAAAGGCAATGAGGATGGATGTGAATGGGCGGGCGAAGGTGACACAAGGAATAACTTTGTGGCGAAATCGTATGGGGATTTCGCAAGAAAAATGTTCGCGTGCAAATTTTCTTTTGTGCGCGGCGGCGGGCAAAGGCCGGCATTCCCGATCGCGCGCGCGCGAAACCGCAAATCGCGATGGCTCGCAACAACGATTGTTTCGACGACGCAATGAAAATGTGCACGCGCGTCGGCAAAAGGAAGGAAAAAAATACGAATGTTGTTGATGAAATTGTTGCTTGGGTTGGCACAGCTGTGGAAAACTGCAATTAAAGTTTGCCGTGCGCCGCTGCTCTAGATACACAGACCTCAGCAAAAGTAGAAACGGGCGAACGCAATTAAAATTCCACGGAGATTTCAAAAAGTCGCGCTAACAAAAGACCGCGCCAACTTTATGCGAGCGCGCGCGGGCAAAAGATGAAAACGTCGGCAGGTAAACAGCGGCTTTATTATTCAATCTGCCTCTAATCTGTGCCAGTGCGCGCGCGCTCAAGGTAGAGGCCTCGTTGTCGATGGCACCGCTGCGCAAGGGGCCGCCGAGATTCATATTTACGCGCGTTTGTCATCGTTTTTAGGCGAACACCAGCGGCGGCCAAGGGAACAATATTTACGGCTTCGAAAGTGCGCTGGCCCGACGACTAAGGCATGCACTGAAAAGCAGATAATGTCCGAGCAGATAGCGGCCAACGATAAATATTTGTCGTTCAAACGCACGCTTTCATGTATTATTGATGGGGCAAAAATGACGTACTTCGATGCGGCGCCCGCGCCCCCGGTTGCCTACCTGGCTTTTATTTATCTTGCGAGCTTACGCCATTTTTACGCTTTTCTGTGCATCTGTGTGTGCATGTGTGCACAAGTCGAGCCTTTGTAAACCATATATAATCCGGCCATTCAGTTGTTTGTTCGCATTCAAGGTGGTTTTATAGCCTCATACTCGTCGTCAAAGCTCGACATTTCTATTTTTATCCGATGCGATTTCGTACCCATGCTGTAAACGACTCGGCACCATTTGATCTTTCAAACATAATTGCCAAGTTTCCAACGAAATTATACCGAATTCGCAACGGGAAAAAGTTTTATTTTATGTTATATATTACAAAAGAATTTTTTTAAACGTCATATTTCGTATTATTTAATCCATGAATAAACACGCATTCAATTATATATATAGTTGTATAGTTTGTCAAATCGAACAATTCGACAATTAAAAATTTCAATGTTGATTCGTTGTCGGAACAAATTTCCGCCCCCGGGTGAAATCATTATACACAACAAATTTATAGTTTACATAAAATTCCATTTCCTTTCGGTTTAAAAACTTTTCTTATTGATAAAACGTAAATATAAAGTTAAAATAACGAAATATACAATACGCGTCTATGCCCTGCATAATTTCGTAATCATTCACTTTTGATCACTGATTGTGGTCATCCACCCGCAATAGTCATCTAACAAACAATAGGAAACTATAATAGTCTATGTAAATTTGAAGTTAATAGATAATAATAGTTTACATAAATCTATAGATTAGGTCGCTCCGTGTCATCCTCTTAACAGTCGAAACTCCAATAACAAGAAATACAAAATTATTTCCTTTGATCAATGCATACACGAGTACATCTGCCCACTGTGTTTTCATTGGTATACTGAAAACGCATTTATATTACTTTATAATATCACACCACAATGAACGTTGAAAATTCTATCGCAGAGAAAATATATTTTAAGTAACAAAAATCGGTATAGTCAGACATGCACAAATTACTTTGAATATTAAAAAAAAATCAAACATTAGCTAAATGTTCAGTAACTATCTTTTAAAGCACGAAGAATAATATTCTCAGGTTCGTTTGCAAAAACCCATATATCAAAGTCATTAAAATTTTTCAGCAAGAAAAGATCCAACTAGCTCTAGAGTGTTATGAACTTCCCCGAACGAAATAGCTCAACAAAAGGCTCAGACATCCGCACCGAAGCACCAGGATAAGATCATTGTCTGCAAAGCAAGAGAGAGAGAGAGAGAGAGAGAGAGAGAAAGACAAAAGCGACGAGTTTGGAGTGCGCACGCGGCAAAAAAACGAGGGGTTGCGAGGTCATCGTGCGACCCCTCGCCCATGCACATAATGGACCGCGCCTAGCTCTCTTCCTTTACATGCCAACGGCTTGCTCGCTTTCTCTCGTTCGCTGATCGAATATTGAGAAGCCTGCCTGTTCGTGGCTGCCGCAGCGATGCAAACTTAATAATTCGTCGATTTTTTTCTTGAATCGCAACCACGATAACGTGCTCCGAATGCGTTGGGCAAACGCGACATTTAATCTGCGAAGTCTTTTACGATATTTACGGCTTGATTTTCACGAGACGTGCGTGTACTCCTGCCGTCTCCGTCTAATAATCGACGTAAACAATGTATCCACGGATTTTCTTGTTACGCGTTGCTCATTCCAGAGATTTAGTGTTCAGTTGTATCATTTATTTTTCTTTTACAGCCAATAAATTACACTAAGCTTCCTACTATCACCCTGGACACACCCCAAAACAACCAATGAAGAGTTAAGAGCCAAGGTGTATATATACTTGCGAACACAGAAGCTTGTATGTTTGTCTTTCTTTTCCTTTTGTTTTTTGTTTTCTGCTTGTTTTTTTTTGTTTTTTGGAGAAAAATTGATTATTTCAATTAGCACTGAATAACATGGGTGAAGTCTTCTGTTTTTTTTATCTTCCTGCGGCTGCGATATCTTTGAACGGCAAGTGCAATACAGTCCATTCAAAGTTTGATCCACGGTAATTTTCATCCACTAGAGCTGAGTTTTCCAAACTAAGATCTCAACAGCTGACGTGAAACTTACGTTAGAAAGAAAACTGAGCGAGCGAGAAAGAGAGTTTATAAAGCGTTTGGATCTTAGTAAATTCAGTACCGGCACTCAAAGACTCAGAGGCAGTAGTAGTAGTAGGAAGCGAGGCATTAAACAGGCAACTTTAAATCGAGCAGTTGAAAAGCGCGTCAGGTATGCGTGTATATATGTATGTATGTGCTTGGTGCGTCGCAAACGAATTTACACACGTCAAGCCTCGCCTGAGGGAGAAGGGGAAGTAGGCAAAGCTCTTTGACGCAAAAAGAAGGTCTAGGTCTCGCGTGCCCTTTCACCTTTAAGTAGCCGGAGCTCGACGCGTCGTCGTCGTCGTCGTCGTCGTCGTCGTCGTCGTCGTACTACTGAAAGAGCTGCGAAAAGGGCGGTTTAATGTGCAAACCCTACTTGTGTGCACGAACACGCGCCTTTTACGCGACTTATTGACACACTATACTGTCCATAGACTTTTCCAGCGTTTTACCTACCTACGTGCTATTCGGTCTCTCTATTCATTATAATGGATTGTTAACAAGCTAAATGAACAATATGTTCTACACGGTAATTATACTATCGGTAGCTATGCCCTTCATTGTACAATACAAAATTCAAACCATCGAATGCTTGTGTGCGTCTTGCTAACGGCAATCGGGGAATGTGAATTTTGGAATACTCCAACTGTTCAATGAATGTTTAGATCAAGAATGCTGAAAGCACTCGTTGTTGGCTTTGCTGTGGTATTTCGAAAAATTGCACTGCCAATCGACATTTCAGTGACGTGGCCCGTTGAGAAATTGGATTGAACCGGCAGAAAGCGATAAAAGCGTCGATTCTGATTAAAAGAATAAAAATGGAAGGAAGCGACTGTCATGGAATCGATGCCGTTCATTATATTAACCATGAAGCATCTCGTTCGACCTTGCGGCAATATTACGGGCAGCGCGGCTGTGGCGTCTGATGAAAATCCATTTCATATCGTAAAGTCGCGCGGAACTCGTAAAAGAAATCAGGCGCGCGGGCAGCGCAGCTTTACGGTCGCGCGTCGGGCTTTATCGCGTGAGCCGATAAATCGGCCAACATAGCAAACCGATTCTGTATTTTTTGTTCCGCGCCTGTGTGGTATGGAAAGGCAATAGCCGGCCGAAATTTTCATCGCGGGACTTGCGCGCGACTTGTATCCCCTGCGCAGCAGCTCCGGCTCCGTTTATGTATAATATAGACTGGGGGGTTAGGAGCGCGATGCTCAGGGAAAAACAAGGAAATGTGAAATGAGAGAGCGAGAGAGATCGAGTGGCGCGAGCGGAGAGAGAAAAGATATAACGAGCCCCGAGCGTAGTAAACAGAGTTTCATGACCGGAAGGCTTTAAAATGATGAGATTTCAGATGGACTATCAGCTGAGATGGAGCTTTACGCTCGCGCGCGCGCCCAAGAGACAGATATTTCCCTCAGACTTTACAACCAGAGATCTTAAACTTGTTCTAATTGTAAATCTTTAATTAAGACCTTGTTGCCAGATAAGACGAGCCTGCCACGTTTAAACTTCATATCGCGAATTTTGAGCTTTAGCTGGCCCCGCACGATCGTCATGAGAATCCGAATGCCTAATCCCTCGTTTAGCTTAATTCATTAGCTCCTCAATCAAAGCCTCTGTGTGCGCTCTTGGAATTGAACAAAAACGGATCGCCAGGATCGCCTGCAAAGCCAATGGTTTTTCCTTTTATAACGGAAAACAATGCTTTCTATCGGGGAACTTTACAAGCGGCGCAGATATAGTGAATTTCAAATCCATACATTTCAGCGTTTACCGCGACAGAGCAAAAGTTTTTCCGTTACTGCGGAGCTTTACGTTTTGAATTACAGCATCGTTCAGGCTTGCTGCAAATAAAAGATCGTAATGAAATATAAAAAACAAAAGCAAGAAAAGTATGACCGGACGACGGCAAACGTGAAAAAAGAGGACAACACAAAGAAAACATTGGGAAAGGTAAGCTTGGGACAAGTGGACTTGAGGAAACATGGAACTTAATAAACGGAGGCAAAGAGAGTGATAGCAGGTGTACACACACGCACACATACCTACGTAACATAAAAAGACGGTTGAAATGTGATAAGATTACAAATTAGTGATAAAAAGATTGGGGGGGGGGGGTTAGGTTGTAGAGGAAAATCGAGAATCGATGAGAGTCAGCGATATATCGATGCTTGTCGCGGAGGCTAGTGCAGCAGCAAAAGGAGAGAAGGCTTGGGGAATTGCCTCGCGGAGTATGTTTGTCGTCGTGCGAAACAACTTTACAACAACTTTACTTACCGTTACTTTTCCAGTTTTTCTCCAACGGTCATGTAAGTCGTTGAATGCATTAGCACTATGCTGTATTTGTTTTATTATTCAATTGTCAAATTGATTGAAAGGGAATTTCGATATTTAGCTAATGCCGTGCATAAAAAAAAATGTCGTTCGTACCAAAATGAAAACGATAAAAGAAAAGCTTTGAAAATGCCGTAAATGGAAGCAGCTCAAGCATGAAAGGAAAGGCCCTGAAAAGGACACTGGATAAAAAGCAAAAAAAGGGCATCGAATTGAAATTCACAGGTTAAGTGGCTGGTCGTTTAATTAAAATCTCTCTCTCTCTCTCAAACAATTCGATCTTGTTCGCCATGGCACATAGCCGGGTCATCCCATTTCAATTACGAACAATTCACTATACTCAGCAAAATAGCCTCTACTTGACCTCTCGTTTTCTATGCCAGTATGAAACATGTGTGATTGCAGTAAAGCTTGTGATTACACTTAACACCATGCTTTCCAAAAACTTTTTCATCATAAATATCTTTGCTTACTTAAAGCTTTTTCGATAAGTGAGTATTTTTTCTTCTTGGTGGATTGAATGACGCGCTTTTAGCAACCAATTTTTACATTATGGATAACGCGTTAGTGGATAACTCTTTTTAAAAATTCAACTATATCAAAGAATTTACGAGGCGTAGTAGGTGCCGATGAAGGCCGCGTAAAGCAAGAAAAAGGCTTTTAAACTTTTGTTGGTGATAAAATATTCGTCGTAAAAGAATAAAGAAGGTCTTTGATGACGACATTTTTTTACAGCGTTGACGTAATATACAAATCATTATAACTATAAATCTTTATGTAACTCATCACCTGAATAGATATATTAAGTTTTAAATGACCATTAAAAAGCTCATCCTCGTTTCAATACCAACCTCTTGATATAACCTCCACTTGTTAATTAGTGACTGAAAGTATTAGCAATGTTTACCCAATAGTAACTTCTTATATATCAGGCAAGAAATACAGTTGACTGCGAAAAAATAAAAAAAGCAAGGGCTTCCGAATTCAAATGTTGGAAAGCGGCGCGAGCGATCCCGGTGACCGAGAGTACAAAAACAAAAACACACATACGCAAGCAGAGGGAGGAATACCTAGCTGGAGAGTAAAAGAGAGGGGGGAGGAGAGAGAGAGAGAGAACGACGAGCAAAAGAGTGAGCGGGAGAGAGAGAGAGAGAGGAAGAGGAGGGAGCAGAGCGGAGGTAAAAATTTCACGACGCCGCCAAGAACAAAAGGGAAGATAGTAAAGTACATATATAGACGTCGGTGGCGGTGGTGTAGTTGCGCGCGCACAGTCAGAACCGAGAGAGACAGATAGTGGGGGTGGCGAGGCGAAAGCTCGGGGGTGCGTTCACCCCGCGTTGCCGCCACTGCCGTCCTTCTCCCTCTCGGCGGGGCGCGAGTTGCGCGTACGCGCGACGACGAGGACGCTGTGTGCCGCCAGCGAGCGCTAGGCAGCGCAGCGACGTTGTTACTCTCGTCCGGGCGTCTCTGTTCCTCGTATATACTCGGTACAAGCGAGCCAGCGAGCGGGCTCAGGCGCACACATACTTTCCGCTGTTTTTTTTTCTTAGCGCCGGCGTTTTGTTCGATCGTTGCTGCTGCTAGACGCACGCGTGAGATCGACAGGGCAGGGCTGTGTGTATACACGTGGCGCGGTCTGTGCTGCTGCTGCTGCTGCTGCTGCTGACGACGCCGTGCGTGCTGCGACAACAAGTGAGCGTGCGATTGTGTGTGCTGGCAACAAAAGTGAAAGGATGTACGTGCCCCGCCCCGGCAAGTGCGACGACGTGTGTATATGCCGACAGTGAGTGCATGGATGCAGTCACGTGGCCGCCGATCCACACAGCCATCATAAATGTGATCAAACGATCTGCCGCCGAGTAGCAGTTGCTCTATTCTTCGTGCCTCCCTCCCCACCCTCTCTCTCTCACTCTCTGTCTGTCTGTCTGTCTGTCTGTCTGTCTGTCTGTTTCTCTCTCTCTGTCTCTCTTTCTGTCTCTCTCTCTGTCTCTCTCTCTCACTCTCTGTCTCTCTCTCACTCTCTCTCTCTCTCTCTCTCTCTCTATTTCACTTGCGGCGCGAACCACACCTTGCGTCGGCAACTGGAGAGCTTTGGAAGGCCACGAGACACTGGCATGGCAGCCACGTCGTTGACACCGTCACCGTTACCCTTAGGTGAGACACACCAATCACGTGTTTTCAGCCACTGTGCAAGGGCGAAAGTGTAGAATCAAACTTTCTTTTCACATCCACACACGCATCAACTGGCGCATAAGCGATGTTCGTTAGTCGCTCGAGTACTTGAAGGGAGGCCTAAACTTTCTCGGAAATTCCAATTATTTTTGATGACCAGTAGGTACTTCTTTGCTGGCTGCCATTAATTAATCGATAAGACGGCAAATGAGATCTGATTCCACTGTATATATAGATACTAGCTAGCTCGTTTCAATTCACTCATGTTTTCCTTTGAGAAGATACATTTCACGCCAATGTAACTTGACTAACATTTCTATACTTGTTTAATTGATTAAATAAGATTTTGTAGGCTTTTCTCTCTTTCCCCCCCCCCTCATTTTCTCTCTCTTTTGATACATGATTACTGTCCTGGAATGAAATTTGATATTTGTTTGTCGAAATGAAATGTTAAAGAGAGAAATTACTATTCGTTCAGAAAGGATAAAATTCACGCGCAAAATGAACTACGCAGCAAAGCATAAAATTATTAGCACAATTTATTATTGTAGTTCAGACTGAAATATATACGCGAACAACCTTTTTTAAATAAAAATCCGAAATAAACTTTCTTCCCAGGAATGTACCATTTTTTGATGGGATAAAGTAGACTAATTTTGCTGAGAAATCTCCTATACTATCAATTTTCTTCTAAAGTTTAGGATGTAAACTCTTTTATTATTCATGTTTTAGGTAATTAATTTTTATTTGCACGTTGATCAGTAGTTTACTTTGAGAGAAACAACTGACCTGATGAAATTATCGTACCGTAAAAAATTCTTTGGAGAAGTATACTAGCATTTTAAAAATTCAAAAAGCAACTAAGAAATTGCAATCGGTAATATTAGCTCGAATTATTGTTACGACTTTTGTACAAAGTAAACTCAAATAATTAATATATACGCACTACAATACAACTCTTAATTAATCGCACCACCTGATCAGCATTATTTCATTGAATTGAGATTCATTATTTGTACATGGAAATTAAATTTTCAATAAACGTATAAATGCCTTCGATTACTGATGTATAAAGTTAAAAATATACTAGAACCGTCGCTATTGATTACAATTCAAATTCGAAAAATAAATACAAATTTCATTTTTTAGAAAAAGTTTTGTTACGACAACATTTAAAGAAGCTGGAGGATTGGAAAGAATGTTTATGCAAAAAAAACAAGAATCAGTGGAAATTATTAAATGGTAAGCGTGCATTCGCGGTGGCAAAACTAGTAGACTTGATAAATCTGTGTGTGTGCGTACGTGCGTGTGCGTGTATTAGCGTGAGTGTGTATGTGTGTGTGCGGGTGGGTGGGTGTGTGGACGAACACTTAGAAGCGGTTAGCTGCATTGCCGGAATATAACCTCGTATTTTCTCGCGTGCCACTCTAGTCAGTCCCACGAGCTCAGGTGCGTTATACTCAAAACTTTGTTTACGTACTGGTAAACTCCACTAAATTTCAGTTGATCCAATGTGTAACGCCAATGCTCGTTTCACGTTGTCGAAAACAAGCAATGCAAAACCCATAGACGCGCTCGACATTAAAATTACCGAGTGCTATTAATCCGTTTATCGAGGACGAGCCGCGCTGATGGAACCATTAAGAATAATATCGGTCGGGTATAAATTGAAAACCGTTGTGAAAGATGGTTTCTCTTGTACGCCTCTCCTAGGTAGAAGTAACATTGTCCAGAAACAGCGAGCTTGAGTGATGAAGAGCTTTAGCAGAATAGCAGCAGCGTTGCGGCCCCGAGAACGATAAAAATCAACAATTTGTTCGAGCCATTACTCGAAAATGGCACGTTAAAAAGTAGCAACTGTAAATTTCCAAAGTACAATGCTATTCGCGGCAATGTACTGGATTTCAGCTTGGTAATTAAGGTACCTCTGTGCTGGGCTCTGTGGAAAGAAAAAAAGAAAAAAAAAGGGCACAGAACAGAAAGACAGAACGAGAAAGAGGAAGGAGGAAGGGACAAATTCTCTTCGTGCATTAATTATACGAATGGGCTGAACTTGTTTTGCACTTAAATTGCCATTCATTTGCGTTTCATATAAGTAAGAGTGGAGCGAATTCACACTGGTTCGAGCGACAACTCCCACGTGATGAAAGCCAAGTTTTCGGGTGAGCGTGTGAGGATCCTCAAAGAAATAAAAAGATACAAAAAGCAGTAGCAGCACACTAGTGCACGTACAATCGAATTAATCGCAGCAGAGGAGTATGCGCGCAACTCAATAAAAGCTCGCGCGATTGTTCATTGAATAGCAGGATTAAAAGCGTCGCGCTCTCGCGTGACAGAGTTTTCAGGTGACTATAAAGATCTTGTTAATGAAGTGGCTTGCATGGTTCTCTCGAGATTTTCTCTTTCTCTCTCTCTTTGCAAGCCAACTTTTATGCTTTCGTTACTTTGCGCTGAGGCTGCGATTACTTTAAAAGTAGGGCGAATGCTAAGTGGATATTTTCCATCTTCATGTTCTCATAGTATTTTCCTCAGAGCTAATACGGAGACCATTCTTTCCAAAGGTATACATTGTGTTAACATTTTACAAGCTACTACAGAAGACTGAGTTTGCTCGGTACATGCTGCCCCATTGCGTTGTGGTACGTTGACATAATTAAAATATAAATTCAATTAGGCTGTTGATTACATACGACCATTCTTATCTTGGAATTAATACTGTTCTACAACAGCCAACGAATATACGATTAGTTTATCAAACTATAATGTCGTCGAATAAATGTACGACAAGATACCGTTGCATTTTCAGTCTCATCAATTTTAATCAAATTGCTCTGAAATCTTTTCGCCCTACTCAACGATATCATCGATTACTTTCGGTTTGCTATCGTATCTTGGAGTACGTACTTAATACAGGGTAAATAAACGCCACTGATTACAACGGTCTGCTCGATTAAATTAACTATACGCCGATAAATCAAACGTTATTATAAATAAATATAACGGACTGGTCATAGCAAAGAATAATAATTTATTTAGAGTTACACGTTTTCGTAATTAGTCATTTGAAAATGATATCGCAAGTTTATTCCGAATGATCTTATCATGAAGTTTTTACGAAAACGTGCATTTATTGCATAGTACGGGCTTTATTCTACGGTTTGACATACTGTTAAAACATTATTCGAATAACGTTGAAATCCATTCATAATATTTCTTGTCAGCTATGAATTCTTTCAACGAAAATATCGATTTTGCAAATGCCAATGTAAATTAATTTTCAATGAAACGATATGTGAATTATTCAGCGATTGATCAGTAACATATTCCAACAGACTTATCAAAATTGAAAAAATGATTCGATTTTATAACAAGAGTGTACAAGATTGCGTTGCTAACGATATACACGTCCACTGAACAGTAGCTGAAAAATCAATAGCAGAGAGAGAGAGAGAGAGAGAGAGAGAGAGAGAGAGAGAGAGAGAGAACAATGGTCCGTCGCGTTGTACTGGTCGTATCCAAGATACGAAGATGAGACTACAAAGTAGGCCTCGAGTTGGCGCGAATAAGGTCACACTTAGTTTAAGTACCGCTCGAAACGACCACTAAATTTCTCGGAATTGCGCGCAAAAGCAGCTCACTGAATTGCCTATAAGCGTGAAATAAATCCCTCGACGTCGTATTTACATGTGCAAGCGGCAACGATCGCGAAGTCAAAACACCACGTGCGCCAGGAGGACGTCGTATTAATCAAATTTCCGTAGCGGCGCGAGCGCGATGCAGCTTACGCGCGTCGTATCGACGCGGAGCGACCGATCAAAAATGATCAGCTGGAAAAGCGCGCAATCCGTTTACGTGCGCGCGAGAGGCTGCGAGCGTCATTCACGAATTGTCTCGTCTCGCTCTCCCTCCGTGACCTCGTTCTCGCGGAGAGGGTAGGTAACGTCAATGGCGCCCCGGGGCCGCCGCCGCCGGCGCCACTCGGCCAGTCGCGCGCGCCGTGCGGCTGCTCAAATGGAATTGAATAAGATAGCGCGCGCGCCGCAGCCGTGGAAGAACAAACGTTTGCTGTAATTGCCGCGCGCGCGCGCGCTAATGTAAAAATTACAGGGGATAGGCGAGTACGTGAGAACTGCAATTACGAGGCACGTTGCGTTGACCCTCTTTCGGCTATTGGCCGCACAGATTGATAGGCTTTTGTGTGTCCTCTGATGTGGAGACTGATGTAATTTTACTAGGTTAATAGTGAGGCCAAATAATTAGAGACTGTCTCTCATGTTCTCTATCCTCTCTTGTCTGGATATATATATCGCCCCTCTCTCTCTCTCTCGGCGTGGATTTAATCCTGTGATCTATATATATACAATAACCTACTGGTTTTGGTTCGCGACGACATTTCTACTAGTGACGTTTCTTGATTACTATCGTCTAATTTATTCTCAGTGATTCTTCTTTTTTTTCCGACGGTATTCTGTGTATCTTCGGCCAACACATTGCGCACGTTGAATTTTTAATTAATTTCCGTTGGCACTGACGAGCTTTTGGGAGTAGACTTGTATATTCACACTCAATCTGTGCCAATATATAGTTAGTCGCTTTATTCACGAAATTCGACGAAAAATAAAATATTGATTTTTTCGTTGTAATATAACGAATGCAAATGAGACCATTACTTGACTCAGAGGCGGGTAATCCCATTTTTACCGATGCCAGAGCAACAAAATAACACGTCAGCATATTTTTCTTCTCATTCTCGTGATTCTCTATATCTATGGCGGAATTCTCGTGTTTCTGCGTATAAATCAAGCTAATTGGACGTATTCGCTTCAGCAATTCAAATAAACGAAGCCAACTGAACTGTTACCATAAGTACTGCCAGGTAGTTGAAAAAACATGTGCACGTCCGAACGATATAAGCCTCTTTCATCAACTTTCCAGAACAAATCTCTCTTCCTTTCTCTCTCCCTCTCTCTATTGCCTTTTATATTCAGATTGGATTAAATATCAGGAATCGATACTCGGTACAATGTTTTCCGAGTGCAAATTTCAGGGCGCGCGCGCTTGCACATATTGATCGGAAGGACAGAAGAGAGATAGATAACTCGCTGGAACCGATTGAATTCTTGATTTTTCGTTTCCATGTCTTTCGTTACCTTTTTAACGCTTCTTCGTTGTCAAATCTAATTTGCGGGTGACTCGTTACTTCACGAGTACAAGCAGCCGAGAGGGCGTGAAAGAGAAGGAGATAGATGGGCGGGGGGAGGGGGGCAAAGGCTAAGAGATATATGTACGTGTACGTCTGCGCGCATTCAGCGGCAAAACGAGATAGAGAGAGGGAGATTGATTGCTTGAATAGTTCGTTATCGGCCGAAATGAATACGAATTTTCGTGACTTGGAAAATTGTATTTGCTAAATGTGCGGCCACTGTTCGCTGCAATTAAAGGGTTGCATAAGGTGAATACTGATTTTATTTTATGTGGAGCACGCTCGTTAAAAAATAAAAATACTGGCAACACGTGACGAATATGAAATTAATGTGTGTATCAAGTGTGGAATTCATAAACACAGAAGCAAGTTTACCATAGGTCGTCTTTTATTTGCATTTAAAAAAGATTTTAATTACTCGATTCGAATAAGACTTGAGCAAGGCATGCGGACGCAAAGGCTTTTGTATACGCGTGTTTGAGAATGAACTGAAATGAACAAGTCTAGCGTAATTAAAAACATTCGTTTACTTATACTACTTTTTCTCCACGTTCGATCGTACCTAGCTGCAACTTTGATAAGAGCTGCAAAACAAAGGCGAGCCCATAATAAAATTGGCTACCTCGAACAGATACAAATTTTCTTCGCGGCTCGCTACGTGTACAACTTTGCAAGCACTGTACGAATTCATAATAATTTCAATCTAACTTTTTGGTTTTAAGTACCCTCCAGTGGAATTTACGGCACACCTTCAGCCGATCCGTCACGTTCTCGTAACTATAATATACCTTGCGTCGGGTCTAAAAATTAGCTGACGGTATAAAATTAGTTACTACGAGCGTAAGAGCATAATAAAGGATACGAATACGAAACTAAGCCTAATCATTGCGTTGAAATCGTGGCCCTTCAAGTCGATTAACCGGTCTAGAACTTAATTACTCTGAGTCGCGCGAGCGAGCAAGCGCGACCGAGAGTAAAACTTAAATTTAATCGGGCGCTCGAAATGCAGAGTGCGCGTAAATTGATTTAACCCGCGGGTCCGCGCGACGACGACGCGAACATTTGACTTTAGATTTAGACGTACACCTATAGCTGCTCCAGTATTGCCCTGCCCCTTAGCAAATTGTCCCGATTAAACGATATTTGCCCCTTACTACGCTCGTTTTCTTTTAAACATTTTCTCTCGTTAGCTTAAAAACCAGTTGGCGTTTCCGATTACCAAAAAGCTCGCTCGCGCTTGCTCTTTTTTTCGCGGCTAATTACCAGTGTTAAATGACTTCTTTACCAATGTAACCAAGTGTTTTAACCATGTCATTTCAAGTTCTACGACTTGAATTGACACATTAATTAAGCGTCCTTTTTTACGACACTACACTCGATTATGCACGAGTAATTAGCGCGAGATCAATATCGTTAGTAAAATTAGCAGCAAACGATATTAGCTTAAACTCGCATATCTTTTCAGAGCTACGTGTGTTAGGGTGAGAAGGACTGAGAGTGGGGGTTTTAAAATATTTAATATAAAGAACACCGGATTTATTTAATTCACAATAACACTACTTAAAATAATAAATAAACCGGAACGCTCGTAATCAAAGTAAGCTTACAATCAAACTAACAACTAACGATACAAATTACATTTATAAAGGTTCGCCGGCTAAACTAGTTAAAATAAGAAAGGATTAAATTTGTGTCGACACGAGAATCGTAATTCTAAAGAGTATAAAGGTATAATTAACGGAAGTACAATTAATGAAATATAGTTGACGCACGCGTGCTTAAAGATAGGCGAACTGCTTGTTCAAGTACCGGATCTAGAAGGATTGAGACGCGTCGCCGCGCCAGCTGAGTCCGATCAAAAAATTTTCTTATCTCAATTCCCTTTCCTCGCACGAAGGTCGAAGGCGTGAACTTCTTGACCTCCTGCCAATGAGGTTTCCTTATTCATGTGTCAACTGCTCCTTTCTCTGTTTGATTGGCTCGAGTCGAAGTCTGTGATGATTCCGACCGTGCGCTAAAGATTGTGCCGTGTTTTGGTGGCTCGTGTTGCGTTGTTTGATATCGCCGGCTTTCGGCTCAAACAACGGGGTGACGGACGCTCAATGTCCGTCGTCGACAATCAGCTTTGAAAGGTAACCTTTCAACCAGTCTGATTGCCACAATGCATTTGCCATCTTTTTTAGCGATGTATGCATTTTTGCGAGTTTGGAGGCAGTGATCGTAGCAATGGTAAATAGTCAAAATTTGATTCTAAATCGTAACTCAGCTTGATGCGGCGCACGCTTCTCTCACACGCTTATCTTAAATTAAACAATATTCGTAGTGTTGCTTAAGTTTCGCGTTTCGAAGAGGCCGTAACTGAACTTAACAACAAAGGAACCAACCGACAAATGTCGGCAGATTAGAGATTCTTTTTAAAAATGAGAGTGTCGATGTCGTTACGCATGGTCACTCGATCTTGTTTTCGAGTTCGACATCGCACGCGCGCATCGATTAGCAAACAGTCCGCGGCGCAATGAAATGATTCAAGCGCAATGTCTTTGTCCAAAAATTCTGTGAGAGCATATTTCAAATTACATCCGTAACATACGTGCGTGTAAACTGTTTATCTGCGGGCACTAGTAGTCATAATAAATCGATCCAAATCCCATTCCCAACTTCCGTAAGTTATGTTCTCCAAGTAATATTTTTAAACGTACGACTAGCATAATTTTCGTCTCCGAAGCGAATTTATAACTGACGTCATATAATTTCAATCGAATACGGTTTATTTGCTAACAAGAAATTCACGTGTTTGTCTCAATTAGAGAAGCACGATAATTCGATAGTTGCTTGGGCCAAGCCAAAAATCAATAATAGGTATTGAATGTTATCGGATATACTGCTCGCACACCATCAAGCTCATAGTGCAATTAGTTAGCATTATTGAATGAAAGCCAAACTGAATGCATATAAATAGCTCGATATAGTTTGTTAAACAATCAGGCAATTACTATGGAAAACGTACTGTCAAATTTACGTCACCGGCGTCGTACACTGAAGTCTTAGACCTTGTGGGGAAAACTTATTAAAGTAAGTTTCTCTCTCTCTCTCTCTCTCTCTCTCTCTCTCTCGCCCATTGTGTGCGTGAACATGAGCCGCACATATTAAATCTTCGAGGTTGCTTCGTGTGCGAAAGTTGTGCACCGCAAATCAATAGCGAATATATCTTTGAATAACGAGATTGGATTTTGGATTAACCGCGATCATGGACTACTACTCAGGTACCTCTCTGTCTCTCTCGCTCTCTCTGCAATTTAATTTTTGGAGAGAGAACTAGATGAGCATATTTCGCGCCGCGACTCAAGCAAACAGACTGGCTCCGAGACAATTCATCGCACAATAGAGACAACGACGAGGAATTTGAATTTTCACGGAGACCCATCTATATTCCGCGAGTAACGTCACGACGATTTCTCTCTCTGTCTGTCTGTCTCTCTCTCTCTTTCTCGCTCTGTCTCTCTCCCTCTTTCTCTCTCTCTTTTCTATTCATTGTCGAGGTAAAAAGCACGGAAGCGATATCCATGGAAATTCAAATAATGTCGCGTACGTGAGCATGTCAACTGTTAACTGAGCGTATTTATAATCTAATAACACTGTCTATACTGCGATTGTCTAGTATATGTTACGAAAGCTTTATCGTCTAATCTCTCGTGTGCAATTTGTTTCATTTCTGCGTGACATTACAAAACCAATAGAAATTTAGTTATTTATTGATATTGCTATTTATTGATATTGATAATGATAGTAGAACATAGTTGTTGAACAAGCTAATATCGGTTTTATATTTCCCTTTTTTTCTTGTTGCACAGCATGCGAGATTTATATAATGCAAGATGCGCAAAAAATTTATTCGAAATCCATGATTTAAAATCACATATCTCATGAAATACTAAAATTGTAGGAGCTTGACAAAGTATCGTACGTACTCAAAGCAGATTTGCTACAACTACTATTTCTGCTAAATCTCCTTATATCACTTTTTTGCAGTCCTTCAGATACTTTATACGTATACCATTGAATATCTAAGGTACTAATATTTAATAAAAACCGCGTTGAACAAAGAATTATCGGCTATCGAATTTACATTAGTAAAAGTGCGAATTTCAATTGACAAATGCAATTTGACTCTTTGACGAGTCTTTTTTATCATTGAATTATTTCTTTCTTGTAGGAAATTCAATGTAACGAAATTTAATATTGCGCCACGAAATATCGGCATGCACAATACTGCTATATTTGTATTTTTATAAAATATTTTTTACTCTGATTATAGCTTTTTTTGGATCCTCCGTAAATAAATATTATATACAGCTTTTATACATCGAGAAAGAACATTCATCTCATGCAGCAAAATTAAATGCTATTTTTATTTACCAGAAAGAACTCAAGGGCTAAAGCGTTTCCATAGTTTATAAAGTGGAGTTTGAATAAACTGAAAAAATATTCGTTTCTCACTCAGTTAGATAAATCGTAGTGGCGAATGCATTCGATGAAATTGTCTACTTCGTAATAACTTTTCTATTTAAGGAGTAAAATCGAATTCTGCAATAAAATTAAAAAATGCACTGATGCGTTTTATTATAAAATTTAAAGCCATTAGAAAAAGCTCTCTGCAACGCTCACTCGCAAACACTACGGTTCTCATTGCAATAGTCATATAAAAAGGCCAGTCGCAAACAAAAGTTGTAAAAAGTGAGAGAGAGAGAGAGAGAGAGAGAGAGAGAGAGAGAGACAGAGAGAGAGGAGAATAAAGTGCGACGCTACCACATAATTCCCTCGGAGAGTGCTCGCAGCTCACTCATCCGCCTCATCCGCGAATAATCTGTGGCTCTCCTGATTAAAAGGGTCTCGCCGACTATTACACAAACTGTCGGCCATTTTCCACATTTTCTTTTTAGACTTAAATTAAAAAAGAAAGAAAAAATAAGAAAGAAAGTAGGAAGCGAATGAATGAGCAAACGCCGAGCGGCTCTACGATTGGGTGGTTTTCGAGAAGAATTGCGAGCTCCAAAAGAAACATCTCTGGGCCTCTTTCTTTACGGCATACCACGAGTACGTGTGGCTGCTCTGTGTACAATTATGTTTATTTAGGAATTCTACTGTAGCATTTGTATTAATTAATGCCACTTCTGATGATTTTTCAAGTATTAGAGTAACCCAAACCTTGATACGTATAATTTTTTCACGTTACGTAAGCTGTAATGTAGATATTGGTTCAATGTTTTTATGTTAAATAGTCTTATAATTTTTCTTACATGAATCGTTCTTGAAATAGTTGTATTATTCAATTATTTAGCTTGATCGTAAGAGATACCATTGGCAACTCTACAGAGAATTTGCACAGAGCACTTCTTCAACAATAAGATGGAGAAAAATGTAGCCCTCGGCAAAAAATTATCGGCTCCATTGGTGGAAAAGACTGAAAATTTTTCACCTTTAAAAATGGTCTCATTCTGCATGATATTTTTTATTTACGAGAAAATTGCCCTTATCGACAGCTGTTTCAGTGCGAATATACAGAATACAATTACAATCAGATCCGATGATTTGATAAATTAATAAAGACAGTTCTGTTTGTATTTATCCATCCGTCCATATTTTCACCAATACAGTTAGCAAACTTGAGCTTTCACGCCAAGCGTTACTTTCAGTACCGTCATAATACAATTTCATGTACAAATAGATAATACTTGTTATAATAAGTGTCCTACGATTCCGTCTCTTCAATCGGTAAAGGATATAGAGGAAGCGAGAAGTTTGTCAGAGCTTACTGAGAAACTTGCAGACCTCGCTGCGCTAACGCACGTTCTAATTAACTCTCATTGTTAGTCAGTCAGTTGGGCTCGTTGCTAATTAGCTAGGTAGACTAAGGGAGCAAGGGAACCTACACAAATAAATCAAATTATGTCCACTTTTTCTTTTAATGACCTGGTTTTTTTATTGAATCTCGAACTTTTTCGTGCGACTTTCGATTCATTCAGAAAAAATAAGACCTAGTACGTATCTGATTCTCAACAAAAAATTCAAATTTCAATTCGAGGAGGGAACTGAATCATCAAAGTAAGGAATTTTGAGATGGAAATTTATTTTAGAAACAATGGGTATGAAGCAATATACTTGTTTTCCTAAAACAAGTAAGAATATCATAAGTTGATGACGCGAAGTATGGTACAAGTGCGACACACTTTATCCGAAATTTTGTCCCAGACTTTTCTGATATATAAATGAATAAAATTTTTTATTCAAAACCAAGAAATGCAAAATAGTCCAGATGGATATCAAATATTTTGGGATTATTGTTTTTGTTGATTATAACAACCGTATTTTTCATTGAAATTCAAGAAATGATCTAATACTCTTCTGAAAATTTGTTTATAAAGCATAATTTTTATTCAACAATAATATAAAAATTATTGCCAGATATTACTTCTAGGACAAGGGTAAGCCAGAAACGTGGAATTTATTCAAAACTCGTATGCGTGAATCTCAAATGACCTTACACGATAAGTTATGAATAGCAACAAACAAATTTTGCTCAGTTAAAAATTGTCTCTGTCTATGGTCACGAGAAACGAATTGTTTGACAGTCAGTTGAGCTGGCGAAATGTGTTTTCGACCAGTTTCCGCACTTCTGTGTTTGCTTGTTCCGGGGAAAACGTTTGGCAGTGATTTGTTTGTTATCTTTAGATAAAATTGAGCT
The DNA here is from genome assembly GCF_024137745.1 of Phymastichus coffea. Classification (NCBI taxonomy): domain Eukaryota; kingdom Metazoa; phylum Arthropoda; class Insecta; order Hymenoptera; family Eulophidae; genus Phymastichus; species Phymastichus coffea. Next base: position 455,978 of record NW_026706940.1, on the reverse strand, counting down.
ATGTAGATACATTTTTCAGAAAGTGTTTATTCTTTACCGAATCCTAATTAAAGATAAATCAAATTTTTCCGTACAAAATTTAGCCAGAAAGAAAAATTAATTTGTAATTAGCACAATTTCCTAAAATATCATTTTTTTCAGTATTCCGTTAAGATTAGTTAAATCTGCATCTCCTAATTATTGAACTAAATTTTTCTTATTCACTGTTTCAAAAAGTCTGAGATAAAGTCTAAAGTTTTTTTTTTCATACTTACAAGATATGGGATAGCATCCATTGCCATATTTTACCCATACTTTGTTTACATCGGATACTAAATATTAGTGTACTGCTTACATTACTATCGATTAAAATCATTTTCAAATATTGCCGTATTTTTTGTTAAAATGTTCACTATATTTCATTTACTTCATAAGTCACGAAGATTATTAAAACAAACAAATTTAATGCTCGAAGTGAGAGTTAAAGAATCGGAGGGTACGTTTTTCATATTTAAAAGTTAGACCAAGGAGAGTGTGAGAGAGCCTTTGCTTGCAAGAGAGGGTAAACCATATTTACGTGGCTTTGATGTAAGTTTCATAATTGCCTCTGGTTAACTAACAGTCACGAAGCCAATACTTGGGTCACATTTTAACGCGCAAGAGTGCTAAAAGGTGTGTGGCTTATTGACCGTGCACGTTGCTAGCTCAAAAGCAATCTAAAACTTAAATTCCTCTGGCTTAAGTGATATACCTACTTTGCTGTTGAGACTTGCTAATTAAAATCTACAGGTCTTAATACGTATAAAAAGAGCTACTAGAAAATTTACGAAAGAAAAGTGTATAAACAAAGTGACGCAACAGTAAAATTAAAATTTATTATTGTCACAATCAGCGTTGCGTGCTTCGGTTGCAAATTTACGTTGTCGAATAATTTGGGATACTTGATTGTTTAGAGTTTGCAATAAAAAAAACATAGTCGGTCGACATGCGAGAGAAATGGGCAAAATAACAGGGTGCAAGACGCAGTACAGATTTAAAAAAAACATCCGGTGTTACAAAAGCGTGTCCTCTCTGCATGCGCATTGTGCTCTACGATTTCAGCAAATTGTAGAAATCGCTGCAACTACTAGCCTTTTTTCTTTCCTTCTTATTATAACACATCGCAAAGATAAATAGCGGAAGAGTTTTGTAAATCACTTTAGTGCGCATAAGAGTGCTAGTAGGCGATGGCTCGATTTATAGAGCTACGATTAAAATTGAAATGATTAGTAGCAGCGAGAGAGCAGAACAGTTTTACCTGGTTATTTTTGTTTAAATTATAAAATCGTTCAATATGGAAATACGCGCAGTGTTTGTTGCAGACTGCAGAACTTGCGCGTAAAAAAGTGCGGATGCAATTTGTGCGACATTTTGTTAATTGCAGATTAATACGCGCGAGTGCGCGCCAACGCGGTCTGTTCTATTTTTTTCTTTTTTTGTGAACATTAATTTGTATCACATTTCCTCAGCTTCATATCGTTCGCATTTTTCTAAAATGCTGCAGGAAGAGAATATCGTGCTATAAAATTACTCTGCCTCGATGTTAATGGCGAACCACTATACAACATTATCCGCATTACGCGAAGCTTGGCCGAAAATGAAACTTGGCGAACAGCGAACTGAAAAGGAAGTTTGAAAAGCGCTCTGAAGCTCATTTAAACATGGGCGAATAAGCGAAGCTTGTTATTTCACCACATCAGCTCGATCGTCGATCGCTGTGTATCCAATTACACTGGCAAAAACACTACGCCTAGGCAGCAGACTCTCGTCACGTCAATGCGCAAACGAAAAAAAAGCAAACCGACGCGTGCGCGCACGTTAGCAGTACACGATTGCCATTCGATTTGAAAAAAAGAGAAAGAGAGAGAGAGAGAAAGAGAGAGGGAGAGAGAGAGAGAGAGAAAGCCAAATCAATATTGAACTCTCGGAGAGCGAAGTAGCAAGCGTGGTGTGACACGCCCTCCGAACGACCCAGTTCCATCAATTATTAACACCGCCAAAGCAAGCCCACAACTTGCGGTCAAACATTTACCCAGCACGACGTTGGCGTAGAGTGTGTTTATGAAAGTTGGTGGTCGATGTGCTCGCGCGAAGCAAAACTCTTTATGTGTTGTCTGGCACGAGTATATTGCAATCCAACGACGAGGACAACGACGAACGCGACGCGCTCTCCAACTTCCAGTCGAATTTCCCGAGGGTAGAGTTGCGCGTTGCGGTCGATTGATGCGCGTTCGCGGCTACTTTGACAACGCGCGATGCCTGATAATGATGGGAATTTATCGGATGTCACCGCGCAGATTACATAGTTCTACCCCGACAACCGCGCACCCGCGACTTTGACATTTTACTTTGTATCGCTCTGCGGTTGCGCGCGCGCGCGCACAAACGTTGCCGAGTTTTCCAAACGGTACGTCTCTCTGTGCCTTGCGTAACGTCTGCGCGTTTTCACTGCACCCGCGAAATCGCACGGTTTTAAAGCGAACATTTTTGCCGCGCGTGTTTTTCTTTCTGAAGTGGCGAGAGCAAAAAATAGTGGTAAATTATTGGTCGTATACGGCCAATATTCAAAGTAATTAAACTTGGTGCGCGCGAAGTTTGCACACTGTCAGCGTTATTAAAAAGAATACACGCTAGTATTGATATTCAATAATTTTAATATTCGGCTTTTCCATCAAAATCCCTATCTCTATTCATGCTTTTAACAGTTTTGGCCATCTCATGTATACGAATTCTGGATCAACTCTAAAACTCTCTGTCTACCTCAGGCACGCGATGGCGTATTATAATATATACACCTAGTTTTATGCTAAATTCCTCCTGCATGATATGTATATTATTCACATATAGCAGGTGAGAAGATGGACTGTCGTCAAGCTGGGCGCTGAAAATTTGATTTTCAAAGTTTACCTTTACGCCTGCCTGGACAATTTTTTCAATCCGATTGCCACCCAAACTTTGTTATAAATACCCGTATAAACTTGTTATACCATTACTATTATAGCATAACGTAGTTGAATAACTATTTCCTAGGAGAGGGAAGTACTACGTAAACCTGAAAAATGATTCTTTCAAAACAACTAGATCTTCTTTCAAAGAACAAGATTTTTAAGCAATTTTTATGAGTCTGATCATACGCTAACATAATCTACTTACAGGTCATGCCGTTGATTCGGAACATTTGACATTTGATAGCAGTTCATGTAAAGTTTGAGCTCGAATTTCAAACGACACGTGTAAAATTTCAATATTTAAAACTGTTGAATCGTTTTCATAATGTTCCAATCAGTTTACTATCTCATGTAATAGCTTAAAGTTCAAATTGTTTACAAATGATTATAATTATAATAACCGACAATGTATGAAAACTGTCGACACACGTAATGATCTCAATGATTCGGCATTACTGTAAAGAAAAGTAGGGAAACTAGGGAGAAGGAGGGTAGCGGCGTCTATGACGAGGAAATAATTGCTCTCGACCTAGCACTAACGGGATTAACCGGGCCACTCCCTCATCGACTGTCCGATCCAAGCCTTTTCTCTCCAGGTTCTCTTTTCTCGTCAGTCGCTGGAGCCCGTCAGTGGCAAAAGCGAGTTGCTCGCGTAATTGGGACTTGACGGGTTTAGTGGTGCTCCTATTATGCATCCCGGAGCTATCGCTCGTTCGCAGTAGCAGCAGCAGCAGCAGAAGCAGCAGTTGCAGCATCGATCGTAGCCGCAGGATTAGCTTAGCTCTGACCTTGAGGGTTCGATACAAGACAGATGACCGAACTTGTTGTTTTACTTCGGCGAATGCTTTGCACTGTAGATAGACTAGACTCATTAGCGGGTAAAGATTGCCAATCAAAAAATTTCGAGGGAAATTTAATAAATTGTATATCTCAAGTTTTATGGATGCCTAAAGAAAGAGCCGTTCAAAATAAATCTACTTAAAGTTTATAATGCAAAATATTTTGTATAGATAAAAGTAATATATCCATGTAAAATATTCTACCAACTTTAAACGTTTCATATGTAGTAAGCAGAAAGTTTGAAAAGTTGGCACACAATTTCAACATATATTTCTAGTAAAGCCATCTCAGCGTTGTTGTAATAGTTTTCTAAAAATCTTTATGAAAAATTACTTTCAAAATAACTAAAACCTCGAAGAACCAACTCTAGTGCTACGTGCATTTAAAATAACTTAAATATTTCCAAGTAAATACTTGAATAAGAATTTGACAACAATGCATGAAAATTCAAGTTATGTGTTAAAATAGCAAATGATACTAATAGCAAATTATAAGACAAAGGAATAAGCACTAATTGCCGAAATTATTGTTAATATTTGAGAGCTGAATGTTACTAATGGTCGCAAGTAGTAAGAGTAGACTACGATCTGAAAGATTACTATGTTGTCATACGATCTTGCTTCCAGACCGTAATTTTTTGTATGTATTTTGTTATTGCTCGGAGGTTTTTTCTATCTATTGCTAAATCAAAGCATCCTAACAAAAGCAGAACAGAATGAAACAGTCGTACGTACAGATACTGGAGATTTCAAATGATTTTCAACTAGCGGAAATAATGGTTGACAAAAAGTTCCATAGCTCGACAAAGAATCAACGACAGCATCGTCATTATTTCCAGTAAAACCAGATATATCTTGCGCAATGCAACGTTTATTAAAAGAGAAAAAAAGAAGCAAGCGGAATCTACGTCTGCGTGATGCAAAGCTGCGCGTTATCAAGTGAAACGTGGGGCCGAGTGAGAGGCTTGATTATCTTTGACGCTGTAAATCCGGGCTGCGCTCTCGGATGAGCTCTCTGCGATTAGACGGCAGAACGCACAGAGAGGCCGCGGGCGCGGCTCCGAATTCGATTCAATTTGGCATGTCGGCTGTGCTGCGCGCGAGAGTGCTGGCCCGAGGGCTCGAGTGCTGCACCGCGTGACGTTCTCGCGGAAATACGCGCATCGTAGCAAGAATTTGATATCGATGAATTCGCCGCCATCGCGACTATCATATTGACGATTGGTATCGCCAGTGCCTGGCTAACTGAAGCGATATGTGCGTATGCGTATGATGTTTCCACTCAAACATTCGTCCAGTTATCAGTGAGCTTCGTTTTCCAACTTTGTCGCTTAATTGTTGGCTGAACAAATATATTTTTACTGTGTCCAATTGCAGACTTGCGTGAATTTTTCTTTTGCAGACAACTGACGTGTTACCGTCAGAGATTTTAATTAAATTTTATGTAAAAGAAGTGAACATTGCCCGTCTAATCGTATACGAATATTTCTACTGAAATCGAAAACTTATTGCAAGTATGAAACAAAAGTCACTTTTACCTATGATGAACTTACACACATGAGCGTCTCTATATTTCCAGGAGAACTATCTTATGGAATAGTATTTTATAAAATAACATCATTCAAGCCAAGCATTCAGGCGTGAAATAAGTTGCTGATAATTTCATGCAAAGATTTATTACCGTCTGAGGAGACCGAGCAGGGCTCCGAACTCGGCTCTGCGAATAATTTAATATTCGGGTCAGTCCATTTGCCTTTACGAGTTCTGCCTTATCCGGCACACCCTCCTAATTGTCAAAGATTATTATCAAGCGCTCATTTATGTAGGTTCCAGTAACTCAAATATGGTATTATTAGGATTTCACGTTCGAATAGGTTCGCGATAGATAGACTCCGCGAGCTTCACGAATATATGTTATTCACGAAAACTCATTTCTTACGTGGTTAACTAGATTACACTATGCCAAAGCTCAGTTACAATCAATCAGATGATATTAGTGAGCAACTTTAAAAATTCTTGGATTTTATTAATCCCATTATGAAAATCTTTAAAGATTTTACACGAATATCATAAAATGGGCAATAAAGTGCTTTGAAATCCCTCGCTCAATCTCGTCTGCTTTTCAACGTGCTCCAGTTGTTTTCAAGGGCCTCGAAAAAAATTGAATTTTCAAGTAAACGCTCGCGTCTGAGCTATCAATTTTTTGTTCGGGGCGAATCATCCCTTCCTTCCCTTCTCTCTCTCTTTCTCAATTGAATATCAAGCCGATGAAACTTTTAGCGACGCTCTCTCACTTTTTATCAACCGAGTGTTTACTTTGAGGCCCTACTCTCTTCTTCGTATGCATTATGGATCTACACGAAAGGGTTCTTTTATTAAGTATGCTAATGCGTGCATATTGATTCTTGAAATCGCTTTTTCTTCACTGCAAGCAGCGCACGACAGCACCTCGAGTGTCATTCTTTGGCGGCGCACGTTGGTGGTATCGACTTTTTTCCTCCTCGTTGTCGCGCGTCTCTCTCTCTCTCTCTCTCATTCTCTTATTCTTCGGTGCACGCACACGCTTTCACTCGTGTTTCTTTCTCCTTATCTAACGCGCCATTACCTTAATGGATGTTTATTTACAGAGAGAAAAAGAGAGAGAGAGAGAGAGAGAGAGAGAGAGTCGGTCTCCAACCCCTTGCCACGCGACTTTTGCACTCGTGTCGCCTGCTCTGTACGCCCCTCCCTCTAAGTTGCACTGGGTGAGAGATATATTTATCTCCTTCGTTTCTGTCTCACCTTTTATCTCTCTCTCTCTCTTCCACGACAATCGCGTCATGCTTGTTCTCGCTTTTTCACAAGGAGACTCTCTTGTTCACGCTCGTTGCTATTTTGAAGGCGTCGCCTTGTTACCTGCTCGATCCTAGCATTTTCTCGCTACATTTTCATCAAGAGCTTGCAACATTAATGGCGTCAATGAGAGAATAATTTTATCTAAAGATTCTGGTGCAGCTATTTTCACAGAATAAAATATTTCTTTTTAAATAAATATAAATATTACAATTTTACACGTCACCGCGGAAATTATGCTAATGATTCGCTCAATACAGCAGCCTTCGAAATGACGTTATAAAAATGATAGACATGCACTTAGTTACGGGATTTAAAGAGTTCAGGAAGGTACAAAGCATCAAACTAGAGTAGTGTAGTATATAGTCGCATCGTAAAACCGTAAAAGATCGGATTGCTGGTGTCTTTTTAAAACTTTACACTCGTTGCCTACATATGCCAGTGCTGATATACGTAGCCAGTCTACATATATTGTAAACACGCGAGTATGTGAAGTCGAAAGTTCAAACCACGAGCAGAGAAAGTAAATTTTCATTGTAGAAAATGTCGTACAGCCTGAAAGTGGATAGTTTTTATTTGATTTATTTTTCGCTTTGCGAGCGTTTCTGGAATACCGTTTCGTTCAAGTAATCCTCGCGATCGGCGATGGGCTAAGTTGAAAATCGATGTATAAATACTTAATTAGTCATCGGATGTCGCACGTCTAAATGGTGCAGTCCGACAGAAAACAATAAAACGTATCGAGCCTCGTTGGATTTTAATTACAGCGAGGAAAAACGTCCAGCGAACTAACAGCCGCGCAACAATGGACTGACCGATGGCGAACGGATTGGCCGAGAGAGAAAAAAGCTCATTTTTCTACTTTTAATGATCCCCAGTAAGCAGGCAGGCACCCTACAATATACCAAACGTTAATGCATCGTACACGGAACAGGTCGATGAACCAGAAAACTGGTAGTATAATTAATGAAGCAGTCGGCCAGTGGTGCTTTTCTTATTTCACAATCGGTAATTGCTTTTTTTGCGCTGTCTACTTGTCGGTCTCTCTCTCTCTCTCTATCTCTCTCTCTCTCTCTCTCTCTCTCTCTCTCTCTCTCTCTCTCTCTCTCTCTTGGACCTTCATGGAACGCTTGTCGTCGCTTTGGGCGCACGTCAAACATGTCTCATTGATGAAGAAGAGCCGACTCTGCCGCTTTGCGTAATGCCGTTTGGCGAGAATTCATCACAGTTATACCGGACTCTCGGCGCCTAGAATTTCGCTTAGCTAAGGAGTAAAAGCTGTAGCCCATGATGTGACAGAGAAAACGGAATTTCAATGACGTGCGCTTGGACCTCGAGATTGGAAAGCTCTTTGATTTCTGGCAATCAATTATATTTTGATCTAATTTTTCGTCATCATATACATATTCTCTTATCTCTAAACTTTAAAAATTTGACCATTTTCTGAGAGTTCATGGTTCCAACGTACTAATAGACTTATAGTTCTATTAATATTTATGGACCGATGTGATTATCACCAAACTTGGTAAAATAGTGCATTTAAATGTTATACTCGATCGTAAATACAAGCAGTAAATTACGATAAAAATCAACAAAGAACGCGCCTACAGAATAAATTTTGCATATTAAAAAGCCATTGTCACTGATAATGTTATTTAAATAATTAATATTCAATGGTCACACAGCCCCGCAATATCAGTCGTAAAATAATGAAATCCAAGAGAAAATAAAGAGAAACAATATTGATTTGCCATTCATCAATGGGCCTAGAGCAATTTTCATGAGACTCTCTGATATCTGATAAAACATCTGTAGCCCGAAGAAATATGCCAAAGCCGACGAAAAGCAAAGCAATTTATCACGTTCCATCATCGTTTCCCCGCTGTGAATTACAATTCATCTGAATATTTACATTTTGCTCAAGGAATTCAAGAGCGCCGGTAAAAGTCCAAGCGCGAACGCTCGTTATCACGGCAATGTAATTCCTAAAACTTTTTCGCGCGACGCACGTATAACGACGTTCCCAGCGGGAATCTGCTGCTATTTTCATAATACTCGCCACGCCGAATCACAATCGACTACCAACTTCTCTCTCTCTCTCTCTCTCTCTCTCTCTCTCTCTCTCTCTCTTTCTAACGTGCGAACAATAAGCCAGTGAATGTTTGTTGCACTCTCTGATTAGATAAGCGTTGCTGGCGTCGTAGCCACGCCCTAACATAAAAGGAATCGCAAAAGGTGCCTTCGATCCGTTGGCTAGTAGTATAGGGACGGCTTGAGTCAGACGCGTGAGGAATAACGAAACGACGTTTCGATTTCGTTTCAAGTTCGACGTGGTTGATAGAGATGTAGTCCAGAATGTGCAAGAGCTCTGCTTCACGTCGGAATTCGTTCGATGCTCGTGATCTCGTTCCGCCAGTGGCATGGCTGTAAAAGAACCTCGTAAAATAGCCGGGTAAGAACTATGGAGAATGCAAACGATAAGGGGGATGGTTAGCGGAGCAAAGGGCAAGAAAAACATTCTATGATCATGCAGATTCATGCCAAGTTACTTTATACGTATTCTTGCTACTCACGCTATTACTTTTCAGTATTAACGTTGCAGATTTCTCTCTTTTTCCTGAGCTTGCGTTTATTTCTAAGATTGGATTGTATTCCACTATAACACCTGCACATATTCAAGCTTGAAAATTGAATTTATTATATAGAGTGAATGAATAATCAATTCAATTCATATAAATGAATAATTCAAACGAGTAACAAAATAAACTAACCGAACAATACTACTTTAAATGAACATCAATGAACATAAAGAAACACTAACGAAAATGATTGAATATTACTTCCAATAATATGGTATAAATTTGTGCATCAATGATGTAATTCTTATGAAAGCAAATAATTGTCGGATGTAGATTTTAATAAGCTAATTTTTTACTCAACTTTTCAGAACATTTTATATCACACTGTAACCTTTTATATATTTATTTACAAAAGCATTAATTTAAGAATTGTTTGTATCAATCTAGGAAATGCTACATCGATAAGAACTACTTGAAAATCAGCGCGCGTTTCATAACATCCAATCGGCATGGCATTTCACACGTAAAATGATTTCGAGAGGAAATCGAATATCAAGAGAGCTTTGGGTGCGCACGTGTGTACATTCCCGAGACTACGCGAGGTCGAGAACGAGATACTCTCAAGTTTGGGTAGTGCCACGCCTCTGGAATCTACATGAAGTTAACGAGGTAGTAGGTTGCTCGCTCACGCGTGGATTAACTTATATATTCGTCACCCACGCGACTTTCTCTCTAACGGCCCGTCGCGTAGTTTCTGCTAATTCTAAACTTTACTATCCCTCACAATCTCAAAGTCACGATTCGTGTGCTCGCGCTTTACACATCGGCCTGATAAAATAGTCTCATGAGCGCCCCTTTGGAATGTAGATAATATTGAGATTTCGCAAGTTGCGCTTTTGATTCTTGCTGTAGGTAGGTAGTGCGAATACATTACTGTTCATAAACTTTCTATCCAAAGCACTGATGAAAATTTAGACTCGACGATTTTTATTTCAATTACTAATTTAGAGACAAGACTCTCATTATTGCTCGCAGCATCAGAATATTCGAATGGACTCGGCTAGATGATCCTTGAAATGCTTTGAATAAATTAGAGGATTAATTACGTGTAGCGGTGTGTTGCACTAGACGCAAGTCATGCGTGGCTACATAAATTTCATGGAATAATGCGCGTCTATGAGGCACATAAATCAAACAGTTATGTGTTTCATATAATAACCGAGCGTCAACAATATTTTCTCCATTTATACTTCTATACTGATTTATCAAAACTTTATCGCTAAGTTGATCACATTAGAGTTATTTAATACCCTACTCTCATTCCCCTCTTGAAAGGAAAAAGGGTTCCGATAATCAGCTTAAAATGCATCAAAAGCAGTTTCATAATAATAATAATGTACGTTACGCGATTAGGTCATTTTTGACGAAATAAAGAGAGATGAGAACAGTGCTACCGGTAATAATTGCGAATACCACGGTCGTCGCAACTAATAACCAAGGTGAAAAATCGATACAGCGTAAATTAATTTCAGCTGGCGCACTCTCTCTCTCTCTCTCTCTCAACGGCGCACGCCTCTTCACTGTAATATAATTTTCGCCCAACACCCCAGAACTGTACGTCTGCCAATAGCGCTCGCGCGCGTATATGTGTCGCGACCAAGTCGTTTCACTAAACCACCAACAGCTTGAGGTAGCTCACGCCCAGAGAAAAATGCTCGCAGTCATAATACGCGTTTTCTCCTCGCGCTATAATATCTAGAGTGAGCAATTTTTCTATTTTGTCGCCAGGGAAAATACCGCTTTATGAGTTTGAGTTCTGTTCCGGGATTTATCGTTACTACCGTATTTTCAGTTGGCACTGCTTTTTATTTGGATCAATCATTCTTCATTGATTTATTATTTAAATAATTCCATTTATATTTGAATTACTTTTTGATTTATATTGTATTTCAGATAATTAATAAGATAATTCAATCATGTTTTCGGTTATGAAGCGTCAAATGTAGCTTGTGCTGTCGAACGAATATTCAGAAAAATACACACACTTGTCTAAAATACGTCAAAAAGGCGTAAATGTCATTCGGAACCAAGGCAATAGAAGACGCATGGCCAGTTATATAATCAAACGTTATCGAGCTTGTCTCTGATTGGTTCGTCATATGCGAGGAACGAGATGAAGAAGAGTTGCGATTTGAACGGACGATCGGCGGGTAGTCTCGGTTTTCAATTTGACTTCAATAACGTTAATCTTATGTCATGAGTTTTAGTTCGAAACTGTACGCTTTCTGTTTATGTTTGCGTTTCTTTTATTAAAGTTTCGTTTGTTCCTTTCTCCTTCTATCTTTTCTTCCATACTTACACAATCACATGAACAATTAAGCAGGCTCCAACACCTCAACGTATTCCTAAATACAAGCATGCGGTTTCCAAAAAACCCAGCGTATCTTACATACGAACACGCGGCTTGTAAACACCCACTATTTATATCTTGCATATGAATATAATCATACACTTTTTCACTCGCATTCTCATTAACATTCACACATTTACACATATACTCGTATAAATACGTATATATACTCGTATAAAACTTAGGAGGTTTTTATGCCGAAAAGTTTTTCCTCCGTGAGCCAATACATTTTTATCTTTGACGCTCGTATGGAGTTTATTAGTTAAAATAATCACCCAAAAATCCCAACCTACTTCTAATAAAAAGTTAACGAGAGTCGCGACGTACCGTGAGTTTCGTCAAACATAGCTTCTGAAATATCATTAAAATCTCTGAATATTTATCGATAATATGAGGCTAAAATACAATTATTTGTAACATAAATTCAAACATATTGAATCTTTATAAATTTGAAAAACTTCCAAGAAATATTCTCAAAATATTTATCTAAGTTAACTTGACGTTCTCCCTTTGCGTACGTCATTATAGCGAAGGTATACATATAGTAAGCTTATAAGCAGTAGCGAGACTGGGTGTTTGTTATAATCCGAAACTACTTGAGAACTCATGACGCGCGATATTATTACGAGGATGTACACTGTGAAATCAAGACTAAGTTAAGAAAGTGGGCCAGATTGAATAACAAACAGAGTCGAGAGCCAAAGTTGACGAGAGCTAGCTAGCTACCACATACAGCTCTAATGGGAAACTTATTTTCAGTAAGCAGACGTAAGGAAACATATGCGTATATACGTAGACTCCTTTTCCGGCTTATCCTCTTAATTTCTCACATCTATTTACGGTATAATTACTTAATACAAGATGGTTCATTCCCGTCTACTCACTAACTAATGCGCGTTTATCTTGGCTAACAATACTATTCACTTTGCTGAACTGGTTGCACAGCAAACGTACATTCGGCTTGAGTTTTGGCTTACAATTCCTCTATAATTCACTTTAAAATATCATACCTCGTTCGAGCTCTCATTTTATGCAATGTCTGATCAAGGCTATCAGCCACGGGCTTAGAGTCCAAAGACTCTTAACGCCCAAAGGAGGAACTATGGTAAATTTAGCCAAGCTCATGATCCCGATCGCGCGATATACGCAGAGCGGCGCTCGCTTGTGCGGCCGGAAGCCAGTGGTGATGACAAGCCTTTAGTCGGGCAGCATCATCCAAGGCGACAACTCGTTTCGCGTACGTGCACAATTTACAGCCTCGGTCGCTGCGAGATTAAGTCTTTGTAACCCTTGGAGAGGCGAATTTCGGCATTGAGGGCCTCGCTGGTGGCAGTGAGGATTATGGAAATATCGCGAGGGGAAAATCCGCATGAGCGCACAGGTGTCCGATCGATCGGGCCACTAGGCTGCGAGAAGAGAGAGAGAGAGAGAGAGAGAGAGAGAGAGAGAGAGAGAGAGACGAGAGTGGGAGGTCGTTGGTGAATTATTTCTTGGTCGGAGATGGCTATGTTACGGCTTGGGATTTCGACTGATCGGTTGAACTGCCATTAATCATAAGGAATTCATTAGGTTTACTGCGTATGCGAGGATAAGGATACAGCCAACGGTTCGCGCCGCTACTGCTGCCGCTGTTGGTGTATACAACGAGGATAATTTATTGACGAGCTGAGCCTGTTTAGCCTAATAATTTATAAACGTTGCTCTACACCGCTGACAGATCCGACCAGTCATTAATTATCAATGATTTCTCTTCCTTGCGAGGTTATACATATATGCATTACTTCAAGTAAACGTCTCGAAATGAATAGAAATATTCAATCTACATTTTTACTCTCGGAAACAACTGTCTTGGAAGGAATTGATAAACGTCGTTAAATCCTTTATAGCCCTTGCTAGCTTGCGAGTCTAATGAAATTTTAATGAGATCAGAATCTTAAAATTTTAAGATCTGGAGCTCGTTTAAAATCATCTACCAAGTTACGAGAATTCCAAGCGAAATTCTAAACTTGTCGTAAAATGATGTGCTCGTTATTTATGCTAATATTTTTACTAGATCTTTCAGTAAATAAACTTCCAAAGTTTTATATTTGTTAAACATAAGCCCAGAGATTATATGGTATCCAAACATATTAAAACTAGATGCTGTAAGCTTCGGAGTACTGATGATAATTGTATTTGCGTGTAAATGAAAGCTTATGGAATTTCATTAGCGAAACCAAAGTATAGGTAAATCCGTCAGCACAAGCAAATAACAATGATAGTGAAGAACATAGTCTAAAAGATGGAAGCGAGTATTTTCGCTAACCGTAGCGAGTTCCATTAGTAGCGACCAGCGGGTTCAAAAGGTTCGACCAAACACAGAATAAATCCACAAACAATGCTATTTACGTTTGATTCTCGGCGAGACAATGCAACAAACTGACGGTTCAACGGAGCCATTTATTCGCGTCTGGCGAACGTCAGGCTAAAATCACAAGCCGTACGGGCGCGCGCTAAGCGGCTGCCGCCTCTCTTAAATCGCGTCTAACAGCCAAGTTCAGCGGGCGCCAGAGTGGGCGTGCGGGCTAGATACACACGCGCCTCTCTCGTGCGACACGACTCGCCCTCCAGGCAAATATGTGCGAAGAAGCTGCGTCGCACCGTGTACTCTCTCCCTTTCATTCGCGCTTCGAATTCAACTAAATAAGATGCCGCTACAAAAATTGCTGGCTTGCCAAGCTTGACAATCCGAGTGTGCTTCGTGTGTGCGCGTATAGTCGCGTGCTATACTTTCCGAGGGATTTCATTAAGTCGAAAGCTTTGGAATCAGTTTTTCGCGTCCTCTTAGACACCAATTTGCCTGCTCATGTGCGGCAAATTCATTTTTGGAACTCCTTAATTAATTTTCTCACCGAAAATTATTTACGTTTCTTGCTAATTGCATTTATGTACTCGTAGGAACTTGTTGAGTGACCAAGTCGATATGTCTCAAAGTATTCATTATAAAAGCATTTCTTTGAAAAGACCTATTGAGACATGAAATTACTATAAGCGTTAAAGAGAAGAAATATAAGTTACCTTCTTTTTGACGGGCTCATAAATATTTTGCTTTTTTTCAAGATGTTTATGGTTTTTTATTACTGATAGCATCTCTTATTGCTTACGATGTATTCATTATTAGAATGCATATACAAATAAAAATTTATACTTGAGACTCATTCGTTTATCTTTATACATTTAAACTTCAAGGTAGTTGATATTTTTCTTATGGAGTGTTTCCCTTTTCTTGTAACCAAAAAAAACAAGTGTTCCAAGTGAATGTAGCTTGAATTTTCGCTTGATTTCTTTTACGGAGTTTTTTATACTCGGGGACATGCAAATTACGCGTCCGAGTGCGAAGTAAAGTTTCGTGTCAATTTTTTTTACTACGGTCGTGCTTTACGCTTCAAGTATATCGCTTTTTCCTAAAACTATTTTACATAATCGGCAAAAACTTTACAATATTGCATCAGTAGTTTTTTATAAGATGTAGACTTTGTAGAAAAATTAATATTTGGAAAGTTAGAATATTATAAATTTTACGCAAACTTATTTTTCGATAACGATAAATTATTTGGTTATTCAAATGATAAGCACCTCAACAACAATAGATAGTTCAAGATGAATTTGATATATTTATAATTGAAAATTTTAGTATGGAAAAGTTGATCCGATTATCAAGTGAATTCCTTACGTCAATCAAAGAATCTACCGATTCAATTTCAAAATCCAATTACGAAATGCTTCGCTACGACTTACTTGGCAGGTATTTTTGCGAAGGCACGCCTGCCCGTAAACATTATTCTTACGGGCACTTTCCTAAAATACGTCAGGCGAATGCCAAGGCGCGCGACGAACTGATAAATATGGAAATTAGGCAGAGCCATCTCTCTCCCCCGCGCGCTTCTTCTGGATCTCCATCCCGCCGTCGCGTCAGGGACACTCTTCCGACGATAGTTCCAATACCTTATTAGTTTGATGAAAAATCGTCTAGCTATCTCTTAAATTCTCCATTAAAAAATAAATTATCTACCTTCTTTTTAGTTAGTAATAATTTTTAAGTCAAAGTTTGATATGAAACGAATCCAATTTGTATTGCTTATTTAACATACCATGACTATATTATGATTCCATATTTTCGTTACAAAATTATATTTGTCTGAGTTGAAATGTAATTTCAATAAGTAGGATGCAGCATAAATGCTCTTAATTGACATTAATGCTCTCGAATAATGTTTATGACACAATAAATTTCCGACCAAATTAAGTCAGTAGTTTTTAATTAGTTATAATTATCAATTTTAAACTCAATAAAATTCCAATTAATGGCTGCCCAATTACTTTTAATGAAATATTAATTAATTATGTTAGTATGATCAAAGATCACATCACATTTTTCACTTTTAATTAATTTAAGTATACATTGATGTAATTATAAGTATAAAAAGCTTAACATCGAGATTTCAGTAAGCTGGTTAAAGAAAAATACAATTAATTTTTTTACATAATTCGCATAGACATAATAAAAACTTAGAGCCAATCGAGGAAAAAATAAAGACCTTTTAGATCCGCAGAAAACAATTTAAAAGCTGATCAATCACAGGTTTGGTCAGCAATCACTTTGACGAAAGATATATAGAGGCAGAATATACTGCCTGCCATTCTTGTAATCTTAGTCGATAAAGCTCTATGTACCAGAACAAACATTTCATTATTGGTCTTTTATATGCTTCATTATTATATTACTACAGATATATTTATTTGATTTCCTACCACGGTAAAATGCTTTTGCACTTGTAAAAAGAAGCACTTTTCCAAATTGTTGAAGAAATTATAACAGTTTTAAGATAGGTTTATTAGAATGATATTGTAATATTGGCGTGGCATTGATGAATAGAAAGTAATTGGCCAATTTACTATTTATTCGTGAGTCGACTGTGATAAACGTGTACCGACGGCGGCGTAGTAAGCAAAGGAATAAACGTAGAAACGAGTTCATACACACTCTGCAGCAGCAGGACGACGGCAACACAACTGGCTGGCTCATTAGCTCTGGCAGCAGCGCAGCAGAGCAAAGCTTTTACCGTGGCGGCGTCGCCTCAGAGATAAAATAAGTCGAGAGAGAGAGAGAGAGAGAGAGAGAGAGAGAGAGAGAGAGAGAGAGAGAGAGAGAGAGAGAGAGAGGGAGAGTTAGAAAGAGAGAGAGAGAGAGAGAGAGAGGGAGAGTTAGAAAGAGAGAGAGAGAGAGAGATACGAGTGGAGAGAGAAGAGTGAGTGAGGAAAAGAAAGATTTGCGACTATAAAAAAACAAGAAATAAAAAACAGAAAGCTGGAGAAAAGGTTAAAAACGAACGACTGTGCTAGCACGCGCGCGCAACACACACATACACACGTAGGACGAGGACAAACGAGCGACGCAAGCAAGAGTGAGGAAGAGAGGGAGAGAGAAGTAGCTAGAATTTTCATCCCTGCCGCAGATGCGCACCTCATCCCTAGCTTCTCCACCTTGCCTTCCCATTGGTGCGTCGCGCATTTTATTTCTAGTTTTCGCTCGCGAAGTGTAGTAAGTTTTCTTGGCCAAACGCGAAGCACACGCGATGTGCGGATATTACGTGAAACGCGCTGATGAATCGCCAACACGTAATACACTGACGGCCGACTGCGTCCTGGCTATCCCTCTTTTTCCTTCTTTGCGTCGCGAAAATACGTAGAATTGGCCGAGCTCGAACGCTCGCGGCAAGCGCTGCGCGCGCGCGCAGATTTTTCGTTCGTTTCACTCGCGTGGGAGACAAAGTGTATGAAAAGTTGACCCTTCCTTTCTCTCTCGCACTCCGTCGGAGTTACATTCGATGCTTTTAGGCGATGGCTTTGCAAACGAGCTTTTTCGTCCAGGAGAAAGTTTAACTGGCAGGATATGTCGTTCCGTTCTTTAAGCGCTGAGCTTTTTGATAGATAAATACTCCAGGCTATATGCTATATTTCATACATGTCAACGTTGCCCCGACATTACCGAATGATAAAACTTGCGCGTTAAATTTTCGGAGCAGTTACTTACTGCAAATAAAGCTGCTAATCGTGCAATTGTAACGAGGGATTGGAATAACCTAACGACAATGTAATCGAGAGAGCATTTGGAGACTAATCGAAAGTTGGAAGGCGATCTAACGTAATAAAGATAGGGAAGGATCGTTGTAATCGCGTTAAACTGTTTACCAAGAGAGGGGTGGCGCGATAGCCCGGATCGATGTCAAACTGGTGAGTTGGCGCGCGAAAGTGCAGCGCTGTGCGCTAAAGACGTTTACCTGCAGGCGCCGACGACAACGATCGGAAGGAAGGAAGGAGAAAGGAGGCTAGTGCACACGCCAGTTAAGTAATGCCGAATCAGGCGCGCACCAGCCGAACTTTGCCCATTAATCTCGGACGGTCCTCCAACTCCGACGCGAGGCCGAGAAGTCGCCGCCGTCGCCGTCGTCGTCGCTTGCCCCGAGAAAGTGCCTGCACTCAATATTACATATAGCGAGAGGCGAAACTTTGCTTTCGTCGCTCCGTGTGCATGCCTGCGCGTGTGCGCATGTATGTGTGTGTACCTTCGTCGTGAGATTATCCTTCGGCGGTGGAATTGAAACGAGACCGCTGGCCGGAAGGAGTGGAAAAAAGGGACAAGTGGAGAGCGGGCGAGAGAGAGAGAGTTCAGGTTGAGAGAGGGAATCGTTCTTCAATGGGTTTTTTGGTTATATAGTCGTTCCTCTTTTAGACCCGTACATACGATGACTGGCGGAATAGATTGCGAGAGGATCCAGCGGATCGTTCGAGTGTGCTTCTTTCTCCCCCTTGCTAACGTCTCTCTTTCTCGCTACGTACCTATCTATCCTGGAAATATCGGCGAGCAGCTTCTCTCTTCTTTGCTAGCTTTTCTCGTGGCAAAGCAGCAGAGCTCGCTCCTCCATTATTTCAGCAGTCGGGCTTTTCTTGTGTGCCATCTGGGTTAAGGAGACGATGGAAGCGAGTAATTGCACGAAATATCTTATTGACGCAATCTCCAAGAAGATCCTATGGGCATGCCGATTGATTCGATATTGCGATCAAGATATAGAACTAGTCTCTTTTATTACGGTTACTGTGGTTTATTTTTCTCTATTGTAACTTGCCGATGGGACTGAAGTCGTTTATTGAATATGTACTTTTGATGAACCACTTTGCCTGTTGCTCATCTCTTGCTCTGATTGACTACTTTCATTGAAATCTGTTGAAGATTCTGACAATCCCTGATTGCGCTTTATATCTTCCACTGCAAAACCAATTATTTCACTAAACAGTCAAATGTTGCAATAACTTTTCACTCTTGAAGATGATTAAACGCTAAAAGAGTGTTCACTACCTTTTTAGAATTTTTTTTCGATTTAATCTGGCTTTAATTGAAACAACAAAGTACAAGGGGCAGTTTAATATAGTTTATTGATTATACGTAAAACTTAGCGCAATGCGTTCGAAAGGTAGGCGCGAACAACTCGTGATGTATACCTTGTTGTCAATCCTGTCTAAGCTTAGTCGGGATGGTAACCCCGTCAGATCTCGTGTGCTCTAAAGCATAATACAAACGTTTTTTACACAAGTTCAATATAAAAGTTTACGTTCATATTCAAATTGGTCTTTTCAAACAAATCAATTCATTTTTGTCTAAGCTGCCTCCCCTCCCCCTCAAAAAAAAGAACAGAAAAAGGGAGCACTATAAATGCTAGTAGCAATAGGAATGGTTCTGCTATAAAAAGTAATCAGCGACCAACACCTCGCGTTGTCGTCGTACGTTATACGTGTAATAGAGTAAACCCTGCTGAACCAATGTTGGCGGTGGCGACTCGTTTCAAAACTTACAGATGACCAGATTATCGTTTTACTACGCGCACACGTTACACGACACATACACACATAACACATACACCTATGCATAGGTAGCAGTTGCAACGCGCTTTCGCCCAATGCACCTCTTGTTCGCCACCACTAGTGCTGCCGCTGCTGGTCCGTACTAAACTGTAATTTGTTTGTTTCGCAGATAAACTCGTTCGGTCGTGGCTCGCACGCGGCTGGCTTAATTGAAAGCCGTCGCAGGCACAGCGTAGCAGCGCTCCCACGAGGGAGTTCTAATGAAAGAAGAGCGAAGAAAGAACATTTCTTGTTGCGCGCTTAAATTGACGGAGTATTTCGTTTGCTCGGGACGATGAGACTCCTGACGCTGCAAGCGAACGCTGCTACCGATACACTGAGTTATGAATCACCTCGGCTACTGCCCAGCGCAATTACGTCTCACTTGGCTGGGCGTCGCTCGTGACAAGTTGCCCCATTGCACGATGCTCCTCGCTGTCCCAATAACCTGTGCTTTACATAGTTAGCTTGCCGAGTGACTTTCTTCGGGATGTTTTGAGAATGTGATGTTGTCGAGTTAGCCTGATCGACGGACGAGGCCTGTGCGAATTAATAACGCCCAACAGCCATTTTTAGAAGCCCTTTTTAGATAGATTGACACGTTAGCTGAGGATTTTTTAGACTATAAACAATAAATAACTACTTAGTCAATTTGTCCATTTCAACAGCATCAACAAAACAATTCCGATGTAAATGAGCACCGCGGGTGCCCATAGGACATCTAGCTTCAAACGAAGCTGATGTTCTCGTCACCCGATGAGCTTGGATTCCGCCCTAGTACTCGGTAATTCATCACAGTGTGCGGCTTGGGGCGAATTCTTGGCTACATCGGCAGTAGGCCGGTGGGCCCCACCATGTCGCAGCCTTCATCGGGATCTGGCTTCAGCATTGACGGTGCGACGATCCAGCAAGATGAAAGTCAAAACAGCCGTCAGAACGGACGTACCGATATCGTGGCGGACGTTGTCAAAAGCGATATGTCCAATGGATTTGAAGTCCGCGCCAATCGCCCTCCACTCCCTCGGCCTAACGATGCGCAAGATCAGACAAATACCAAAAGTCAAGTTCAAACGCAAAATCATCAGCCACACGTGGAAGAGCGAGCACCGTCGGTACCGGTACTACTGACTCATCAGCCATATCACGACAATATCGTGATTGATAGGGTACAATTTGTATCGCAGGCCGCGGCCCACCTTGGTCCCGAATACGTGATAGCTGCGCCACCTGATTCACTTCAGTATTCGCAGATTCATAGCGGCATTTATAATCCCGCTCAGGCACAGTACGTGTCGAGGGACCCAAGTTTCAGGGATTCGGGTCTGTATACGCAGAGTATGGCAATAGCCGCTCCACAGGGTACATATATGCAGCAACCTCCGCAAACGCAACTTCCTCCACAATCGACTGGACAGGCGCCAACGTTTTACGCTAAACAGGGTATAGGGCTTCAGCCGACCGTTGCTGCTGGTTACGTTCATTTTGGTCCACAGATTCACTACAGTCAGTATCCGCAGACTGTGATGAATACAGGACCGTATAATCCGACGAAAACTATTTATCCACAACAGTACAGCCAACAGCAAACACAACAAACTCCGTCTGCACAACATTCACCAAATCCTCAAAGATTTTCTCAAGAGATGTCAGGGTATCAAGGCCAACCGATAATACAGCCTATAGCACAAAATGTAGCGCACCCTTCTGCAGCCGTTTCCGCCGACAAACCTCCTCGAGGACCGAAACCGTCGGTTCCTCCCCGAGTAAATTCCAAAATTACCCATGAATCTGGACATCGTAAGTCCATTAGTATGGATGCCCAAACAGGGCCAAAGTCAAAATCCGATGAGAATCAAATCGCTCAAGACACGCAGCAACCTAATCAGGATAATCCTGAAAGACGATACGTATCCACGAATCAAGTACCTCGAACGAGGCAAGATGGATTATACGTGGAAGCGAATGGAGATGTTTCAAGGGAACAGTCAGTTATTAGTAGCGACGTTGAAGGTTCCGAGCGCGGAATCTACGTGTCCAGGCCTGAGCGTAGAAAGTCTATATCGGCTGATACATCGAGTAGCTTTCAAAGGCGTAACGATACGATAACGTTTACGTTTCCGGGTGAAAGCAGTACACAGGCAGAATCGATGTTATCCACTAATCGTAAGCCCCATTCCAACGCGAATATTAGTGATGTTAAACCGGATATAAATACTTCGAATTTCATTGAGCAGCAGAGGAGACTAGATATGAATGCCAGCATGCGTATGTCACCTATGCCCATTCTGCCGACGTTGGGTGTAGCACCCAAAGGTATTCTAGTAACTGGAGAGAGAAAATCCGTTGAATGGAGTAGCCTTAGCCCTAGTCAGCGTATCGTTGTACCTCAAGAAAATAGACGCTCGGATTATTTTGACGATCATCGACGATCTCCGATGATGATCGATGGCAAACGTCTCGACGAAGTGAGACGTTCACCAATGACTTTCGTACCTATTCGCGACACCAATGCTTCCGATCGTATCTGTCAAAAGAGTCCAAATAATCTGCCAAATAATTTTGAAAAGACGCGGGCGGAATTAGTTATGTGGGCAGAACAACGTCAAAGGCAAGAGCTTGAAAGTAGGATGATGCAAAATCGAGAGATATATACTACGAGTCCTCGTTCTCGTGCACCCTCCGAAGAAAGACGACCAGAAAGTCGGAGTTACGGGCAAATAGACAAAGAATCTAGAGTACCCATGACAACTTCGGCATTCCAGCCGATAGCAAATATAACTCAGAATTCAATTCTAGAGCAACGTCGTCATTTGCGACACGTAAGTGCTGATCTGACGAAACATATGGAAGCCTCGCGCAAGGAATTTGACGATCAACATATCACTGGCTCTGCTGTTAATTTGGGTACGACGGGTTCGTTAACGTCCACAACGAACGTCATATCTCGAGCTAGCCCTATTTGTTATCAGTACTCCGCTCAAAGCGAAGCTAAATTAGAGTCTAAGGTGCCATTGACAATAGTAACAGATTTCAACGACATACCTTCCAAACCATTCGAACAAGTCGATCACATCATCCATAGCCATCGTAAGAGTCAAAACCTGTCATCCTCGAATGCCGAGAAGAATCACGATAACTCGCAGAGTCAGCCTAACGCAGCTAACGACAAGATTGACAGTCAAGACATTCACGCTCAACAGATGTTCCACAACAAGCAAAGCATCGATTTCATTGCCGAGAAGCTGAGCCAATGTGAGCGACAACAAAGCGATTTACAAGCCAAGCTGCACTGCCTGCAGAGTCAGAACGAAATACTGGACAAGGTCTCGCAATTTACATACCAACCGAGCGATTTCCAGCATCGCATGCAAAATCTCCACTTGCAAAGCCAAATAGCCGAGAAGCTGAGCCAGAACAAAAGCTCCGAATTCTCGACGGCGAGCAGTCGTGATCAGAATAGCGATCAGGAGCAAACGAACAAGTCGATTCTGAATCAATGCATCAATGCATCGCGACAATTGTACGGTCAGCCACTTTTGACCACAGTCTCGCAAGTACAATCTGCCGGATATCTAACCTCGGACGCTCGCATATCGCCTCGAATACAACAGCAGCAACAACAAGCTCAAGAGGACTCGGATTTCAGCGACTCCATTCAGATTCCAAATATCTCGCAGATGCCATTGCCCAGTCTCTCGCAATTCGATCGCGCTGACGTGCTGTCGCGTACTCCTTTCTCTCAACTACAACGCATGCAGCAGACTAATGATAATCTCGACGTGCCGTGCTCACAGCCTAGCCTAGCGTCTGTCGGTACCAGCCTCAACTTTACCGGCACTTTGAAAAAGGTCCCGCCCGAGAAGCCACCCAGGACCTCCCTCATTGTCCAGTCGCCGGATACCGAGGTAAACTTTGCAGTCCTCTCTTCACCACCCCGCATGAGCTTGATGTATGATGTAGCATCGCCGATCTGCCACCCCGCATCCGTGGATTTCGTTAGTGTTCAGCCATCAATCTGTTTTACTTTCAGCAGTTTCTTTATGCATGATTATTGTTCATTATACGCAATATAGTGAATGGTATAATAAAAATCAACGCACTTTCCGTACAAAATCTGACTTATGTGAATCACCTAAGTGCTCTTATTTTCATCTAGTAACGCGATTCGCTTAACACATCACCTGTCTAATCACAGACATTATTTTCTTCTTTCAGAGCAACAGAAGCCAGCCAGCCATCGGGCTGAAACACACATCAAAAGCAAGGGTGAGTACTTTTCTTTTGTTTTATTCATCTTTCGAAAAATCGAGGTGGTGTTTTTGATAGAAAAAACAACAAATACCGTCAAGCTAAAAGCCCTCGCTCTTCACTCGTTTGTGTACCAACAATCTGCAAATTTTAATACTCGCCCGCACGAGTATTATTTTCTTTTGCCTTTGCTCTCAGTCGCTCAGAGTCGAAGAAGAAAAGAGATTCAGTGGCGCGCCGTCGATCAGATTTTTTGACCGGAAAACCCCCTTTTCCCTTAAACTAAATTCCAGTCGTGAGCTTTACAAGGACAAAGTGTGTTATGTGTGTGTGTGAGAGAGAGAAAGAGAGAAGTCAGTCTACCGAACGATAAAGGGTAAAGCACGGCATAGACAGGCAGGTACTATGGGTACAGCCAAATACTGGAAAGGAAAAAGAGAGCAAAGCGCGCGCCTCCTACCCTACAGCAGAGAAAGGCGCTTGTCTCTCGCTTTTCTTCGATGCCTTGCGCGCGCTTTGCCATTTCGTTACGCGTTGCCTGCTGCTGTCTTTTTTCCCCTACTTCTGTATTGGCTGAATGTTGGAGTCAAACGCTTCCGCTTTACGTGCGACCCTCCGCGTGACACGTCCGGCGCGAATTCCCGTTGCCATTTAGGCAAATGTGCGCCACGCACACTCGTAAAACGCACGCATATCTTTTGGTCGCTCTCATCTTTCCTCTCCCCACTTTTGCGTCTTCGAGGAAAGGACAAAGAAAAAAGCTGGCATTGTATTCTCAACTCGAGGAACATTGCGTACATGTCCCCGTCGACCATTTTCTCATTTTACCGTCAATCAATTGCAGAACTCGATTATGCTGCTGCTGCTGCTGCTGCTGCTGTTGCTACCGAGCGACTCGTGAAAAGTGCGGCAACTGAATTGATTTTCATTCTCTGATCGCTTATTTTTCCAGTCAATTCAATAATTTGAATGCAAACTTGATGATTATAATTAGCGGACAGATAGGGGCAATTAGCCACACTCGCCGAGTAATTTCCAATTATGCATAATGAGATTTTTGGAACGAATACTACACTGCAAGCATTTCGTATTCTCCATAGATACTCTTTGAACGTTAGCCTAAGCTGCAAGCATTCCTATAATTACGAATGCATATGTATACCCAGTTATTGAAATTTAATTTGCACACTCGAAAGCACAGCTATTAAATGGTCATTATGCGAGGACCGCTATTATTACGATACGTATACCGGCATTGCAAACGAAACTTCAATACGGGAACGTTTTGATAATGACCAGCGCGATTTTTATCGAAATCAGGTGATTCCAAATACCTATGTAAGAGAAAAATTTATCACAACTTTTGCTTGAAAGAAAATCCACAAACATTTTTCCTATGTTTAACAATCTCCTGTATTCATATTGTTCGCCACTAAAAGTCTGTTTACTTTGTGCTCAACATGTTTTTCATAAATTACTTTTTTCAACTACATATACTACTTTATCCGTCACTATTATGCATTTTTTTATAGAAATGCCCTTTTTATTTAAGAGTGGTAGTTGACATTAAATAATGAAAGTTATAAGCTTTCTTGACTGTGCTGTAAAAATCATTCTAATTACGTTACAATATGAACATTTTTTCATCTTAAAGTACTTGGTAAATGCTTTCATTGTATTTTTAAGTCCTAAAATCTCAATTACAGGCACTAAAAAGTCTCCTCAATTGTAACATTTTATTTTTTTTTAATTTGGTTTGCCACGGTTATTTGAACGTTAGAGTGAATGAATATCACTTTTGATAAAGATCACATTTTCTTCCTTTAGATCAGTACTCCAGCTTAAGTGAAGAATTTTTTGAAATTATTAATTTTACCGCTCTATGAGAACTTTTGCAAATTTGTCTAAAAGGAATTTTGAAAAAATTAGTAAAAGTTATAATAAAAATGGTAAAATTGACTATTCTTCACTTGATCTGGTATACTTATCTAAAGGAGCAAATTGAGCCCTTCAAAAGTGGTTTTCGTTCACTCTAACGTTCAGAAAAGCATGGCAAACCAAATTAAAAAAAAAAAAGAAGGTATTAAGGTTAAGAGGACTCTCTAGTGCTCGTAATTGAAATTTTGAAACTCGAAAAGAAAAAAATAAAAGCATTTACAGAGTACTTCACGATAAAAAAGTGTTTATGATGATAACTTTATTAGAATAATTTTTTCACCATAGTAAAGAAAATTTATAATTTTCACAATTTAACTAATAAATGAAGGTAAACACTCAATAATTTTACAATAAAATATTTTATAAGAGCTTTCGTTATTTGCAAAATGATGTTTAGTTGTAATGTTTCCCTTTCAAATTATTGTGCTTACTAGTAACAAAGAGAAATACTCGATTCCTTCATTATGAATCTCCGATAAGATTTCTATTGCATTGGACTTTATCGGAGATAATAATACCTGATCCGCTTGTTTATGAGAAAAACTCCTTTACGATACGATCGTTTCACGAAAATGGAGCTGTCGTTCAATATCTGCAAGCTACGGCGGAAACTTTGAGAGAATAAAAAGTTCAAACCCTCAAACGATTCGTGGATTCTCATTAACCTTCCCCGAATCCCTATTTAAAACAAACGTCGCTTCTTCCTGGAAAGGGGAAAAAGAAAAAAAACGCGAACAAGCAAGAAGATAAGACTCTCTAATCAACGCTCGCGTTCGTTGGCAACCCCAGTGAAAACGGCAAATATCCCTGAGCCTCTCTAGCGCTTTCCGCCTTAATCCCCCGAAATCAATTTATCTCCCTAGCCTAGCGGAGGTGGCTCGTCGTCACTGTGGCACAGAGCCGCGCCGCAAATAATAACGCGTAATGCGGGCGCAGAGTGGCCTCGTTTCCGTAGCGAGGAATCACGCAGGCTCAAGAGGGAATGAGAGTGAGAGAGGATACGTTAAGTGGTTACATCTGCGGTCTGCAGGGGATACTCTATACGATGGCTAATTAAATGTACCAGCTTGGCTTTTTTATCTCTCTCTTTTCCTCTGGCCACTCGTATATCTTCCACGGTTTTTTTTTTGTTACTACGCCAACTATTTTCCTCCACAAGTTCTCGGCATCATTAACGTTTATGGTCACTGCCTTTGCTGTTTGAATTCACTCGTACGCTCAGAATTTGGGATTCTGTGGGCAGCAATTTTTGCCAGAGACGAGGCTTCGGAGGGGGGGACTACTCATTCTCTCTCTCTCTCTCTCTCTCTCTCACTCTCTCTCTCTCTCTCTTGGTGCACTATTGCTATATAACGGCCGCGTGTACTTGAAAGGGGCGGCAACGCGTGCGCTAGTTACGATGTACCGTTTCTGGGATATACGCGCCGATGTGGCTCGTTCAAAATTTACAGAAACTTTATTGCATATTTTTCGCACCTAACGTCTGTTTTAGCTTTTTTTTATCGTTAATTCATGTAATTTGTAGGATTATATACTTATTTACAGTTTATTGTGTGTGGAGTTCTATTGCAATGAAATTTTATTTCGTACTTTTTTCATTCACGTATAAAAATTTTAATTTCCTTCCACGATTCATTTTTTCAAGTATGCTGCATGTTGGTAAAACATAAATACAAATATAAATGGACATAAAATATTAAGTGCATCGTTTCGAAAGTCATAAAATAACTACAATATATCGTAAAAAATAAGACCTCTTCCTTTGGGTCTTCTTTTTCTACGCCAACAATGAAGTTTTCACATAATTGAGAATAATGAAAATGTATGTTATTTTCTGAAAAATTTTGCGTGTGTCTAATACTCTCATTAATAATTTTGCAGTAAACCACTGTTGAACGAAACTTTTTTTGTTAGGTAAATTGTATGCCCGCGTAAATAATAACTGTATGCATACACTTGTAGTTCGTGAACTATCTTCAAACAAGTTTCTCCATATTTCAATGAGTTCTACAGTTTCTTCAGAAGTGCATAAGAGCGAAAAAATATTATCCCCCAAGCTCTGCATTTTTTATGCATCGACGCTTTCTCTCTTCAATAGATTATACTATTTTAAAATTCAATGCGCAGCTTCTTCTTGACATCGGTATGGTCACCTTGTTGAATTTTCAATTACGCAGTATTGAATTCGATTTTGAATATACTAAAAGAAATAAAACTCTCAAATATTAAAAAAATGCACTAAAATCCTTTTTTAGCACAATAGTTTGAATAATAAATTCCGTTCCTAACTCACGATAAGTTTTATCGTCATTTCGTGTATAATTTACTATATATATATTGGGTTATTGGATTAATAGACAAACAAAAACATCAAAATTCCAGAAGCCTTATAAAAATGTTGACCCGGCAAAAGTCGACGGTTTTGATTCAGTCTCATCTATGCACACATTCGCCCCTTAAAAAAGTGAGTCGTTCGAACTGCAAAAAAGCAGAAAGAGAGACAGACAGACAGACGTATATACCAGTGAAGGATACAGACAGTTTACCGAAGCTCTAGACGACGACGATGGCGAAGAAGAAAAGAAAGAAGAGGAAGAAAAGAGAGCGCGCAGAGGCCGCGCTCGTGCGTGTCTCCCATACAAACTAGGACAGTTTCGCCTTCGGCTCTCTCCGCTGAAAAAGAGACGAAAACTCGGGAGGAGCAGAAGCAGCCTATATACCGGCTATAGCAAAAGCCTTCGTCATCATTGATTTTTCCTTGTTTTCTCTTTCGCTCTCTCTCTCTCTCACTCCCTCTCTTTCTACTGGCAAAAAGTCAAGAGCGTTTCGCAATCGGTGGAATCCTATATAGCTCTTTCGCGGAGAAGAACTGCTGCTGATGCCGCTGCTCCTGGCCGTTGCGCGCACGTATTCACATGGCTGCAAGTAAAAGTTTTTAGAATGCGGCACATCCGAGTGGAAAAGTTTGGCTGCTCAGGTGGTAGTGAGCACGCGTGACGCTGTGCAACGCTAAGCGAGTTTTGTTTCTCGATCCGTAATCGACGCGCGCGCAATTCACAAAACAGAGCCTCATGCGACATTCGTTTATACGCCCAGGGACTTGGAAACTCTTGGGGCTTTTTCGAACCTCTCGCAGCTCTTGCAAGGACAAGCATGCAAAGTAGTCTAGTTCTGTGCTGCATGTGCGTATGCAGAGAGAATTGACGCAGAAAGAAAGATTCAGCAAGTTTGTACCGATGGCGGTGGTGAATCTTTCTCAAAGTTAAACCGACCTTTCTGCATCCATCACTGATACTTGAGAAAATGGTCGTATCGCTGGCTGATCTGAAAGATTGATAATACGGACTGTAAGGTTACAGAGCGTGAGAGCCTGAAAATGCAGAAACCACATCCTATTTATTACAAATAAGTAATTCATTCAATTATACATTGTCAAATAGGGTAAATAGCAAGGGCCTTATTACAATTGCTCTTAGTACTTGAAAGATCAAGACATTGATCTTGATAGCGCTCGAATAACGGTTTATACTGTTCGCCTTCACTTGGTGTTCTGCACAGTCCATTAAGCCATGTAATTATTTCAACGTTATTAACTCTGATAGTTAGACCGATGGAGTGTGCTTCAAGTAGTGCGATTCAAATTTGACTTGAGAAGCAATAATACGTAAATTCAACTCTATTAACAGTAAGAGTTATAAAATACAAATCTACGATGTTTGTGGAAAACGAAAACTGCAATCTCGATCTGAATTAAGTCGTTAAATTCAAGTCTTACGAATAATGAACGAGTAATGGGCTTTCAACTGAATTATGAATGGTTGTTTGCGGAAAGATCTGAAGAAGAACGAAATGCAGTTATATAAAAGAAGAATGAATTTCAATAAGCTGAAATAGCAGAAAATTGATTTCTTTAAAACAAACACGATTATAAATCGAGTGCCAAAGTATGAAATAAAAAGAAATTTATCTTCGAAATAACAAGAAAAATATCTTCTGAACGAGCGACGAAAGCAATGGGGCTATAACTAACAATAACAAAGTAGATCTAAATCTACTGTATTTTTCAGATGGAAAAATTGAGAAAATTTTTTCAAGTCTGATTTACGTACGCAACTTCCTTAAGTAATTTAAATTCTTTTTCACTTCAAGCTTTCCTCCTGCAATCCCAAAATTCGTAAGGATTTCTATGAGGAAGTACATAGGCGTGTAATATTAACGCTGTAATCACAAAATTAGCATTGCTGGAGCAAAATGAGATTTCTTCAGCAAAAACGTTGACGTCTCGACCATATTTACATTTTCTTTGACAAACAAGACAACTTCGTCATTAATAAGAAATAGACTACTTTGACCATTTGCTATAAACATATAGTTACATCAGAGTATTCTATTGAAAATCAAGTGTTTATGAGTTTCAATGGTCATTGAAAGGCAAAAATGTACATAAGAAGTGTGTTTACTCTGCGTAATGCACATGGGTTTCAACGCGCCAACTGTCGCTGTATGAAAGAAGGAAGAATAATGTATTTGATTAGAAGCAGTCCTTTCAGCTTAGAGATAACACAAGTAAGAAAGGTTGGTTTGTTTGTACCCTAGATTAACGAGAAAATTACACATGCTTATGAGAATCCGAAGGTTCTTTCAAACACACCTTGCTACTGTGAACCAAATTTTCACGCGAAAAGCAAGCTATCGGGACGATATATTTTACTCGAAATCTAAAGCCAGCGAAGGATAGACTGATCAAAGGAGCGAGAAATCGAATAATAATTTTATAATACTCGTTGATCCAGATCGCGTCGATCGTTTGTATTCATTTTCAGCTAGCTTTAATCCCATGGTTTCCATTCGTAGTTCTTTGGGCGTCGGATTTGTCCGAGGAGCTTACGCGCAGCGATGCACGTGGGGCTTTTATAATTCATCCACTTTTTGTCAAGTTATTTGTGGGATTTGCATAAATAGACGAGAAAAATTCGTAAAACTGGGTCGTTGCTCAATAATTCAATTCGAGACTCGGAATTTGATTTTTCCTATCTATCTTTGAATTTTATTTGAAATCTTTGTAACTTTATGATTTATTCATTTGAAAGAACCGCATGTGATGGAAATTTATTTTCGATAGATCGTGATGTCAAAAAAAAACAAGTTAGAGATTATTTCCTAAGATAATCTTACTGTTTTAAATGATTCTTGATGATAGATCCCAGTAAAAAATTTCTTAATATCGCTTTAGTAAAATTAATTTTGTCTTCGAAAACTTTATTAGACAAGTGGTCGCCTTTTACAGATTTCTGCCACTGAAAGAGTAAACTCGCCCTCTATTGAGTAAAAATAGGACTATTACTAGCGGTGTTCGCAAGCGAATATATACCAGCAAAAACATCTTTCCATATACGGGTAACTATTTTACCGACACGAGGTAAAGCCGTTAAAGGATACGGTTTTCGTACTTCCCTCCATATGGGAAATCCACTTAAAACGCTGCAGAATTTTGCGTCAGATACGTCAACCCCAAGGATGACGCAAGAAAAAGAAAAAAAGAGAAAGTATGAAGGAATAAGAGGAGGCAGGGGGTAGTTTTGCAAGTGAAAAGTAAAAGGACAGAAGCTCGCGTGCTTGCCATTATTCCAGCATAAAAAAGCTTTGAAATAGCAGAATCTGGAGTTCGAAAGAATAAAAAAAGATTCTTTGCATGGGCTTCATTATATACTAGCGGTTTGCGCAACTAACAATGGAAAGCAAAGGAAGAGAGAAAGCCGAAGCAAAAGGGCCGCAAGCGTCGTCATTTCCTGGCGACGCGAAAGAGCTTTCGAAAATAAAACGAGCTTGCAGTGAAAAAGCGAAAGGACGAGGAGGACTCGCCGAGTGTCAAAGGACAGAAGATGCGCGCGCGTGGAGGGAAAGGGGTTCGCGTCGCGTCAGACAGCGGAGAGTAACAAAGAAGCACACAGCTTGGGTGGCAGGTATACGCGCGTGCATCCCAAGACCTGTACGAGGTGGAGTTTCACAAATATGTTTTATATATGCAACTTGCTGTCTTCGTATACTTAATAATCTTGTATCTCTGGTATGGAATATTTTATCGCAGTCAGTGTCTTCCGGCGATTTTCTTTTGGAAATATCATCGCGCAACGTACATACATACATTTCGCCTCATGCATTTCATTAATTTTCAAGAAAAATAGAGCGCTACTTCATGTCGACCGTGCAACGAGGTCTCGAGATGAAGACACGTACATCTCAACTTGGTTGAAGTAGTGAATAGACAAATAAATTAAAACAAAATGAAAATAATGGAATTAATCAAGATTGATCACCGTCCCGTACATCATTAGTTAGAATAGAGCTGATCATAAAATATGAATATACCATAAGTAATCCAATTGAAACGTAACCGAATGAATTGTAGAAGTAATAAACAACTTGCGGACAGCGTTCTATATGTTAACTCGTACTGACAAGAAAAAACGTTCAATCAATTATTATATTAGAGCTAGAGCGCATGATTCCACATCACATTGATTAGTCGGATGGCCGATTAAAATTTCAGTATTTTTCTAGCCACTCATCTGACTTTCTTTATTCATCCATAAACGCGAGTGCTCGAAACTTCCTCAAATTTCATTATTAAATTACTTCTTCCCCGATATTACATTGAAACAGCGCAAAAACACTTGACAGAGCAATAGAAGTCAAACAAAACCTGATATATATCAGATATATGTATACAGATATAATACAGGGCCCCCAAGCGTTTCAGATTCGACAGGAGCAACCCTAACAATATTGAAAACTTGCGTCACCCCGTACGAATTGCCCCTGAGCAAGCCAACCTTGCCTAGCCAGAGTCTGGTATCAGTCGCGAGCCAGCCAGTGTTTTCCATAAAGCTTCGACTTGCAGTCGCAGTGTGGCGCTCCATTCGTGCGAACGAACAGAGCCGGAAGAGAGAAAGAGAAGATAGCGGGCCGCGCACGCGAGAGCCGAGCGAGCGAGCGGCGGGGAAATTCATCGCGCCGCTGCCGCCAGCCACCGCGTCCATGTCAGTCCGAGCTCGAACGTCCTCGTGCACAGTCCTTCGCTCGCTTTGGTCCGTTCCTTTTGTATACATCTATATCTTACGCAGTGTTTTGTGTACTGGAGCGTTTGACAGCTTCATTTCTGGCAGTGAGCAATCGAGAGAATTGAGCATATCAAGTGTAGGGTGAACGGTGTGCCATATACAGTCTTACCTGATCCGTGGAAGGACGAAATCTCTCTGAATTATCGCCCTTGAACAGTGTGTGTGTCTCGCGCTAGTGTGTGCGCGCATTCCGGCGATGGGACGGGCAGACGCCGGTCCTGGCTATAGTGGCCAGCAGCAGCCGAGCAACGATTTTCTATGCAACAGCAACAGCTCGCGATTCGTTGGTCTCTCGATGCTCGCACACCGTCAATTGAGCGTTATTACACTTTTCTGAATCGACCTGCCGAGACGATCAGCTGACTGCCAACCTGTGTTAGTAAACAAACTCCGATTGCTGTTGCGTGTGAAATTCATCGTTTTATCGCTCCCGAGCAAGAGGCAAGTTTTAATTATCCGTTTCTATTGTTTTTGGCACACCTGCCACCTTATTGTTGGCGTTCAGCTTTGTTTCCACTACGACGCGCGATTGGCAATGGCAAAAAAGAGGAAATTGTGCGAATGTCACAAGTACACTCGTTTTATCTAATCGTCCATATCGCGAGATCGAGCGTTTGTTAATTGTTACGCTGGCACGCATCACTGTGTATACACACTCAAATATTGGCGAAAGCCGGTCGCCTGCCGTTGAAGTTGATTGTTTTCCGAAGGCACGTTTACTTTTACCCCAACCATTTGACAAATGACTTACTGGATTATTCGTATGGTTTGTCGAAAAAAATAATAAATCTGTTTCCTGTACTCTTTTTTCTCTCGTATGAGAGTGTCGTTTTATCGAATGTAAAGTGAATCTGTAAACTTTCAAAGAGGTCTTTTTATTCCAGCGTGACTGCGAGCCGTCCCCGAGCATTTATTCGGCGGCTTTTCTTTTTGAAAAGTAACAGAAAACGCATTGGCAAATCTCTTGCACCAAACCGCGACCTGTTAAATGATCATAATTTCTGCAAATAGTGGTGTTATTGCTGATTTTCTCTGTATATGTTCTTTTCATGATGCGGCAACTTAATATAAACGAAATTGACTTCAATAAGCTTCTCGTGCTCAAGAGAGAGAGAGAGAGAGAGAGAGAGAAAGAGAGAGATAGGTGATAAATGTAGTTTATTGCTTACTGGTGCTGTCATAAATTACACGGAGTAAAAGACTCCGCTTTCATTTTTTTTTCGGACTCTTGTTAAAGGCCCCACTCCAAGACGTTCACGTATGTGCCACAATAAAAGAATACTTATTCCAGGCAGTTTTCTCTGAAAGCCTTTCTGGGCAGTTTACGATGAGAACTTAGTTCGTTAAAAATCTATCGAGCGAGTCGTCAGATAATAAATCAATAGACCAATTCGTACGTAATGAATTGAGCATTCCCTGTCTCGGTGTGGCGGTGACCATCGATGATTCTAGTATTTAACGCGCGACAACGACGTTGCGTCTCTATTTCAATGAATAATTTGCCGAATAAGTTTTGGATTCTAGCCAGAGTAATAAAGGTAATGAGCGAAGTTGAGCCAAGCACTATAAAAGTCCAGATATTCTGGAAGCTACCTCTAAAGACAGGAGATTAGAATCCTCGTGTAATTAAACTCCAAAACAAACAAAGAGGTAGAGAGAAATTGCAAAAAAAAGAGTAATTAGTGAAATCCGAAGGATTGAATCGCGATCAATAGTCGTATGCCGCCTTATCTGGCGATGGCACACGAAGCGGAAGTCACGCTGCCTGTCGCTCGTCGTCGTGTGACATATAAAGCGACGTTGTGCCTTTTAAAGGGACTAAGTAAGTATAGTGGTAGTATAGTGGACTGCCCTTTCTGCGTTCTGGCTGCTAGGCAGCAAAGTAGATAGATAGAGAGAGAGAGAATAGCAATTGAGGCTGTCGTTTTTGACGGCTTATTATGCGCGAGACGTCTGCCTCGCTTCTTGTGCGACGGCTATTTCAGTATGAGCTCATGTTTACTTAACTATTGCTTCAGTTGTTTCAGCGACAATTATCGCTGCTGGCGGCTCCATTGCTCAATCTTTAATCGGCAGCGTTGCCGAAAGCGGAACGGTCTTTTTTTCTTTCTCGCGGCTGCTGGATTTTTTGCGCGAATAGACAAAATTTTGCCGGGAAGCCGAACTTTCTAAGTCGTTAATTTTGACGAATTAATTTTGATAAATGAACGCTCGTAACATTTCGCGGCAATTGACGTGTGGTGTTCTCACGACACCTCTCGTTAGATGGAATTAGGATTGCTTTGTTACTCCGACTCTTTTTCTTAATGACTGAGTTACAGAGTCAATCAAATTCGAAATGATTTCAAATTTCCTGTCGAGGAAACGGCATATGCAGAAATATAAAATTATGTAGACTCGCGTATCGTATTCCCCTTGGTAAATTGAAATTTGAAAGAGCAAAAAACGACACGTGGCTGCGCCGTATTAAAATGAACGTCATGCGACAGCTGAATGAATAATTTATACTCGCAGTATTTTACATTTGTGTATCATAAATTGAATGAATGAAAAAAAGAACGACAATAAATTATTTCCAACTATGTGTACGGTTCAAGTATTTTGCGAGCGTTTCAAATTCACTTATACCGTCGCTTGTAGAACATTAAAGAAGCTTCCTTTTATGGTCACTACGTGGCCAGGCATAGCGCACAATAGAAATTTACTGGACGTAATTCAACTTTCTTTCGGATTTCGTTTTCTTCACGTAACGAAAATATGAAACTATATATGATTAACGCTAACGATATATTTATAGAAACGATTTTCGCCTTGTTACATATCTGGTTCACAATCGCCTTCATGCTTGACGATTGCGATTTCACGCGCATACCTTTTTTTTGCATCCTCGTACACAAACACGCACACACAAGAATTCGACAGGGGAAATTTCATAAGTTCAACACATTACGTAGAATTATTTTTAGCGAAATATGAGTACTATGTGATTCTGCTGCAATAGCTCAATTATTTTATTGCTGATACATGAGCATTTCGTAAGAACGACGAATTTCCAGTAAATAAAGGCTATCTATATCGTCGCAGAGATAAGATTTATGTTAAAGTACCCGATGAGCTTTTCAATAGGTATATATACACGACACGCGAGCGATAATCTCAAGCGACTGTTAAAAAATTACAGTGGAATCATTTTTATTGTTTATGTGTGTACATGGAGCATATAATTCTTTTATTTCTGCAAAATATCGTTCGATTCACGCGCAACAATCAAGCTCTTATCAGCAGTCAATTGTTACAAGGACTCTTCGAAATTACAAACAGAGACGCGATCCAAATAATGAGAAAGTCTTGACTGATCGCCAAAGAGGATTCGCCAATCAAACGATTGCTTA
Organism: Phymastichus coffea; assembly: GCF_024137745.1. Taxonomy (NCBI): domain Eukaryota; kingdom Metazoa; phylum Arthropoda; class Insecta; order Hymenoptera; family Eulophidae; genus Phymastichus; species Phymastichus coffea. Next base: position 419,715 of record NW_026706940.1, on the reverse strand, counting down.
TCTCTCCAATATTACAGGGACATGCAAAAATGTGCTTTCGCGAAAGTATAAATGACAGTGAACCAGCGGCCTTGTCGCGTTCGGCCTCCCACGCGTTTCAATTTGTCAAGTCGTTTAAAAATCACTGGGTGAACGAGACGAAGAGAGCGAGAGAGCGAAGTGGGGAGGACTTGTGCGTACGCCGCCTCGAAAGTGAATCGCGTGCGCAATAAGTCATCGCACGCGCGAGCTTTTTCTTGGGCACAGCGAGATTTACGGGCAGGTTGCCGCTTGCCCCGGCACTTTCTTTACGGCTACCGACGCGGAGAGCCAAATCGCGTTATATTGGTCGAGGGCAAAAAGAGGGGGCGTGGATTCGATCGATCTGCCGAGATATTTATGGGGAACTGCGACCCTGAGGTTCGTTGTGGGCTACAACGTAGCGCCAGAGTTTTACTGAACAAGTGTCACGTTTAGGCGACGACCTATCGACGTCCACTTCCTAGAAAGTGTAAAAAAGCCACTAGGAGCATTAAAGACCATTCCAAGATTTTTATTCCAAAGTACGTACGTTACGTATATGAAAAAAATACGCGAAAGGATTTACGAGATTATTAACGAACTCGAAAAGTCACTCGAGTCCAATTAAGGTGGCTCCATAAGGAGGGGCTGTATCACGTCGGAGCACCGTTCGGGGTTTCATAAAATTTACATTTTTCCAGCTGGAACATTTATTAAAATAGTTTTATATTTGACTGCTCGTTCAAAAATGAACTAATCCATACTTAATAGTGTAAAAATAACGAAAAAAATTTTTTTCATCTTTAAAATACGATAATTTATCACGCTTTTCTTAACATCTCTTTTATTAGTTCCATGATCAGTAGTTTACTTTTTAGATACCAATTTAGTGGTTGTATTGAACAACATTAGAGGAAATGTCAGCACGCAATCCTATCCTTCTTTGCCATTGATGTATAACGACTCAACTTGACAATTTATTTGTCTTTATTTAGGTTGATAACCCTCATTTATTTTTACGGAATTTGAAAGTTCGTGAAACATACTATCTACATAAAACTTTTGGTTCGATTCTGTCGAAAGACAAAATTTTGTGGAGCTACCTTAAAACGTCTACAGATCACTATACGACTTCCATAACACCAGACACCAGCGAGTCTAATATAAAACGATCCTTTTTCTCTCTCGCTCTCGAGCTGACAACCACCATCGCGTGTTTAGGGTGCACCCGTACAGAAGCCTCGAGTTTCGGCGACGACACGCACATAAGCTGTTTTCGGCGTACGCGGACGCTTGAAAGTATCGAAGTCAACGCGCCAATGACCATAGACTTTCTTTTATTACTTTTGTCGCGCTTCGTTGAGTGTTGATTTAGCGCTTCATACGCTCTCCGTGGATGATTGAGCTTCCAGCGGATCTTGCCTGTAAGACGAACAATTACGCAAATACTGTGTTGAAACTGCGAGGAAGTTGGATAAATGAAAAAACGATCTCTAATAGACGCGATAACGGAGCAATGTATCAATTTCACGCGTAAAACAAAATTAAGTCCGAAATTTTAACGTATAATCCAATAAATCACCTACTCGCGTGGAGACTAGGATAGAAGTTTACCACTCAACGCGGAATTACCAAAAAAGAGCAAAAGTTAATATAAGAAATGATGTAGGATATGACCTTTTAACATGTGCCAACGACCCAATAATAGTGTCAGATCAGTCGCCATCTTCGTGGAAATAATCTACAATTGACGCGGAGATAGCTTGCGACTTTTTATTATGATTGTCACTTGAATTACTGTACAGAATTCCCATACCCGAAGTAGGTTATAGAGTAGATTTCCAATTAAACTCTTGTATGATTTCTTTGATAAAGTACGATGCAATTCAAATCAGACGCTGTATCATTCACGAATACAATGAATAGCGATTGCGAAGAATAAAATCAATTCAGTATTGTACTTGGAGAATTTCGCGATTCGAATGGAAGCATTCATCGCGCGCGGTTTATTTGACATCGCATACTCCGACTGCGCGCGGCAGGAAAAATAATTACTTGATCGCGCCATCAGTGACGATAACCGTTCCTGAATTTCCATCGCTGGTGAATTTGGACCTCGGGCGCACAAAACGAAAAGGAAAAGCGCATAATCAGACGCACGCCGCGGCCGTCAATTTAACACGCCTTATGGTATTTTAATCCATCCGCGGAGATCCGCTGCGATTAGGCGATGAGCCACGCGCCTGAAAAGAGAGAAGCGGAGAGAGCGAGAGGAAGGAAGGATGGAGTTACGCAACTGGCCGCGTACTGCGAAAGCAACAGCAGCGGTGCTTTTACTTCGACTTCTCTTTGTCCGAAAGCGCGAATTGCCTCGGCGCCAATGTACCTCCCTCCTCCATTGTGTTTGTTTTTCCGATTCGTCCTTTATCGCAGTTCCTGCTACTGGCGATTAACGTATGCTTAGCAATCGAGCCTCGTAGCCCGACAAAAGCTGCATTACGCGCTCAGTAGGTTGCGCGCAAGTAGGTTAACCTCTCCTCGCGCGCATGTGTGCCCGCGTGTACGCATACGCAGCGCTCCGTAGACAGATGCAATCTCGCCGCGGCTGACTTTCTTGATAACGCGTCTCGAATGCCGTATGGATAAAATTCGTCGCTTTTCTCGCTCGACCCGTACCCTCGATTGCTTAACTGGGATTACGCAACGCCACGGCGTCGTTTCCGCAGCTGAATAATTAGAACAATAAGCTCGAAAAAAATAAAGGCGATCGAGCGCTTAAATTCAGAATTATAAAAATGGCCTAGTCACCTACATTCGGCACGTACATCGAAGTGTGGTAGTCAATTAGCAATTCAAATATATCCATTACCGATGTATTTATAAGGCCGCGAGCGCAAATAAAAGGAGCCCGCGGCTCCAGATATAGAAAATGCACGCGCGGCGTGCTCGCGCGCACGGTGGTTTTCACGGGATATTTTCTCAAGAAACACGCGCGCTGCATCTGACAATTTTTTTTCCCCCCCTTCGACGAGCGCCTCCGCGGGTTATGCAGTTCTGGCTCTGATGTAATCTCTTTGTTCGTCTGCCGGCCGCAGTTTGACACGAAATTAAAGTTGCCTATGGGACGCAGATCCATTTTGGTCTTATTCGTGGCTTTGTGTTTGCTAATCAATCCGAACGTGTCAGCGCGTTAATGAAATGGAATCAAGTGAGTTTGATTGTGCGCCGCCAACGGGAAAATTACTTTTAACGAAATCAAATGAATCACAGCGCGGTGCAATGTAACGCTGCGGAAAGCTTAGAGGCGTGTGCCTGGCGATTAAATTTGAGTGGGGGAGAAAATCCCCAATGCAACGCCGAACACATGTGCGCGCCTCAACGCGATTTATGCGCCTCGTATATCGAATTTTCGTATATCGATCACGACGGCTTATCCTTCGTGGAAGCACTTCATTTTTGGAAATTGCGGAGCTTTTCAATATTAATTTTGTAATGAAAATCAAAAATTTTATACATCGGATGAAGGGGATTCAATGGCTCAAAGTGATGCGTTATCTATTCTATCGGATATATCATATATGTATAACGTTTTCTTCGACCTTTTCAAATTTGTCAAGTTTATCCAATACACATTTGGAATGGAGTTGCCAGTCTTATCTTTCGAAGTGTTACAAGAGTCCTACATTGAGTTACGCAAGTATCGATTATCGATTAAGGGTTCTGAGTAGGAAACGAAAAATCGACCGATATCTTTTTATTCGGAAGTTGCGTAAATTTTCAGATAATCGCTGTGCGATTTGCGCACGCAGCACCTTTCACAGTAACAACGCGGCTTATGAATAAATAGCGTTGATTCGCGTTCGCTTTATAATTGAAGTTCAGTCGTATCGTCGAGGCAATAATCGCACGGTACATCAACAAGCCGTCGAAATCTCGTCAGCGCGTGACATCGAATGTTCCTCTCTCGCTCTCTAAATCCAGGGCCGCCGTACGGCGGTGCGACGTATAGGCAGCTGCCTCTGGTGTATATCGCGAGGCGCGCGATTAGACGCCCATTGTGAGAGCGAGCGACGCCCACGTTGCGAAAGTGCTTCGCAGCCGAGAGTTTATACGCGTATAAAGCGACGCGTGATAGCGGCGGCGGGAGTTTGAAGACATACATACAGACGTGTGCGCGACTCGCAATTTACCGAGTGTTGCATGCTGCATGCGCCCCTAGTCGCGAAAGCGGCTTTTACACGCTCTCTCGTCGAGCCGTACGTTTCGCTTAGTAGAGATTTCATTTCGCCGTGTTGCCTTTGCATATTTAATTGAATTTTCAAATTCGTTGCCGCCGGCATGTAGTTTATTTTCAATCTAGAGAAAGAGAGAGAGAGAGAGTGCGCGAGTATTTCAACTCGCGTTTGATCTCCCTCTCTTTATACGCTATTGTTTATTTATTGTGTGGCATCCCGTTAGTTTCCGTACAACTAGCATTGAATTCGCATTCCCGCCTCCGAATATTCAGAGTGTCGTTTATGTTTTACCCTGAATGCACTCGAATCGTGATATGTAAAATTAATTTTCGCGTGGCAAACGAATTGTCGAAGAATCCCCTCGGTTCACGGTAAGCCCAATGATATTCTCACGAGTATCGTGAAAATGCTGCTTTGTTGTAATGACCTACCCGAAGCTAAACACTGCTAAAAATATAATCGAGCTTCCGCGTGAAAGCTTGAGCGCAATTTTTAATTTGCATCGCGCCGTAAAAGTTTTTACGAGGCGACATCCTCTTTCTCGCGCGCAGCCACGAAGTTTTCATGAATGTCAGAACTACATACTCGCGGCTGTGCGGTTCGTTTTGCGCGCGCGTGCACTCGCTTTGTCGTGGTGTGGTCATGCCCGCCCGTCTATCTTGGTTTACGCTCGCCTACTTACGGATCTAACGTTGCCAGTTGCCACCGCGCTGCCGCTGTCGGTCGAGGCACATGGTTACGACAGGCCTTGCCTTTGTACACGCCATGACGCGTGCGTCGGAAAAATTTCGCTCCAAATAAATATGTGCACGAAGAAAAAGCAGCCGCGAAGCTCTATTAGCGCGCGGCCGCGCACTTCGTTATAACGCGCTCGCCCGCGCGTCGCTTATTTATAGAAATTTTTAAGAGCGGAGCGCGAGTGCGGCGAGCTCCCTTCTCTCTTGTTTCGGATAATTAAAAACAAATGACGTGTTCTCGCTCGCTGGCTCGCCTCGCTTCGTTGAAATCAGCAGCGATCGTGAGCGGGATCGCAAACAAACTTCGTGCACAGCGCGCGCGTTTCAGCGCGTCAACCTCGGGGCAGAGTCAAAGCCCGCGGCGCGTTATGCGAGAGCGATAATCCGCGTCGACAAGCGCGTCCCGGGCGACAGCGGCGTGGCGGCTGCGATTCGCCCCAAAGTTGCGCGAACGAGTGCAGCGTCTCGCGAGCGTGTTAAGCGGTCGCGCGCACGCCTACTAGACGGCAATCCCCCGTTCCGCGAACGCCCGACTTCCGCCCCGCGCGTCTCCTGCGTAGCCGACTCCTTCGTTCGCTCCTTTTATTCTGCCGAATCTCGGATAATGTGGCTCGTCCCGCTGCGCACACACTTTGCCCGGTGCGCGTTGGACGAGAGCGAGAGAGAAGCGCGCGCCGGGATGTTTGCACAAGAAAATCACATACAGGCCACATTTGATTATCGCGTGATTTATGCTTACAGCACGTGTAATTACTCGGCAGCTCGATGACATTTGCATTTTTAATTTCACTCTTTAATTGATACACTGCACCTCTATACGAACGACAGCGACTGTCCTGAGGTCACTCTCAGAAACGCGATAACAATCGCTTCTCCCGGGCGGTCTTGTAAACGTCAGACAAATCAAATTTCCTATTTCACACCATAAAATGGCAATGTACGGTACGAGCTTAGCGAAAGGTCATGTAGATAATGCACAGTGCAAAAAAAAAACAAAAAATTAAAAAAAAGAATAACATGAGCGAAGTCTTCTTCGCAACCTTGGAAATTTTGATGCGTGAATCACTTCGTAATTCGACTCTCCGTACGCGCACGCGAGCGCGCGAATTCGCCGCTTTCAAGACTCAATACGCGTGATGTTTTCTGTCTATAAACCGCGAGTTCAGGTACCCGCGAGATCTCTCGCTTCCAGAACCGGGCGACAAGAATAAACGACAGGCCGTTACAATAGACTTGGCCGCGGCGAAACCGCCATATTTTTAGCCAAACGCGAGTAACCTGATTTCTTTTTTTTTTCTTCTTTACTTCTTATGCTACGGGGAAAACACTTATAAATATTAATAAGAGACGCCCCGAAGCTGCTCTGCTGCGCAACCTATCTCTTATGATGCAGTTTTGCATTCTCAAGTATATATCAGGCGCCTTTCCCGGTGTTATCTGATTTTACCGAGGAATTAATTAGTACACCAGGCCGAGAATCTCGTGTACGTTTCGTGTGTGCGAAACGATCGTCTATCGTATGGAATGGGCGCTTCAGTTTTTGTTTATTGATAATCTAATCAACGTTTGAAGAGATTCGTAGAAAATTGTAATTTGACAGTAAATCTAATTTATGAACAGTCTAAATTTCAGTATCCTAAAAACGATAATTAGCATATGTGCATATTGACAATGAAATGCCGGTCACTTTGAAATATCGATCGTCTGTTTGAAGGCTTCACTTGATTGAAAAAGAAGAAACGAAAATAATGCAGCCAAAATTTAATTAAAGCAAAGACGGAAATTACATCTACCTCTTGAAAGTTACGGCTTCCCAGCTGGCAATGAAACATTATGAAGGATAATCCGTACGCATAAAAGAAAAAAACGAAGCACTTCCATCGTCTCATCCGCTTCCGAAAAGAGAAGCGACCCCACAGGATACCTTTTATTGCGCCTAATATATCTCGGCCGAAAAGAAAAAAAAAGTAAACGCGTAAACACACATTGCAGCAGTGCGAATGATGATGATGATGGTGATCGGCGGGAAACTCGAGGTCTCCCGTTCAGATCCCTCGACAGTACATAGCACACTTCCACTCTTTGTCCTCGCTCTCTCTCTCTCTCTCTCTCTCTCTCTCTCTCTCTCTCTCTCTCTCTCTCTCTCTCTCTCTCTCTCTCTCTCTCTCTCTCTCTCTCTCTCATGTGTGCATGTATCTGCCACCTTTTCGCTCGACTGTCTGCGGTAAAGCCAGACGTACGGGCAGGAGTGACCCGACCGGTACTCTATGTGTACATGTAGCCCCCTTGATGTGTGTGTGAGAGGGTGTGTACGTGAAGGCTCGTGTGCAAGCGCGGATCTACAGTGTCGGTCAAAAGTTTTTTTCTGATTTTACGTTACAGAATGTCTTGCATCTTTATGTAGCTTCTAATTTTAACTGCGTATTATTTATTAATTATTCGTGCAAGGCTTTTTGAATCTGTTGCAATTTTTCAACGAAATGGCAGTGGTAATCATGTTTTTAGTGGGCACAGTCGATTTACGAGGCAATAAATGTTGTTGTGTTTCGACGTTCATTCACTACTTAATTACGCTTTTTAAAACCAGAGATTATACAAAATTTATGAAAGCATCTAGAGTGAGGTCGTATAAATTTAATATCGATTGTTTGTTTTTTCCAATTGCTCCATTTGAGAATGCTACGTATTAATGTTGAAAAATTGAATTGACCCGAAGAGAAGGTTAAGTATTTTTTCATAAAGGAAGTGATTTGTTTATTCAATTGAGAGTGTTGATCTTTTAATACTTTTTACCTATTATAACTATTTATTTAACCTATTATATTAACAAAATTTCAGTGTCGTGAGATTCGCATTTTTAGACTTGAAACCATTAATGAGTAACATCTGCGATGTTTTTCCTTCGACGAAATTATCTTTAGTTACTTATAATTAGCTTTAGTTTAACAAAATTAATCCATAATTCATAAAGTATAAGCTAGCTTGTTATAAACTTCCAACTGAATCCCAATCCTATATTCGATTAACTGGATTTCCTCACGCTAAAGGTCTTAAAAGTTTTCCTTCCAAGAACAAAGGAACTTCGTGGACTATATTATTTTCCCTCTCGTAAAGTTTTAGGCCAGCGATAGATGTGTAATATATAAGGGATCGCGGGGATGCATCTTTTCTCGTTATGCCTTTTAACGACGCGAGCGAACACTGTGGCGGGGATGAGCGAGCGACGAGCACGTTAATTACCGGCACGTGGGAAAAAAATACATCAGAGTCGTTAAAAGCTGCTCATGGTAGCGCGGAGTTAACGAGGCTTTCGACGCGCTTTTTTCAACCAATGCGATTCGGACAACGACTTTTCATGAGCGTTTTCAGGGAGCCTGATCTTTAGTCAAGTCATATCGTCAGAAATGTCGTGATTGGCTCTAATTGTACCAACTTAATTCCAACACCGATCAATCTTCGGTGTACGATTGTGCGAACATTTGTGTATATACATTCGAGTTTTTTTTTCTCGTATCACGCGTTATCTCGTTAAATGTTTGTCAAACCTGTATAAATTAGCGTCATTAATCTACTACTAGAGCCAACAAACAGCATATACCAATTCCTTCAAAGCAATAAAGTGTGCCAACAGACGCAGACAGACACTAATTTACCGAAAACACGAATCGCCCTCGGGGTTAACTTTCACACGCGCAACGGGACTAATACCACTTTGTTCCACTGTGGAGTAGAATATACAATCCCTGAATACACACACGCACCTTATTGGTTTTTCCGTTTGGAATTCCGTCGTGTATGCACAATGGACCGTGTATATCCGTAAACAAACCTTAGCCGAGATCCGTCAGTTCTATGTGGTGTTACGAAATTAGGTGCGCCGAAAGAAAGTACTCTACAATCCATTTACTCCACACAGCCACACAGACGCACACAAATACACACACATACCAGTGAGCGATAGCGTCTAGACACGACATCGTGCGTGTGGAGAGAGTTGTGATATATAATGGTTTTCTGTCACACATGCTTGCCTTTTTCTTATTGGCTGGCACGGCGTTGACTTCCGTATTGCAGCTGCCGCTGCAGCGATTGCCGATAAGCGCAGGCTCGTTATCAGATTACGAGGCGCCATGTAGTGGAATTGTCGCCGTACAGTTGGTAGATAGCGTACATCTAACGAGAAGATATGTGAAATTGGGAACATTTATGTGATGCGCTTGTGCGTCTAGACGAGACATGATGTGTATTGTAGCCGCTGCTGCGCGTTCTGCTATTTTCGGTCGGGAGCGCGAATGCTTGTTAAACTGCACGTTGCGCGCGCGTTGCGTAAAAGGCTATTACGTGAAATTTTTTTGGCCCGGGAAATCGAGCTGCCGCCTGGCGCTGTGGGTGGTAAATTTTATGGAAATAAGCTTTCGCCAAGAGCAACACAGTTCCCATTGTTTGTGTGTGTTGGCAGCATTTTGACTTTTCTTTTTTTCTTTTCTTTGCGCGTCAAAACATTGCTATTACGTATATAATATGTGCGAGTTTACGTTCCGAATGGTTGGGCTTCTTCTCTATATGAAAGTTATTACAATTCTGCTCGATAAACTATACGACTTCATCTTTTTACACAGAAGTACAAAAGGCTTCATTCGCACAAAACAAAACGTTAAAACCCTAGAATTAGTCTTGTCGTGTCAAAAGTAAAATTGGTCGATCATTGCAATGGCGTTCATACTCCTCGTGTTATAAATGAAGACCCTTCAGAGAGAAGTGTATCTCTTGCACGCTCGCGAAGAAAAACGAGAAGCTCGGCAACAAATCAGCGGCAGCATCGATCATCGCGATCCCGCGGCGATCATCGTAGCCGCTCATCTCTGCATTTGACGCGCTCAACTTTCGCGCATCCTTCCGAATGCTCTGGCGCGGTAGCCGAAAAAACCTTTTATCGCGGACGCACGCCCACGCGTGAGCATATTATATGGCGGTCCCCTTCCGCCCCCCCGGCTAAAGGATGAGTCATCCGTGGCAGCCGTCCGGCTGGCGCGAATCGATAGCCGCCACCAGCGCCGCGGCAGCTTCGGAATTTCCGACGGAGGGTCTCGCCGCGCGAACCCCGAGCGTGCAGACGGAATATTTCACCCTCGCGATAGCGCGCGCGAGAAGGCGCGCTTACCCACACCTTGCCGATCTACCCGCTCCGCCGCCGCCTACTCCGGTTTGCTCCCGCAACGAAGCTCGCGATAAAGAATTTATGTCGCCAGCGCGACTATGGTTAACCGTATTGTTGGTATTTCGATTAATGTAGCCGAGTAGCAGCTGCGTTCTTTGTACGCTCGCGCGTACGATTTGCCGAGGGTGAGCTTACTCTCTCCCTTTCTCTTTTTAATTTTCGGGTTGCATTGTGTATGGCATCGTGATGCGGCGTTTTTTTTTTCCTCCGTAGAATCGCGCTACTCTTTCGAACTTCGCAGTACGTGCCAATTTTTTTCTTTTAAAAGTTCGGTTTCATCGCGTAGCTAGGAGAAAATGTTCGTCAATTAAGACGCTGTAATGACAGACTTTCGCAAAGTAATTTTAGAACCGTGCGCGTTGACTTGCACAAATTGAAATTGCCGTGTCGTCGAGTGGGTTGAGAAGTTAGAGAAACTCAAATACACATATCTGGTAGTTTGTATGGCAGGGTTCTGCACACTTCAGTCAAGTATATTAGACGGAGCTGTAGCTTAGACCAAAAATCGATTCCAATATGAACGGGCAGTCGCACGGTAAAATTTGTTCAAATCGCGCATGATATTCTATGAAATATATTCTCGTGCTGAAGGGCTCGTACGAAGAGCATTTGGAACCATTAAAAAGCATGCCATTGACGAGATTGCCATCACGCAAGTTCTTTCATGCAAACGAATCCGAGTGAAAGACTCGACGTCGAGCGTAAGAAAGTCGCGCGCGCGGGCTGCGGGTGGTGGCATCAGCAAAGAGCTCGTTTGCCTCGCTGGCATATAGGCGCCTGAGCTTTTGAGCCGCGGACGTGCGTTCTTCATCATCTGGCACTCGACGCCGCGCACAGTCGTCGAGTATCTATTCGTCCATCTGCGCGCTGGCTCGCTCCCTTTCACGCTCGCGCGCGGCACTCGTCTCCTTGGCCCGGCGCGCAGCTAGCTCTGCGACTTTTCTTTTCCACCCTCGGCGGGGCTCTCCTCTCTCGCTTGCTCTCGCGCGGCCAGTGGTTCGACGACGAAGTCGGCGCGCGTGGCGCGTACGTGGCTGTTGACCTCGCGCTTCCCCATCTGTCCTCGCGCGAGGTCCCGCGTCGTCGCATCTGTCTGCCCGTCTCTGTGGGCATTCTTATTTAGTGCTCGGCGCGCGGCGACGGCGAAAACTCATTCCGCGACTGTAATTAACGAGATATCGATCGCCGCCGACATCACTTACTTGGTAGTCTGCTCGCGGACACATGCCGATTAAACGACTGGTCGTCTTGTCGACCTTTTTGCGCCGCCGCTGTCTGAGTGCAGAGAGCAGATGAAAGCGAGGAAAAACGAGACGACGGCGCGAGTGTGTATAGCGGAGAGCCGATCGATTGGCGCTTTGTGTGTTGCTTCGGCACAAGAAAGCTAATATTAGAGTGGAAATGCCTGGAGCCCTCTTGTACTTTCGATGCGCGTATATGTACACATACGTATTATCGAGGAGTAACCAATAGGCCCGATACCGGTGAGAGAGGGACGAGTGGCTCTCTATCGGACATTCAGCATGTATACGAATGATCTCTCTTTCGCTTAGCCCGCAGCGCAACTTTCGACGTAAATAGCTCGGCGGAAATTAAAAGCACTTGACTCGCGTGCGCGTGCATGTCCAAACATCTATTCCATGATGTATCTCAATTTACGCACATCTACTCCGAATAAACTCAATAAACTCCACGCATCGAACAATCGCGGAGTGTTGATTGTGGCGTTCAATCGGGCTCAGCCATGCGCTTCCCGACTCAAAGCAAGCTAAGTTACGCGCGTCCGACAAGGAGATTCCAGCCGTATGTTCTGGTCTTGCTGCATGGGAATGTACCGTAGACGAAAGTCAGCAGTGGTTTTGCCTTGGCAGAGGCGCGAAAGTAGCTTGATAAACCGTAGCCGCCGACGCCACCGCCCCCGTGGCCAACAGTGGGCTTGGCACGTTTTGATGTATATGTATTAACGCGATTCACCGCATTACGACTCGCCGCGCGTGTAATAAGCGCCTTCGTCGAACTTTTATCGACGCGCTATCGTGAGACGCGCCTGCCATCCTTCGAACTTTTTACGATCGCAGCGTTTATCGCTGCACTTGACGAACGAACGATCGAAATTTCGCGGGCACGCGCGTGAACGAGTAAACAAGACTGTCTGTGCGCGTCGGATGTGACGAATTGCCGGGCCTGAAGTGTGTTTAATTGCAGTTGGCGAGACTCCCTTTTCGTCGTCGCTCGTCACGCCTAATAAAGTTTGGTAATCATGGCCTGAGCCAACACGAGGAAAAAACACGGGGCAAAAGTATACACAGATAACCCATCATTCGCTAATGATACCAGGTTGGACGATCCAGTCGGAGCGAAAAGGAGGCGTTTTCTAGGCGACGACAAATTATGCAACCTCGCTTACATGCATTTCATCTGCAAATGATACGCTGTCGGTATCGTTGGTATCGCGAAAAGGAGGACGAACCAGAAATTGCCACTGTTGCTGCTTCGCCGCGTGATCGCTTTCGATTTTTTTTTCGCTTTTTTTCGCTCTAAACAGCAATTTCTTACATGGTTTATTTGGACGTATATATTGCTTACCATTACAAACAATCATTTGCCGACTTTCACCTTTTCCATTTGATACGCGAATCGTTTCAATGTACAAACGCTTGGACATTTATATACCGCTGTTATTGGGCACGCGGAGCTGTTCGGTATACAGTGAGCTCGTACACTTTTTATCGTCTCTCTTCCGCAAAAGTTACGTACTGCTCAGGTAGTTATTCACGCATAAAATAAAATAACCAAGAAGGGACCAAGGAAATAAAAGTCTGGGTATCCCGCGGCAACAATGCGGACTCGTAAAAGTAACAGCCGATATTTTTTCGTCGAATCATCTTGAATCGAATATAAAAACGGTAGGCACAGTAATGCTGAAAAGAAGCCAATAGAGCCAAAGCCGTAATCGCCCCTCGATCGTACAGGGACATAAGAGATGTTTGCCAAGTGAGAGCGCAAGGCTCTCTCGTAAAAAGCTATAGCGTCCCGGAGAAAAGCTTGGCACTTGCGTGTATAATACGCGCGGAATCCCAACAGCAGACGAAGGGAGAGAGCGCCAGATGGAGAAAGGGAACGCTGTGTAAAACGGGGGTAGCTGCCGAGAGAGCTGACAGATCGATACTAGCCCCGGAAAGCAAAGAGGGGGGCGCACTCGTACAACAAACCCACACACACACACAAACCACGTGTAAAGACACCAGCTCTCCACGAATGAATCATTCCCAGTTCACATTGCTGGGATACCTTCTTATCGCGTTTATCAACAGTTTTGAGGTCACTGACTTCGCGATGTGCCAACTCCACTTATTTTTCTTCCGTTGTTGTCGAGCAAAACTTTGGATATTTTCACTGAGAGCGAGCGAGAGATGCAAAGTCAACGAACTGTACATCGGATGCCCGGAGGGATAGAGCGAGAAAAGAAACGGGATGAGACAAAAGAGGGGTGGACGGGAAGGAAATGCGAAAGGGTATTCTACTCGTACTTACCTCGAAGGCGCGCACCCGCGTGGACGATTTTCCTACTACCCTCGCTGGCCGTGTCATTGCCCTCGAGGACACATAGCAGACTTCCTAATCATCGACTTGTCGCCGTCGGAAATTGCCTGCGAGACGACTGATAATTCAAACAAGAATTTTCATAGCTCGCTCAAAACATCGTTCCGTTTGCGTTCGCACAAAAGGACGTATTCTCTTTCTCTCTCGTCGCGACTATTTGAAAAGATGCCACGGAAATTGGCTGGTCTAGCTAGGCAAATGGCCCTCTTACTGCTTGAAAAACGCGATCCGATTTCCTATCTCCAATTTGATCATTCTTTCGCCCTTAAAAGGAATCGTTTATAACATCTTTTCGTGATTTTGCAAAAAGGCAACGAAATGAGAACGAGCACTTTTACCTTGTAGAGAATGTAGGTAGAAGGCCACGAAGACGAGTTATTCTTTGGATCATAGTCATTTAGCTGATGTTTCTTCAATATACATTTCCAGATTAAACTTGTTAGATAGTTCGCGATGACTGGTCTTTACCTTTCGAGAGATATGGCTTAATATAATGGACTAATAAATGTTCTACAAATCACTACTGGATTCGCATTTTTATGACTCATTTCAAATGGCAAAAGAACAAGTATTCGTGTCTTGTTAGGCGTGTGTTTATATACATTGACTTCAAGAAAAGTAGAAAGAGAGAAAAAGTTGGGTTCGTTAAGTAGAACTTGAATTACAACTTTTCTTTCCTCTTTCATGAATAAATACACTTTGCAGGATACAGTGTATTTTTGAACAGTTGTACGTCCACTTTAATTTTTCTTTTCGTACTATCTCACTGGATGCATCAAATAATTATCAATTGACTCACTTTCATTTTCCACTCGAACTTTTACTGTAATTTGCTGGCAATAAAAGTGCCGTTAATATATCCGCGTACGAATTTTTCGAGCAATTCGCTTGGAGCAACGTTATGGAAACAAAGAACATTTGCAATTATTTCTTGACAATGCACTTGTTTCGCTTTCCCTTCTGTTATCGTGCGAGCATACACTGGGAAATGCGAGACTCACGCGTAAATAAGGGCTGGCTGAAGCAGGCAACAATTTCATAATTAATCAGTCACTCAATCGGAAAAGAAAAGAAAATGTCGAGAGGGAGTGAAGGGAGTGAGAGAAAGTGAAGACTGGGGAAAACCGTGAAATTCAAAGGGGAACGACGCAAGTTGCACGCTCGCAAGGGTAATGAATTTTGAGGGGGGGAAAAGAAGATAGAGAGTAGAACGAGGCTGCTGCTACTGCCTCTCGACGACGCAGAGATGTCCTGACGCTCGTAATTAGCCTTACGGTGGCACGGAGATAGCGAGAGAGAAGAATCTCTCTCTCTATTGCTGCGCGCCTTGGTTTTGAATAATAATCGAGCAGCCTTGGCTACTTCAGCAGCGAAATGAGTGCGGTCGAAAAAAAATTCCCGACGCGGCGAGCTCTTCACTTTTTCTTTCAAAAAATAAATCTTCAACTCGCCGAGTTTTTAATAACTTGGAGTTTGCTGTTTGCGCTTTATAAGTTTAATTATTATTCTCAACATGGGAAAATGGGGGACGACTAGTCATTATGAAAAATATGCTGCGTTTGAAAGTGAATAAAATACACGGCGTTCATCTCATCAGCATTGCTGAATAAATCGCAGTAAAGAAATGCCGCAAAAAATAAAGAGAAGTCAGTAACTAAGCATAAATTTCAAGGACCTACAGATAAATCTGAAGAAGCCAAAATGGTGCGTGGCCGTCTGTAAAGTCGCGAGCGAAATTCCGTAATGCACTTAGGCCGCGCCGTGACAACAAAAATGCACGAATATAAAAGGTCGACAGGGGAATCGCCTGGACGTGTTGTATATATATCGAGCCCAGACAACGACGACGACTGGACCGGAATTTTGTTGCTTCATGGATCTTCGTCCTTTCCTGCTTCTCTCTCATAAACACGTATGCCACGAGTGCGAAACTCGACCAGCAACACAACCAAGGTCGTTTTACGAGCTGTGCTGCTCACAAGCGCGAAAACCAGTCTAAAGGAGTGAAGCGTGATATGTCCACTCGTTTATTATCCTCCGGCGTGTCGATCGCTTTTTACGAGCGCTCTCCCTCTCTCTTTCTCTCTCTCTTTCTCTCTTTTCCTGAAATTTTTGGATCGTCGACTTCTTTATTATAGCCGCTACTTTTGACCACTTAGATATCAGTTGCCACTTGACGGCTATTTCTAAACATTTTTTTCTGACGAACTATTAGCCCTTTCAGAAGCTTGTTAAAAAATTTCGAAAATTGTTAAAAATTAAACGACTCTCATGAAGGTACATTTCATTATACACATGACATATACACAATTGATAAATATAGAAGTAAAATAAAAGGAGTATAGTAGTTTTTGAACAATTGTAATTTTTCCCGGCCTGATACAATGATATCTTAGTATATATCATATAATAAATATCTATCTATTAATAGATGAATAATCATCTGTGAACGTTGTATTACAGCGCAAAACAAATGTTGAATGAAAAGTACTGAATAAAGGCCATTATTTTACTTCGAAACAAATAATCATACAAATTGTAGTCTATTCTATTAACAACACCATTGCAACACAAAATCATTACCATATCGTCAGCCATTGAATTAACAATATGTCTATCAAATTAAATGCGATTTGATAGAGGCATAACATTATTTCAAGATTCAAAATGCCAAATTCTCACCCACGCAAACGTAGGTGTCGACGAAAAATTTCAAAGTCCAGTTGCGATCAAGTCGAATCAGGCACGATGAGAAATAAAAATGTACGTTTACATAATTGGGAGCAAAGCAATCAATTACACCAACGCAAGAAATCAACGACTTCCGTTGAAACACGTTTTGCGCTCGTTTTACTATAATTTGTTAATAAGTATATGGGTGTCGTAATATGTAGCTATTGAATTGAAATCTACAATCGTGAAGTGTGAAAAACCACACTTAACGACGTTGTACAAAGGAATAATTTCCCATTCCGAGTCAACTCATTTCATGAGTTTCTTTTTAAGCGTTCGCTTTTTCCCTTTCGAACGTGAGACGTCGCGTCTTTTACGAATTTATATATTAATATTAAATTCCTGAGTCGTGAAAACAAGGACGAGAGGGACCGGAATGCCTTCGCTGCGACGAAACGTTGACAGGAAAAGAGAGCGTTTCTTTCGATGCGATGACCTTCACTACGTGCTCTCGCAGTGATATTATGAGAAAACGTATAAAAAATAAGTGGAAATAAAGCTGAAAACACGTCCACTGAATGAGCATTTTTGACCATACAGAAGAAACATGGCTGAAAATATTAAGAGTATTAGGAGTGTTTTTGAGGCTATTTTAGTTTTTGGAATGTTAATTTGCTTGAATCAAGACATCAGTAAAACATTCATGGTAAATACGTTTGCGTGTCTAAATATATTCTGCAATCATCAATAAGTAATCCTAAATTTTGTAACAACCAATAGTGACAAACAAACGTGTTTATACTTCGAATGATTTGTCTTTGTTCAATTTTTCAAAAGCAATTTCATGCCATGCTCTTCGATCCATCACAAAGCATAAAATCTAAAGCCCACGCATGATATCACGTACAGTGAACCAAGCCAAAGGAAAAACAAGTAAGACGAAGAATTAAATATAAAAAAGAAAGAAGAAGAAAAAAGGAAAAGTGGAGAAACAATGGACGACCAGGAGATTCAGTCGACGGTAGAGTCGCTTCTTGGGCCGGACGTAAAGATCATCGACTGCGAGAAGAAGTCATGCGTGAAAGAAGAGGAGGTGCTGCTGATCAACGGGGTACCGATAACCCTTGACGAGCCCGACGGCATTGCCATACGCGAGGCAATGATAACGGGACAGGTGCCGCCCTGTGACCT
The DNA here is from genome assembly GCF_024137745.1 of Phymastichus coffea. NCBI lineage: Eukaryota > Metazoa > Arthropoda > Insecta > Hymenoptera > Eulophidae > Phymastichus > Phymastichus coffea. The sequence goes on along the minus strand of NW_026706940.1, from coordinate 402,058 downwards.
CCTCAATCGTATTCTCATCAGAGCTGGCATTCAAAGGTATGCTAAGTATTATACTTTTGCTTCCACTGCACTTTCTTGCTTTGCTCCACTTCCTCCACATTGTTTCCCATGATTTTCAGCGCGAATTTCGCTTTGATTGCACTTAATCTCGTCGAGACGAATTGAGCCGGCATGATAAATCGCCTGCGCGCACGAGCCAAGGTCGCGTCAATCATAATCACAACGATCGCACACTTTAATGATAGATGCTCGATTCCCGCGATGAGTATTACAAACCAAACTCTCTTTTTGATGTCACATGTGAAAGCCGAAATCATTATTTCAAGCTATCGATGTTCGCTGAAACCTAAACCCAACCCCACCCCACTTTTTCTTAATGGATCACTTTGTCGCGTATGGGGCTTCAGCGCAAGCTACATAAAAATTCTGCGGTTTGGAAGCAGCATTCTTAACGCAACTTTTTCTTTTCTCTCCCCTGGTCGAGACTTCGTTTTTCTCGCAGACCTTCTGTTTTTGAGCAGGGAAGTCTCAGTAATGTATAAGCAAGCAAATCTGTAAGCAAACAATACGACTATAGTTAACTATTGCTTGCTATCTACTTTCAAACGCAGAGACGACATTATTTTGTAATTCATTTCTATTAGTTTCAAGTAATCGGTATGACCTATAATTTATTTAGTATAATGGTATTGTAACGCAATACATTCAGTCGTTTGCTCAAATGCATTCTTTCATTCATTGTAGAGCAATTAATTAACGTTTTTATAATTCCGATAGACTTTCCATCGAAATCGAATTTAATTTAAATATATCTTGTGACTATTGAATTCGATAACTGCCTTCTTTAGTTGTCTGTATGCAATATCATAAATTGCATTTTATTAAATTCAATCATATATCGCGATAATTTTTTTTTTTTCACTTAATCTACTTTCTTGATTTTTTAGTCTTGCATCGATAACCTATCTTTTGATTTTTATTTCATATTCCATCGCTCACAATTGAAATATAATAAACTCTGCAGAGATTAGCACCTCTAACAAAATAAAGTTCCAGGACTTCTTGCACTGGCGATGTCATATCGATCGTATATGCTTAATAATTTTGCTCGGCCAAAATTGTCGTTATTTCTCACGATTATTGAGCATCTTATTCTTAAAATTCAGTCTGGGAAAATATAAACTGCTTAAAAAAAGTCGATGCACGTACTTAAAAATTCGCGACGTCGTGACATTAAATGGAGAAAAAGAAAGAAGGTCAGACGGAAAAAGCTATACATGCGCGTTGCACACTTCCGAGAGTGCGAAAGTCAACAATATAAAGTTTGGTAATGAGTCTTTGCATTTGTTGAGAGACAACTTTCCATTTTTTGTAAGCGCGAGACTTTAGTTTCTAAAGGAGTAAATCACTTTTTCATTATGAAGTCTTTTTGTGCGAGAGTCGCGTGATTCGAATCTATCCATTTCAATCCATTCAATTCAACGTGGGAAAATTTTAAAAGATTTGTGATATTTTTCTTTTTAATAGTAAAACCCTCGAATGGGGCAAAAAACATTGTAAACGATGTCGTTTCCTCTTTCATCTCATCTCGAAATCGACGAAAAAAGCTCAACTAGCTATTTTTTTCATCGACTGACCTTTTTTGTCTGGAGTGATGATTGATCTCGCATAAAAAGAAACACGAAGGATCTGGGGCAGAGTTTGCGCTGGAAACCGCTATGTATGCTACATGGAAATCGAAAAACGCGCCTAAAGCATCTGGTGCCCCGTAAATCACTCGCGCTCTCGTTCGCGCGCCCACTAAATTTAGTTACCACAAGATTTTTGTGCTCCAAATCATCTGGGTTCTCTCGCGGGTATATGCGTGTATGTATCACAATAAATACACATGAATTCTCCTCCTCCTCGCATATGCTTGATCGTATCGTACAACTGATTAAGTGCTGCTGCCCCACGGGGAAGCAAACTCCTCAATCTCCCGCTCTCATGGCTTCGCTTTTCATTTCTCTCGAAATACAAGAATAATATTGATACCCTTTCTTTCGTCATTGTTTTCTTTGTAAACTTGCCGTGACGTTGTTCGAGCGTTCGCGATGGATACGATTACAATATTTTTTTCCAGAGTAATGAATTCTCAGATTTGAGATACGAGTGACGAGATCATATCTTTCCTGCTTTCAAATTAAATACGAAACTTTGAATACAGTTTAAAATGTTAACTATTAGATTTTTGAACAATGTAAATGCTTGGCTCTAAGATTTAAGAGCAGGGAAATAAATCAAAATTAAAGTGAAATTGTTATTCTGAAAAGAATAGAATATCGATCGCAATCTCTCGAACAAAAGATACAGCAAGGAGAAAGAGTTTTGAGCACATACAGCATCTAATCCTCATGAATGTTTAAAAAGGGTGCCAGTCCGACTGGAGACATCGCTGAACGTGAAGTCGTCGGTGGTCACGAAGGAGGAGGTAACAGTGGCCCGTGGTGGCAAGATCGTGGACGAACGTAGCCGCGAGACTAAAGAGAACAACAGCTACTCTTCAACGACCAGTGAGGTCTGGGAGCCAATTGGCGTCATACAACGCCAACGCAACCTCAAGCCCTTCGACAGTTCCGACGAGTCACGACCAAACTCTAATGCTAGCTCCGATCAAGGCTACACAAGCAGCAACAACGTGCCAAAAACAGCAACGACAACTCGCATGACAAATTCTTGCTCTTACTGCGGAAGCACCGGATCCGAGTGCGCCAAGAGTTGCTGTTTGCAGAGTTTTGCTGGACTTCGTCTCACTGGTGGACGAGATGAGACTGATGGTGATGCTTGTCGCGGTCTTATCAAGGTACAAGGAGTACAGACCACGACTTCAGCGGTAAGATAGACCGATTGTATTCTCCAAGTCTGTTTATTATGCGAGACAAATATAAATTAACCAGTTTGCTGAAAGTTTCTATCCGTGTTGAAAGAAACCCCGAAAGCTTTACACGATAGTAAAGTTCAAGGCTACATTTTTGGTGTTGATCAATACATTTCTTTTCCATTCGACGCCGTTTAGTAATTTTTGAAATATTTATTTCGTAATGCATTTTCATAAAATGTGAATGCCGAACGGTTCAAAGCATATCATTCTTTGAATTAAAGTGCGAACTGTACTCATTTGCCATTACTATACTGTTGACGTTTCATGCAAAAACTTATGCACGTGTCGCATTACCTTGGCCCATTACATTGTGATGGAATCATTGATACGATTAGTTTTTGTATGATCACGTTTTAACAAAACTTTCTTATGTGTTCTATTACAATCGCGTATAGCTAAGTAATAATATATCGTGAATAATTCATGTATCTCATTCGTATGAGTCGTTAAAACAAAGAAGAGCGCTGAGAAAATCGAGAATGACGATTAGCCGATAAAATATAATAAGCAATCGTTATTATAACAGTGTTCCTCGCATTCAAATGGCTTCGAACAAATAAGGAAGGTATTATTATGGCCTAACCTTGTGATTCTACAGATAAATTTAATTTGTAAAGACATTTTCTTTATACGAGTCGATAATTTTATGAAAAAATACGATAGTCGAAGTGTCGTTTCTTTGGCGCAAACGATAACAGATCGATCGTCGTACAGCAATTATCTATTGCTCAATATAAGTGCAACCTTAGCTGGTACTGGCAATATATTTCTGACAGTAACGCATAACTCTCTGACGCTATAGTTATGAACTGCACGCTACAGAGGCAATTGAAAGCTGTGATAATAACATAAAAGTCAATTAAATGCGAATTAACGTCAGCTATCGCAATGATTTTCTAGAAAGGAGAACGCAGTCGCGGTGCGCAGAGATGTAAGATAGTCGATCGATCCATCCACGTCGCGAGTGCGACAATTGAGAATGCACATCATGAAGAAAACAAAGAAACGCGAAACCTTGAGCCCGTCGCGTTCGTTCGAATTTGCATATTCAATTCAAACGTCTCACAAAATAAATTCATTCGACTTTCCAAAAGAGAAGAAAACGGACATTTTCTGTCGCGTATTCTTCCGCATTACACTCGGCGAGAAAGAGAAAAAAGTTTTTCCCGGATTCGATAGAGCAGAGAAAAACAAAAGCGCTCCCCCTTTCTACCAGCCATATACGGCAGCTCTTTCGCGCGCTCTCTCTCTCTCTCTCTTTCTCTCTCTCTTTCTGTCTTTCCCCCCTGGTAAAAATTGTTAGGTCCCGAGCGAGTTCGTGCTCGGCAAGAGCAAGCGAGCAAGCAAAGCTAAAGCAGGCAGACGACACATCTCTTATGGGCATCTTCTCGCGCGCACTCTCGCTCGCCAAGAGAGATTCTCATGAGTAATACGCGGAATCCCCGTACGAGTCCGAGCCCACTTCTTTCTTTTCTCCCCCTGCGTAGATGTGCGTGCAAATTTTTTTTCCTTCCACTTGTTCTTCTTCTTTCGTGTGCGCAGCAAAAGATTCACCACTACCGGCGGCGCGAGCTTATCTTCCGTAATTTTACGGCTGGTTGCCCCTCCACCAAGTTTTTAGAGTGAAAACTCTGCTCTCTAATTGCGACTATGCCGCCGCGTTCACACCCTAATTAGAGTGGGGTTTCACTCCAACTGCACCAGATTACACCTGCGCAGATCGAAGAAGTCATACTCTAATAAATAAGTATAGATTAACAATCCTGGTGTTTGGTATGAAAATACATCCGCTCGATTGTTGCGCATGGCCCTAGCTATCATCATATCCTCCTGCTAAAACATCTTCTTCCACGCTCTTTGAATATCAGCTTTCCATCAGCAATGAATAATTTAATAATCTGGAACCTTTCGAAATAACAAGTACTTATATCCCATCCAGGTATTGTATGAATATATTGCAAAGAAATAATTAAAATGCTAAATTCACCTCATAAACTGTAAGAATAAGGAACGAAGCTCGATGTAATCGATACAGCAATGTTGCGAAAAGTTGATTCCAAGGTATTTCATATGGTTCAGTTATCCGTATCTTTTACCTCTCAAGGTCTGCAGTTTTCTACAAAAGCTGCATTCAACCTTGTATCCTAACCGGATCAACGCGGGTCACTGAGAGGGCCGTCGGTCGGTACGACAAAAAACTCTACATTCATGATATTACCAACATTCACTACCTGCCATACCGACGCTCGGTAACCCGCCTGGAGCTTTCGAAAGTTTCGTCCTCTTTAGAATTTTGAGTTGCAGAGGGTAAACGTCATATCGTAGTTATCGATCTCTCATTGTGAAATAGCCCGTACGGTAAATGTTTTCACCCCTGCAAAATACTTGCTATACCTATCGTTTGGTCTCTCAGCGACAACTATTCTTCGTGAGAGGTTTGAACGGAGTCGAGCTTTATCACCCACTGGCTGTGCCGCAGTAAATCTCGTTGATCAAGTCCCGTTAAACGGCCTTTATTGTCTGCCACTCGTTCTATCTCGTTCCTTTTAAAGGCACTTTCGCCAACGACGATGCGCCTCGAAATGAGCTAGGAGGCGAACGGAACTTTTTCCTTCTCTTTTTTCTACTACTCTATGTCAACTCCTCTCCTCCCCATTTCGCTTACTTTTATTTCTTTAGTCCAAGGACTTTGTATCCTTTATTGGCGACAATTTATTTCCTTCGCGAGGGCGCCTCCTTTTCCGTCCATTAAAATACGAGCATGCGCTGACTTTTTTCTTTCTTCTTTTACTGCCCAGCGAATACGAATGAAATGAACCTAACAATTTTATAGTTCCAAGAAAAGTCATTGTTCATTATTGATGATCGAAGGACTGAACTTAGCGAATCGATAAGCTAAGCTTTTTCCATTCTTCGAGGCTCATCAATTCACGTATAGCCATTCTTGATCGGCATCGAGATGCCAGTTTTCCTCCGCGCATAATCGGGGCGTCAAAAGTTTGCGGGCGACAAGATTTCTGTCGCGTCTCTCAGCGACACCGCTCAACTGTCACGATTGTATTCGATTTCGCAGCACTGCCACGCGGTGTACGGGGGCGTAATGCGCCGCGGTACGTCATCTACGACTCAAAGCTAAAATGAAGGGAGAAGAAGCTGACTGGCTTCTTACTTACGTTCGGCACACTATACTGACAGATGAGACGTGATCGGGCTGCTGCTCGACTCTCCATTTTTACAACTATGCGAGATACCGGAAAAGCCGTAAGTCATCGTCGTCAAAGTCACATGCTGTAGCGTGTACGTGATCGTTACTTTACTCCCGTTGGCGAGATGACCTCAGTCCACGTTCTTTACTCTTTGATCGCTTTCTGCACTATTTTCCCCTTTTCCTTTCTTTTTTATGTTGCTACGATGACCAAATCATCGCACTTTGCGGGCGGAGGGATATTCTTTTTTTTTATTTCATGAACCGTCCGTAGTAATAATTCGATACATTTGCTTTTCTCGATCCTTGTTCGGATATGTTATTTTTAGACGAAAGCGACACAGTTTGAATATTACAGTTTCTCTTATTGGGTCGATTAGAATGCGATGCGGAAGGAACAATGACCGCTCACGTGAGCGCCGTGTCGACTGACGTGGCATAGAGTGCCAGACAGATTGATGAGTCAAATAGCAATTTCAAAATATACGAAGTGTCATAGTGCGCGTGGGTGTTTCTACATAATATTCTTTACAACAAGATGCAAACAAAATTTCTGCGATAATCTCTGTTGATGGGCACATCGCGAGAATTAGTCGTGAAATACGAGAGTGGAATTCATTATTCAGAGTGACGGATGTCCCAGGGAAAAGAACGTGACGTTGAGGCAAGGCTATTCGACGTTATTTTACATAGATATCCAAATTAGATTATCGGAAATCACAGTGACATTAGCCTCGTTTTCGATGTACATTTGCTGTGATTCAGAGTAAAAAGCGTTTTTTTGTTTCGAAACATTTTATAATCGTCCGTTTGTCAAGAATATTCACTAGCGCGACAGCGTTGAATGTAACATGTTTGTCGTATATCAATATTGGCAGAGCCAACTGCCGCAATTGTGAAAGTTTATTTTGTATTCAGAGGGCCAATGAAGCGTGCATTCGCGCATTTCAATCAAGATACATAATGCAGGAATCAAGGAAAGTTTGCTGGTTAACTGATCGATAATTCCAATTCAATTTGGCAACGTGGCAAACGCAAACTGGATATCCATCACTAGCCGAAATTCCCTCTATTCTCTTTCACTTGGCCATTTTGGCATATCTGTATCGCCAATCGCCAATCGCCAATCGCCAAATTGCTTCTTACCACCGATTCATCCACTAATTTTCAAGCAATTTTCAAGCGGTAATTTTTCCGACAAAATGAACAATCACTTCGGAATTCGCGCGTACACCACTTGCCAGCAGACGCGCAACTGAAATTGGAGATTGCATGCACAGAGTTTGGCGCGCGCATACGTACACGCGCAGACTGATTATTCATGAAGTGGAATAGTTGTTAATCGCAAGCAGTGCGCTGCGAGTATTCCGCTTCTTTAAAATACACGGCATCCCGCCCAAACGAAACTGCGGCAATCAGTAAACTCGCGGAAGAAAGTTCCGCGGCAATCACTTCCGTTAGTTTGATTATGTTTGCCACAGCGGTGCAGATAGCTTTCTCTCTGGCACTGACGGAGCCCGCAAATCCCACTCCACGAGTCCTTCGCGAGCTTTCTGGCTCGCTCGCTGCTCCCGTGCAACATTCGAACATTCGCCGCCGCGCGAAATTGGAAGGCCACTTGCGCCTCTAATGTTTCAATCATTCCGTTAACTTAGTTCTGCCCGCGAGCCTCGTGAAAGCTATTTATAATCGGCTTCGCGCAGTCTCTCTTATATTAAATGCATGCGACGCGAGCTTCAATCCACGCCCACGAATTACGCATGAAAAGCTTACGGACGCAAAAGTGTTCTTCATTGTGCAGCTCGACTTTCGTACGAAGCGCAGCAAAGGAAATCGTCAAATAATTGAGAGAATAGCAAGCGGTTCACGTCACGTTTACATTCTTTTGATCAAACATTCAGGCCACTCCGCGAAAAAGGAAAATCCTGTATTTTTACTAGAGCGATTCTGGCATACACGTAGGCTATATCCATTGGCGAGCTATCCTTTGGAAATGTCGAGGACTCGTTCTGCGTGCAACTCTTTATATTGACTTACAGAAAACTGGCGAATTGTACCGTAAAAGGAATGAATAGAAAAGGTCGTTTCCATTCATATTTTTCAATTATAATGGAAGTGGAAAGGGAACTTTGCGAGAATTCACGTCAATTCTCGCTGAGGTAGAAACTTTTTTGGACATCTATTTCCAGACTCTCACTATTTTTAGAATGAACTACCAAGGAAACTTGTGCAATTTACCACTCTTGTTATTCCAATTTACCTATCCAATTAAGTATTTCTCAGACAATAATCGTAATAACCAACTATTGACAACTGGCACGGCAAATGAGATCTCAGTTTTCGGTGCGCAACTCAGTGAAACCACTCGGTAACAAGTGGTATACAACGTTATTAACAATCGATACCGGCAGATGATTACTCCTAGAGAGAGAGGGAAGGAGGCGGCATTAATACGATCCTATTATAGTATTAGCTGCGAGATTGGCGAACCGCATCCACGCGGCTGCAGGGCTACTAGTCGCGTGGACGTTATGATTCAATTATTTGCGTTTGATTGCCTGCGCGCGTTCCCTCTAATTTGCATCAAGATCAAAGGGTCAAGATACCATCAATTTACTATATACACATATATTGTTTTAACTGGGCGTACAGCTTCTGCAAGTTCAAATCCGATTGTGAGAGATGCATGTGGTGTACACTGATTGGACTGGAATCAGCGAGAGTCTAGTTTACTTTGTAACTTGCACCGCGACAAGGTATCTTGTAAGTTTGATGATGCGCGTGAACTGTAGCATTAAGTTTGTAATACAGTTGAAGATGATCAATAAGGAAGCAACTGGGATTAGGAATTTGTAACTAAGCTTACTGCTCAACTTCAAGCTTGCATAGTTGCGCGTTCCATATAACTGTCAGAAACATAATTACGTTTGCATCGCTTTGGTTAACGTTCTCTAGGCGAGTGTATTGAAATTTGATAAACGCTAAAGTGCAATATATATCTGCAGCTATTTAAGCAGAAAGAAAAATTAGTCGAAACGTCCGAAAGTTCACGCGGCCCGCCTAGAAATAGAGATCATACACAGAGCAATGGAAGGTTGAATCTTGAACCTTCGCTGGCCTTGCTTCAAAAATAGGCGATAGACCGAAAGAGAGAGAGAGAGAGAGAGAGAGAGAGAGAGAGAGAAACGCAAATACACGCGGCGTGGAAAGCAAGCGAATGCCGGCCAGTGCAACTGCGCGACCGACCAGTAAACACGCATGTACATTTGCCGAACGTACAACGCGTAATTAGTCGCGGTTAGGCCGGATAGAGTGGTACGCAAGCTGCTTAGCGGCAACATCGTTCGAGTATAAAAAATGATGTTTGCGTGGGAAATTATTCGAAGATCATCCGAATAAACTGATCATACATTTTCTATCACTAACTGAATGGCTTTGACTTTAATTGTGCAATTAGTTCGTTGGTGTATGAAGCTTAATAAACGAGCTGCTGTTTGTGTAAATGAATTGAATTGCGTATAATTGCAAACACGATGTTGTTCGAAGACAAAGAAACGCTTCCTACAATTTACGGACTGATAATTGCCTTTTTAGCTGCTCTGATTGGGAACATCATTTGGGTAAGTTTTGCAAAAGTGCATCTCTCGCAATGCACGGAAATGCCTTTATCACACGCAGTGAAGGAATAATAAATGGAAAGGCTAATTCTCTATGTCGACGATTCAATCGAATATTTGCAACACAATAAGCAATTGTAACGAGAGATAAGAAGCTTGCGTGCAGTATACTGCGAGTGTCATATGTAAACATTGGTCTTCTGTCAAATTCACGGGGGAGCAAGTTTACCAAAGACTACAAGGAAGCCTCGCTCGCTCGTCTTTTCTTGCAAGCAGCAGCACTCAGCGATTTCGCGAAAAATCTTAAGAATCCAGAGTATGCCAGGAGCATCGCGGAGGCCCCCGCGCTCGGGGAATTTGCAGGATGCCATCGTGTTAGCTCAACCTCGCGGAAAAATGAAAATGAAAATGAATGGGGCTTCTGCAAGCTCGCTTCTAACTCTCATTACTCTCTTTCTCTCTCTCTCTCCTCTCTCTCTCTCTTTTCCCGTTTTCTCGTATGCACTCGGCAGCCACGATTATTAGCTACTGTTGTGCTTCTCGCAGAAAATGCTGCGCTTCATTTTTAGGCTGGTTGATCCGCGCGAGCGAGAGACGAGCAATAACTCAACGGTTTTATATGACGGAGAAAGGTATCGTGGAAGCATGATAAAAGAAAATTCGCTCCAGCTCGCAGCGACATAACAATGTTGTTTTAAATTATTGCACACGCGTCGCGGCATGTCGTTGCTAGCAAAGGCGCGCGCAACGCCGCCGTTACATTTATTGGATAACTTTCGTCGCTATTATTTGTAACCACCAAACGCGGTTATACGTTATACGCGTTTTAATAATATTTTTAAACAGCTTTTCTTTTTCATCGAAGCTAAGGCTGCTTGATACGGCGTTTTTGACAGCACTTGTTTTTCATCGTTGCCCTTTAAAGAGACGGTTCTCATAGGCCGCGTACACGATCGATCGAAGGCGTGGATTACGATAATACGTAGGGCCAGCGATGTAAGGTAAGCGTAGAGGTGTATTTTAGGAATGGTTGGCTACACCAACGTTATGAATACAAGTGTAGACAATGTGGTTAAAAAAATACTAATGATCGAGCTGCAACATTAACAAATTTTTGCGCAATTACTATTATATAGTATTATGAATAAAACAAAGTCTTAACTATCTGTTAGTTTCAATTTGGTTAAATAAATAAATATCGACCAGTTAAATTATTTGTAATTTTAACACTGTTTACAGCAACTAACATTTGAGGTAGAAAAGAAAGCTTCTTTTTAAATTCTACGAAATCAAATGTGATTTTAACAACGCTATAAGCAGAACATAAAAAATGTGTATGATTATCTAAAATAGTATTGAATTTCGTTCAATGCCTTTGTGCAGAATGTTATATAACTTTCTGTCACTCCTCGAAGCTTAGAGGGAAGAACTCTTAGTGCTCGAAAGAAAAGGATAGCTCCACTTTAACTCGGATGAACTTAATTCCTAGAGCACAAGAACTTTCGAGCTTGCCTCATTCGCGCGCTTTCCAACTTCTTCATCATCCCGGAAGCAGCGTCTCACTGAATCCATCTGCAGTAAAGGCGCGCTGCGTTTCTGCACTTCGTTTTTGGCGAATCATCACGGTAACGACCTGATGATGGTCTTATTATGCCGAGACTTCGGATCGACCTTTCTTTCTTGAAAGTAATTACATTTGTTCTCTGTCGAGCCTTGGCGGTAGTCTACTGCCAATTAATTTTTTGATCCATTTAAAAAATTCGCTTCTTGCGCTTGGCAAGCCTGCTGCCAAGAATCGCATCTGCTAATCGACAATTTGATTTTCCGCTGAAATTTCGCGCGCGTTCGTCAAAATAATTATATTGTTTCGGCATGAGTTTAAAATGTAATTACCTCACAATGCAGCGCTGCAGCAACGGCAACAGCAACAACAATCCTCCCTAATTGTTCTGCGACGAGCCCTGCTCTCTCTCTCTCTCCCTCTCGTTACGTTGTACAGAGAACCGTGAGCCATGCGCGCACCGTGCAATTAGCGCCCAATTAAATCAGACCGCTACCAGTAACTCGATAGGGATTTGCTTATCCCTAAATTATATATCGCATCTACTAGCGAATCTTGAAACCGACGATCCGCTCTATATACAGTGTGGGATATGCTTTTCTTAGTCGCATCTCATGCTAAAACTTGAGGTTATTTCTACCTTCATTATACCGGCGTTTATTAGCTTTTCGCTGAATTGCGACCTTTCTTTCTCGAGTTCGAACGATAGACTAAACCTACTGCCAGTCGCTGAATACATCATTTGCGCTTGCGCTTAGGCCACGATGATGAGAAACAACGAGAACGAGCGAACAGATGGCCTTTTCCTCGCGGAGTAACTTGGTTTGTTTAAAATAGTCTTTCTTTCTTTGACACCGTAACGCGTGCAAGTGTGATCGAGCTTTTATTGGGTTATGCGTGTAGAAAGCAAGACTCGGTAGGTTACATCGTCGCGAGTTGAATTCGCTTTAGCGGATGGCATTATCGTGTCGCCACCATAATTCTTTTTAGCTTGGATCGCGCGGTTCGCGCTGCACGTCAATCGCGTTATCCGTAACAAATTCTATTGAATCCTTTAATTTTTGGAACGCGTTCAGCCAGCGTATAATCGCTTGAATTGGGTAATCGTGCTCGCTCGGCTCATTGTCACCGCTGCCTCTGCGATCGGCCGCCGCCACGCAGAATTTCACGCCAGCACTTGCAAATTTTGGCTGACCCACACTTTCGAAGGCCGGCCACCACCCGCTCGACTCTCATTAAATCAGCGCCGCTCCTATCCCCACCCGACGCTCCCAAATAACGGCTTCTCCGTCCGCAAACTTCACGTGTGCAAACTCGCATGCAAAGTGCCAATCAGTTGCCTATTTGGAGCAGCCTTTGCTGCGGCAGTTTAGAAATTGCGCTTTCGCGAGAAATTAACGTTCAGCGAGCCTTTATAAATTTATATATCAACAAAATTAACATGAAAATGGTCAGTTTAATCGAACTTTCGAGCAGATTAGTTTAAAATTGAACCCATTCGATGGAGATACCATCATCATTAAACTTAGACATTTTAAGCACATTATAAATCTATGTAATGTAAATTCAGCATTTTTGTTCTTTCAGATTCCTAATTGGATTAAAATATTTGCTAGGCTGTAATTCAATGGTGCTAGAGGAATCTCGAAAAACAGAGACTCGCTTTTACTAATTAGTAATTAAGTTACTTTGCAAGCTTTGACAATTATGTGTGTGTTCTACTGCGCTCTATTCGTTTATATTTTAGGTTCCAATTTTGCAACTTCTGTCCTTATAGATCAATTAGCTAACTACCGAAAATATCTTTTAATTCGTTCACGTCTACATAACCAGAGAAACACTTCCAATTTTATCTCATTTCTATGACCCACAACGCAACTCGGCAAGTCATCAGATTCAACCCTACAAGTAGCCTTGATAATAGGAAGCCAACAAAGGAAATTCCAGATAGAATATAAAAGAAATAAAAACGAAGACGAGGAGGTAAGCCAGCATGAAGAGGTGTTCGGATACAATGGCAAGAGCGAAGCACAACGGTCGAGAAACTTGGTGACAATCAATTACCGAGCACACGGAGCTATCCTGGGTCTGTTTTCGAGAAAGACCACATACACGGTCAGCCACGTCATCGGAGTATCTCTATCCTCTCGGGGTACTTCAGGCGCGCGAGCTTGTTTAAAAGTGAGACAAACCATGCGTGTACGCTACTTTATTATACGATGAACGCTCAGCTATCTGTCTCACACTCGACACCTGCGGTCCAAACAACCTTGGATACATGCCTCGCGAAGGTACTTGAAAACTTTGATCCTCTTCTCCTCCATATAGTGTAATTTAGTTACGTTGCGTGTTTAGATTCTGCGCGCTATAGGCTCGTGAAACGACAAGCCGCCTCGATGCGACGGTCTTTCGATCAATCATCGTTTGATGGATTGACACTTATCCGACTGGTTATTCGTCTGAGTACTGGTCTTATTTATTGAGTGCTTATCTGATTACAGCAATAGCAGTTGATAGATCACTCCACAAAACATTTTCAGTTGTCGGAACTGAAGATTCATTTGTATATTGCCAGACATATCAGTTACGGCGAAAAACAACAATACATTTAACGTGGTCTTGAACATCGACTGCCGGCATACGCGATAGATAGAGAAGCGGTTCGCGGAAGAAAGAGCTCATTCCCGAGACGAAGACGAAAATAGCGACGAAGAATGATGGTGTGGGCCAAAGCCGCCAGAGAGAGAGAGAGAGAAAGAGAGAGAGAGAGAGAGAGAGAGAGAGAGAGAGAGAGAGGCTCTTATAGAGCACAAGCAAGGAAACATTGAGAGAAGGGCCACTGGTCCGTAGCGTACGAGATTGCATAATGGTTTTCTTGTCTGAGCTTGATCCCTCGGAAATCCGCGGAGGCTCCGTGGCAACAAGGGGCCTCTTTGCCAAGGAGTTCTCTTTGTAAATGGAACAAGAGTGAGAAAGAAAAAAATAGCTACAACACTCGTTAGCTCTGCCTCGTATAAATACCCTAACGCCATAGTAGCTCAACTTGCCACTGACAATTGGAATTAACAGCTACAGATTTTTCTCTCCCCTTTTTCGTTTGTTGTTTTTTCAAAGAGGACATTTGCGCCTTAGTAACGTGCCCCTTTTTCCTCGTACGAACTGTCTGCAACCTACTTTCTTGCAGTTGGCTTTATTTTCATAATGGCGAGTCTACTAATTTAATTTTTAATACTGCATCTCTCAGCGTACCATTAATTTAAATCAAGTTGACAAATATTAAAATAGATGTGCGACGAAGGTATATACAATAAAATATATTTTGACGTTTTTCTTTGTTTCTCGTTACAGCCTACGATCTTCGGCACAGTGGCTTCCGACCTGAATCCCAAGGATGGCAACAGTCGACGGGTAAGTTGGTCAGCTAATTATCCAAAATTTCAAATCGAAAGGTTATAATAACATCTGTGCAATAGTAAACGTGAAAAACGAAAATAGTTTACGGATGTCTGTCGCAAGCTTTCGGCATGATCCTGAAGCATATGGCATGTATATCCGCGACCCTAAGCCAGAATTCGCCAAGACAAGCATATTGCACTCCCTCTAACACTCGAGCATTTCATCCAACGCTGCAGCATTCGGAAACGTACAAGAATGTCTGGGCGCACTGCTGCATCTGTCGAGTGCACGGATATCGTCTTTCTACCTCTCCGATGCTGCTGTCTAGTGTGGTCGCTTCTCAATCCCTCAGACTTTGCCGTAATGAGTGCAGTTTCTAGGAGCGTCGTCGTACGCCGAAAATCCGCATTTTTCTTCGCTTCAATTCTCGAGACACTCGCGTGTATTTTGCAACTTCGTGCGAGCTCGTGTGCGCGCGCGTGCGCGCGTGCTCAGTGTGCCTGAGGCTTAATTAAGCGCTAATGGAGAAGTAACGAACAGCTGTACAGTGCCACGATGCGCTCTCACGTTTGCACTTTGCACGAGCTCGGCAGTTTCAATTTGCCTTGTTTTGATTTTCTCACTCCGCGACGTGCGAATGTTCTAACGCCATGCCTTTGACGTGGCGCTATAGTGTTGCCGTATTATAGACATTTTGAATTTACCTTTGAAGTCGAATGTATCATTTCGATGTTATGAGAAACAAATTTTTTAAATATATCTACGCTCTTAAGCCAAATGCTGTGAACTCATTAAAAAAAAAACTTTTTTTAAACGAACTGCAAGATAGGTATCCGAGATATACATAAGATAAGAATTAATAGAAAAATAAAAGATTTCTTTGAATACAGTGTTACATTTGTGACGGAGAATCGTAGTAAGGCCAGCGTTCTGCCGTCGGGCTCTACGCGCCGTGTCAAGCTGCGAGCGTGTGCGTGTAGAGCACACACTCATGCTTGGTTTGTTTGTTGAGGTCCGACGCGAGGATAACCGACAGAGGAGGGCGCAGGCGGTAGAGAAAAAGAAGAGCGACGAGAGAGATAGAGAGAGAGAGAGCGAGAGGGAGTGAGAGAGGGAGAGAAATAGAGAGAAAAGAAGGAAGAGATCGAGAGTTGCGCGCGCATTTTCGCGCCGATTTTGATCAGCAGTATTTGCCAAGGTGTACCGAAGGTCGTCCCGCGCGCACTTCTTACTGTGTTTTATTTAAGTTTTTCCCCGTACCCTCGCCGACGAGGAATAGTTTGTAGACGCACCCGGTGCGTGGAATGTTTGGATTACTGGCTGGGTAGCCAGCCACAGTATTGAATGGTTACTCGGCACCGGTGCGCGTGTGAGCGATACCGGCGCAACACCACCAACACAACAGGAGCAACACCACCAACGACGTCAACAACAGCGACGGAGCCAGAGACCAACGGACGAGGTCGGTGCTGCGTTTCTCCCTTTCTCTCTCGTATGCTTCGGGCGTCAGCCTATCACGGATAACGTGGCAAGTCTGCCTGCTATACCGTCGGCCACGATCGCTGATTCTTTGTACGGACGTCAGATTATTGTTTTGCGTTAAAAGTAAGGGTAGTATATTCATCTTCGCGAGCGCGTAATCTGTCGTGCGGATAAGGGAGCGAGCGGTGCAGTCGCCATTTTGAGTTTTTGTCTTGTTGATTTGCTTTTATTTTTTTTCTTGATTTCCTTTATTTTTCTCTCTTGTTGTTCTGAGTAAAGGCCTTAATGTTAAGTCGCTGTCACGTTCGTTTGCCTAACCATCACTCCTTATTCTGAATCCAGTCCGCGCGATTGACGCGTTAGAATGATTTAGTCGTGGGAGCGTTCGTGCCTCCCGAATCCTCCTTAAAAATAATTTGTGCGGTCGGTCATGAACTAACCCTAGCGGGAACGGCCGTATTATACCGCTACACATTATTTATTTGCACAAAATAGTCTCTTCGTTTCTTCCCCACATCGCGAAAATAAATATTCCGGCGTGCGCATTATTCATTGAATGAACTCGGAAGGATGGAAGGTCTTGCTTGCGGCACGTGATGCTGAGACACTTGCAGCTAAGCACTGCGAGGGCAAAGCGATCTACACATTCATAGCTTTTTTTCCGATGCAGCGAACATCGCGTCTCGTGGCGTATGGAGTTCGGAATGTATATACATTTTGAAGCACGCAGGCGAGGAATGAAAGTGGGTATACAAGCAAAATGCGGAAAACGGCACGGCGATGAAAGTTATGGCGTAAAAAGAAGGCTGCGCGTTTCTATCAGTCTTATAACGCGGATACTTGTCCAGGATGAATATTGCTATCGCTCTCCTGCGAAAGCATATCAAATCGGATTTTACGTTTCGCGTATACGCGCGCGGAAACTAATATATCGAATTCTCTCTCGCGCTCTCGCTCGACGCGTATGCCAACAACGGGCCGACGCTAATGAAGCTCAAGCGTTTGTGTCGCGAAGGGATGGAAAAAATGCATTGTTCGCGGACAGGCTGCACCTGAATTTTTCGAAATAACTCTGCGCCGGTTTCAGCCTCTGGTCACGTGTGAATGAAGCACGCTTTCAGTAATGAACTGCTGCGGTTTACAATCGAACGGTAAACTATATTGCACGGGATAATGGCATTGCGTGCATTCAGAATGCGTTGACGTTAGCGTGCGCTTCATTAGCTGCAATTATCAACAATCGCACGCGTGCGGGTGTGAAGTCTTTTATTTTTAACATTGAATTAACGTTTCAAAGCGATTGAAATATAGAATAATCAGCGGCAGAGTGATTCAAAGAAGTAACGCGACGTCTCGCGCAACGAACGCACAATTAGTCAGGACTCAATGCGGATCAATTTGTCTTCGACGGATAGTGGAAGCTAAAGTATCCACGGATAGACGGCTAAATTCACCTTAGCAGTCTGTTGCTTTGTCAAAAGTGGAGGCAAAAGATCCGCGAAAAAGAAAAAAGTAACGACCAAATCAATTTCAATGGGATGAAAATAACACTGCGAGATGAAGACTAGCCATTTATTCGCCTTCTTACTAAAGTATTTCAGAAGAATGTTGGCTTCGTCAATGATGCCAAATGGCTTCGCTTCAGGCTCGTAACTTCTAATTTACGATAAGTAGTACCTTCGTTAATTCTATTTTTCGTTCAAATATGTTCGAGTTATGGTTGATTGATTCTTTCTCCTAAGCTACTTTTATGTGTACATAGGTTCGTAAAACATTAATGAAGATGTCATCTTCGCAAATGAACTAAGTTATTTTTCTACTTTATTTACTCTTGTACAAAAATAAAGTATAAATGAATTTCCACGTGGTTCATTATTGAAAGCGCGTTTGATAATAACGTCTTTATCCGTATTTATTTTAATGAAATATCAGATGACTGGTTTATATCTTTGAAATACTAAAAGCAGTACATACGTATGCGTGCATAAACAGGGCCTAGCAGCAAAAATTTACAGCCCGCATGGTCCTTACACAAAGACATTACCATAAAGCTCAGGTATAAAACACATCGTGGTCGTGTTTACCGTTGGCTCACTACACATAAGACCCCTCCCTCCTTTAACCGTGCGCAAGCTCGTCGCGCATGATAACAGCAACTCGGGCAAAGCTTTCGACGTGCGCAGCCCTCAAGTACTTAAGTCGTCGCATCGTTTCGCCCGCCAAATAATCACATTATCGTGAGACATCGCGTCCTTATACTGCGAAGGGAACTGCAGGTGAGTAAAAAAGAGGGACACAAGAGATCTCACGTGTGAATATTTGATGGGCGATTTGCGGCCACTCCTCTGGTTTTGTACTGATCCCAAGATAGATATAGACGGACAAGAGGCAATTTATAAGTTTATTGGCACGTTATACGGGAAACGAGGACCTTATACTAGAAAACTGATCTCAATCCTTCTTTTATACTTAGTTGCGTAGCTGTGTATACCGAAACGTTCGTATCATATTTCTGAAAGCCAGCGTATACATAAGATCTTATTCCATATCCAACTGATAAAAAAAACGTAAAATGTTAACCCACACCACCAAAGTTTACAAACATGAAAATGAAAAACTTCTATACCAGCGATAGAAACCATATTTGCCATTATTCACCGCTAGAACATTCAACAAGAAGAAATTTGGATTCGATTTTTAAATTAGCTTGTCTATTGCGCAAGTCGCTTCCTTTTCCAGTTCTCTGCGGAAAATCATCATAGTCTATGCATTATTGACTCAGTACCGTGGCTAAAAGCTTTTTAATCCAAAAACTAGTTCCGCTAAATCCAGCTCGGCCGACGCGAAGAGGGATTGAAAGAAAAGTAAATATTATAAAAAAAAAGGAAAAAAAGAAAATAAAGCTCGCCAACGTCCAAGCTCGACGAAAGAGAATCTTCGAAGAAGAAATGGCATCGTCTCGAGAGAGGAAGAAAAAAAAAACAACTCGCAGACGCGCGAGAGTAGCACGTTCTCTCTGAGCCGCACCCGTCGCCTCAAATCGATTTCAGTTACGTTCGTGCCCCTCGAGCTGCGGTCTACAAAAGAACGACTTTTGTGACAAGGTGGTGTGCAGATTTCCTGCAAGTAACATTATTGAGTATGGCGAGAACAATTTTCCATTTTTTCTCTTATTTCTTTTTTCCTTTTACCAAGTAACTTACTGTTTCGCGTAACGTCTATTGAATTTTACTTATTAATTTCTTAGCCATTCTTTCCGTTTGGTCTTGCTGGAAACGAAAGTTAAGCTTTATTAGTAGAAATATTTAAATGTCTTCAGAGCAGCTGAAAATGCAATAAGTTTCTGTGGTCTGGCTTCTCGACTTTAGCTAAAGTTTGTATAACGACATCGAACCTGTCCAAAGTAAAAAAAAGATAAAGACCAATTGGACGCAATAAAAAATTATAATTTACAACTTTTATAAAGAAAAACTTAGCAAGTTAAAGAAGCGATAAGAAATGAAAGGAAATGAAATGGGGTGCCCAAAGCGTAACGTTAAATAGATAAAACGAGGGGGCGCAGCGAACGTGACAGCAAAGGAAATGAAAACCCTCGGAAGTACTGAAAAGGTGAGCATATAATGGAAAATCAGAAAGGCTGCGGCAGTTCGTCGAATAATGCGACAATTTGGCGCATGTGACCGACTGATTATTCATTACGTTCGCGGACTCTTTGATTCTTTCCCTCTCGCCTTTGTCCCCTTTGTTTGCCTCCATCGCCGCAATTTTTACATCGATTGAATTAACTGCACGAGCAAGAGGTCGAGAGTTCGCTCTTCTTGCCCTCTTTCATCGTGAGAAAGCTTCTTTTTTTTTCTTTTCGCTCCCACACTCGTTATACTTTCTTGTCGCGCTGGAAAATTCCTTATTTCAGGTAGAAGTTTTTAATTCTGCTCCAGTTAATTATTCCAGTGTAACCACTTTTTACTTGCTATCGAATTATTTCCGTCAAATACGCGAAGAATCGGTTAATTTTGGCATGGACCACCAATACTGCTGTTGCGATAAAAAAAAATCAACTTCAAGAGTTGAGTGATTTTTATTTTCTATTTCCGGTAAACGAGTTTCGTTAAAGCGCTAGTTTTCAGTGTAAGCGCCGCCATTAAAATTTTTCAAGTAGTTGTAGACCTAAAAGCGCTCGTTCTAGTTTTTAAATTAAAAAAATAAAAAAGAGGAAAAAAAGATTACTTCCCAGTCGCAATTAAAAATATGTAGATGCATTCGTACAACAATCAGAATACGGTATGTCCGATTTGATCCAAAAAAGATTGATCCATCGATAAATCATTTTCAGCAACAGTACTTATATGACAAAACATACTGCATAAGTGCAGAAAACAGCCAAAGTACACAGATCACGGCACATAATTGCGGTAGAGCTTGTGCACCTCGACACAGTGCTGGCGAGTGTCTGAGAAGCCGAGGGGGGAACTATAGAAACGTTATCGCCATAATCATATGGTCGTCGGAGCCAAAGTGATTTGTCATTGCGTGACTCTGGCCGTCGCCGTCGTTGTTTGATGGGCTTAGATTAATTATCCCGCAGACCCCGCGTTACTACGCCTCGCTTGACAGAGAGCTGCGGTGGACTGTGTAAAAATTAGTCTTTGCCTCGAACGTTGCTTGCGCCGGCCGCGTTTGACGTACACACGAGTTATGTGTACAGGCGTGACAGCGGCAAGATAGAACGTTTTTCGGTTGAACGATTCTATGAACGATTTTGAGTATGACTTTTTGGATAAAGTTAATTTTTTAGAGACGAATGAAATTGTTCGAGATATAAATAACTTGATGGAATTCCTTGAAATCCAATTCAGCAGTTATATTACCTACACTTAATGTGAGTGATATGAATTTTGTATTTCTCTTCAATTTTTCATACGCCGAAAAATAGCATGGCTTACCTTTTGAAATAATAGAATTTTCGTGGAATAAATACTTTACACGGTTTAATATACAAAGAGCTTCTGGAAATTAAAGTTGGTTCGTCTATATGTCCGAGTACAGCTTTTCCACCTACCTCTAATTAATTTTAAGTTGATGTTTAACTTTTCAGTAATGGAATTCCAGTCGACCATTTTTTTTCCACAGAAGCCATTAAGTCGGTTTCAGCTTCGTGATCCATTAACCAAACTGTGAGAATTTCTTGGAAATACATAAAACTTGCAGATGATTCAGGCGTGAATAAATCTCTTAGAAAACACGCTGACAAAATGATGCGGGGTGAACTTACCAAAATCCAATTGCGTTGTCTGCTTTGTAGTCCGTGCTTGAGTTTTGGATGCAAGTCGCAATATAAATGCATGCAGGGGCCAGAGAGAGAGAGAGAGACATAGCCGGAGCTAATAATTCATATATGCGTCTCTTAGTCGCTTGTCTCCAACGGCTGGTCAAGCGAAACACGTGCGGCTTTTGCGGCGACGGCAGCTGCTGTTGCTACGCTTCCCTCGGGGGACGCGCGCCGCTACCCCCGTCTCTTCATTCGCACGGCTTTTCCTTTTTCCTCCTGTTCGCCATTCTCTCGCTCTTTCGAGACTTTTTTTCTATTTCTCGTTTTGTTTTTTGTAAGGGCATGGCAGAAGGGAACGAAAACGAAACTTTTGTGTGTAGACGTGCGAGGTTATACCATTGAAATTGTGTCAGCGATGGTTACGTGAAAACAAAGATACATTAATTACGAAATTTCGGTGAATACAATTACGTCTAAAATATATTTCTGATGAAGTGTTGTCTTCAAAAATACGTAGTTTACGAATACAGATTCTTGCTACTCCTAGAAAGTAAAAAAAAAACGATGTGTTTGTGAAAAAACCACGAAACAAGCACGATGATTATTTCAGTAGTGGCCAACTGGGCCGCAGCCAAAAAGCTTTGCCAAATAAAAAAAAAGTCAAGAAAATGAACTACCTATCAATAGATGGTATAGCGATCCAGGACTTGATTTCATTACACACTCTTGCTTACTCTTACTAAGGGAATCAAGAAAATATATCACTTTCAGCATTTTTCGAACAAACCAACATTATTTATAAAAAAATAATCTGGATCAATTTATACAGAATTCACTCCTAAACATCCTCGACAGAGCTCGAAGCTCTGGCAAAACGTCAAGTTCGCCGACAGTCTAAGAGAAACAGCGAACGAAGTCGACATATCGCCGTACTCGGGCTCTCTGAGCCGTATAGATAAAACGAATATATTTCAGGATTCACCTTAGCTTGCCAAAGCGTGAGAGGGGTAGGGGGAAGGGGCTCGACCCGCATTTTTCCCCGCCAAAGCTTCCGTCGCCTCTACGTGTTGCATTTGCACCTTCTTCTCTGTCCTTTTGCCAAGCTTTTGAAACATCACCGAAGAAAGTCTGGCCGGATACCCGTCGCTCACGTGTGTATGGATAAGGTTATAGCTGAAGCTTTGCCTAATCCACGCGCACACATGCCTCCTGCATATTTGACGCGCGCCCGCTAGATATCGTTGGATTTTCCAGTACTCGCGAGCTTTTCTCCTCTCCGATCGCCTTCTACGTACCAGTTGCGATTTTTATCCGTATCTCGGCGGCTTTGTTTGCGCACTACATCCTCGTTGCTTTTTGATCGCGATGTCGTAATATATCGAATATGACAGTCAAAAAGGGTATTTCAATGTAAAGCGACTATATTGTTGTTTCATTGAATTTCACATCTCGGTGCGATATGAAAACTTGGATGAATACACACAAGCACTCTATTCAATGGGCAAAATTTCAAAAGAAACTCGACAAATTCATGTCGAGTATGCAGAGAATTGTTTGTTGCCAAATGCTTAATCGAATCGCGTATTTAAAATCTACCCGTGGTTTCCTTCTCAAGCAATATGCATTAATGGAAGCCAAATATTGTTCTTTGCCGTACAGTATAAGTAACATTTTCGAATTCACCAAGCAAAAAAGTCAATGTGATTCCTCGCTTTTTCGACTGCGAACGCCTTTGTAGTTGTTGGCAGGGTCGGAGATGAAGCGATCATCCGGTGTACCAGTAGGCAATCGACCTTCTGATCATTTGGCTTTGACGCGTGAGTCGCGACGCGACGTATCGACAGTCAGAATAGCCCTCGCCTCTCTCTGACCACATGAGTTCACCTCTTGTCCACTTCTCTCTCTCTCTCTCTCTCTCTCTCTCTCTCCCTCCCTCCCTCTCTTCGTCTCGCTTCGGTATTTCACTTCGCGCTACGTTACACCGCAACTTTGTGTCTTTTGTGAACGCTATCGGCTACTTTTCAGATATTTGACATTTCTTCTTTTGTGAGCTCGAAAACATATATGCTTTCACGTTCAGTTTGTATTAATCAAATACAATTTATATTTTTGCTGGTTTTCAATCGAATCAGTTTTAATTCTAGAGAAAAACATCGTGCCGCTAATGTACTTGCATTCTTATTAAACTCAAACAGTCGTGCCGGGAGTTACAACGAAAAAAAATCATAACCACTCTGATTTGTCCGAATGAAAGTCCTATAGCAGTTACAGCGAGCGCTCGGCTAAAATAGTTCACGCACGACTGTGTGTCCCGCCAGGCTGCTGGACATTTGCGCGGCACGCCGGGAATGGCTATGGCCATCCATCAACCGAGAGAGATAGAAAGCACTCCATGTCTCTTTTATACTCTTATAACGCTTGACGACACTTGGCCCAATTTCGATGATGGCGCCGTTAAAGCTCTCTCTCTCTCTCTCCCTGTCTCTCCACTCTGCACTCTTGATCAGTTAACCATTGTTGTGCGTGCAAGCGCCCGTTAAATGCTCAATTTCAGCGCTGCTGCTGCTACTAGTGCAACGGCCATTACTCGAAGCTCAAAGAAAGTGGCCCGCTTTGTTGCCTGTCTACTACGCCACCTCCGTTAATTCGTCGACGCACTGCTGCTTGCTACTGCTAGGGCTTCTAGCGCCACAGCTTTCTCTCTGTTTGTCTTTCGTAAACTGGTCTGCTGGAGTTCGTTAGGCACAATGTAACCAGACCTTCAAATCTTTTTCATCGTGCTAATTAACTCGCATCAAACAAATATTGCCGATATCGCATCTGATCGAGTCGCGATGATTCTACTTCAATAAATTTACTATTATTTGTTCCTTATTTTCATACTTACATTGAAGAATAATTAGCGATGTAGCTTCGATACACAAGAATAATTCATTCTCTTGTGAACAAATATTTTTCATTTTTATTCGGTAACGTCATGAGATCTAGAACTCGAATATCTTAAAAAGAATTTCGAAAAAGAGTTTGGTGAAAATAAAAGATTGTACTTATAAAATATTTTATATCTCCCAGTTAGTTTTCGTTCATACTTACACTGTATCCCGATCGAACAACATTCTCCCGAAAAATTGCAAAAGTCTTTGCACGCAGCTCTAGCGTAAAAAGTAAGAAAGCGACCATTGAATGCAGATATGGCGAGAGAAGAGAAGAGAGTAGTGCGATTTTTTTAACCAGGTATAAAAATTCGCGAAGCGTGTAACCGCAGGGTTTACGGTTGCTCGCCTAGCCAGGAAGCATATGCCTCCGGTATATAAAGTAGAGGACCGAACGAGAAGAGAGAGACAAGCCGAAGTTTTGAGGCGAAGCACTCGCGACGAACGACAAATAATAAACAAAAAAGTTGCAGCCACGTCGGAAAAACTTTGATTTTAAAACGATATTAGATGAGGAGGAAGCGAAAGTCGCTCGCAGATGAAATAGTATGCAAGTAGAGAAAGACAGACGAAAATAGAGTCGCGAAGAGGTAGAAAGAAAGAGCGAGCCTCGATGCGAGAAGCGACGAGGGAGAGGAGAGCAGGAAACCACGGTGAACCGGTTTTTTTTATTACATCTCTTCCGTGTATTTTCTCGGTAAGGGCAAATTTTCCTCTTCGACTAATTTTTTCTTTTAATTTACCGAAGGCGCACTCTGCAAGAGAATTTGCATAACTTAAACTCGTATTGTAAGAAAATCGTTCAGAAAAGAAAGACACAATTACGAATACGACAGAGTCGTGTATTGTGATGAAACTCGAATGAATGAGCTTTCTACGTAGATGCTCAAGAAGTACAATAAACTCAATGGGAAAGAAAACAAAGAAAAGTAAAAAGAAAGCAACAGTATACTACATATAGCGAGTATTCATCAATAATTTCCAACGAAATGTTTCTCTTGAAGCTGTAGTGCAACTTTCTTAAAGAGAGTTAACGAGAAAAGGAGAGTTTTGAGAAGCAAAGAAGAAGAAAAAGATAATACTGGCATCGAAAGAAAAAGAAGAAGCCGAACCGAGTTTGATAAAAAAAAGGAAAAGAAGAGAGAGGGAGTGCAAAAGAAAAGCACCGAGGGAGCGCCGCCAGTGATGATAAACTTTAAAACAAGTTCGATGCCGTCGCTGACTCTCTTTCTAGTTCGCTTTTCCGTGCATATATACGTATCCAAAGCTCTGAATCCGAGTTTGTCCCGAGGCATCCGTCGTCTGGCGGCAAGACACAAAAATCCATCCTCTAGCTTTCCGTGAGAGACGCTATATGCTAAAGGGTTGCCGCAAGTGGGCAACCTCTCGCTCTAGATCCTCGGTTCTCACAGCCCTTTGTAATTCGATGAACTCGGCGACTGAGTGATGCGGATCTTATACTGAAAGCTAATCACCGAGCTAAAAAGGCTACGATTCAGTGGGATCTGACAATTTTGTTGAAAATCCATATATTCGTTTCTTGATTAAAAAAAAAAATGTTTTTTTCGAGTCGAAAAATAAAATTGCGTTGGTTTCGGTTAGTGCGCTGTTAAAAAAGTAATCAGCTTGTTGCCAATGAATACATAACGTCGAACGACACTACGAGACAGAATTAAAATCCAGAATTACTCTGCTTAGCCAAAAAAACAAAAAGGAAAAGGAGAAAACGTGGATGGGTAGCGTTTTACCCGTCTCATTTCTCTTTGGCATTTACCTTTTTTCTATCTCGTTCTTGCTGTCTCTCTCTCTCTCTCTCTCTCTCTCTCTCTCTCTCTCTCTCTCTCTCTCTCTCTCTCTCTCTCTCTCTCTCTCTCTCTCTCTCTCTCTCTCTCTCTCTTTCGTGTGCTATTGGTTTCAGTTTATTGTTTGCACGTGGGGCGTCGATGTAAGCGGAGGGAAGTGCGCGCGAGCTCTTCGGAAGCTTTTAGTTAATTGCTCGCTCGTGAGAAGGCGGAAGCGATGAGAAACGCGATAACGTGGACCTGTTGATAAAGTTGTTAAAAGCAGTGAAAGAAGAAACTCTATCGGCACAAAGTATCAATTGCACATCGAATTAAATTCTCAAATTGAAATACGTCAATTTTGCACGCGTCTTCGAAAACTCACTCGTCAAATTTGCTGATTGCAAATCCAATCAATCTATTCGTTTATGCCAACAATAGCCAATCGTCAGCGCGGCGGTGGCCGCCGAACAATCCGAACGAAATCATCTCTGAGTGATATTCACCTGCAGAGTGAAGTGTACATAACCCTGTTGAGGCCCATCAAAATTTTCGCTCGGACCACGCAAGAGGGTCGCTAACTCCGTTAAGTAGGCACTTCAACCCATCGAAGTACTCTTCTCGGGATGTTCTTTGTCAGACTCCAAAGGCTTACTCGTTCTCCTGCCTTTTGTTTCTGCTGAAGCTATGGCCTTTGCCAGATTCTTATATAGAGAAGCCTCTACTAATTATTTTAATTTTCTCAAATGACCTTTGCGTTAAAGATTGGATTTCAATCCTTCATTGCTGTAAGACAAAACTACATTTTAGCCTGAATTTTCAAGAATTTGATCTAAAAATAGTGTTGGTATGCACGTCGAGCTTGCGAGTAATGCGTTTTTTATATGCATTACGCTTCGTGAATGTGCAGATAATATATAAATACACTGACTGCAGCGGCCGGGCACGTTACTCCGATTCTCTGTAATAATACCCATGCGTATAAATCCAGCAGACGTGGCACGTATAGAAATGTCTCTTCACTCGTATACACTTCAATGCTTGTTGTAACTTATCCCGCAAACAACCGCCGGAATTCGACGTACATTGCAGAACGAAAAATTTAGATAGAAGGACCGAGAGTCTGCAGAAATATTGCGTGAAATGTGCATGTGAAAAATGATGAATATGGAGGAGACACCAATTTGTCAATGGAAAAAAAAGCCCACCAATTACTCTCATCTCGTGACGCTTCGCCATTTCTCTCTCGTTCTCGCACGCGTGCACACATACTACTCCGGTAATCCTCTGGCCGCGCTGCGCTTCGTCCCGTCACTTTTTGCCCGTAGCCCGAAGACTCGGCAGCGCAAGCTACTGCTCCCTAGCGTAAAACCTAAGAGGATTTACGTCTACTTTGCCTCTGCGCCGCCTCTCTTCTTCTTCTTTTGGCTATCTCCTTTACTCTCGCTTTTTGCGCCGTTCGCCTGCTACGCTTATGCACTTTCGTCCTGCTATGTACTTCCTTCTTTTCTTGTTCGGCTTTTGCGAGGTTTCCCAAGCGACTTCTCATGGTATCAGTCAAATTTCACTACCGAACATCGAATTTTCGCACTGATACACCGGGTAACTCGATTTTGACGTCATCTCGTAAACTAGGTCAGATTTTCGATACCGAAGATATTTACATTCAAGGCGGTTTTTTCATAGTAGACAACAATCAAAGCGTCAACATTCAGCTACATGCTAAAACTAACTACGATGATAACAATGGTTTTTTCATCATTATTTAACATATTGGGTTTGAATTCTCGCATTCGACTGTATTAGCTCATGCTTCTGCGTATCATCTTGCTTATAGCTGAAAATTCGAAAAATCTTGTAAAAACGTGCAATAAATCAATCAGTGTTCCAACTTTTTGTTTTATTTTTTTTATTCGTAAGACGGAAATCAATATTTTTTTAACTGCAATTATTGTGTACGCTTCGTTAAAAAAAAAAACAACAAAACAACAACTATCGAAATAGTTTATCATACTCGCTATCAAGTAAAAAGTTGATATTACTCAAGCAGCCGGCCTAATCTGTCATCTTGAGTAAGTATCTCACTCGGAAATATTACGAATAAAATAGCTGCGCTAATTATCCGCATAGCGAAGATCATCAGCGAAACTTTGAAGAAGTTCAAGGTAGCAAGGAGAAGGAAGTGGATCGCGTTAAGCTAATTACCGACTGATGGCGCACTAGGACGCGAGCAAAAATTGTAAGAGATAGCTGCGCGCAATCGCACTTTCTTGCCGATGGCGTCGGTGGCGCAACTTTTTGGATCGTTTGGGAGCTTGCAAGCTTACGTACCTCCATAACTTTGATGCTTGCAGGACTTCATCTTAATTTCGCGTAACAAGCCGCGTTCGCGTGAGTCGCCTTGGAATTTTAAGCAGGTTGTATGCCATAGCTTTATTCAGCTATGACGCTCATATTTCAGGTTTAGCCGTGTAATTTATGCGCTGCCTCGCGCTACTCACTATGTCTTTCTCCCCTATTAGAATAATGTCATTTTATGGATTTATTGTGATTGTATTGTGTCGCGTATTCAACGAAAAATTTCTTTAATTATACGCTTTGGTTAAACTTTCAAACATTGAGATGTTGACCATGAACACGCAGTCATAAAATGAATTTCCGTTGAAAAACCACACAGCTTATGCTATACATTTAATTTTTAAGCACGTTATCGAAGTTCTCTCTCTCTCTCTCTCTCTCTCTCTCTCTCTCTCTCTCTCTCTCTCTCTCTCTTTCTGAGAAAAGAAAAGAAAGCTTGATTAAATAAATTATTTCTGTGGGCTCTCACATTATAAGACGATTATATGTACATTATTGTAATCTATACAATTTGTATTACTCCAGAGGAATAACTAATTGATCAATTGCATAATAATAATAGTCTTGGTAAATGCAATGTTATAATACATGTAAACTCGACGAGTTCACGTATGTACATTGTACATACATGTAAAGAGCGATACGATCGTTACACAGTATGCGTATGTAATCTAATCTTCAGTCTACACTACACTTTATCAGTAGTTTGAATGCCGCCCCTGTTCACTTGCACTCTATCAAGTCAATTTCTATTAATTACTGTGCAGATTAGTTGTATTAAAGTTGTAATTTAAAAATGTTAATGCATTTTATTTAAAATTACGATGCCGCATCTAAACATCCCCTAACGAAGATAATCGGCCGAACAATTAAAAGACGCGATAAAATTACAAGCGCAGTTGATCTCCGCCCAATATAAAACCTTATTGGTCACGTCTTGTGCCTTGTTCACGTCACGCCCAAAAAGCTTCAAGCCACCGCTCAACCAAAAATTTCTCACCGAGAACGGAAGGAATATAGCCTCTCTCTCTCTTTTTTCTCACGAGCGAGCACGAAAAATCGCCGAGTAAAACGAGAAAGTAACTTGAAGTTCTCGTCGACGAGGCGTACGCTGCATTCCTTTGCAGCCTTCCTCTTGGACGTGAATGTATCGCCGGAAAGTTTATTAAGGGCCGTTTGTTCCACCGCGTTCGTGTTTGCGCTCCTGTCGACGTTGACCGAGTGCCTCCGCCCTGCGAAATCCCGTCGCGTATTTTTATTTCGAGCCGACCGACCTAATTTCTAGACGTGACTAGCTCGAGAACAACAAGAACAGGAGATCTAGTCGACTTTCATCGCTTGTGCGCGCTCTTATTCTCTCGGCGCTTGAATGCACAGCGGACGCGCTGGAAAATAGAGTCGAGCTCGTTGTTTTTTTTTGCGAGCATTAATTTAGCTACGTCGTCTGTTTGCTTGATACTTGATGCGTTTTCGTTGGAGTTGACTGCATGACGGATTATATTTGTTTGCCGGAAGATTATCTGCTGCACGGAAAAGCTTCCTATTTTCAGATACCGAAGTTGCGCGTATGTCAGTTAATCTATATGGATTTCAGTCGATAAAAGCTTACAGTGAAATATGAAAAGTAAACTCTAAATTAACTGTATTATCCGATTTCTGCCTTTAAGCGAGTGCGTGAAAAAAGTGTTTAACAGTTGTAATTGACAGACACCAGAAAAGACAAACTTGATTAAAAGATAATCGTACAACTGCTGTCCGTTACAATCGACATGTACTTTATTTAATTGATGGCTGTCGTTATTTGGAACAACGGTACGCTATACCTGATGTAAAATCGCGCACTGTTCGAATACTGAATAAGCTGGTTTTATGAATAGATGCGCAGCATAATTGTAGCATATCAATACCAGTATGACATTATCATTGCGTGCAGCAAGCATACTTATTGGGCATGCTTATATATGTAAAATAGCTGACTCATAGATCATCGTGTCTGCGCAATATAATACGCCGTGATGTCAACGTACGCCAATAATTCAGTTAATCTTCCTAACTCTCCGAAATACATGCACGTTTGAAACGCTAATTAATTTTTACAGAATTTGGACTTATGCCGTTATGTTCAGTTCATTGAATTTTCTATTCCGACGATTCACTTGTCAACTATAAACATAAGTAAAACAAATTTCCGTCCGTCCCCTACCATAAAACCCTCTCTATATACTCTTAGCGAGTATTATCGGGTTCTTATTTAACGGGGCACCTGACGACTTAACTTTTGCTTCAAGTCAATTAACTTGGAACGTAATTCGATTGGTTGCAGTTCTTTTTTCGTTGGGAGGGGGGTACTCGATTGAACCGTGAGGCGGACGAGAGGACAATTACCCGATACGACGTATTGAGACCGTGTGACCTAAAATTTTGCTGGGCGAAGAAAAGAGAAAAGATCAGCCGGAATTTGGCAGAGAAACGGCAGTGTTCGTTTTCACGATGTCCAACCCCGAGATTGTGATCATTTCGGTTGATCAATTTCAAATACGGAAGAATTCTCATTTCTCATAGTCGTTATATAATTTTTATGAACATAAGTGAATATTCACGGGAATGAATGAATCTATATTGATTCTGCTTCAAACTCAGCCGAATTCATTAGCGATCGAAAATCTTCGCGCCGTCGTTTTGCAATGACAGTAACCTTTGGAAAAGAGCAAAGTAAGAGAAATTCCACAAAATATAGTCAAAGAAAGTCAGTCAAGTCGGCGCGAGGGTAGCAAATGAAACTCGGTCATGGAAGTTTCATTAGTCAAAGGCTTGGCGCCCCCACAGCCAATGATTTCCTGGGCTGTGCGCTGCAGCTCTTTGAAGAAATTGCGGGCTCCGATTGATTCGCCGGCTGCTGGATATTCTGGACCAGTGTAGAAATAAGCGCGGCATAGTGGTGCTTCGCCGCTCCAGTAATTGACTATTAGAGCGGATGCTGTATCCCTTGGTTCTTCTCTGACGTTATTTACGAATGCCTCACCTTCGATCACTTTCCTGTTTGCCATTTTTTTTTTATTTGCCTCGAGATTGACTACACGCTGCTAAATGGAAATTGCTGTTGCGCGAATATCAATTAAAAAAGGAAATTAATGGAAAAACATGATGCCTGGCGGAGCTCGACAAGATTTGCGGGGGTATAGCTTGACATAACCTTATTAATGGGTAGAGGGCAAACTCGAAATTGCGTCGACGCGCAAATGACCGATAATCGGTCGGGCGATTACGCTTGGCGCATCACGCGGCCACGAACTCGTCTTTGCCTCCCGACTCGTCCACTAGACTAATCGGGCCTCTTTTAACGAGCGATCTCCCCAAACGCATTTGACGATGTGTCGTCGTCGACGTATTTCCACGATTACAATGCAATGAAACCGGCCTTAACAATTCTCGTACATTGTTATTGATGCTTTATATTCGGTGATTGATTCTCTTCTCATCACATTGTCAAATACATACGAAAAAGCTCTGCATGCTTGTCATATTCGTTTCACCTGGTGATCTTTTAATTTTACGATGGAGTTGATGAGAAGTATAACTGTTGTACTCTGATTCTTTGTTTTCGTAGATTATTTGGTAATTAAATATCGCAGCAGCGAAATTGTAAATATCTCATTGCCTCTATTTTTTGCCATACTTTACACGGTATAGCACTACTCTATTGAAAATGAATCTGAGTTTTTATGTACTATTCGTAAAATAGTACTCTAAAACAACTTCTAGTCCCATTGAAAAAAAGAAAACGTCTGTAATAACTTTTTATCGAAAATCGAATTAAAGTGTACGTTCGTCGTATTATTCGGCGAAATCTATTACAAGAGCTAGCTCGAATTTCCGTCTACCCTCAGATGAACTTTCCTGTCTTGGCGTCAGATGTGGTGAAAAGCCGTCAATCACAATATAGTGGAGGGGAAGAGATTCACCAGGCAGCCAAAGATAAGTAGAATGGAGCACGGTGGTGCAAGAAAACGGATCGTGATACACATGTACATTCTTGCTGTACGATAATCTATAAGGTTCAGTTGCCAAAAAATACATATAATGGATGAGGATACAATATCCGTTCTATTGCGTATCTTGCTTTTTGTTTCAGTGCCACTGTCCTAATTGTCTTAGCACTTGTTCCGGAGATTCCTAGTCAGTATTATTTTTTTAACATCAGGTTAGCTTCGTTTAGTCGGCTTTTCTCTCATTCTTTTCCGTTTGCAACGATCTTCAACGGCTTGAAAAAGAATGTAGCATTGTTAAAAGTTTGCCTTTGTAAGATAAAACAAACCCCTTGCTTTTTTCGAGTTTGAATGAATCATCAACGAAGAATTTGCAATAATTTTGATAAAAATATTACGTAGAACATGAAATAAAGTGCCATAAAACTAAATAATATCTGCAAAAAATAGTAATTTTGATAGGCACTTTCTTTCAAGCGCCTGTTAAACGTCAAATTCCGCGTGCACACTCGCTCTCCTTTCCCTATTCAATGATATATAGCAGTGCAATCGGGTGCTCTTGTTTCCGCCGAAAATTTTCGGTCGTGAGTTGCTGAGTTGGCGCGAGAAAAAGCTTAATGAAAGGACAGAGATGGAGAGAGAGGAGAGAGTTGAGTAGAACTAGCGAGGGCGAAAAGTCGATGAAGGGGTCGTTAGCGAATTCGTCTCTTCTCTTCTTCTCGCGCCCTTTCATTTCATCCATCGCTTGGGATATTTAGTCCCTCACCCCTTCTCTCTTTCTCTTTCGTTCTCTCTACTACTACTGATGCTTTTCAGGACTCGTAAAGCCTCCCCTTAGATTTTTCCCGCGAACTGCCGGAAATCTTCGTTGCGGCCGGAGAGTTTTCCGGTGAATGCTACTGAAAGATGCTTGCAGAGATGAAAGCGCAGAGGAAGAGTAGCATTTTTAAATTCTGCTGAATGTCAGATATTTTATGAAAAAAAAAATCATACGTTTAGAATGAACAGTATCGACAGAAAAATGAAAATTCTGTTTACTAAAGATTTTTTTAAATATTTTTATGTTACAGGTAAGCATGATACCAAATATGAAGTCAATTTTGGCCCTACACTCTTGAGTACGTGAGTAAAATTTAGAAGCCCAATGATTTCAAACAAACGTTTCGTTTTATATGAGACAAACCAATCTCGCGTGGCCCACCAAATAGAATAAAAACCCTCATAGTATGACTCCAATTCATTTTTATACGCGAGTGTTTTAAACGAACATAAAGTAGAATTGTTGAATTATGGCAATAGCAGCCTCTGTTCGCATCTCTTACTTGGAATCGCGCGACCGCTGAAAGTTACCCACGCGAAATTTGGGTGGAGAAAGAGCTAGGTTGTTCTTTCATAGCCAAATTATTCGCTAAAATTCGCTCAAGTTAGCCGATTTATTATGAGTCGCGTCTTGGCCGCTTTTTTGTCGAGTAATCGCATTAGCTACATTTAACGCGTCCGCCCTCCGGCTTTAGGAGAGGAGCGAATTTCGGGGAGGGCGCATACGACTCCCCGACAGCTTCCCGTCAGCGCTGAATTATGCCGGGCGCGCGATTACGCAAAATGCCTCGCGGGCCTGCGTATATACTTACATGTGCGAGCGCGTGTATACTCGTACGTACACCATTGCCGCTTCGTTACTCTTGATATGTGAACATGTATACGTACGATGATCTTTAGACTGTGCTTGCTGGATAACACATGTGATAGGTATTAATTAGCTTTCTGCTTCTTCTTCGTTGATTGGACGTTAGAATATACGGCAAGATAATTTTTTTTTTCTTTTGGTAGTGAAAAGCTTCGCGAATCAACTATGCAAGTTCTTTTCCCTAAAACCAGTAGCCTGGAACAGATAACTTGGCCAACGTAGAAAATGGAGTTGCTGATTTATAAATGGTATCAATCGAAAATACAGCGAAATTTTTTAAATTCGTGAAAAATAGTATAAAATTCGCTCGATTTTGTTAATCTAATCTAAATTTAAGAATGACCGTTAAACACACATCATTCAAAGTCGAATTCTTTATTTGTTAATGTTAAAATAATTAAAATAAATTTCTGTGCGCCAACGTTAAACAAAATGTAAGAGAAAAAAACATTAGCAAAAAAATATCAGTTGGAACAATCGCAGAAGAAAATAAAAAAAAAGAAATTTGCCAACTCATCAAGTCCCGGTGCATTTTAACCAGAGAGAGAGAGAGAGAGAGAGAGAGAGAGAGAGAGAGAGAGAGAGAGAGAGAGAGAGAGAGAGGGCGAGAGAACAAGAATATCGCATATCCAATTCCCACAGGCCAAAATGAAACAGGAAAAACGCCTCGGAATTTAATCCCCTTGATAAGAGGGAAGAAGAAGCTGCGCGCTCACCATCGGTTATTTTCGCAGTCGTCGCAACAAAAAACTGCTATCCATGTTCGCCGAGCTCCTTCTCTCTTCCTCTTTT
The DNA here is from genome assembly GCF_024137745.1 of Phymastichus coffea. NCBI lineage: Eukaryota > Metazoa > Arthropoda > Insecta > Hymenoptera > Eulophidae > Phymastichus > Phymastichus coffea. The sequence goes on along the minus strand of NW_026706940.1, from coordinate 367,071 downwards.
TTTATTCGAATATGTACCACCATCGTCACGCGCAACATACATACATGTCTACCGTGCACGCGGATTGTAGACTGCGTCGTGCAACGGCAACGGGTGTACGTACGTACGCACGTATATTCCTTTGGTTAGTTTTGCATGCGAAACGCAAGGCAGCATCTGGATTACGTTGGAAGCGTGTCGAGCCTCTATTAAAATATCGAGGAGATGTCCCAAGGGTGTTTTCCATTATTCACGAGAAAGGGAAAAAAAAGCTCGAGGTTGGCAAGAGAGACAGAAAGAGCGAGAGAGAGAGAGAGAGGTAAGTATCTATGCAGCCCAAAGCTATCTAGAGAAAGAGCGAGGGCATGTGATCGGTGTACAAGCGAAATCCCTGAGTGCTCGCGGTGCACTCGGCTTCTCATCCCGGGGCGTTGCCGCAGCTCTCCTTCTTTTTCTCTCCCTCTGCTTTTTTCGGCTGAAGCGAGTAATGAGCAAGAGTGAGAGAGAGAGGGAAGGCCGAGAGTTAAGTGGGCTACTATCCCGGCGGCAAGTGGGTGACCGTGCTCCAGCAGTGGTTAGTCTCTTTTTCGGTCGGTCGAAACACACCCAAAACAAAGCCTTCGTTTCGCAGCTTCTCCTTTTTTCTTTTCATACGCCAAGAGTTTATTTTCAGCGCACGTTGGAGCTAAGCTCAATGCTCAAAACCGAGCTCCGCTACCTAGGCACTAGAATAAAACGAATTATCGCGGTGTAAAGGCATAGCGAGAACCTCGAGTCTTATGCTCTGAATGCGGTGGGTTGCCTCGCAGCAATAAAAATATTTTTAGAATGAAAAGCTGCTTGTGTAATGTGTTGCTTTACCGTTTTTGTTGGCCGTGACTTAAAAACCCTAACGGTAACTTTAGTATATAACTGCACGTGACGAAAGAGGTCGATTCGTCGAGAAATGTAAAATGATTTTTTAGGTCGTTTTACATAGCCCCGCGCGACGAAAGTATGTCGGTTTTTCTCTTCAAACCTTGAGTTAGTACAAACATAAAAAACTCTGACCATATTTTTTAACAATTTTTACAAGTTCCGAGAAATATTGAATTCAACTTTCTATTTTAGAATCCCATTTGAAAAAAGAGTGCGTCTTACTATTTATCGGTTTCCTTTATACTACCGAAGGCGTCGACGTAGAAGCGTAAAAATCAGAAGCGTACTTTACACAAATAAAAGAAGGAGGAAATAAAATGAAACAAATAGAAGGTGAAAGGGGGCGCGATGTAAAACAAGAGAGAGGGGGAAGCGGTGCAGCTACGGCGAAAAAAGAAGCAGAACGTAAAAAAGTTACGGATACGTATTGATGTAATATTCGCGGTAAAAAAAAAATAAAGTTTGACCACTTGGTTTTTTAATAAAAATCGCAAAAATTGTTCGGTCTTACGAGCTCATCCCAATCATTCAACTCTCAATAACTTTTGAAATCTTATTTCGGAGCCTCGCAGACCATGCCAGCAAGACGAGTGACAATGATTTTTTTCATTGCATTGAATTTTTGGGATGAGCTCGCAAGAGCGAATAATTTTTATGATTCGTCGTAAAATTTGCGATCCGGGCTCTGCACCCTCCTAGCTCTACTTGTCCGCATAAAGTGCAACGGAGCATCGAGACTCTGGTTACTCGATTTTTCTTCCCGATAGACCCAGTGCGTACTTGCTTGATGGCAGTAGTAAAAGAACACAAAAAGTTCCACTTCGCGAAGGATGCCCGGAAAAAATGCAACTTTGGTGCGTACATTAAAGGCCGTTCTCGCGGCCGAATCTTTTGTAATGTCCGAACCGAGCGCCAAAAAAAAAAACGTTTTCCGGGGGATCGAGAACGCGAAGGGGTGGAAAAATTGGTGAACGCCGGAGCATTCGCTTGATGAATTCATAGTCGGCGGTGGCGCGCGAGCCTGATGTATTTCATTAACGCGCGCGCCAGTCTCGAATACGTCCAATTGCGAGCGACGACGCGACGCGAACGTGCAGCGTTTTGCAATCTCGTTACCGTATTAATAGTGCATTAACCGAATTAGTCGCGCTACTCCTGTCGCGCTCGTCCCGTCCCCGTGCCTCTTACTTACATTAATAACGAACTTCCACCCATTATTCAATATCATGCATTTATATTTGGCCAAAGTCCTCTCTCTCTCTCTCTCTCTCTCTCTCTTACTCTCTCTCTTTTTGCTGGATAATGCCGTTACATCGAAAATTCGCTTCCACTACAACTGATATTGTTAATTATAGATAATTTATAAAACCTACAGTGTTCATATATTTTCAAAGAAATTTTATTACGCTAAGAATGTTGAATTTATCAATTCATGCTGAAAAATTACCGCGCATCATTTGAAAATTTTACTATTTAATTATTCTGTAGTAACAGTATCAAGTTACATAATTAGAGTTTAATTTACTATGAAAGTTATAATGAACATGTTGTTGCTTTACGCTGTTAACCTGAAAGCTGTATTTTAATTTTTTAAGAATTTTCAGAGCTCATAATGGACGAAATTTCTAACTATAATTAACATTCAGCAACTAATCTAAAATAACAAAGTGCAATTTTATATAGTTACAGTATTGACGATCAAACTATCTGTTTGTAATGATACCAGGAAAATTTGAGCTGAAAGTTTTAATATAGATACCTCGTAGCTGTAGACAAAAGCTGTACATCACAGTTGTAACATAATTTTAAAAGAGAGTTGACGTACTAGCACCGACTAACGAATTATCAAAGTTCATCATAATTGATATAATTTTGCAGAAAAAAAAGTCGATAGGAAAACTTTCAAATCAAACAATAAAAAAAAGTCATGATTTAAAAGTCAAACTCACAAAAGTACTGTACTCGTCAGAAGAAAAAAGAACTCAATCGATCGTTCTAGAGATAGCGTGCTAGTTTTAGAAAATTTAATTAAAGCCAAATTTGCAATCGAGCGTAACAAAAGGCATTGGTGGCCCATTATTCGCGTTCGCTCTTCTCTTCTCCTTTCCATCAAATTCACACTTCTGTCCATTATCACAAGGCGACGTCATCATCGTCGTCGTCGTACTCACAGCATTGGCGTCCTTTACTTCCTTCCCTTTTGTCTTCATCGAAGTCCCTCGGTGGATGGCACGTCTTCCTCGCTCGCTCGCTCATAATCGAGCACGACTTTGGATTATCGGTTCGACGTATGCTCATACCTCGACACGTTCCACTACGCCAGCTTCGCTGAGTCGAGAGTTTCGCTAATGGAAAACTCAACCGCACTGTTTTCTCTTGGAAAACTCGCGCTGTCGCCGTCTTAAGACGAAATTCGAAATATACCATCCGCCCTTGACGGAACGCTGAGTGTCTGTCGGTGCACTGTTACTAATACGATATACGAACAAAAAGAAACGTTCGTCAAGTACTTGGAGTTTCACTTCAGTGAATAATCGAGTAACCCAATTCTACGAGCTTTTTATCTCTTCTCTTAGCGCTCCGCAAAAGGAAAATAAGAAAAAGATGTTGAAATACGACTGCAGCTGTAGGAGTAAGTTGTGAGATATAAATGCTCCCCCAAACGCTAATTTGCTAACGAATAATTAGCACCCTTTCACAAATTCAAGTCCATTTAAAAAGGCATACTAGCTTTTCCTCCCGACACTCCTTTTCTTTCCCTCTCTCTTTTTTTTCCTGTCGAATTCACGAGCGACTTGCTTTAAACGCTACTAAAAATCTGACCGATGCTTCATGTGCACATTAACGTAATAGAACTCGGGCGTAAAGTACAAACTCGCAGTTTTCATCTACTTTCAAACTTACGCCTGAATTCCTGTTCTCCCGATATATAAAATTTTACCTTTGTAAAATATTAAAGTCTTTTTCTTTTCGTCCTCTCTGCACAAAGCTCGTGTCGTACGAGTGGACCTTTTCAAAATTTCAAGAAAATACGAACAAAAGAGAGAGAGAGAAAAAAACGTAGCGCAGCATTCTGCTCTAATTGGCTGAATTATTTGAGAAGTAGAAGTTGAAAGTGCGTTTGAAGCTTTTGAGTATGCACGAGATATAATTCAAAAGGTGTGCAATCTACATTTTTTGTCTCCGCGCGGTGTATAAAAGAGGGGACGCGCTTGAATAGCAAAAGATTCACGGCTGCAGCAAGTTCGAATGGCTCTTTAGATCTGATGAAAGAAGAGTTTTCGGTGGAACGTCAAGTCGGGCGCTTGAATTTTCTACCGAAAGATGCCCCGCGTGCCGCAGGTATTGAAGTTACCGTTAAATTTCAAATGAAAAGTCCCTGCGTTAAAGTTTCATAAGCTTTGTCGTATTTTCACAACGTCACAAAGTTACTTTAGCATTCGCAGTTCGCTTGAGGTGCGAGGCATCCAAAGCACCACACTCGAAAGCTCGACCAGTGCGACATACGTATGCATAACAAAGATTTGGACACGGAGTTTATTTAATTAGTGCCATTTGCGTTTCTCGCGCGGCTGAGAAAGGTCGGCATTATTATATGAAATTCTGCAGTAGCAGCGGTGGTTAGAAACCAAGTGTAAAACGCAAAATTCAAAGGACTGAGCGCAACGGAGAGAGTGCTCGAGCTTGAGAGCGTAATCAGAAGTGATTCGCAGTCACCAGTCTCAATTTGCGCTCTAGGATTAGGTGCTAATGTGACATTACGGGCGCAAGCGCTGCGAGTCATGCATGATAACAGCACCGTGGACGTATATCGTGTGTTGCGCTGCGTATACAGTCAATATGCTTTCACAGGCGCGAGACAATGTGGGCTACGGAGTCTCGCTTGTCTAGTGGCAAATGCCCGAAATGCGTGCACGCGGCTCCCCGAGATGAAAAGCTCGCGTCGTCTTTCGTCGTTCGAAGTCCACCGCCAAAGATAAACTCCGTCGCGAATATTCGAACCGGGAATCCGCGGGCTTTTCGAACTGTCTCGCACAGCTCTTGACCGCGGAGATCTCGTGCCAATATACAGCATTAATCGGCGTCGTAAGATCTAATTTGCCTAGATTAGATTTGGCTGTTGGCGTCTCCAGCGACGAGGTTCTACAGTCCGTACGGACGACTCGATTTTGGAGAAGACTCGGGCCTCTTACGCGCGACGCAGCCTGCGCTTGATGGGATTTCCAGAGTCGCGAGCGGCCAAATAGCCGCAAGGCTATATAGACCGTTGGATGCAACCCTAGAGGGGATTTAGTTACGCAAGCCCTACACTAATGAATGTACCGGTTTGAAGCTTGCACGGCTAGCTTATGTCTTGAGACATTGATTTTCATTTTCTCAGATGTGGCAGCTCACTTTGCTCTAGTTATGCCTCGGATTAGCATTGAATTCTCCATCACCATTGACTTACGTGACCTTTAATCCCAATTGAATCGAAATGTCGCTCCAATTTGAAAAAAAACGCACAGCGGATTGAAATGAATTTATTTGCAAGTCTTCCACATCGAACGATTCGTCAACGCAATATTTGAGTTTATTAATTGGTATAATTTAACTTTGTGCTAACCGACATGTAATTAAGTTAAAATGGAGATCTCTGGCGTATTTGCACTCACGCGATCGCTGGAGCGAAAACGATGACGCAACTGAGAGACGGCTTTCACTTGAATGTAATAACATGTGAGCATCAGGAGTGTACACCTGAACGTAGATGTAGTACTGGAATAGTAAACGTAGAGTCATATTTACGCAGATCGAATTAACTGTGATGAATGTGTAACTTGCAGCATGGTCATCAGTCGTTTATTTTACCTAGAACAGGAGTGCCGCAATTATGAGTTGCTATTGAGAACAGATTGCTCGTGGCAGTGACAATAATGCCAGGTGCATTTAATAATCCGCCTGCCTCGCGCAGTATATCTCATGAGCTGCCAAAAAAAATGCTCTCTCGGCGACAAAGAAGGCTCGTAAAACTCGCGCATAATTCTTTTTGAATCGACGTCTGAATGATCTTGGGAAAGGGGGTAGCAGCTACGCGATTTACGCGAGAATAAACCATCCTCCGCCGCCACCGCTGCTGTGCCGGAGAATGGAGGCTCGACGCGCGCGCGACCATAAATCCGCAAGAGATAATGATCGCAGTACGTCTGCGTCCGTGCGAATCTGCAGGCTTGGCTATGGGACCCATAACTTATCCACCCTTTCCAGGACATATATACGCGCGCAACGATGAACCCCTGCGTGTATACGCGCTTTGTCCGATCCAAAACGAGCCAACGACGCACATCTGCGTTTTTACCATTACTACCTTTTTACGCTCAAGCTCGCGGCGACTCTGCGGTTTACATGTAGGATCGCGTGCCCCAGCGACCTGTTTGATTTACACGTGGCATTCAACCACTTCTTTCTTTTTTACGAGCTCGCGGTTCAACTCGTTACCAAGAAGAATTATTTTTCGTTCGCACAAAGTCTCCGCTTGTCAGGCGCTTGCCACTACTCCTACGATACACTGGCGGGGCTTTTACATACCGACGCGAAGGCACACCCTACCGTTTTTTCTCGAACGATCAAACGCTTATTCGCCATGCTCAAAGACGATAATGGTCGTTAAAAAACATTAGTTAGCGGCGAAATACACGCCGAGGTTAAGCACACCAAATCCGCGAGTGCAGTAAATAATTTCAACGAGGGCCCTTGCCTCGCAAACTAACATCCTCACGCGTAAAACAATTCGCATCCCTCGGTCTATCGTCGCGTCGTGGCAGAGCGCGTAACAAGCAAACAAATGTTCGCTCGAGGTAATACACACGAGAGTTCGAGACGCAAACAAACGCACACACAGACATCGTGGATAATCCCAATGCAGTCTCGGGGCAACTTTCTCTCTGTCCCGTTCTCAAGTCGATCGCGCCTGTTGTTCGACTCAATAATGAAGTTGAATGCAAGCGTGCGCGCGCAGCCGGCGTCGTCAAAGAACTTGCACCGTTGCGCGAGCGTGTACGTGTCTGGTCCTTGGCTAGACATATAGCGACGAGTTGCTTTGCCGCGCAACTTGAAACTTTGCCTTCGATATTGTAGCACTCGCGTAACCCAGCTTGCTCGTCACTTTATTAATTGGTCTATTCAATTCTCAACAAGTGTGCGCTTCCAGCGATTGCGCAAAGTGAAGTCGCCGCGAAAAAATTCACAGACATGGCTCACGCGAGTTGTGCCTCGACAACAATTGGTAAAGTTAGCCTTGAGTATATGTAGCGTTCAGCCGTGCTCTGCGCCAAGTAAATTTACGCCCTTAATAGTTTTAATATTGTAACAATATATAATGGCGTATCGCGTTTCTCGCTTATATGGCCATACGCACTTTGCATCCCATACATGTACTTTTGAGCTACAGCACACAGACAGTGCAGCAGCAACTTGAGCGAGTTTAAAAGTCAAATTACTCGTGAGGTTCGTAAATTTCCATAATAAATTTGAGCCCTCGCATGTATCTCGTAAGTATATTGGTGAATTCCATTATCAGGTGGGTAACAATTAGACTCTGCTGCGCCAGACTCTGCGTTTATCCGCTCTGTTAAATCTATTGTAGACTACTTCTTAGTACTATCTAACGTTATATCGGGTAGTGCACGTTCTGGAAAACAAAAAACGAAAAGTGTTCGATGCGTTGAAATCGTTGATTTTATTTATTTGTGAAATATATAAAATATAAACGATTGTGCGACACACTGCAATCAACACTTTACAAAAGGCTGTCGGACAACAAGGCATATATTCGACGCGCTGCCTGGTAACTTCTGTTTGCCGTTATTTTACCGGAAGAAAAGGCCAGGCGATACATAGTACGTAGAGCTCGAGTTTCCCAAGAGTTAAAACAAATACAATTCAAGCTTGCTTCGGCCCTTTTTCGCTGTTTTTTTTTTTACTGTCTCGACAATACGTTAGCAACCTGATGGAGAGAGCGAACTTTTTAGAAGGGCGTCCGGCGCGCGAGAAAGAGAGAGAAGAGATAGTTTCGTGTCTTCTCACTCCTACCTTTCAAGAAAGCTTCTGGCCCCGATTTTTCTCGCGCCTGATCGCGCTTTGCATCGCAGAGGTTACGTTCTGTTTTTTTTTCCATTTTATTCGTTTGAGCCTTGAGAGAAATATTCTTTAGCTTTTTCTCTTTCGTGCGTCCAATCTCTAATCAAATCCTTTTGTCTCACCGAGAGAGGATAATGTATGAATTGGCTTAGGGTTAGGGAGAGCTTGCAGACTGAATGCTATCTCAAATTGGGAAGCTTCCACGCTGAATAATTCGCCGGCGTACGCTCGAGGTTTTGCTAGCGATATGAGCTACGACATTTCTGGGATTTGAATCATACTCATTAATATTTATAGAAATCGATTCGCGATTGTTCGTTTCGACAGTGCGAGGGCTTGATTGGCTTTTTGATTATTAATCTAGTTGTGACATCTGTCACTGTCACCATTACAGCCATAACAAGTCGAACCGTTGAGTTTCATATATATTTTATTCATTCGTCGATGTATTATTTATATCAAAGCCTCGTCTTTTATGTATCAACGCGAACGTGAGTTATTTGTCAACATTCGTTGATAGTAAGCTTTGCCTGTTTAAACTATAACTGGGTGTTGTTTCGATGCGTATTATAACCTAATTATGGCATAATTAAGGTAAACCCTAATAATGAACCATAAAAATGATAATGAAAGTGAAATATAAGCGGTCGAGCCAAAATATCATTCCCCCATTCGAAATGCAAGCTGATACAACCTAATCCATATATACGGCTGAAGCGATAAAATGATGGAAAGCAAGCAAGCCTCCCGCTTGGAAAATCAGCATAATTAAAACTTGCCTCGTCGTCGTTTAGATTCGCTACTCGTAAGCACTCATTCAGCAGCGTATAATACAGCGCAAGTACCGCTCGGATTACGCGTCCGCGCAATGACGGATTAGCGGTGGAGAGATAGCTGGCCGACGTCCAGACGCGAAATGCAAATTCAATTAACCGAAAAGCACGAGACACGCTGCGTTTCGCCGCCACGCCACGTCGTACGTTGACACTTGCCTTTGCTTGTCTTTCTTTGTGCCTTTCGGCGCGGCAATCGCTCGGCAAAGCTAATTTTTTAATTACATAGACGAAGCGCGTAAATTTCTTTTTTTTTCTCCCTCGCTCTAGCGCGCGCAGATGAGATGCGGAGAAGAGCATTTTCAACTACGCCGAGTGGATTAATTTCCTTTCTGATTAAAATGCTTTTCATACTTTGTTGGGCAACTGCAATTAGCCTTCCAGGGATTCATTGTGCCTCGTGATAATTTTACGATAGCGAAGTCAACGAAAATAATGAAACTATCAATTTGTTTTCTTCCCCCCTGAAATATGCTTTGGTTTGGATACATAACGCGCTAAAGTGGATTGTTTGCCGTAGCGTGGCACGGAGTTGTCGGGGATCGAAAATTTGATACTGCTTGCTGTTACAGCGATGATGGTATCGTTATATCGTTTTTAGCAATTTATTCGTTATAAAACGATTTGGTTTTACTGTTATTCTACAATGAAAAGGCGCGACTTTACGCTCCATTCTTCTATCGTTCGCACTTGGATTTTTTTCACTTGCACGCAAACCATGACCATCAAAGTTATTGCTTGTCGATCAATATTGACATTTACAAAGCGAAATCGCTGTAGGTATGAAAAAAATATGTGCTTCGTACTTCCTCACCGTGAATAACAGAGGGAGATAAAACAGAAAATTTTTTGTTTTTGTAGGCTATTCATCAATTAATATTTTTCAATCCAAAACAGCGAAAACAAAAAATAATAATAAATACCGAATGAAATTCACAAACGACTGAGCAACGAAGGCACGGTCGTGCACACGCGCGTACACTGGGCCGAGGATCGCGGATAAAAGAGCGTTGATCGCAAACACACGCCACTTAGCCTGGTAGCGAGATAAAATAAAACGTTCATAAAATGTGGGTGGTGGCGGTATAATACCATCGCGTGCTCTGGCGCGCAAGCTTCATTAGTCGTATTTATCAGCGCCAGGAAAGGCGATTCGCAAATATATTCTCTTTATGTTTGAGCGATCCTAACGCGAACGCGCGGCCCCGTAAGTTATCGTGTTGCGGAAACGACTTTATTAAAGCGAGGTACATAAACCAAGTAAATAGCATTCCTTTAGCGTGCCCCGCGTCCCCTTTGATTTTTCATGGCCTTTCGAGAACTGCCGAGAAGATGAGTTATGAAGAAACGAACGACGATTCTACGCACGCGTGTATATCCCCGTCACTGCTGCAAATACTCGACACTTATTTATACGTACAACTCAAGCGTACCCAATACTCTGCGACGTGATATTTCGAAAATGCGGATGTATGAAAACTGTGATTCTCTTTTTGAAGGCTTTCGGGATATATATTCTCTGTAATATACGTTTGACCATCGCCAGTTTTTTATGATTGCAATGTAATTTATATTTTTCGACGCTCACGCGGAATGTCTATAAACTTTGAAATGCAATGACTCTGCATTGCGAAATTATAACGTGAAATCTAGTCTAGGGCACAGGCAAACGTTAGGGCTCTGCAAGAGAAGATTTGTATAACGCAATACTTCGTAGAAACCGGTGCTCATAGAAACGTTTATGGAGCAAATTTTCAAATTTCTTTCGCGAGTTGACACTTTGCCCAAAGAAAACACAAAGAAAACAAAGAAAAGATTATTTTTAGAAAAGTGACACATTTATTTCTTCAAGTATATAAATGGCTTGAAGGGAGCATTTAATTTTCTACTGTTCTGAAAAAAAGCCTCCTCGTTAAAATTTCTTTCATGAATCCACGTAATTCCGTAATAAAAAAAGGAAGAAACTCACAAGCGACACCAGCATCATGGATTTCGAAATCAAATCTACAGCGCGAGGCGTGCAAAGCAAAGAGGCAATTGCACGTTAGCAGCGAGATAATCGTACGAGTCGTGTCGTGTCGATTAAAGATAGCTCGCAAGCGTCAAAGTTATCTTTGCCAGTGTATCGGAGGCAGAGAGATGTTACTCGCCGGCATCCTCTCGATAAACGATCTACACGCAGAGGTTTAAAGCAGCAGCGTACGAGCCGGTGCCAATTCCCCGCGGGGGCCAGAGAGAACTGGGTGCATGGTCAGAGCCGGGTTTGCTGGCAAAACGATTTTCGAAACAAATCCCCCTGGAGCCTGGCCAAGCAGTTGTGTATTTGCATTTGCCAACGGGAGAGAATGGAGTTTGATCGACGCGGATTAGCTGCTCGTTGCTGCTGTTTTCTCGTTCTTGCTGCTTGCCACGCGCATGCATGCAGCCCGCCTGCTACGACCAGCACCGTTCGCAGCAACCGCTAGGCGAAAAGCTGCCTGGTTGCTGTTGTGCAGCGATGGCAGAGGGGAAGGAGAAGGACGGGAGACGGGGATAACACCGCGCCTTCAATTTTCGTCCTCGCTTCGTCGTGTCTATTAATAATATGTTGGACAGAATACTTGCAAAACTTGGTCGGGCTGTGCTCGTCAGCAAACAATCAATTTTCTTATTCCCTGACAATTCCTCCAACATCGCTTGTTTACTTCAGAGCTGTTTGTGATATACTACTGGATGAATTACACATATCATCTGTAAAAAAATAATTGCCTCGGAACTTAGTGGACCGGGGTGTAGTGCTATCGGCCACAACTATCGCTCTCTCTCTCTCTCTCTCTCTATCTCTCTCTTCAAACAACAATAGAACAAACGCTGCCTACATACATAAACGGCGGAACGGACAAATGCCTCGCTGTCGACAGTTAGTCTCGTGCGATCGATTTTCCTAAGTAAACGGAAAACGCGATTGTTTCCAAGCGCTTCCCCAGGCGCACGTGCGGTCCTCCAGAAGCAACCACAAATTGTTTACCAAAGACGATGCGTCTGTGTGCCAGGCCGCTGCACAGCTCTTGTCCCATCTATATTTTCGCCACTGTCAGTCGACGTGTCATATCGTTAGTCTGAAAATGTCTAACGTCAAAGCGCTGATGCGTTGCGTGCTTATCGCACGAAAAGCCACTACGCAGTACGTTGGCGCGTATACAATTCGACGAGTGGGCAAAGACGCGCGCTAAAAGCAAAACAAGAGTGCTGCAGTATAGACTCCAATTAGCGAACGCGCGTGTTTTTCTTCTATGAGTTCAGCAAGTAGACAAAACGTTACCTTTTGTATGCTACGTGGACGTTCTCTTTGTTACAATGGCTCATTTATCCCTCGAGCTCATTTGTCCTTTTTTCCAGAAAAGACAGAAAAAAAATAATCTATCTATTAATCGTATCATCCTCATCACGTGCCCCATCAACCAAAAACATATTAGTTTTATTTTATCTCTGGTTTTATCGGTTAAAACACAATATCTTGCTTTGTGCTTTTGATAAACTGTAATAAAAAAAATAATGCGTATGAAACTTGATTAACTCGATAATTTACATGTTATTTCAAAGTAACAATTTTGTGTATTAAAATATTCACAATTAACAATAACAAAATAATCTGGCGATCGAATTCCAATAATAATTGTGACCTTCCAAAAAAGTGCTGTGGACCGTAAGAATTAATTGCAAAATAACATCGTTACTTTTATCATAAAAGCTCTACTTTATACAGAGTAATTAATCTAACAAAGCAAAAAGGTTAAAGCCTTGTAAACAAAATCACAAAATCCGATATATGCTTCCGTCATTTGATGCGTTTTATTTGTCAGCGGGCTCATGCTTTAATTAGACGAGCGTCAAGTGGAGGGTCGCGCGAGGTAAAAAAAAGAGGGAGAATAGGAGATGTATTAGCCACGGCTAATTGGTCGCGCAGGGGGGAAGGGGTCTCCCCCAAAAAACTCACGTCGGCCAATTAGCCACCCCGGGGAATCCCGTCGACGGCGCCATTAATACAGGCGCCTGCACTCGCGCAAGTTTCCAAAATCCGCACGGCGTCGGCAGCGATGCCGCAGTTGAATGGAGCTACTTTATCATCTGGCTGAATTATTCGCGCGAGGCGCTGGAAAAACTTTGCTTGTAGTGTTCCTTTTACTCGTATTTATAATTACTCACACTCTCTAATCGAATTTCGAGTCTAAATGAATAATGCTCGTAAACTAATTAATGAACCGTGATTGGCAAAAGAATCGTGCACGTCTGATCATATATACAGCTGTACTACTAGCTGAAACGTGCACAATAAATTTCGCGTGGTATCACATACACGCTTATACGCAAGGTTTCTCGCTAAAAACATGCATCGTCGAACTAAGAACTTGTAAAGCAAAGCGGATGTCCGTTATTCGGAGAAACGTACAATCCAATTAAACTCGAGGCAAGCATCCGAGGCTCTTTAGAATCGATGCACTCACCTCGTGTGTCACCCTTTACTGCGAGTCCGAGCGAACATACATCGGATGCATCTCCTCTCTTGCATTTTTCGTTTCTTTTTCTTTATCTTTTTACACTCTTCTACGTGACGTACGTAATAAACATGTCATTTATTTTACTCTTGCGCGTTAAGTACTTTAAAAGCAATCGTTTGCTAAATTAAACTGGAAGTTGTCTATCTATCGCTCTGATCGCAAATATCACGTTTGTTCAGTTGTTGATTTCCATTCGATTAACTACGTAATAAATTTAAAAATCCAGAGTAAATGAATTGATTGCTTCCGCTTTGAAGTAAAAGCAATGAAGTTGTTCCAACAAAATCGATTAATCGAAATGTTGCAAAACAGCAGCTTCGCGTTTATTGTTATTTTCTATGAACAAGTGGAATTGCATACTCAACAACAGCGTGCAATACATTTCTTAATATCATTAATATATGACATAGATATTTCATTAACTAAGCGAAAATTTATTATTTGTTACAGGTAAGCAATCACAGTCTTGCATTATACATGGGGTTATATCGTAATACGGATGTTCAACCAACCATTAATGTGAGTTCAAATTTAGTAATTCACAACGCGCAAGTTTGTAAATTAGCGTTGCAAGCTTGCGCTGTGAGATGGTTAAACGTAACAATTGTTGAATCAACGGTAGACTGCGAGATATACATTGACTTTCGTAGTTTTCTATAGCATCATTAGTCATTGACCAGCCGAAAAACAGATAAGAGCATGAAAATAAGATTGTGAAAAACCGTGAAACTCGATTGGCAAGTGTAAAATTATCTCAATTCAATTGAAAAATGCAGGTTCACTTGTTATTCGGTATCAGAGTTCGAAACAGTCTCCAGCCCTCGAGTAGCCTTTCTACAGGTGCGGTAGTAATGTGGGTTAATCAAAACTTGCCTAATAAACATCCCTGACATGCAGCATAGTTTCAATTTGGCGTAAAAGTAATAATCGGTGGTACGCGCCGCGTGGAAGCAGCAAAGGCGGCAAAATCTGGGGCGCGCTTGCGCGCGCGAAAGACAGGGAGCGAGAGAGGGGGGAGGACTGTTTTTGCCGTTACCGCTCTGAGGGTAACACCCTGCTCCAACTATACGAATAGTCAGTCGTGTCTCGGCCGGCCTACACGTATCAACATCCTGCGTGTAGTGCGCGCACCGTGGTGTTGGTTAAAGCGTGTGCTCGTTTCATAATGTGTGATGCCTTGTGTAATAATTAATTGTTGGTGAAAGTGTGATTGAAAGGAAATAAATTAGTGTCGACGAGCAGCATATTGTAAGCTATAGTATAGAAATTCCGTAGGGATACAGAGGTTTTCGACTCGGCAAGCGTGGCTCGCTGATTAATTTTCGTAGGCTGCCTTAAAAAGGAATGTAGATGTATCTGCGCGTTGGCTTTTGAAGAGTTGGAAATTTTATTCGTTGTAGACACCTTCACGCTGCTTTCTATTTGCATAGTTCGTGCCTTTTTCGTTTCTTTTCTCTCTTCCTTTTTCGACTACTCGACCTACGAGTAGCTTGGTTGACTATTTGTCTGAAGATTTTAACGTTGACTTTTAAAATATTATCTAACGTGTGACTGTGTCAATTTTATTTTAAAACAGCGTTGGTTTAATTTTTATAACATTAAAAAAAATTTTCAGACGATCCGCCATTTCATTTTTTAGTTTTTAAGTTTTAGTGACAGAAAGATAACGCACGACATAATTGCATCCAATGAAGATTTATACGACCTCGTGCCGACAAATTACCTTCAATAAATCTCTTTTGAAAGAAGGCTCTTCTTTTGTATTATGATAATGAGAAAAATAACGTATCTCATTTTATTTGGTTATATGATGCTGGTCCTCCTTCCTAGCTTTTTTTTTATCTTAATTTGCTAAGTCGTAAAAAAATTCGATGGGAATAAAAAAAAAAACAGAAAGTAGAAAAAACTAGTTAAACTGACCAAGGAATGAAGCTACGTGTTGAGAAATTTGAATTTTCCAGTCGCGCACCCGTTTCTCCTTTCGGTAGAATGAAATTCGTTTTTTATCCGGAAATAAGCTATTTTAGTCAGTCCTCGTACTTTTTTCTATTAAAGTCGTATAATCGATTTTATCTGCTTGTTTGAATATCATTCCTCATTATGTAAACCAAATTCTTAATTTCTTATCTGCGCGTTTCACGCAGCTATTTCAAGCGAGATAATGTTACTATCTCCCTTACTAAGAGTGTGTGTGAGAGAGAGAGAGAGAGAGAGAGAGAGAGAGGAAATTGAAAGTGGAGACGACTTTTGTATCAGAGAGAATTAGACTATATGTGTTGTGCATCGAGGTACCACGCAAAAGTACATTCTCGAGTTGGCTATGATTTCGCGTTGACTTTCATTTCACCGTCGCCGTTTTTAAGCCCCAACTCTCATCAGAAGTTTTAGTAGGCCTCACACACTTCGTCGTTGAAACGGTACGCTGCTAATGAAAATTTATATAGCCCTTTGTTTGCATATTGCAATTTAAAAAATGTATTGAAGCTTGAGAAACCGCACTTGGCAGCACTATATCTCGATTTGTTTTTTTTTTTTTCAAAGAAAAGAATAATTTTAATTAACACTAAATGGGATTTTCTTTCACTTAGTCCTATCAGTACAATTTTCTAGGAGCAAAATTTGCGTTTTCTAAAAAAAGAATACATTTGAAAATAATAATGAACAAGTTAGAGATCGGAAATTTTCTCGTCACACAAACTTCATCAATAAGAAGTATGGAAGTGTGAGCGATAAATTTTTTTTTCTCTCTATCCATTCAACCTATACCTTTCTCATATCACTTGTCTAAAAGACGCCCGGCAATAAAGAGTTCACCGAAGAAATCGAGAAGAGAAACTTTTGCTCGAAAGAGAACAAAAAAACGCAGCGTATACACGACTTGTATGTATACGCGGCAGAGACTTGCAAGATAAAAAGAGACGCACTATTTGTAGGAAGTAAAAGAAGCACAAGAAGTAAAAGCTTTTTCTCTCAACTGTAATGAGTCGAAACGCTCGAGTTTATCAAGTAGTTGGGGTATTCGAGGAGTAAGAGAGAAAAAAGTAAAGGTAGAAGTGAAACGAGCTTTTCTTTTCTTTATTTTTCGTCGCACGCGCTACTCTTGTCGAACGATTTCCAATTTGCACGGTTAGCTGTAAATCAGTGGAGTCGCGCGCGCATTGGAAAGAGTTGGCGGCTGCTGCTGCTGCTGCTGTTGTGTGCTAGCGCTCGGAGCCTAGGATTTATCGGGAGGATACAGGCAGAGACAATAAAGCGATGATTTAAGATTTTTCAAAGATTAGCCTTTTCAGATTACTTTCATAAATTATCCCCGGCATACGATTCAACGTAAATAGTTCACTGTCGATTCGAGCTGCCTTACTCTTTTACAACTAGTAGTACGAAGCACGAATAGTCAGACTTAGCGCATATGTGCTCGTGAAATTGATTTTTTATCACCACTCTATTGAATTATTTCTTTTGCATGTACTTCGAACTAGTTATTCAAATAAAATGTGAAGATGTCTTTTTATTTCTCGGCACTGATGATTATTCAGGACAAGATATCCCGCGGTAGTACAATACGCTAATGACTGAGCTGATTACGTTAATTAGAATGTAAAAAGATCGTGCTTGCGGGTAGAGCGGGTCGACGGCAGAAAAAGCCACAATATCGCGCTAATGACCAGGACAATTTGGAAACATTAGAATAATCGAGAGAGAGAGAGAGAGAAGGTAGTGGGGGCAGAGAGATCACAACACTGCAAGAGAGTATATAGCATAAACGCGCTCGCATATCGTCAGCCGGGCGAACAAGCGCGCGATAAGCCGAGAACAGGACTATCTCGATTTGCATCACGTCGCTCTCGTCACATTGCCATTTCCGATTTGCATCTCCGCCGCGCCCCACGGGGACACACACACATACGCGCGCGCAGCGTTTTAAAGCTTTTCTTTTCTTTTTTCTATGACTTTGCCGCATGCCCGAATAAATTAGCATTAAAGCACTGTAATGCGTAACGATCTCGCTGCCTTTATTTTATTTTATTTTATTTTATTTTTTTTGGTCCACCTTCTCTCTCCTTTATTTTTTGCTTTCGGACGTTGTGGCCAACTTTACGATCGACTGCAATTGCTCGACGGTGGAAGTGACGTCTCACGAGGAAAGGAAGAGTAGAAAAACACCACTCTGCACGTGCACGCGTGCCTGTGTGTGTATCTTTGAAGAATAAAGCTTTCGAATACGATTCACGATTTATCGCTTATTTGCCAAAGCTTAAAGTTTGTACTGCATTCTTTCTCGATGTTTTTCGCATGGGCGTGTGTAGACCACCGCCCGCCGTGTATCAAGAATCTAAAATGAAAGTTGAAATGTTTTCTTTGTTGTTCCGCGAGAAAAATATCAAACGGGAAACCACCCCCTGAGAAACAGAGAACCAAAATGCACAGTCGTACTTACAGCGCACAGGTGCGCGCAACGGAACGAGTTTACGAGCATTCGTTGGTTGTTTCGTTTTTTTCTTCTCGTGCACCGCCGAGGGCACTTTGTCGATGATACCAGAGAGCGTATCCGAATGAATCATTCCTTTCATTTCCTTCTCTCTTTTTTTGAGCACTTCTTTTCCCCCTCGCTCTCGCTTTGCCAATGGCCTCATTCGCAGATGTATAAAACTAGTCGGGTTATTTAGAGCTGTCTCTCTCGTTTTTTACGCCACTTGCTTTTTTCGCTGATCTCTAGTTGTTTGAATTGAAGATTCATGCATTGAAGAGATTTACCTAAAACACGAGTCAATCGAGTCGACAACTTATCGAATTATTTTTTCCGTAAGAGGCATTCTTTCATTGGCAAATTGCGATAAAAAAGAAAGGTTTGAAATGTCGCCAAGTCTCGTCGGATTACTTTGGGATTTGTATAAAGAAAGCGAAGCTGGGACTCGAACTCATCGACCAATTAGGTAAATAAATACTGGCGCTCAGCGCACAGAAAAAAGACAGAGAGGGAATGAGGACGCTACGTATTTATTCGGACGGCACTCTTTGCCTACTTGATCCGGATCCCAGAGCGAAAGGGATGAACTTTCCGAAGCGCTCGTGCGAGTGTTTATTTTTTCCTCTAGGCCCTTTTCTGCTCGACTACTTTTTCACCTCGCGTTTGAAAATGCTGCTGCTGGCTTGAACTGCTTCCGAAGCTTTCGTGGATTTTTTAGGTATCGAGCCAATGTCTGCTAATTTTGATTAGATTAATTAAGGCTTCTGTCTCTGCCAAAAAAGGATTTGTTTTCAGCGGTGTGATTACTTTAGGATCTTGAAATTAAGTTCTTTTTTTCGAGATTCTATTACGTGAAGTAACATCAATAAGTTAAGAGTATTATTTAACGTTAATATATTGTTTGCAGTATTCACAACGAGTTTACCAAGAAAATATTAGTTTGACAATGAATCAATAATTACGAACGAAAAAATTATCATTCGAGTTGAAAGTCGGCAATAGCAAAGAGAGATTGTACCTCGCGAGAGAGAAAAAAACCACCCGCAATAGCCTGATTAAGCGAGCGCAGAAATCGCTTGAGCGCTTGTCCGAGCGAAAAGAAATGCCCAGCTGCATCTTTTTATCTCATCGGTTCCTTAGCTTACTTTTTATTTGTCCGTCACAGATAAGCTCGAATGAGGTCTTCCCGTAGCAGGGGACATCTAATTGAAAAAGAAAAAAAGCATCAAGTGAGTGAGTCTCTGGGATGCACGTTTATAATGCAGTTGAAGAGGTGGAACCAGAGCTGATTTCGATTGCTTACGCAAAGATGGATTATCGTCTTTTACGCTTTGACGATTTTTCTCCTCATCGTTCTTTTATGAAAGAGTACTGTTCAAAGACATAAAGCTTGCTTCTAAAGATTGCTTCATTTTAACAAATGTTGTTTAACTTTCTTGTCGTTATTCGAAACTTATATCGATAAAGCATGAGGTTGTGATAAATTGTTAACTCACGAAGGAACTTTGTTACGTACTATTATTTTCATAGAACCGAGCAACCTGCTGAACAGTGCTTTACAGTAATCCAGTGTTAAAACACGCGAAATCCATAAAGGGTTTCCATCACGCGAAAAGCTTTCAAAATCAAATCTCGTAATATTCCTCCAATTTTAGTTACTTGTCAGTCGGCAACTAGCCGTAAGGCTAATGTGACCGAGTATCGCGCTTTATTTTTCACTTTTTTTCGGCGGATATATAGGCGCGGAGAAAATGTTTCGAATGATCGAGTCGACAATTGCGGCGCAGCGGTGGTGGCAATAGAAAAAAGAGAAGTTAAAAAAAAAAAGATGATGAACCGGCCAACTGTCGAAATGGAAAAAATTTTTCTGCCTCCCTCAATGCTAGGAGCTGCACTTACGCCGCAGTTTCAAACCGTCTATCAAAATGTTCCGATCGATCCCTTTTTTATTATTTTTCGCTTGCAAGTCCAGTCACGGAATAGTCATCGGTTGCTTTCCCTCCTGGAAATTTATGGAGCGCAACTTGCACACAAGAAGTGCGTACGGAAGTGCTTTGAATCTCTTAACTTTATTGTTGTCATTGGTGATTTAAGATCTGCAATTCAACCAACTTCTCTTTCGGAATATTTTTCAGAAAACTATCAATTTCCACAGATATACTGAAAGCACGTCCATTACTTTAGCGAACTCGTAAATAAAATTATCCTCTCTGTTCTCTACACTTGATTTGCCATACAGTCGCGTTATCTTTTCATGGGAAAAAAGAATTGAAAACAATCTGGAGCTCATTTTGATATGAAAAGCTTACTAGATGGCTTCTTATATCGTCAACTATAAAAGTTATTGAAAATCTGCACGAGCAGAAAGTATTACACGTAAAGAATCAAGTGAAATCGCATTCGAAGCTTATTATTTTTCATTCGATAAGTTTTTAATATTTTTGCCCTTCTAGACAAATATTTCAAGAGAGATTCTGAGAATTTAAACTCCCTTATGCAATTACCCAAAAAGAGAATTACCGGAAAGTTGCAAAGTCCATCCGAGTAGCACACGTGTACAAATAAAATAAAAACAAGAGAAAGCAAGGGAAGGAGGTCGATAGAACAACTTTGCCAAAGGCAACAACGCCATGGATATAGCCATGAGAGAGCATGTTTATTTAACGACGAATCGATATGACTCTATCAATTCAGAGAGAAAGCGTTTGCCTGTAAAAACAGCTTCTCCACTACCCTCTCCTCTAAATATACCTTTCCGTTCTGCCAGCGACAACGTCTTGCAAGTATAATGAGAGTCACGAGTCTCGAGAGCTTGTTAATTGCGATATGTAAGTATGCACAAAGTGAATTCATGACGGTAAACACTTTTGCCTTTGCTGTGTACTTTCGGTAATATTTGACGGTAAATTCACGGACACGTTCAAATATGTTCGTTTCTAATTGAAAATGTAACGAAACATTACTAGAAGAAGCCGCCAGCAATTTAAATAAGTTTGGACGTGAATTATAATATGAAAAAAATACCTATCGTTTGGATTAAATTACAAATTAACTCGGATAGCTATCCGCGTAATGAAGACAAGCAAAAGGAATGAAAATTTTTACAGCAGGGGCAGTAATAAGGAAATTAAAAGAAGGGTTGACGGGTAGAACAAAAGAAACTAAGAAAATACTCAATAAACTCGAAGAGTCGAGAGTCGAGTACTTGCCTCTGCAGGATTATTAATCGTGGTCTGAAAAGTTTTCCAGCTTAATAACAGCGACAGCGAGAGAGAAGCTCTCGATTCACAATTTCCCATGACATTATGCCGGCAAAAGAGCGAGAGGGGCAAAAGCACTTGAGTTCGCCTTTGTGCTTATCTCCGCGAGGAAACAATCTATCGGGAATGGATAATTTGTAAGTCGGTTACTCGACAAATATTTGAAAACTCTCCGTCGCGCGTTTCTTTCCGTATTAATGAAGTTGAAAATTAACTGCCGAGATTTTTCTTTCTCTCTCTTGAAATTTTTTTTATTCGCGACAGATCAAAAATTTTCTCTCCTTTATTAGTTCTCTTTGCGCAAAAACTACCGTCGTGCACTTATTCTCAAGCAAATCGATTGATTTAATTAACGAACTTTACCGCGGATCGTCAATTGTTTTCTGATAGGTTGTGCCTAACGATTTTCGCTTCGTTAAAATTCTATATGACCTATTTGATAAGCTTTTGCCGTCGACTTGTTTAATCGTGCAGATATTAAACAAAGCACTTAGGTTAGTAATTAAAAGAGTAAAAACACTATTTTTTTTGCCGTTATCGGCTGAAATTTAATCCGGTGTGCACGTATAACCGACAATCAGCATGTGTGCATACGAGATCCTTATCCGCGGCTCGTTAAAACAAAACATAGGATTCCATGTGCGAAGCAATATATGCGGCAAAAATGGAAAAGCACGGCACTTAACTGGTTTGCGCTAGTGCATTCGAGTCACGCGTCTATTTTCTTCGTCCCCCATTGGCTTCCTTTCATTAACGCTCTTTCAATTTTTTTTCTATTGCGGTACGTTATGGAAGAGCTCTCTCTCTCTCTCTCTTTTAATAAAACTTGCGATAACATTTCAGTCATTTTGCACACCGTAAAATAGTGGTACCATTTTTTTATCTTTTTTTTAGGATTCGCACTCTCGTTATCCAGCAGCTTTTAAACTTTCGAGACTAAGGCCGCTGGCGCCACGATACAAGCGCTCATCGCTAACTAAAA
Organism: Phymastichus coffea; assembly: GCF_024137745.1. NCBI lineage: Eukaryota > Metazoa > Arthropoda > Insecta > Hymenoptera > Eulophidae > Phymastichus > Phymastichus coffea. Next base: position 344,974 of record NW_026706940.1, on the reverse strand, counting down.
AAGTTGTAAACGAAGCTCGCACTCACTCTCTTTGGAGGAAGTTGGGGTCGAGCTAGCTGCGCGCAAGTTTTCCAGAAAAATCCGTAAAACGTTGAGCATGTTGTTAAAATTTTAACTGAACTGCTCGCTCCCCTCTCGCTTCTTCTTTTCCTGTACGTTGAGCTTTACTCAACTTCGTGTTTTATTTATTATTCACGATTATGTCAACATCGCTTTAGTGTGATTGGACATAACGAAAGTAATTCACTACAACACAGTTATATGTTTAGTCCTTCAGCGCGAAGATGATCCGATTATACAGAACGGAACGTCGTCAAATGTACTATTCAGCGACTTTAGCTAAGATTGAAATTACTTAGGTTCCTTGAAAATGAATAAAAAAATAATTCAACATCAAAAATGTAACTTTACCAGGACACATCATAATTCTTCAAAAATATACTCTGCTCCATAGAAACTTAACACCTTTGAGTATGAAAAAAAACCTGTCCAAGTTTGAAGTTAGTCAGAGCAAGCGGGTGCCATGTTAAATCATTACTACAGAGGGAAATATACCACAAGGCCCCTAGTATATAGCGAACCCATTACCGGTTCTCATTGTCGAGGCGCTACCGCAGATGGGCGCCCGTTTTGTGTCATGGCCAACCTCCTGGCAGTCGTTACACCAAACCACTCCTTCCTCACTTTGGCGATCTTCGAAAGAGAGAGAGAGAGAGAGAGAAAGAGAGAGAGAGAGAGAGAGAGAGAGAGAGAGAGAGAGAGAGAGAGCGAAACTGTCCTCCGAGATTTGCACCAACGAAGACACAATGGAGATTCAAGTTCGCTGCTGCAATGTTTCCTTCGTCAATGTTCGCTGTTTCAATATACTTTGATCGCACGACAACTGACAAATTAAATTAGTAAATCAATTTTCCAAGAAAAAAATTTAGTTTCCTATTTGAAAAATCCGATGATGCTTACCTCTCTGGTACATATTCAACTTCTCGATCGTTTTTACGCAGGCGTTCCTGAAAAAACAAACAAATCTTTTGGTCGTGACGAAGCTATAAATCCCAGTTTGAATTATCCAGTCGTCGAGCAATAAAATACGAGATAAGCGGGCAACACGGAGTAAATTTAAAAGTCCAACCTTTGTTACTAGTAAATTTCCCAAGGTAATTTGTTTGTTCGTTGCATAGCACCGGGTATGTAACAGAGTAGACGCGACGTGGGAGCAATGTCATCGGTAAACACTCGTGGGCATATGCGAATCAACCGTGCACGCAGCAGCCGGCAGCAGCATCGTAGCCGTGCAAACACTATCGGCCTTAATGAAATTTCGAGATAGGCTCGCGCGCACAATTGCCTGCTCCACCCAAGTGCACGTAAAATCTCAGCCTAACAATATCGAATGATGCGTCGACAAACCCGTAGCGCGTACAATTATTTTGCGAAAGTTCGAGGAAGGGCTGCGACACACACACGCACACATACACAAGCTCGCGCGCGCATCATCGATTCCTGTCGCGCCAGCAAAATGCAGAAAGCTCGAGTCGGCAGGCACAGTTTGTCAGCTAGGGCGCATGCAATTGCTTCGCTCTGCAGGACGAAGCAGCTCGCGCCGACCGTACGGTCATCTCTCTGCACGCTTTGTTCCATCTCCCGCGCACGCCACGCTCGCAGAGTAACATCTCGAGAATCTACGCGTACGCCGTCGCTACACCGTCATAACGCTATCTCAGACGGACGTGATTGTTTGCCTCGCGTGCTCTCCGGCATCCCGCAGACGTCTAATTTACAACTGTACCCAAACTACATACATACCTATTACAAACATTATGTGCGGGCTATATGCTGTTCTCGTGCTTGTCGCATTGTGTTTATCTGTGTTATTTCGTTATCTCGTTTAATTGGAAATTCATTGGAAATTTCCGATGCTTAAATTATTCAAAAGCTATGCGTTGATGAACGTTGACCCGCACAATTTGTCGATAATGGAGAAACACGCGTCATTATTAATTATTTTGAAGTAATTACCAGCGTATTTTAATAACAAGATAAGGCCTTGATGGATTTGGTAATGGGATAATTGTATAAAATTACGCTATAGAATAATTAAACACAATTATAAAAAAAGCAGTAATATAAATAGTTTGTTTAAATTACTGCACGGATATACTTTGAAGCAAGGAAATATATTTGAAATAAACATTGGAATAAACGTTTAGAATATCGTTCAATTACATACTGAATATTCGACCGTATATTTTGTAAACACAAAGAATATTACCTGCAATGTGAATTTAATGAATTTGGTCAGTACACAATCGAATTTTCCATCGTAACGTTATAAATATATATATATATATTGACAGTAAGATCAGCGTATAATAAATAATTTCAAAAAAAAATCCGTGCGAACAAATAGGGCAGTTCTTCTTAAATGAAGCTTCGTAAACAGGCTTCCATTCCTGAAGTTATACAAATGCACACATACGGAAGCATTAGTCGTAATTACGTGCTTACATCTTGTCGCGAGAGAGACGGAGAGGGGGGGGGGGATAACTCTTGTAGGTAAAATATTTTGAGAGTCCTCGGGAAACGGAGATAGCACAATGACAGACCTTCCAATAGCCCGACTAGTATATATACTATATAATTCAATTCCATTTACTAAATCTTCAATAGATACAATGCATATGGAAAATTCACTCGGCTGGGAAAAATGACAAATGTTTAACAAAGATCGATGATGTATAATTCAAAAACGAGTTCTACTGCTAGCACCGAAAAATCGTATAGAATGAATCATTTTTTAAATTCCCTGCGGGGAACTAACAAAAAGGCACTCATGTATAGAAGAATCCTTCTAGATATTTTACGCGAAATGGCCACAGATAAATAAATATTCTTTTATTTTTCATAAGACAAAATACAACATATGTATGATTGCAATAATCATAAATGTAAATATTTCAACTCAATATAGGCTTGCACATACAAGACTTTGGTCGAGCTATCACTGTCACGTATAAATAAATCAAGATATAAATGAAGGTATAAATAATAATGAAAATACAACAGAATATAAAGCATAGTCTGGAGATTTTCTCAGATTTTGTCAGTCATTCATAACCTTCATAAAACAAACATTCAAATATTCCACAGAGAAGTCCAGACTAAATACTACATCCCAGTTCATCATGACTAGTATATTTTTTAAATTGGTATTTAAGTCCAGTAATGTAGTCAGAATAGTTGTCACTAATAATTGTCAATTAAATCAAATTGCTTCAACAGTATCAGGTCACTGTTCATCACATTCAAAGAAGTACTTATGTACATCTTACGTACTTCTTGAAGGAGCTTAACGATGAGATGTGTCTCAGGACTAAGAGAAGAGAATTGCAGAGATGAGATTTGTAGGGCGTCTCAGTTCTCGCCTCAGTCATCCTTAATTCCGCCTGCTTCGCCATACCTGGATATCTGAATCTGTACTTAGTCAGAAGTTCAGCCAGGTAACCAGACTATCGCAGCTGTAGCACTTTGTACATGAGCAGAGCTGTAAAATAGTCCCTGCGTACTTCCACATGCAGCCATCCAAACCATATCCTGTAAGAAGAAACCAATGCACCACAAAATTATTTTACACATGAATTACTAAATCTCTGTAGTCCCTTGTGCTATTCTTTAAAGGCTTCCAAACAGATCACTGCACCGTGATCTAGATGCGACTGTACCAGTCACTAGCCTACGGTGCAGTAATTCTATAACGTACAGTACTTTCTTGATTTTTTTGAAGATCTGATGGACATGCGATTTTCACGTCAAATTAAAGTCTAACACGACTCTCAGGCTGGTAACCTCTTCACTGAATGGAATGTGGACCCTCCCATGCCACATCCGGCAAATCCGCAGCATAAATGTCATTCACATGTTCTCTTGTATCAAACATTATTACGTTGATCTTACCAGCATCGAGACGTAGGCCAGAGTCGTAGAGCCCAGGCCAACCCTAATTTAACTGCCTTAGCCAATCACTTTCGTTTATATTGGCATATAAATAGAACAACAGAGGTCCTAAGACTAGTACATTCTCTCTAGTCCATTCAGGTTGATCTTCTTCCACTTCGAGTTACCGTCCTTAGAGATTGCTATCTGGATTCGACCTTGTAAATACGAATAAATATTGATAGAAGAGCTGATCTATAGAAACCAAGGGCACAGAATTTGTGTAAAAGTTTAAAGAGTGCGATGGTGTCAAAAGTTTTGCTGAAGTCAAATAAGAGTTAGAGTGACACCCTCATCTCATCAATAGCCATGTGTATGACATCTGTAAGTTTAAGAAGTGCAATCTGCATAATATGATTAGGTCGGAAGCTCATCTATAAGGGGTCAAGTAGTTCCTCCAAGTTAAGATACTCTATGATTTGGTCATAGGTTAGTTTTTCCAAAACCTTAAATAGAAAGCAGAGCAATGTTGTCGGACAAAAGTTTGAAACTGATGATGGCGTGTTGCTCTTTTTGAAATTTATGAGCTGCAGCAGTTTCCAGACTTCAGAAAAAACACCCAGAACAAAGGAGGAGTTCATTACCGATACTATGTATCCACCAATCACCGGTAGTTTTCACGATTACCCCTTAAGTGATCCTATCTACACCAGCGACTTGCGAGGAGAAATTGTAAGAACAATGTCATTTATGGTAATAGATTTAAGACTGAAACCTTCCTCTCTCACAGTCATTATGCCCACCATCACACGTCCATATCTTCAAATGGCAAGACTGAAACCATGAATCTCTTCCTCGTTCCAGCCTGGCAAGAGACCAAGGCACCGCATTTCCTTCTGAATATTATTGCCTTCATCAAGAAAAATGTGATCTTACATACACTTACAGTAGAAAGATCATAAATGTAAATAGTAACATCAGAAACAGCATGCTTGTTGAAACTGAGCATCCATTCATTCCTGTAGTTCCTGATAACGTCATATTCGAGATACCCTGTTGCGCGGATATCTTCGGCGGTCGATATACGACCCCCACGAGGATAGAAGAGGAGTTACCTGACTATACACTACAGAACAGGTACTTTGGGATGCTGGGTTTTCTAGGATCTTGCATTGTAGATGATGCTAGCTTACTAATTTTGAATTCATTGCACATAAAAAGAACAACGCCACCTCTGTTTAGATTGCGATCTAGCGTTACTAACAGAAACCCAAGTATTCGAACGATGCTATCATCCACAATTAACCCAGACTAAGACTCAACGATCCTGAAAACATAGTAGGTGATACCACTCTGCACAGCATCGGCTTTCAATCGATGCGTGCTCATTAGCAACCCGCACTACTGAACTAGGTTCACCTATCAGCGGTGGCGAGCGTAACGGACCCATAGGCCGCGGCGAGCTTTTCGGATTGCGCCCCGCCCCTTTTCTGGTTGAATAAGATCAACGGAGTCAAGCGATACGACTGCGTACTCTACTCGCCAAGTCTATCGTTTTTTTTAATTCTACCCATTTGCCATTGTTACCTGTAATTTCCTGGCTGCAGGTTTATTTGCTGGGGTTGTAGCGCCACGAGTTGGTAGACTTCCCCGCGACAATTTTTGCATGGGCTATCCTTCTTATTTCCAGATGACTCAGAGTAGCATGGTCTTTGGTACATTAATCAAAGCTTCAGCTTTCTCAAAGAGCTTTCACCACAGGCGACTTATTTGGAGTCACTCATTCTGCCTTTGGCAGAAATTTGAAATGCTGCCTTGTTAGCATAACAGATCAGTGCGCAGTCGTAGCCAGAGGCACAAATGCAGAGTAGCCATACACCACCCCGCTAATTCCGCAATTTCAAATCTCTCATAATCTTTTCCGAGTTGCCCAGTAAAGCAGTGAAGCACGGTATATCTGGCATCGAAAAAGGTCTTGCAGTAAATGCTCCTAGCACTTGGAGCCTACGGGTGGCACGTTCATCTGCAACACAAAAAACTCACGCAGAGATGTTGAGAACGGAATTTGGAGCTTCAAACGATGGAGCGACGTTGCACACAATCATCCACTACTACTTACCGAGAGGGAGGGGGGGAAAAAGAATTGCCTTCATTCGGAATGCAGAGCACTCGCGTTGGTTATACTATGCATTTAAATTAGCTTTGATAAACGTTTGCTGAACTCTTTTTAACATTTTTTTTATTCGATTTGTTTAGTTTTTTTTTTCAATCGCGTCATTTGCAAATCAAACATTCACGCAATAAGATGATATAATTGACTGCCATAAAAACATCGCAAAACAAGTAAATCGAATCAGTATATAGTCAGCCAAAGGCAAATATATAAATCCCATGAAATCCATACCGGAGATAGTCGTTATATAATAAGTATATATTGCAATGAGTGAATTATGCATATGAATGAGCTGGGCTATGGCGATGTGTCTGTTGGATCGCTTCCAGATCTTAACGTACCGATAGGCATCATTTAAGCAACAAGTACCATCGCGTATACCAATATTCTCGTACCTTGTGCGCGATATTAATGTGACGATGTGATCTAATGAGAACATAATCACGGCATTAACTTATGTCGACATGCCATTTTCGTAAAATAACACTAGTAGGTGTTTCACTGAATGCATAATGCAACTTTCTTGCCACTGATGTAGTTTTGCAAAAAGTAATGACTTTTATTACGTTTAATAATGTACTCTTTGATATTTGAACATATTTATAGCACGTGTAAATTGACAACCCAAGCGAAACTGATGGTGTCGAACAAATGCTATGGTCTTGTTAATTTCGTGGCCACCGGTTGTTTAACTATTTTTTTACACGGACAAAAACTGCCCAGTTTCAAAGCCGAACGAAATGTTCAAATAAAACTACATTGGAATAAATGTTAATGTTGTGTTGAATCAGTATTATTCGTATATTACGTATAGTCAAATTTCTGCTTTGTTGCGAACTTGGATTTCACTGTACCAATACTAATTTGATACTAATAACATAATGAAAAGAATATAAATAAATTGTCTGTCTGCTTTCATTAGGATTGGATCCTCGGATATTTCAATAATTATGATGATCGGCTGATCTTCGTACAGCAGATACTCATTAAAAATTGAACAATTTCGAACTACACCGCGACGTATTGGGCATATATTTAACACTACAAAATGGATATGTCGACCTAATCGTAACCAAACCACTCATTTGTTATTGAGATCCATATTGAATAATTCAATCAGCCAATAAGTTTTAATGACGTGCCAGTTACCGTAGTTTGAAAGAACGCTTCAGATTAAAAATTACGCAGCTTCATAAAGTCACTGCGCCAAGCGAGGGTGAGGCGGCAATCAGCCGTGAAATTTGAGTGATAACTCGAGAAACATCAGTGTGTACCTAAGCGATGAGGTCTCGGGACGCAGCTGAATGCGAAGTCGTCCTTCGTTTTTCCATCCAAGCAACAAACTTGCGTCCGGTAGCTTTTAGCATTCACGGCAGTCACTTGCTAGTTTTCATCGAGCGGAAAGAAAAAACGAACTCATTTGCAGGCTTGTGCTTCGCGAGAAATTCGGTGCATGCTCATATTATCCCTAGTACTTTTTCTTTTATTTATTTATTTATTTATTTATTTATTTGAAACCGTAATCAACGCAATGTTTTTAATTAAAACTTCAACCGAATCGGCAGCGAATATTGGTTCGCCTGATCAGAGAGTATTTTCGTGCAAAAAATCTAGAGAAGTGAAAAATTGTGCGTCGACTCTAATAAAAGCAATGAGAAACAATTGTAAGCTCATCAGCCGAGCTGTGAATCGCATACGTAACGCGTGCTTCACAATACACGCCAGGTACGGAATTCCGACGCATTTAATTGAAAAATTCAAAAGGGCTGAGCGAATGCTGGAACGTTGGAATTTTAGCCATTCGAATAAAGAGCAAGTCTCTCTCTCTCTCTCTCTCTCTCTCTCTCTCTCTCTCTCTCTCTCTCTCTCTCTCTCTCTCTCACTCACTCACACTGGCGAAAAATTCTGCTCGTTCGCTCGGGAAATGAATTTTTTTATAGCTACGTAAGCCCTCATACTTCCCAAAAATCCTATTTGAAAACAATAAGTCCTGCCATATATGAGAAAAAAATTCAATATTCTCTCTCAACGCGCGTGATCTCCGTTGTTCTGGGTCTATCAATTACCATAGCTTCAGTGCAAAATTAATGTGTCGTGTAGAAAAACTTCAACACGCCAAATGAAGCGACATACAAAAATGGCTGGGCCGCGTGAGCGCAGCTATTAATTTTAATCTCGTCGAATGCAAGCATTTTCGGTCGCTGGCGAGTAACCGTGGCTTGCATCGTTTTTCTCCTATTTCTCACGTGGAATAAAAAAGAATATAAAACTCCATCGCGTTTTTCTTCTCGGCCGCGGTAGCAAAAAACGCACGATCATAAGCAAAAAAAGAAATTCGTACCTGCGCTCTTGTTTGTTTATTATTAAAAATTTGTTGATAGATTAAATTCGCGCTTTTAATTAAAAGTTCAGATTGGACCACAGTAGACACACCTACCGGTATTGATATATTACGTTGTCAATGTTTGGTCAACACTGCATCTAAAAGAATTCAATTTAATAGTTTCGTTTTTCGACAATTTTCGTTTACACGTAAAAAACAAAACAAATTATTTGTTCCAACTTACTTAAAGGGCGAAGTGAAAGTTATCAATAGTAAAACGAGAGAATTTCAATTATTTTTGTGATAAAAGAAAAAAACAAAATTAGTTCGAATTTCTCGTTATAGCAGTAGCCGTGCAATTTTCAAACTAACTGCTACTTTTGATACATTGAGCAGCGGAATACTCGTGAAAAATTACCAACAAAAAAAAAAGCAAGAGGGAGAGAGAGAATTCGCAGCCGACGTATTTCATGGCAGAGTTGATTTTTATTCCGCAGTCCCATTGTCGGGATACGGTGCCTGTCGCCGCGTGGTTCGAAAGAGAAAGAGAGCTCGCAATTCCCAACTTGCACGGAGATTTTTTCGCCCTCGGGAGAAAGCAATTTTTGCTCGGGCGACCGGACAACTAGAGAGCCTCGCTGTGCCAAGGAAAGATTTAGAATCATTTATGGCTCGTGATTTAGCGCCCGAGAGCCTACGAAAAATGAGCTAGCCTAACTTTATTAAATGCTGTTTTATTGTAAGCTGTCGCACTTTCTTTTCTCTTTACTTTTGCGATCATGAAATTTAATCGAGGTAATTAAAATTTAATTGTTGCTATCGTTTTTTTCTATAATTCGATCAACTTACTTACGTACTTACTTACTTACTTACTTACTTACTTACTTACTTACTTACTTACTTACTTACTTACTTACTTACTTACTTACTTACTTACTTACTTACTTACTTACTTACTTACTTACTTACTTACTTACTTACTATACGTGTAGATTCTGATGATTTTGAGATCTACATTAAACAGATGTGACCGTGGTAAAAGTAACTATCGCGCTTGCACGATCGTTCTTGCACGCAATCACGTTAAGAAGGGAAGAAGCAATGAGATACAAAAAACCATTTATTTCCACATAGACGTGGAACGAGAAGAATAAAAAATATATTTCATCACTGTATGTCGCTTGTACGTATCTTACGAGTGAAAAAACTTAGAAGAGGAAAAGGGTCAAATAGAAAAAAATGTATGTGTGTGTGTGAGATAGAGAGAGAGAGAGGGATGCAAGAACGATAATGTGCACATGCGATCACGAGTACAGAAGGGCAGCCAGCTGGATGGGAGAAATCGTCATAACGGGGGTTCGCACGCCTAACACAGGCGTTGCCGAGATTATCTCGAGAGTCGCTTGCAGCTGCATTTTACTCTCGTCAACCTGACAGCAAAGTGTCTTTTTCGCGTCTTTCCTTTTCTGTAAATGGAACTATCAAATTCGCCGTGTGTCGCTTCATCCCCTTTTTATCGTTCCGTTCGAATTTTGTTCATTTCACGCCCGGAGATTATTTTTTCTGTGACATTCTTTTTTATACAGTTATACGTTCCGTTGAAGTTAGAAGATAAAATTCGATTTCACATTCCTTTAAAATTTATAGATAAGTGACTATAGTTTACTAAATAACGAGGCAGATATTGCAGCTTGAATCTATACCAAACTTAACTTTCGAAGCAGTTGTGAGTAACGACATCATACTCATCAAAACAAATCTCGTTTCCCCGATTTCAAAACCAAAGACAGCGAGAAAAACAGAAAAATTAAAGAGAAGCTACATGTAAGTTATGGCCAGCAAGCAATCTCGTTCTTTCTGACCTGGTTCGATTTTCACGTTGGACGCCGCCGGCGGCGGCTACTGCGATCAATATGCCACTTCGTTATCCGTCAAAGGACGCGGGAGAGTTCAAAGATGAGAGAAACTTGCCATGTCCTATAACGAGGTCAACGCTCTTTCTCTCTCTCTCTCTCTCTCTCTCTCTCTCTCTCTCTCTCTCTCTCTCTCTCTCTTTCTCTATAAAGCTTTTGTATAAAGAAAATTGCACCTGACATAAGTCGCGCGTTTGCTAAATGCTTTAGCTAAACTCTATCGACGCTAAGGTACACTGCACGCTCAATTTGCCGATAACTTAATGTTCCAGTCTCTCTGACTATCAAGGAGACGATATTTACGCCCTGCTGGTGTCTTTGGCCGGAGAAGGTAAAAATCACGCCAGGGTTTTTGTATTTAATGTTCACTAAAATGCCACAGGTTATCACTGATGATTATTTAGCGCGTTTTAAGCCATAAAACTGTGATCTCGAGTTTTTACAGCTCGCAGTTATTCTCTGAGCCGTTAACTTTGAGAAAGTGCTAAATAAGATAGTGGATTCGTTGAACATTTTAAAACGAAAAAAGGCATTGATCGTCGTGCCCCTCCCCTCTATCCATCGGAGTTGCAGTTAGCTAAAGAACGAGTTTTAAACCAAATATTCACGAGGGCGGACAATGCAGCGCCGTGTAATTGGGAAAGACAATGAAGGGACTCGTGGACAAACAGACACCGCTTGGAAAGCCATCGACAATTAGAGATTGGCATAAGCCTCTGGCAGTTAGGTTGCATCGCGTTGTTTGCATGCGCTAGCAGTAGCAGGGCGCCCCAGGAGAGGGGGAGAGAGAGAGAGAGAGAGATCGATGCTAATCGAGAGAGGGCGCGGCGCCTCGGAATTAACATGTTCGAAGCGCGCATCCGTCACGCGTCGATTCGTTTTGCCCGCGCATCGATCCCTGCAAGCGATACAGCTGCTTTGCCAAAATCTATTATTCATTCGTCGCGATAGCTGCGCGCGCTCTTCCTCACTTTCCCTTCATCCTTCAACTTAAGGAAGACGTATGCGCGCGAGCTATGCGATTTTGCCGCATTCGCGCATAATGCAGGGGAGAGTCTCGCGAGTTCTCCCCCTCCCCCCTCCTCATCTCGTGCGCCGCGAGCGAATTGATGCTGCGTGTCCGAGCTTTTTCACTTTACCACCGTCTGGATTCGACGGGCAAATTGATTCTGCGCGAGTTTTCAGCAAACGGAATTGATGAAATGTTCGAAATTGTTTTTGTTTTATTTGCCTGAGCGCTTCGCGCTCCACGCGCTCGTCTGCCAATTTCACCAATATATTTATTTGCGTAGTTCAATGATTTAATTATGAGACTTCTTTATCAAAGTAGCGGGGAATGCCATGATAAAATAAAACCAATAAGGGAACATTTGACTTAGATTCAAAATGAAGGCAGTAGCGTCACTAATAAAGCGGAGGACTCACTGTTCCTATGTTTTCGCGCGAAAAGACAGCAAACATTTTTTCGGCGCCTTTATTAAATTATTCATAAAGGTATGACTTTCAGCAGTTGAATATTGAAGAAATTGATTGGACAATTGATCGATCTGATAAGACCGATAGGTTTTTCAAACAAAGAAAAACCAGCAAGCTGTGTCGTCAGCGAGACTCGCGTCCAATCGATCTCTTCACCACTTGAGATCAGACATCGCGACAACAATACGAAATATCTCCCGTCGACTGTATGGCCAATCAATAAAGAGCTACTCTCGCAAAGGAATTCCACTTTGTCCATTCCTTTTACAACCGGAAACCAAATACAGCACTATACTCGCTGGAGAACCGCATAGGCCCTGCGTACATATTCGGCCGAACGAAAAGGGGAGAGATTCAATTAGTCGAGGCTCTACGCGCGCAGCCACTTGGCCAGTATAGCATATATATAACATATATATAGCGTAAAACTGAATGAGGAATCGAGGTCGCGGTGAGTGCTGCTAAGGCTTATTAGTCGCTTCGTGCTCGTTATTTTCTATAGATACACCTGACTCAACAAAAAAATCTACCAATTGTCGATCGCGATCGAATCAATTAACACTTTTTTTTATTTTCATCTTCGACCACATGATTATCTTTCACGCGCGGTTCTACTTTTGCACATTAAACAAACGTTATATTGCGACAACTTGACGTTTAAAATTTATATATTTATTTTCACTTGGCTCGTATGAACTGTTTTAATTTATTTATTTTCAAACATGTCAAAAGCACACGAAATGACGAGTGAATTATCTACAACGTACTACATGACTTTTGTTCTCCGTCTGACTTAATTCGAATTTTTTCACTTGATTGACATTATCGTCAACTGCGCGTTGTATATGAGTTTGAAGAAATTATTTCGTTTTTTACATTTAACTACACCGTATATAATGCAAAAGTAAATAGGTCCATTGATATCTAACTACACTGAACGGTGTAATAATATTCTATTCAGCGTTCGACCAAACTCGCCTCATTCTACTACATCTTGCTGTTAGAATTCTCTCTCTCTCTCTCTCTCTCTCTCTCTCTCTCTCTTTCGAGAACTGGTTTCTATACATCTACGAAATTCTCAACAAGTACGCTTGCCTTACATCCGGACTATTCCCCTGGGCTCTCTCTCTCTCTTTCTTTCTCTCCCTCTCTCTCTCTCTCTCGAGCAAGAGGGTCGTGCAAACAGACTCGGCATTTTGGGCTACTGCTCACCAGCTATCCAAAAATGCACTACTCTTGTTCCGTGAGATATCAATTCGCGCGCGCGGGAAAAAGCTACCCCCCTTCTTTTATTATGTCTTCTCGCGCCCCTATACAATGTATGCAACTAATCGCGTCTCATCGTTCAGGCGTTGCGTGAAAGATGAGATTTTGGAAATGTCCGCGTGGCGACTGCATAGATGCATCGATGAGATAGATAGGAGAGCAAGTGAGCTGATTAACCGCATGAAAGCGTTCATTCTTAATGGCGACACGAAGCGCACCTGCCGTGAAGGGGAGAGGGACTCTGCGATATCCGTCGCTGGTGCAGTAATTAAAGTGACCCCAAGCCCCGGCTATTCACGACTAACGAGACGAATGACGTGGCCTCGCGCGCGCTTCTTTGATGTCGAGGAGTAATTATAAACTGGCCATGTTCGCTTCGCTCGAATCCACTTATCTACATTCGATAGCGTTCGTTCAATCTGACCCCTTTCGACTACTCGTGAGGTTGTTGGAATGGCAATGGAAGACGATGGCTTGATGGTACATCGTAAGACTTATTGCCGGCATCAAAGACGAAGGAGCTAGCTGTAGCTTTTGATTGTCGAGAATTTAAGGAGGGGAGAAACAATTCGATTATCCAGTCTCTTTCTCTGCGCGTGTACCCGAAATAATGCGCCGACGAATGGAATTCATCGTGAATAATCTTTGATTAAATCCAAACAGTCACGTACGTTCGCGCACAAATTAACTTGCTACCATTTAATGCCAGCCTTCTTTTCATCTCCACGCTCGGTTCCAATTGATCAAGATTGGATAAAATTGAAACTTTGGAGCTCGTTCAATTTACACCTTTCTCCGCGAGCGAAATGTTTACACGCGCGCGCACAGTCGACCGCCACCGCTAAAAAAGACAAATCGCTAGTATTGCGCGCGCGTGACAAAAGCACCGCTCTCCACCACTTTTTTTGTTTTCGCCATTGGCAAACTTTTAATTTTTCGCGTGTGTATGTGTCGCTGTCTCTCTGATGCTGCACTATTGAGATTTCAACTGGGGAATTCAATAATTGTTCAGTGTTTTATGAATTCTCGCGCACGAGAAAAAGAGAGAAATAGAGAGAAAAAACTCGATATTATAGAGTGGAGTGCGTAAGATTTTTGTTTCATTGAAAATTGGTATCAATAACGCCTGATGGAGTGTATAACAAGAAGAAATCTCTCATATTTAAGAGAAGGGCTCTCCAATAATGAAAAATAAATAACAATTAAGATTCCGGAATTACGACTGTTAAAATCATAAGCATAAAACACTCGCAGGCAAATGGTACGTGGAATATGCGTCATGCATTCAACGCTCCGCGCGGCAATCAAGTCCAAGCGCATTCTGGCAATCCTGTCACGAAAGCCCATAATCATAGATACATAGCTTTTGCGCGATCGATGAATATCAATTAATTATCGAAACAGCCGCTTTCCACGGCTATAATTATCCCTTCGACAGCGTGCTTCATCGCAAATATCCTCCACGACCAGTTTTACTAATTAACGTCGCGTGGCTTAGCAAGCAAAGTCGAATATGATTTACAGTTTCGAGCTTCTTGCACGCACTTCCGTAATTGCAAGTGATTTACTTTCGAGACGGGAATTATGCGTAACCGACTAAAAAAGACAACAAATAATAACAAAGTATTCGTTTAAGCCTTCTCGACTAATTCGTGGATTCGTCCGGCGAGAAATATAAATTCTAGGTTGCTGTTTTTCCTTTTGAACGACCGCATCCCGCCGCGTCGCACCACGAGTAAGTCATTGACTGAATTGACGCCACAGCCATGGAGCGGAGCCAAAAAGGTCCTCGCGACACTTCGCGCGTGGTTCACGCGTAATCAGTACGATAGCGGTCGCTCTTTTCGTTTCTTTACACGTCTTATCGCCAGGGTTTTCATGGAGGTGCCATGTGTCGCTGTAGCGTCACTCGATAAAACCGTGGCAGAGAGCACTGAACAAACGCACAGTAGACTGATTTTAATTCGAGCAGCCCGTCCACGTACCGATAAATTGACTTTTACCTCTGCACCTTTTCACGCTGAATAATACCAACAACATACCTTGCCCTTAGAGCGAATCTACCGCGCGGCGCTTGTAGCATTAGCGTACGTTGGACAAAAGGCTGCGTTCAAAGCTTTTCCGGGAAAAACTGGAATATTCAGATAAGCTGTTTTTTTGCCGGTCTGCCAGGTTATTAAAAAGTCAATGAAAGATAATAGCCGCGGGGGAGAGCGAATCGTTCCGCGTCCGAAGCAGCGCCGGACATCGACTGAAAAAGAGAGAAGAGGGTAAATATTGGGAAAGCAGATACCCTCGCCTTGCGCGCACATTTGTCGCGATATTGACTTTCCGATGAGACTTTCGAGCATGGATGAAGCGCACTCGACGCAGAGAGCTTGCCGCGCGCCTTTTCTTTTGTTCTCATTCAATGCCCGACACGCGACGATCATCGGCGGCTCGCTCGACGTTCGACTCGATCCTTCGATTAGAGCGCGACGAGCTCGCGCCGCCGCCAACTTGGTGTAAATAATTGGAACTAATTTGTGACCGCGCGCAACACTCGAGGCCGGCGATGCAATTAAAGTCAAGTTTTCATTAGTCACGAGAACGAGTGCTTAATTGAGAACTGAATTGTCGGTCAGGCACAATTGCAGGCTCGCGAGTTGAGTTGTGCGGAATTGCGAGTTCTCCGCTCTCTTTGTTTCGACTCGTTGTTCTCCCGTTTATTCGCGAGCCAATCTGGCTTGTCAATGCCCCTTACGTTTGAATTTCTCTAGAGTGAGGAACAATTCGATTTCCATCGATCGAAGCCAATGGAATTCAGCCTCGATCCGCGATTATTCAATAGTAGCAGCCAGTTAGCGAGCACTTGCCGAGTCGAAAGAGTCTTCGACGCACCGAGTGGAATGTAATTACGCCTCGACAGCAGCGAGCGTAAGCACGAGCACAGCAAATGCGAGCGACGAGTCGAGAGATCGAGAAGAGTTCGGCGCTGGCGGAACGGCAGGGCTCAGTGCGGCGGCTCGACGCCAAGGGCAGCGCCGGCAGGTCCGGCAGGAGGTGAACATAAGTGCAAGGCTGAAGCTGCACTGAGTAAGAGAAGTTCGGCGATGAGCCGGGCTAGAGTAGCCGGCGACGAGCAGCAGCAGCGATCGTGCCAATGTGCGCGATGTACTACTACGCGAGCAAGCTGACTGCGGCGGCACTCAGCGGTGCGGGCGGCGGCGGCGGCAGTGGTAGTAGCTCCAGCGCGACGACTGCTTCCGCCGCCGCTGCTGCCTCGACGTCGTCGGCGACTGCGGAAACTAGGCCCGTCTGTCGCTGCCACGAGAAGCAAAAGCAGCTGCAGCAGAATCATGTGCAGCCAGCGTCGCCGCAGCCGCCGCCCGAGCCCAGGCATTACGTGCGACTGCCGCCGCAGCAGCATTACCCGATCAAAAGAAAGAGCAACTCGCTGCCGCACAAGAGGAGCCAGCCCAACACCCCGGAGAAAATTAAGCTCAGCGCCAGCATCGAGATAACGACCAAGCCTAGTAGTAGTCACCACAGATCGCGGAGCAGAATCACCAAGGTGAGCCGCTCTTTATCCGTATTCCATGCGCGACAATCTCGACTGTCAATTTCCTTGTGATAAAGCCAAGAGGAGGCGACGTATTTGGTTTTCTTTCTCCTTTTTTTCTAGTGCGCATGAGGATCTTCATAAACACGCACGTTCTCCGCGCGATAACACGTAGCACCAGCCAATAAAACAGCTTCTTTTACGATCGCAAACAAGAAGGATCGAGAAAGAAAGAGAGAGAGAGAGATCCTCACACTTCTCGCGGTCGATCGTTGTAATGTGTCGAGCGAACAATTCCGCTGTGGATCGATGACGCTTGCACTTTTTTTCTCGTCGAGGGGTAAGGCCACGTCGTCTCACGGGAAATTCATGCACGCGTGTAAACAAGCTTTCGTTTGCAATAAGAGAGAGAGAGAGAGGGAGGGTGGGAAATAAGCACATTCGCCGCGAGGAAATTCGTTCTCAATTTATACGTCCGTTTGCAGCCGGATATGGGCAATCGCGCGCTTACGGTTAATTACCAGCAGAAAAGACTTATTTAAGCTCGGACAAAGAAAAATTGGCGAGTTTTTTTTTGTCTTGCGTAAGCTTCTTGTTCGCTCGTACACGAGGGTAAAAACGTTGTCAATGAAAATTGGCATTTTCTCTTTCTCGAGTAAAGAAGCTTTTCACGTATTTGCGGTTAATACGCCCGAGAGACAAAACAAGTTTTGTCAGCGGACGATTTATAGTACGATAGGTGTAAGCCTCTTGAATGTCGCGACAACGGCTTTGTTCGCGTTCGAAGTTGTTGCGACGCGGAGAGGAAGAGAGAGAGAGAGAGAGAGAGAGAGAGCGCGTTTGCAATCGTTCTTATTGTGTGTAAGCCTCTCTCTCTCTCCCTCTGCGTTGCAAAGTGAGCGCGTGCACGATAAGTTTCTCTGTCTCTCTCTAGTAATCGTGGTAGCGACCGTTCCGAGAGCAAGAGGACTTAATTGAATAGGAAGCTTCCAAGAGACGAAGTGGAGAAGGAAGAGTTTCTCACCTCTAATCGAAGGTGCCTCCTTAATGATCCTTCTTAAACAAGTGTTGCTTGCGTGTGTCGCGCGAAATAAGCTTCTCTTTCTCATCAGAACTTCAATTTTTTCCAATCGCACATTTTTCAGCTTTTTAATTTCACAAACAATAGAGAAGTAGCGTCCTCACGAATACACAGTAACTTTTTTGCGCATACGAGTCATCGGACGTCACCTTACGTTTTCGTAAGAAGCCAAAACTAAATCGAACAAACGAGAGAGTAGAAACTATTTTTCCGCAAGCTTGTAGGTAATGACAGCAAAAAGAAAAATGAAAAAAGAAACTGCGAGTTTTGAACTCCTCTGGAGCGAAAAGCATTTGTTCGCTCAGTTGAGGAGCGAACAAATGCTCTGTTTCGCGTTTTCCCGATTGCAGTCGCGTTCGCATTACGGTATTTTTCGATTTCGCCAGCATCTCAAAAAGCCGAATCTCCTTATCTTCGCTGCTAATTGAACGGGCGATCGATCGATGCTTGACAGCTGGCATATAGATGAGCCGGCGACTAATTAAACATTCATTATTCCGCGGTAACGCGCCCCTTTTGTTCCTTACTCGCGATTGGTTCCGGCAAAGACCATACCAATTCGCCATTAAATAAGTACTGCAAAAAAACCACAACTTGCTTAATTACCAAGCAATTTATTCTTGGCCCAATGGAATAAGAAGAAAACTTGATACCAGAAAACAATTCATCCTAGCAACGTTTTTCTCTTATAGTATCTTCAGGATATTAATGATGGTTGGATATCGGAAAAATAGATAATTAATTCTCTTCCGTATGGATCGAACACAAAATTAATTTGACTGATAATTTGTCTGTTTCAGGTAAGCTCACGATGATTTTATTTTTTATGAGCACGCTGAACTGTAAGTACCGTATTTATAAGGACCAATAAAAAAAGGTAATTCGGTATTGCCAAGAATTTTCCACTCAATAAAACGTAAGTCCTTTGAAGGGGTTTCTCTCATTGCCAACCCATTTTACGTCACCAATAAGCTTGCATTTTCGAAGGCGAATAAAAGACTTAACAAGATCGCCGAGTAATTCATGCAATACTTGACGAAAGCCCTCGTCTTCTTTTACAAGCAGCTATCTAATGAGGCTGTAAGCTTTAGGTAATAGGAACCGTCGTTCACAGGGCTTCTACAACTCATGGATATTTCAAGTGCACACGCGTACGTTGGTTCAGGATGTACAGCTCGTCCATTTATCTTGCAACGATCGGACGTCTTTCTCAAGCGTGTCCCCTTTTATTTTTTTTTGCAGCAAGTCACGGCGTTTGATAAGCAACCTTCCAATACAAGCCTCTCGGCGAGTCGCGCCTCTATCGCGCGAGAAAATTCCATCAGAGGCTATTTCGTGGTTGTCGTCGACATGATTAAAAAGTGATCGATCACGGCCCCGAGGAGCGAGAGAAGAATGGCTTTTCAAACGACGGCGCGCGCGAACGGAGAGTTTGATTCGATTTAAATACGCGCGGCGATCCGAGGAATACCTGACGCGGCGCGCCCCCGGACCTCTTTCCGATCGATCAGCACTTTTAATCCGGCCCCAAGAAAAGCTTGCGCCGCTGCTGGAAAAGGCAGAGCCGCGCGTACTGCTGAATAGGGCGACGATTAACGCGGAAAATATGCGCGCGGCTGCATTTGCATGAAGGATCTTTATTACCTCGGGACGTGCGCGGCATTAACTCTTGCTCTCGCCTGCCTGATGCGTTCCTTTTTTCACCCCTCTTGCTCTTTTCATCCCTCGCTGTGCGCCGTGCCTCGCCACTGGTCACTGGACATTTCACCTAACACGCGGCCAAAGAGAGAGAGAGAGAGAGAGAGAGAGAGAGAGAGAGAGAGAGACCTGCCGTTTCGATCCCCGTGCAAGCTCTTTTGCCTACCTCAGCTTGCGCCTGTTCTTTATAGTAGTCTGCTTTCTGTGCACGACTATTCGTGCTCGTGCGTTTTATTGCGTTGTTGTTTTATATTACACCGAACGCTATTCATCACCGTGTCATTGAATATCATTTACATTCATTTTTTGGAATAATTTTTTGAACCAACTAAAAATTTGTGGCTGCTATCGTAGCTTAAGAAATAATAATTAAATAACAGGTCAAAGAGCAGCAGTATACTCGGCAAAGTGAGCTGAAAAGTCCATTATCAAGAACTCGACTATAAATTAGCAACGATCGAAAAACCAGCCCCTCGAGTTCTACTTTTCCAAAATTAAATCGGCTCATCTCGTTTCTCTATATCTTCGCGCGCAGCGGCGTTAGCGAGCACACGATCGAGCTGCCCGTCATACTCTATAGCTGAAATCGCCCGCGCGATTCATCAAAAACACCTTAAGCTCTCGGCTACCAGCTTTCTACCTTGAACGCCGCCGCGTAGCGGCGTGATTGGAAAAATATCGGCGCCCACGTACGCGCGACCGACCCCTCGATCTTTACGCCCCTACGTGCTGGCTCGTTTAGATAGGAACAATTTTTGCACCCGAATTTAATGCTTCTTTGATGCATCCCGCTAAAATGAAGCGAGAATTTTAAGCGTTCACATTGCTATTGGCGGAAAATTACTGCTATCTTTAATAAAAAATCATCTTTTCTAACAATTATAGGTAATGGAAGTGTGTGGATTTGATAATAATGTACAAGTACCACAAAATTGCACAAGCATTAGGACTAAGAATTCCTTCGATAGCATTGAATTTATTCATTGGAAGCTGTTAATTAAAGCAAAATCTATCGCTTAAGGTGACTTATTTCCTTTTTTTTGCTTTAGAATACGCAAATATTCAAGGTATTTTCAATTTTTTTACGGTTTCACGATCGATCAACCCGATGGGATCACATACATAAAACAAAGTCTGCGAAGACTTAGCTGCGATGAAAAAGGTGCCGTTAACGTGGAAAATAATTTAATACGGCATCAGCTGATAAAACTCTTTCCGATACACCCGCGTCGCGTCGCGTTATAAATAACGTTGCCCGCGCGTTGCCGTCGCGGTATAAGCTCGCCATAGATATTGGAAAGTAAATATAACGCAATGCTACATCATCTGAAATGGCCACCATGCCAGTGACGCCTCCATTTACGCGCGGGCCTCTTTCTGTCGCAACCAATTTTCATTGCATTGGAGAAAGTGTCAGGAAACAGCGACGTACAGCCGAGTAGGTATTAAAAAAGAGCTCGCTTTCCACGCTGTCCAGCAGAGCCTACCTGCGTTCTTTCTATTTCTTCGTTCTATTGAACTTTATGGATGAAGTCACGGCGTACGTCCCACGACCTTGGATACTTCGATCCTTGGTACGAGGAAGGAAGAGAGGCCGATCTTTAGCTCTCGCGTACAGAGCAGCACATCGTCGCTGTAAAGCACTCGAATGCGCTTTCCAAGAGTCCAGCAGCCAACAAAGGTCTTATTGGTGAATATATGCTGTATGAATGCACACGTGTAGGCGTGAGTACATACCTAGCACCGTTGCGTCGTGCCCTTTTTCGCTGCACGAAACGACACGGCCGAGGCGCATAAAACTTCTCCAACTCGCGCCGCCGTTATTGCAGAAATGGCCCGGCGTTAACTCGCTTGTTACGCTTTATAGTATCCCGTTATCGATAGCGTTCTACGCAATCGCAGTCGGAACTCGAGCTTTTTTCATCGTCAATACCTGCATATTGTAGTCCGGGCCATTTAAGCGACGTCGGCGACCAAGAAAACAGATTTGACTACATTTTGCGCGCGCGCAGCGTAGATATAAATTAGCTTCGCGCATAATGGGACTTAAAATTCAAGGCGGCTTAATCAAGCATTCATGGGCACTCGTGGCTTTGCTAATTGTCTTGATTTGAATCCCGCCTTAGTGACTTTCAAAGTACTCCGCATTCCCTTGGAGCACTAAACTCGCGCTTTCGCGAACGAGCTTTATGTACAAACGATAAAACGCCTTTGATCGAGAATTAACAAAGACCAAAAGGGGCTTTTCTCGAAAAGACAATGGACTTTCGGGCATTGGACGCGCGCCTGGAATGAGAATGCTTACAGAGCAACATTTTAAGAAATCTTTGCTTTATCGCCCTGCAACTCAGCTTTGTACGGCCTTCTATCTGTCTCTTTGGAATTTTCTTCCACAAAGGCTTTTTCATCAACTTTTTATTTAGTATGAACAATTGATCGTCTGCATCTATTTATTTCGATCTATTTAATATTAAAAGCAAATTAATTAGTGCTTGCGAAACTGTATTTAATTAGTTACGAAGATAAATAAATCATAAGCCATAAATATCTACAAACGCATAAATTACAAACATTCATATTCAACAATTACCCATGAATTTGATTGTCAGCAGTGTCTGTATCGATAATTTTCACCTGTAAAAAGAGTCGTTGAAAACTGTTAGCTACAGTAGGTCAAAACTTTAAGTCAAGTAAGAAACTAAAACAGAAAAAGGAAAATAACAATGGAATAAAAATCGAATTCGCAGCCACGACAGCACTCTTGGGAGGACGTTGTCGTGAAAATTTAAAACTCGATACAAGTGTTTCTACTTACGCGTTCCAAACTATATGTATATAGTTTTGCAAACTCGCCTCACTGTGTAAAAGAACGCGACAATGAAGAAATAAATCGTCCAGCTTATTGGGCGAGATAGTGCTGGCGTTGCGCGTCCCCTCTGCAACAGTCGAGTGTAGCAATAAAATTCACGCGCGCCGCCTTTCTTGCCCGGGACTTTACAGTAATTTCTGCCCGTCGGCGCTGCCCCGTGGCTTTTCATCTCATCGCGCGAGGAAAAGCGTGCAACCGTTGATTTTATCCCGCTTTCTTGCTTTCTCTTTGCAAAGTTTCGCCGAGCGAGAGAAACTAATGGAGCTATTTTTACATTCGTACTTTGCGCCTCTGCGCTGGCCGTTCGCCATCATAAATAACGTTCACTTGGAAGGTGATAAGTTGCATTTTTTCGAAAATGTTGCAAAAAACCCTTATTTTACATATTTCAAGAACTACCCGAAGAGGATGAAAGGTATTTTCGAAAAGTACTTGTATGTAGTAAATTAACACGACCGAAAGTTCATTCGCGTTTCACTCTGATCTTGAATACTTGCAGTGACATGCGGACTTAACACAGCCTCGATAAATAATTTTAAAACTTTTTCTCTGTATTGTACAAAGTTCGTCACGTAGACTTGTGAGCTACAATAGATCAATATAGATCACGCTGGTATTCAAATTTACGTGTTCTTATATTACACCACCCACGTAAAGAGTCGATTTTATGTGATACTCAAACTAAATAAACGTGTATGCACCTTCATTTCAAATTCGTTATTCCAACATTCGTGTGTGAATGATATTTCATATACGAAAATTTGTCATGGAAAATTATGAAGCACGTGTAAAAAAACTCCACTCCATAACTTACGTAGTAGCAAAGTGGTTAATGACCGTTCTAACGAGGAATGATTTTGCTCGTAATGGGACAGCCAGCTTTTTTCGAGCTCGCAGTGTTATTATGAAAAAATGTTGTCAACGCTATTGGTTGACGCTAAAATTACTTCGTTTATTCAAAAGAATAAAACCACTGCGATATATGTTACGTGACCCTTCAGTGTGTAGCCGCTTCGAATCACCACCACAACAAGCTCAGAAAATCGCTGTTACCGGGACGGTCCGCTTTGATTATCCTCCATTTGAAATCGCAGATAATACATTTTGAAAAAAATAAAAGCGGCTAAAAGAAAATTGTTTCAGTAATCGCCATTTCAAAGTATCGTCTTTAATTAAGAAAGTAAAAGCAAAATTACGTGTAAACTTCAAAGTCCAAGAGTAACATATGTTACTTCGTCATGTCCATATGTGTTTGATTTTCGTAGATATGTAATGTTATAGGAGAAAAACGATGTATAAAATTTATCAAATTATATAATATTGAATTTATCCAATAAACATATTAGTTTAATTCTGTGAAAGTATCGACCACACAATAAAAAATATTCCTATAGAAGATAGTATTGAACGAATCGTTGAATGGAAAATAATAGCCGTGGTGATGATTAAGCTAACAAAATTACCAACAGCTTTTATTCCGTCGATAAATAACAAAATTGTTCATTTTTTTCTGCACAAACGCGTTGATTCAACCAGACAAAAGAAACGTGTACGATAAACAAAAACAAAAAAAAGAAGCGGAATATTTACCATAGTACATGAAATTGATTTGCTATGTGCGAAAACGTGCTGCACAGTGTAAAATCAACAAACCTCCGGGCTCAAAAGAACAAAACAATACGAACTCTCGTCGAAGTCACAGAATATTAACAACAAAAATGTTACTCACAGCCCCGAAAAAAAAGATTTGCTTTGATTCGGCTCGTGTATACCTATTCTTTCGCGAGTGAGGATTGAATGCAGTCGACCGAAAGAAGCTTGCTCATGGGATTTAAGCGGACGACATCGGCTTTAGGGATTGTTTTTTACACGCACACAGTAGACTCATGGATTACTCTAATCTGGTGGAAATTTTCCTCCAGTCAATTGGCATAAGCATTAGCAGAGCTTGCGAAAAGACTAATGTTGGTTTTTGGCTGCGCAAGGTCAATTTTCGCGTTTCGACTTTAGTCTCGACGTCGTAAAGTAAACTTTTAATCGCTATCTCCATTAATCGAATAAATTACGTACTAGCGAGTACAGAGTCGTGCTAAAATTATTTACTTATCGTGAAAGATAATGATGAATTGCACTCGATTTTCCAGTTCATATCGAGCATTAAAATGTTGAAACAAATTTTCCTGCGGCAAATATTATTTCCCGAAATGACGAGAGATATACAAGGTAATAAAGCATTCTCTGCGGCGTAAATTAATTCATTCGACTCTATATCAGGGCTTTGTTTATGGCAGTTAATTAATTTATAACTCACCGTAATTCTTGGAACGTCATCGTCGCTAGAGAAGTTGAATTAATGCAAACGCGTGTCAGTTTATTCAAATGGCCGGTGAAAAAAGCTATCGCGGCGGATTAATTCGAAAAGACGTTAAAATATTCGTGCAAACAATGAGAGTCAACGCATGCGCTCGCATCCGTTTCGATAACATGAAATGCAATACTCGTCCAATCGAGCACAAACAATCATCAAACGAGAACCCACTTGTATTTAATTTCGTGCGCCCATGCGTATGAAAATCCATTTACTTTCGTTTCTCCTCGATGGCCGATTTAATCAGCTTGCCAATTGTTTCAGCCATTACGAAACAGCTAGCGGCGCGATACTTGTAAATTCGATCACTCACATTGCGATTCACGGCAAATTATATGTAAATGAATGTGCCGTCACGAGAAAGTCGTGCGATATTTATAAAAGTTGTCATCGTCGAGCTGCGCGAGAAAATATCGTGCAGGCGATTACTATCAAATTAATTTAATCGCAAAGAACTCAAAAAGTACGAAAAAGAGAAAACTGTACCAGCATAAGGGTTGCGCTGGCATCGACGCATGGAAGATGTATTGGAGACGAAGCAAGAGGATTATCTCAAAGTAGGGTCGCTTAGCAAACTAAATAATTCAAAAAGTTAAAATAAACCTCAAGCAGAAAAGGAAACAAACTAGGATAAGTACGTGAGCTATAACTTAGAAGGTATGATTTGTATAAATAAAATAATATATATATATATACAAGTTGAAAAGGTATGATCGAATTTAATAACATATAAAAACTTCCTCAAAATGAAGAGGAAAATATTTGAAAACGTACAGACAATTACATCCGAAAGAATTAAATAGCAATAATAAAAATATAAGTGATAAATGAGTTATACTAAAATTATAAAATTACGATTGCAAAACAGTTAATGTAGACTCGCAGGACTCTTACAAACGTTTGAAATGTCATATGTTTCGGACGATAGAGAGTTCTCTTGCCTTGGCCTGATTTAGCTAATGAGATGATTACGTGTGCGAAGATGCTGCCAAAATAGGAAAGGGGCACGTTGTTCCGATGCATCGGAGCGATACCGCATAGTGGTCGTTCTGTGGGCAGCGAGTACTTGGCAGCACCCCAGAGGAGGTGTATGAGCCTTTGCTAGCACTGTAAGATTTACCATGGCTAGCCTGTTACTGCCCGGTGGGTAGCAAGGTATACGAGACGACAGAACGCACGTATGCACAAGTGTAGACGTACCAAACTGGAATGGGGATACAGCTGTCTCCGAAAACCGAGAAGGCTTGTTGCTGTACAGGTCTGATTGTCAAAGATTTCTCTCTCTTGGACCCTTTCACGGTGGTCCGATTGGCGATCGAGAAAAGCGGGCAACACCGAGTCCACGTAGGTGCTCGGCTACCTGAGGGGCGCCACACAGTGGTGACCTCGTTTCTGACCCGGCGCTATCCACCGGGGCAGGGGGGGCATAGAGAAGAACTCTGACGTGACGATCTTGAGAACGAGCGGGTTCCGTTTCGCGTGTCTTTTATGGTTAGTACCGAGGCTCTCGAAGAACGCCAGCAGCTCAGAGCACAAAAAAAATTCCATAAAAATAAAAGAGAGCGAGAAAAAAAACGAGAAAGAGAGAGAAAGATGAAAACATTCATAAGATTAGAATCCCTATACATTTCATGCATATGGCGGGTGCGTCTGGCAAAAGTATACGACGAAGATTAAAGAAGCAAAAGTGTACGTGGTTAACCTGAGCAAGGCGCACACAAGGCCTGAACAAGAATATCAGATACTCTCGCTCGATTACATCTTCCGCGATGCGTGCGAGCAGCGCGCTCGGCTTGCGGCAACTACGTACGCATGCGACAGGTAGGTAGGTACGCCCGTACGCCCGGGGAAATCGAGCTTCGTTAGCTTTGCGACAATATAACTGCTATCGCATCGTAATTAATCTTTCTAGGCTTCTCTCTGGCTCGTTTACGACAACTCGCCTTGCTCTTCTAAAATGGGTGTTTTCTGAATGACTGACAATGATAACGCTCAAACGAGTTTCCAGAGCAACTACATTTTCAAAGTTACGTTCCGTGAACAGCGAAGTTTGATTGTCGTACTTAACAAAATTACTTCCCACGCAAGACATTTCTTTTTTTCAAACACATTTAAGTTGGAAGAAAAATTAAGCTCCACTCCGAAGACAACGATAGTGAATAATGAAGAAAGAAAATATGAAGCAACAAATAGATCCTATCGCAGTTATTACCCATGAGTATGTGGCGTACAAGAGAAAAAAATAAATCACGCGAAAAGAAGGAAACAAACGCTTGAAAATTTGAAGAGGCAGCCGCCCATAAAACTAGCGTTTCTTTATCTCATAATCGGGGATTCACGGGTCGCAGTGCGCGCGAGCACAAAGAGACGTTGCGAGAAGGAGGAGCGATCTTTCAGCGTCGTTTCACTCAGATATACGATCTATAAAGCGTCGCTCGCGAAAACTGCTATTCATACGCCTCCACATCGCGAGAAACGGCCTCTTAATCAAATGACAGATAGCGCATCGTGCCGTTACAGATTTGTTTATTGGGCCACTGCTGCCAATGTGAAGCTCCTCTTGTGCTTTTATATTCAACCAGAGAGTCGAATAGATTTATGTGACACTTGCAATCTCCCTGCTTTCTCACTGTATTTTACAATACTCTTCGACCCGTAATGCTCCTTGATAGCATAATTAACTGTGTGGAATATCATCGGATCATCTAACATTTACTGTCAAAAGCTTCCAGAACTATGTATCAGAAAGCTCTCGATAGTTTCACAATATATGGCTATTGGAAAGTAGCCTGTCCGAAAAACAGCTTGTCACAAAGCATTTATATAGAAAGTATATTGTCGGAAGATGTTACATTTTGTACGGCTGACTAAACTCGGCTATTTCCACTGTGCCATTGCAGTGTCGCATACGAAAGTATTCAACAGCACCATTAAAATTTTTAGAATTCATTGTGCTCAACGTTGCACTGAATACACGAGGCATATCATTTTATTAAAAATATTCATACCAAACAGCTTGAACAACATTTTGGGTAGTAGCTAAACATCAAATATGATATCAAAAATGGAGTACTACATTCACTATTACTAAAACATAATGAGAGAAATTCTTTAAATCAAGACAAACGGCGAAGTAGTTATGTGTTCTCAAGAATATAATACAACTACTAAAACCGTGAATAGTACGGCGTCAGAGGAAAGGACGATAAAATACACTCGCAAAATAAAAAAGGTAGATGAAGGACGAAGCGCAATAACGAAAGGGCGCCGTCGTAATTTTTCATTACTATCGAAAAAGAGTGACGTGGCTCGCACGAAGTCAAAGAGCAAAGCAGGGTCCGAGGGCACATCTATTCGCAAATTGCGGAACGGCGCCTTAACAAGGCCATTGAAATTTTGCCGGCCTCGTAAACGTCGCAGTAAACGTTGCACTGAGCAAGAGAGAAAGAGAGAGAATATAATGCAGAAAGTGCATTGCGTCCCAAAAATCCCAACAAAAGCTCCCTTTACGGGCGTTACCTTTGTTTATGTGATCACCGCCGTGCTCGTCTCACGTCAAAAGGCTATACCAGAGTTTTCACAATATCGTTGAGAAATGAAAAATAAAAAATATGAGAACCGAAAGATAATGTAATGAGGTGGTTGTCTGATTTATGATAATAAACATTTGCCTCCGCTTCGTGGTTTTTTTTCTTAAGCTTGATAAAATTTGACACGCAGAGCTTGCAATAAAGATGTTTTTGCAATCTCAGCCCTAGCTGTAGTTGCTACTACCGAGGAATCTTGTGTTTTGCTCCCTAGTTAAATTTGAAATTCTCATTACAGTGAATCTCAGTGCTCTCTCTCTCTCTCTCTCTCTCTCTCTCTCTCTCTCTCTCTCTCTCTCTCTCTCTCTCTCTCTCTCTCTCCTCTCTCTCTCTCTCTCTCTCTCTCTCTCCTCTCTCTCTCTCTCCTCTCTCTCTCTCTCTCTCTCTCTATTACGAGTTGGAAACGATAAACTATTTGTAATATTTGAACG
This sequence comes from Phymastichus coffea, assembly GCF_024137745.1. NCBI lineage: Eukaryota > Metazoa > Arthropoda > Insecta > Hymenoptera > Eulophidae > Phymastichus > Phymastichus coffea. The sequence goes on along the minus strand of NW_026706940.1, from coordinate 316,318 downwards.
ATTTTGCTAATTTTCAAAAGTTGAATGAAAATTCCGAGGCTTCTGTGGTTATAGTTCATCCATTTCTTATAAAGCAATGAAAACACAGCTAAATATCTTTGATATTTGATAGCGATGAAGTTTAAATGATAAAAAATGGAGTACTACATTCGCTATTACTAAAACATCAATAATTTTTAAAAAGAGCTAAAAAATACTCCAAAAATAAGCTAGGTAAATTTACAATGTTTGAAAGCAGAAAAAACCACGGAAATTTAGGAAAATTAACTTCGATTCAAGACGTCAGCTTTCATCAGACATAGCATCGTGCTGCTGCCGTTGCAGCCTCTCCCATCTCTCTGGCATCGAGAGGCAATAAATCCAGCCGACATTAATCAATGCGGCTGCCTCAACAGACAGACGAGTATAGCGTAGCGCCAACGCGAGAGAGAGAAAGGCTCGGAAGGTACGAGTGGAAAAAAGACGCATTTATCATCGAGCAAGCCGACTGCAGTCCATATAAAGGCCGCGCGTGCGTGCAAAGAGAGAAATGCCGATATGGGTCAATTTCCGTGGTTCGTTTATTAACAAATTGAGCTGAGCGACGGAACATCGCATCGAAAATAGCTCTGCCGGCCGATAATCGCATTATGCGTGGATCAAGTTGCACGATATAATGAGCCGATAATTTCCTGAATTCGCCACAAGCCTTGCGCGAATTTATCTTGACTCGCTGCTACTAGTCTCGATTGGCTTCGTTAAAATAATGTTTACATGGCTATCTATCCGAGGAACAATGTATACCGCGCCGAATACAAACTTCACGGCTAATCAACGAAATGGAGCCGTCCGATCTTCCTTATGCTTGTTCTACTGGGAATGTTGGTACTCTCAACGCTGTTTTATCGAATAGCGAATCCTTTGTGTTTAGCTTGTGATGCCATCGTGAAAAATATTACTATCATGATTTAACGTACTTTATCCTTCAGTTGTGAACTACTGAGATCAGGAAATATTAAACAATACCTCAAAATTTCGCGTCAACTCTCAACAACTCAATACCACCGATGCGCCAATTCTCATTCAGCTATTACACAATCAAAGTTCACAACACGAAATGCTTCCGCATCTGCAGCGAGTTCGAGAGATAACTCGAGATTTTCACTCCTCGGCACTGGAAATCTCTCTCTCTCGGCTCGTTGTTATGGAGATGAAGGAAGCGCGCGTGGCCGATTATCGAACTTATAACCTTCCGATGGAATTTCTCACGAGTGTTAATTATCTTGCGTCTGCTTGGTCGCTATTGAAGACGTTCAACAAGGGGTCGATATAGTGAATAGGTGCAAGTCGAACATGCAAATAATAAAATAGACGATTACTAGCTTTCTCTTGACGGTAAATTATTTTCAACCAAAATTTTTGCTTTCCGAACTTACATCACAAAATTAATTCCTAACTAACTGTTATATGGAGACATATCACGTTGAAACCCATTGAGTAAATATTTTTGCATCATTGAGTATATTTTTAATACAGAATTTAATTTTACTAGATTACAGCTTATGATACGAAACATATTCCCGAAGCACATTTATCATAGTACGAGATCTATCAAATAAACAACTTATGCATTGTTCTGTTGATCTTGAAGTAAGTGTGAGGAAGGGAGTATTTAGCCAAGTCATAAAGTAAAATATTGCTGAACAGCATCATTACTTCCCATTGATCCAGTTGTTTTTATCGATCTGAGATCCTTCATATCGATCTTTTCCCTCTAGTTGGTAGAGGAAAGTATATAGATGGCGTTCCCTAGTGACTAGTTGTTTACTGCCACAAATATTGCCGACTGTCCACAACTGGATTCGACTGACCACTCACGTATTTTTTTATTTGGCTGTAAAAACGTAAAAGAGAACAACTTGATAGAACAAGCTGATAGAAAATAGAGAGAAACAATAATTGTGAACTGTATGCGAAACTAAAATAACACTTGAATTTAGATTAAACGGGCAATATTAAAAACAAAAAGAGAGCAGGCACGTGCGTGGCGAGGATCACACTATAGCGAGACTAGACCGGTCTAGGTGGCGAGAGTCTTACAGCTCTCGGGCCAGCAGCCGCAGCCAGAAATGGAAATGCTATTTGCACTCCAACGAACGATATATCTTGTTTCCCTTGGAGATAACGCTTCTGAGTCGCTGTTGTACTGAGTATGGCTACAGACGAGAATTGGATTGTCTTCAATAATCCACTGCTGCAGTTGTATCTGCTGGTCGGCAGCTTCGCTAAGAGGCTCTCCGAGATATGGCGGCTGCGTACACTTGACGCTTGTCGTTTATAAATTTTACAATTCAGTGTGCGCTTGTAATTTGCCGAGTCTACCTATTTGCCATGGACACCGAACTGAGCAAGAGCTAATATTGCCCATCCAAGCGCGCGGAGCTCTCTCTTCTTTGTTTACGCAGCCTCCCTCTCCGGTCTCATGCTCCCATATACTTTCTTTGTCTTTCCCTATTTCTATCCCTATCTCTCTTGCGCTATATGGCTGTCTTTATCGTGATCGCTTCTACCGTCTCCGAGTGAATTAGAACACGAGAGCGGCGATAATTTGCACTCTCGGCTTACTCTGCAATTTCTGCTATGGATATGATAAATCCGAAGAACACTTGCTAGCAAACCTTGCTGAACTTCGCAACCAGCACGTCGTCGTTAGTACAAACTTGCAAGACAGTCCGAGAACTAGAGATCGCGGGTATAACAGTTCTCGCAAGGGTGTCGAGCGAACGCGCGTGGCTAACCGCTGCCCATGATGCATAATGCAGTCGCCCCTTCGGCGGTGGTGGCAATGGCGGCGTTTGCTACGTCAGGCTTGTGGTTTTCGCGCGCCAAAGGAGCCGCTAGTCGGCCCCTTTGCTCTCGCGATTCTGCGAGGGCCCCTTTGAACGGTCATTCTTAAAGGTCATTTGCGAAAAGAGATCCGCTGCGCGCAGTTGCAATTAAAATAAAAAGGGAACCGAAAGCCGAAATATTTGAAATTTTATTCAACGACAGAAAAAGTTTGCTGGCTTGAACGTTTGGAAGAGAATCAACTGGACTCGTCTTCGCGAATCACTTGACTTTAGCGGTTGCATTCAATGTGTATGGAATTACTTTACATCTAAAAGACTTTCATGCAAATGCGAAGTGTTTGAAGTAAACCTGAAGTTGCTTGGGGAACTCGGGGAGAAAAAAGGAAGAAATTAACGAAACGAAGTGAAACTTAGTAAAACCGCGTCCGGAGAAGTTACGATAATCCAAGTGAGTGCGAAACTTTGACATCCGAAAGCTTCGGAAACTCTATGCGCTGCATGCGCACACAATCAACGAAGAAAATCCAATGCAAACAAAAACATGCATCTCAAAAGTATCTCTTCGCGGTGGACCGGAGCAGGGCGCGGCTTATGCATATTCAAAGTCTTTTGAAAATCCCACGCGCACACTGCCACGTATCTTCGCGCACTCGCGCATCCCGTGCGCGTGATGTGGCATAAAGTCACGAGGTCGATTACTTATTTATTAATCGAGGCTTACACACTGCCGAGTTTTCAATAAAAGGTCGGTCATCTCGTATGGATGACTGATGTGATCGAGTGCTGCGTGGATTTATTTTTTTTATTTTTTAACCGAAGCCTGTCCACGCGCACCTCAACGTCGAAAGCGAAACACCCAAGTATTGTTATAACAAAGGGTCAGTTGTAAAATACAGCGAACAATTGAAAGAAGGCAGAAAAAGAGAGGCGAGGAAAAAGCCTCGGAAGCTGCTGCGCTCAGGCTCTAAATAAAAATTTTGTCGCGCGAGGTTTATATCTATACACGTACGTATCGTTTCATCGCTTGCATTGCGCGAGAGAGCAGATGGAATTTTATACTTCGTAAAAAAGTTTGCACTCCGTCGCGCGTGTTTATATAAGACGTTTTACTACCTCGACGGCGCAAACTGATGCGAAGCCAAGAGAGAGAAAGACGCAGAACGACTTGGTATTTGATTTATTTCGCGAGTTTGAAAACGATTTTCACGCGCGACATCAGGAAAAAAAATGAAATAAAAATCAACGGTAATAGATGGAGGTAAAAAAAGTGTATTACGATAGATGAGACGCAGAAAACGAAAAATAAAAGGGAAACACCAAGCGAGAAAGAGAGAAAGGAAATGGGGAACAAGAGAGAGGATGAAATGTGGTTACGGTAGATAGAGTTTCTCCCTCGTTCACTGCGCAATCTCTTGTTGGAAATAGCAAACCGGTCGAATGTTTTTCAACAATCAGGCCGCCTATTATGCGATCACGATCAAACAACGTAAGGGACAGGTTCAATGCGCGCGCGCTTTCGAATTGTTTGTTGAATGCAATGGCTTCCAAATTAATTAGCGGTAAAAAAGTTGCACGAATACAAAATAAAAGTACTACTTGAATTCCGAACGAACAGAAGCCGATATCAGCGTGAAACATTAATCAGGTAAAAAAAGCATGGTCGATTTGACGTATGAACTCAATTACCCAGCACATTGCAGTGCGTAACAGCTCGGAGCAGTCTCGATATGTACGCCGGCATAATTAATGTCGCGCGTATCACATTGTCAAAACTTTGATTCAATATGCTGATTTAAATAGCCTAATTTCATTATTCGCGGGCGACAGAGCTGGGCGTGCTCTAACAAACCGACTGTTACAATTCAAAACGCAAAAGCGACGCATACACGCAGTCTCATGCATAATTGAACTTGCACATGCGCGCTCGTTCCAAATTACACTCATGTTAATTTCACTGCCCGCTACCGGCGCGTCGCAGTAAAAAAAATCAACGGAACTTGCTGCGACTTCAGTTTATGAGAATCGTTCAATGGGATAAATTGAAATGCCGAAACTAATGAAGGATCGCGCAACTTTTCTATTATTGGCTGTTTAGTGTTTGTCGCAGTCTAAACATCTAATGGCGCCTACGCCGCGAAAATGATCTCGAAGCGGTCATCGTGCTTCGTCAATTAATCAGCGACGATCAGGCAAATAAGTCAAGTCTTACTAACACGAGCTTAACGCACACGTGAAATTGTGTGGAGGGCCGAGCGAGGATTCATCATTTTGACGTATAGCTCACGTGAGTGAGACGGAGGGATAAGTCAAAACACACACACAAATACGCAGATGAACGCGCGCGCGTGAAGTCAACGAAAGCTTTGTCGTGTTTTCATCCTCGTGCTTTGTAATATTCGCGGCTGGAAATACATACGCTATTCGTGGCCATCCCTAACTCACTTCGAGAGAAACACATATTTCGACAGGTTGAAAGCTTTTTGTGATTTATTTGGGCGTGTCTCGTTTGCTTCACTAATTACCGCGTAGCTTATCGTTGCTCTATGCTCTACAGCACTCATTCTCTGCTCTTCTTTTGTTCGCGATTAATAAATATGTTGAGGCACCTTGTTACCGCGGCATTGGAAAAGCAGTAATTGCAATCTCATCGCGGCGAAACTTTCTCACGCGAGACAGCAGACCCACCGAGCTGAAATCTTTCGCGCGTCTCATCTCAGAACGCGCACCCGAAAAAATGAATTACCTGGCCCGACAGAACTTTCGCCGAGCAAACGAACGCGTCGAAAGCTTTTTGCCGGCGACCTGTCGCTCTTCATTTCAAATGCTAGCGAAAATGCAAAATCAACCGCGGCTCCGAAAGAAGAAAATGGCTTTCAACAAACCGTAAAAGCACGTCAATTCATTTTGGAATAGCCATTGTTAGGCGAAACGAGCTGCGCGCGCTGTTGTTATTAGCGCGAGAAACCGTGATAAATTGATACGCGGACCGGTGCACGCCGGTACGCTTTTATTGTGCCGGCCCCCTCTTTCGTCGTGCTTAGGCAGATCGTTATATATATACGCCTGATACTACCGAAATTGTATGGGTTTTCAAGCGAACGCAGACCTCCGTTGGTGCTTCCTCTTTTTTACGACGCCCCCCTCTGTTTGTGCCGTTTGCGCGTCTACCGAGTTTGAGCATGCTTTCGAACACCTTTGCTTAAAATATGAAAATTTGTCAGCTGCACAGGTCATGTCGAGGGTATGCTCAGCTCGTGCTCACCAGAGGAGAAAGCGACACTTAAAGGAATTGTTCAGCAGGCCTTCAACACATGAACGGGGCAAAAAATGTCTTGCATGTGTTGCGCGTCTGTTGGAAATCCTACGGATTCGCTGCTCGTTAAATCATAAAAAAAAGGATTGGATGACCCGAGAGAGAGAGAGAGGCGCGTGGGCGATGCGTAGGTCCAGCAAAACTACGCCCTCCTGACTCATTGATTGGGCCTTATTGAATTGCCAGAAAAGTAGGGAAAAAGGGAGGAGAGACAATTTTGCTTTCCACGTTGCTGAAGGGCATGAGCCGCAGCCAGTTCCTTCCTTAAGTGACTCCTTTCATCTCTGTTATCCGTGCGATCAATCTTGTTGGTATTTGTGCTTGCGAAACTATTGCGCGCGTGTGTGTGCAGACGTGCACCTTTGCTGTTCGCTCAACACCATCAGCGACGCCTAATCAGGGGCTAAGGACAGGAGTGCCTTAGCAGAGGGACTTCCTCTGGAGCGTCTTCACCCTTGCGGCAGTTTGCCCGTTGGATCCATCACTAGTAGAAACGTCAGCGAGGGCTCCACCCGTATGAGCTACGTTTAAGCTAGCAATGAAGACGTTTCCCTACATCGATTCCTTGTTGTGTAGGCATCAAGCTGGTAAGCGAGCGAGCGAATATTCATTGAGTGGCCATTCAATTTATTACTGCGACATCCCAACTATGTAAGCGCATTTATACGATTACTTCACACTGTTTATTATTTTTACTCTAATATGAATAATCTTCGTGAGATTTGTTATATTTATTTTAAGTAATATTGTTGTTTTATTGTAAGTTTTGTTTCGTATGTGTTTTATTCAAATGGCTTTTTTCTCACCTACGACTGGGGTTTTTTATGCCGGCTGAATCTTAGATAATTCATATTAATAAAGTAAAGTGCTTGTTGATTGTTTAAATTCTGACTTTTATTCCTTATCATCACGAATTTAGTTTAGAGTTGAGACTTATAGCATTAAGGATATTTACATTCTGCCTAATAATTTAACTAAAACTAAACACCCTCCCTCACAAGAATTCATAATTTCTCTCACCTTTCTAAATTCACTTATTGCGCCAAGATTTTATTTGGAAATCAGCCAAACGTTTATTTGATGTTGGCGCTTAAATTAGGATGCGCTTCATTTTTTCGGCGATGTGCCGATTGAAAAAAACGAAGTCTTGCAATATCCTACTTTATATACAATAAAAAAACCAAATGTGTCAGTCTTTTAGTGGACTTGTTGTAAAAATGTCATTTTATACCATTAAACGCGACTTGAATGACTATTCGAAAAACTAAAAAATATATCAATTATATAAATATCGAACTAACTTGAATTTCAAAAATGCTTCAGTCGCTATACAGATAATTAATCGCAGTCTCGTATATACTTAAAAACCAAGCTCGAAACGTAGGACTGCCACCTGTTATTTCACCGAGAGACTCGTAAATCTCACTCTCTCTCTCTCTCTCTCTCTCTCTCTCTCTCTCTCTCTCTCTCTCTCTGGCCAAATAGAGCACATTTGATAAATAAAGGACACACGCGCAAGGGGGCTTATGCATTTCGGATAGCCTCGCGCATTCGTCATAAGTTTGCCTCTCTCGCAGCCCGTGTCTTCGTCGCATAAATCTGCGCGCGTCCGCCTATATTCGCGGGCCTCCTTTCTTCGCTTTCTCGCTCGCATGCTTTACTTTATCAGTTTTTATCGTTATTTATCGAGCGAACGCGACTTTTACTCGCGAATATTTACTTTTCTCTGGAGGATTTATTCGCGAGAACGTCTATTTGTCGTTCACGAGGACTTATCGAATTCATTCGTGGCTGAAAAGGGGAAAAAATTGTTACGTTATCGAACGGTATTCCGAGAGAAAGTGTACTTGTACAGAGAGCAAGATTAATCTTATCGGCTGGGACGAAACAAAAAATAGATCGATCGCGGCAATAAGGCAACGAAGAATTAAGTTAACGACGGTACGCGGAATCAGAAAGTCCATAACAAACCGGGAACCAGAAGAAATTATCTACGGGCAAATTGAAAACTGAACTAGTTATCGGTAGATAAAATATTTCTTCGATTTGTTTTCTATCAGATTTGCCCAGTCGAGCCACTACTGAGTGCTAATCGCCGATTCGGCCCCAGGCTACTCACAAAGATTGTAGCTAACGCGCAGGAATATATAATGGATTAATTTATTTTTTCTGATTAAGCCTTTAATAACGAAAATCCGTTGGTAAAATGCATTTACCAACTGATATATAAATTTTTTAAATTATACGATTCTGCATTTCGCGAAATGGAAAGGAAATCCATTAACGTATTATCCTTTCCTTTGTTTCAGGTGAGTTTCATGATGCCCGCTACTGTGAGTATTGATGCGCGCATACGCATAGAAAACCAGTTAAGCTGATCAAATAGGCAGAAATAAAGTTTACCCAAAGTGTTGAAATTAATGTATTAACTCGCGTAGCAGCTTATTCTTGCCAAAATAACCGTGACCTACTTAATCTCGGAGCAGCTTATTCTTGCCAAAATAACCGTGACCCAGTTAAACTCAATAAATAAAACTAAGTGAGCTGTGAGAAACATAGTAATCGCTTCATCGTCCACGTGCGCGTAAAAAAATGAAATTAGGACATCACGGTGAATTGATTCGAAAAAGGGGCGGCGGGTGCGCGATTGCATATAGAGAAAAATCCGCTCGTAAAACGTATAATCTTTGCAGCGTATCGGATGAGTGGCCCTCCGAGCCTGGAAAAATATACGCCTATTCGATAAAATCGCTTTTCCTCTTCGATATACGGATAAAAAAAGGAAATGTTAGAAAAACGAGATAAAATACGCTCGGTGGACCACCAAAGATAAGTCGAGTTTTCAATTTACTGAACGGAATAACATTTTTGTGAAGTTAGACATTAATTTAATTTTACGATGATATTTTATAGCTTTTCGCGGTGTTCTAGATGTTATAAGATTAGCTGTATTTATGTAAGAAATTCCATAAATTGAAAATGTTAATTTTATTTTCACTGCCACATTTGAATCTTGATGCTGTGCTTTAGACTTTAATATTTGAATTTTTACAGCACGTGCTCTCTCTCTCTCGCTCTCTCTCTCTCCCTTTGCCCTCTTGGCTTTTCATCGTGGCTTTTCATCAGAATGTTATTTGTTAAGCCATTGTTTTTCTTGTTATCCTCTTCCAATCTTAGCCTTAGGTTTCGTCTTAGGTCTAGTCTCGGTTTTAGCGTTACAGTACATTTTAAGCTTCATTCTGTACTTCACTTTCGACCGGTCTTTGTTATTTCATTGTCTAAATCACTTGTTTATTCACTCGTCTATTCACTGCATTATTACTTTTATGAAATAATTGTATTATTTTTCCCTTGTATTCTCGTCAAACTACACAGGGTTATACTCCAATGGTGCAATAAAGTATAATCAATCAATCCCTCTCTCTCTCTCTCTCTCTCTTTCTCCTCTCTCATCACTATAAATCGAATGAAAATACATCGCTTCCTTGGCTTCATTCAAAATCGAAAATCTTTCAAAGGTTGTAGAACTTCTTTGATATTTTTTATCACCCGAACTGTTGCGTAAAAATAAACATCTACAAATCTACTGTTCAGAATTGTGCACACAAAAAACTATGACACTAAAAAGAAATAGCTTGCACGTTCTACAAATGTATGAAAAACTAACGCTTCTTTTCAAGCATGGTACGAAAAAAAAACAAAAAGAAGACGAGCGCGCGTCGACAACGATTCTTAAGGGTGAGCCAGCCGTTGAAAAAAAACCACAACGTTAACAATGCAAGACGCGTTCAGCAGGCGAGAATAGGGTAGCTGTTTGCCGAGCTTTAAATTCTCATCGCGCCGGCCACATGTGGCCCCATTCACGGCAAGCGTGTGTGGGCAGCGCCCCCCCCCCCTCTCTCTCTCACTCTCTCTGACGATTATTATTCGGGCGCGCTCGTCGACGAACTTTCCCGCGCCACTAACGCAAGTACTAAAACTAAACGCTCATTCACCTAATTTTTTATTCTTTTCCTCTACACGAGCGCCTCTCTGCTGGAAATTTTCAAATTTGCATAATATTAATCCTCTGCTCGGAAAAGTCAAAGTGCCGATATCGGAATTCCCTCTCCCGCATAAATTATGCTTTGTATAATTAATACTCGTACTCTTTGATTGCGCGACAGCGTATCTCGTAACTCAAACGCTAACGACTTTTATCCTTGTCATTATATATCCTGGCCCAATGCACTGCATTGATTTCGAATAATACGTATTTAATTGGTTAAGTGAGATCTGTGAACAATTTACATTGTTCTTGCTGATTTTGTAAATCTAACTAATATAATCTGGTTAGTTAATATGGCGATGACTATTGAAAACCCAGCGAAGCACTACACGATAACTGCCATATCAAATTTGAACCGTTTCTAATTTTCTTATTAATTTGCAACTATGTAGCAATACAATTAAAATAATGTGCATCATTCAATTTTCACGAAATCTAATTAAATTATCACTTTATATTACAATCTTTACATGGATGAAATTCGATCATTTTCAAATTAATACATAGAGAAAGTATACAAATTTTTAATGAAAATATAAGCTTCATAGTATACCATTATAATAGAAGTAAAACTTCTGTCTAAATATGTATAATGAAAAAATCCTTTCCCGAAATATAATCTCTGCTTTCGGGATGAAATTTTCCTTAGCTGTCAGATTAAATTATATTCGACTTGTTATATGAAACCCCCCATAATCACGTCAAGATATTTCAAAACAAAGTTATGAAATAGAACTCGCAACATAATTGTATTTGGACAAAAAAGCAGCCATTATTCAAATTGATCCTCGAATAGCGCAACAGAACAGGACGGTACTTTGATCCAGCTCATCAAGAAAAAAAACTCCGTAAAGTATCCCTTGGAAGCCACTCGTTATACCGCGCCAGTTTTAAGCTGGCAGCAAGCTCCTAGAGCTAACCTTTTAATCTCGGACCCATTAGGCGCCGCGATAATAAATGATGGAAATTACGCGGGCGTGCTTTTTCCCTCTATTCTCGCCAATTATACGCCTCCGAGATATATACAAGTGTTTGTTTGCAATACCTTATGCTCTTGGCGCTCGTTCATTGGATTATGAAGGAGCAGAGTAGAGCAAGTTACTTAGTCCGATGCACTTTAGTTCAAAAGAGAAAGAGATTCGTTTTTCTTAAAGTAACTGGGGAGCAGACTACTGTGTACCATTAAATTTCACGCCAGTTGCGCGTTAGGTTGTTTTTCTTTTCTTTTTCCTCGCGGCTCGCGCCAAGTTTTTGCTAATGTGCCCGCTCTATCTTTATTAAATTTCAACATTCTTAAGTGGCATTGGGTTAATTTTCGGTCTTGAAATGAATTGGCATACTTGTGAGCTTTTCAAATGTATTCAAAACTTATCGTCGCGAATCCAATTCGGTGGCGGTTGCCATCAGAAACACGTGATACCCGACATCTAACTCGAAGACAACCATCGTCAAGTCGTGAAAACAAAGTAACATCAGTCGTAACAAGCGCATAATCTGTTCGAATTAGCATACCTCCTGGCGACGGCGTCGTATAATACGGCGAAGTCGTAAACGTCGACGGAAGTTATACAAGCCGTTTAGAACTTTTTGATATCGCAGCTTGTGGCAGTTTTTATTATCGGATCGAGCATAATCGGCACAAGAGTGAGAAAGAAAGAGATAGAGAGAGAGAGAGAGAGTGTTAGAGAGAGAGAGCTGATGTTAGTATGCAACTCGTTAAACTACTCATGCCAAGTGAGCTTTTACAGCCCAAAGTGGCAAAAGCAACTGCTGTTCGTGACACGTGTTCGCTCAAATCCGAGAGCACGTTCTTCAACTTGTCGCTTAGCTTAGCTAACGGTTGTGACGCGTAATTCTCTCGCGCTTGAACGATCACTTAGAGCTCGACGGATTTATTAAATTAACATTTTTTTTAGATTGATTCTGACTATGTGATAAATTGATTTTCCACTTTTTTTTAATGCATCGTCATGCTTGAAATTTCATTACGAGGCACCCTTATCCATAATTGCACGCAATAAATTCCAAAGCGAGGCACGTTGAAGTTTTTCATTTATTTCAATTCGATAAAAGATGGATTTTTCTGGAATAAATGAATGGGGAAAAGTAATGAGGCATTTTCTATTTATATCGTGCAATGATCAAAGACGACGCGTTTTATCGAAATATTCCGGAAAATGGAATCATCGGTTTACGGTGAAAAAGTATTCATTTCCTTGATGTAAAGGGTAAGGTTGAGCAAAACTAATCGTCTAATATATATATATTTATTTATTTATATAGTTATCGGTAAATCTTGTCATTAATTTCAAGAAACATAAACAAATGGAAAACAGAAGGTATAAAAAACCTCGTGGGTTTCCAGGATAAGTAAAGATAAGGACAAAAAGAAAATCATACAACGTTCGCGTAACCTTGGAGTACGGTAACCGGCAGTTCGCCTGGAGCCAGAGCCTGTTGCCGTTGCTCGCGCGGTTCCCTTCAGCCTCCACGTTCTTTGCCCTCTCACTGCTACCGCCAAATTTTCCGCACCTCACGCCCCCATTGGCCCTTAAAGTCGCGCGCGCATTTTCGCCACGTCCGCTTTTCTTCGGTCCTCTCTCCGCTGTTTTTTCCCTCTCTCTCTCTCTCTCTCTCTCTCTCTCTCATCGCTCTTGTACTCGCCGGCCTACCGGTCCATGGAGTTGCCAACGCAATTACCCGTTCCATCCTTGGATGACCTGCAATGCCCGAGAGATTGCTGTCCCTCGTGAGGTCGAACAACCTTTAAGGAATGAACCTCTTCAAAAATGTCAGAGATAGCGTTACTACCACGACCATGCCACAATGCGCTCGTATATGCCCATGGACAAACCGAATCGCGAGCGCTCACGAGAAAGATCTTAGCGATGACGTCAGAATTTAACGGATTCATCGTATAGACAATCAAGTAATTTGCTCTTTTTTGATTATAGCTTATTTTCTAAGCTATTTTCACGGTGAAAGCATGCTTACAACAAGATATCACATTTATTACTACAGTCGCGTAATTAAGTACACACTTAAGGATCACAGTCACATTCTTGAAAACTAGCGCACGCTTCCTTATTACATCATTTTTGCTAGAGAACTTCCGAGAACAGCTGTGGAGCCGAACTATACCGACACGTCTAAATATCACGAAAGATCGTACACACGTCCTCTCTGGGGACGAAACCACTAGTTTTTTTTTAGCGATCTTGCGGTCGCCTGACATCAGGTCCTCCCTAATTGCTTTTCTTGCGCGTATGTATTTTGCCAACCCTTGCCTCGCAATTTTTATCGGCTATTTCAACCATGCCAACGTCGCGTCGCGTATTTAGAGACTGAAAGCGTGCTCGGAGATCCTTGTCGGCTCGGCATTTTCAACGTTTGATCTATCTTTACTCCATTACTATACTCGGAAATGTCATTCGGCATCGATATCTGACAGCTAAATTTTTGCAATACTGTGAGTAATATCATATCGCGCGTTAAGCGTCATGAAGTGGTGGCACCGAGATTGCAGTCGTCGACAAATTTCGCTCGCTGGCGCGGGGCCGCGGTGGCATCTATAATGCAGCGCGAGGCTTTGGGGGTACGTGATGACGTTAACGGCGCCGCTGCGCCTCTGGCTTAAGGGAGCTACTATGGCTGCTTTCTTTGGTTCGGCATTGTCGTGCGCGCGCTTTCGTATTAAGTTACAGGAGTGCAGATTCGAGTGTTTCATCGGCTGAAAAAACGAAAAGCCGTCAGTCGCATCGGGCACAAACACTTCGATTTGCCTTTTCCATTTGATCATTTGGTTATACGAGATCTCAAAATACAAATAAACGCTTGATGAAATATTAAGATAAAACAACGCAGAGATAAATTGCAAATTTGACAAGTTACTAGATATCTCGCGTGTTACTCAACGAAGTGTATCCGTTGCTTAAAAAGAGAAAAGACTATAGAAAAGCAACTACAAAAAAAAGCAGTCGCGCGTACAGTTATACACGCAAGCCGTAAGATAATACAAATAAATGGATTAAAATTAAAAGATAACTTGAGTCCCAGAAGCGCAGCTGTGTTGAGCGACAGCGTAACTGAAGGGAAAAAGAGAAAAGCTGCAACAAGCGAAAGGCTGTAGGTGACGCGCGAAAAAAAGTCAGCCAAGAGAGTAGAAAGAGAGAGGAAGAGTCGTGTCGAGGTTTGTAATTATAAATCTCATTAAAATTCGCCGTGCGCCGCAAGCTGGGAAAAGCCATTAACGTCGGACGGGTGGTAGTAGTAGTTCTCTCTCTCTCTCTCTCTCTCTCTCTCTCTCTCTCTCTCTCTCTCTCTCTCTCTCTCTCTCTCTCTCTCTCTCTCTCTCTCTCTCTCTCTCTCTCTCTCTCTCTCTCTCTCTGGTACGCGAGACTCGATGGATGAAGAAAGATAAAGCGAAACAAGGGAGAAAGAGCGAGAGAGTGGGTCGATAAGCAGTGTTATTTATGCCGGCTTGTAGCGTGCGCCTCGCATATATACACTCATATACTGTACAAATTTGTGCCAATGTCCTGTATATCCTCTCTGTAAATACACCTACTGCATTTGCGCGCGATTGTGTTTGCTGTGCTTGATTGGATTTCTCCGTTTTGCTCTAGCCTCTAACCGATGGATAATCGTTAACTGTATACTGACATGCGGACTATTCTCTTTTCAGACGTTTACTCATTGCCTTTTCAATGAGAACTTTCATTGTCAATCTTTCCCTCGTTCGCTGCGATTAATATTCATTATTGACACTATGGTCTTATTTATTGAGTTGTAGTTTCGTATAACTCAATTTCATATTGAGCTTCAAATTATTTTTTTTCCATTAAGGAAATGAACTGTTTGTCTTCGTTTTCCAAAGAAAGAGGTTTTCTTAAGAAGTAATTTCTTAAGCAAACATAAACAGTCTTCCAAGAGAGAGTTTCTTAATTGATCATTTTTTAATTCATCCGCAAGACGGAAAGGGAAATACGATTGCCGCGGAAGAGAAAGGACAGACAGATAGAGGAAGAAAGAGACGGGAGAAGACTTAAAAAAAAACCGACGGCCTTTAAAAAGACAGTCTGGCGGAATCGCAGTCTAGCGCGTTAGGCTATATACAGGGTGGACCATTTTAAGTGAGCCAGTACGTTTTCTTGGAAACTAGTGGGGATAGCGAAAAATGTTTCAAACAAAAGTTGTCCAACTTGGAGGGGGACATACCCTCATGACCTTGCCTGTGTCCTTGGATGTAATGTTCAAGGTCATTTCAAGGTCAACTTTGTTTTCTTAAACGGGACCCCCTATTTTTGACCCTGGATTTGGAAAGAACGGGAAATTCTACGTTCAGATGACCTATTATACGTGGGGTCTGGGGTGACCCTCAAGGTTATTTGAAGGTCATTTTTATTTTTTTACGAGTGTAAGATTTACGAAAAATAGTTTCATACAAAAGTTGCTCAACTTGAGGACATACCCTTATGACCTTGCCTGTGACCTTGGAGGTCAGGTTCAAGATGATTTCAAAGTCAACTTTGTTTTTTTAAACGGGTCCCCTCATTTTGACCCCGGATTCGGAAAGACCAGAAATTCTACTCAACGTCTTGTTTAGCCGTCACGTGTGCGGTCTATGTTGCCCTGTTTATTCATGGTCGTAATGTGATGAAGAAGATAAGTGATTAAAGTATTTTAGATTTACTATTTATTTACCAAATTAATCAATTGTTAATTACATGTGAAATATTTTACAGTAAGTGTTCAAAGACATTTCCTTCTCCTTGAATGCATAATTCAATTCTCCGATGAAAATTATCTACTGTCCTTAGTAGTGCATCCTGCGGTATGTTCTGACATGCGATCCTGATCCTATCCATCATGTCTTCTCGGGTAGTTGGTTGTTCTTGATAAACGACATTCTTCAAGTATCCCCATAAGTAAAAGTCAGGAGATGTCAAGTCGGGAGATCATGGTGGCCATGCAACTGGTCCACCGCGACCAATCCATCTACCATTGAATCTGTTGTCCAGGTAAGCTCTAACATTTCTGTGGAAATGCGCAGGAGCTCCATCTAACTACATCCACATTCTCAGTCTTGACATTTCCCTCAAAAAAGTAAGGTCCAATCACATGTCCATTGATAATGCCACACCACACGTTAACGCTCCAACGATGCTGATGATCTATGTGTCGATGCCAATGAGGATTTTCAGCTGACCAATAATGACAGTTGTGCCTGTTGAGCTCCCCATTATTTTTGAATGTAGCTTCGTCAGAGAACATGACATTACGGAAAAAAGTTCTGTCGTTTTGAATCATTTCTCTTGCCCAACGACAAAACTCCAGTCGTCTTTCCATGTCATCTGGTGTGATGGCTTGAGTGAGAGTGATGTGATATGGTCGGTATTTTTGGCTTCTCAAAATTCTCAAGACAGTTTGTTTTGGTATGCCAGTTTCTCTTTGAATTTGTAATGTACTAATATGAGGATTGTCATGAATAATTGCCAATATCACAAGCACGCGAACATCATTCTCATCGTAAGTATGATGTCTTCGCGTACGAAATAAATGTCCTTGTTGAGCTTTCACATGAACCCTTCGAATGGTGTTACGATTAGGGTGTCTTCGGTACGGGAAACGTTCTTGATAAAGTCTTGCAGCTCTATGAGAATTCCCTCCGGCTAGACCAAGAATAATAATCATGTCAACACGTTCACGCGCAGTATAATCCGGCATACTCCGAAACAAAAGGCTTTTGATTTAATTTTTAATAAAAATTTGTAACAAAAAAATTCTCCTCAATGAACACAAAATCTTTATTCAGTGAAATAAACGAATAAACTAAGCTGCTGTATCAAAAAATAATTTTTGTTTTGGGAGAATGAAGAGATTCGATAAGCCAACCCATACAATGACAGATATTCTATCTTCACGGTAAATGTTACTTTTGTGGGGTAAAATGGATGGTTAAGCTAGAAAAGCATACGGCCTTGCGCTAGCATATGATAAAAGGGGCGAATCAACGCTTTCCGAATCCGGGGTCAAAATGAGGGGCCCCGTTTAAAAAAACAAAGTTGACTTTGAAATCATCTTGAACCTGACCTCCAAGGTCACAGGCAAGGTCATAAGGGTATGTCCTCAAGTTGAGCAACTTTTGTATGAAACTATTTTTCGTAAATCTTACACTCGTAAAAAAATAAAAATGACCTTCAAATAACCTTGAGGGTCACCCCAGACCCCACGTATAATAGGTCATCTGAACGTAGAATTTCCCGTTCTTTCCAAATCCAGGGTCAAAAATAGGGGGTCCCGTTTAAGAAAACAAAGTTGACCTTGAAATGACCTTGAACCTTACATCCAAGGACACAGGCAAGGTCATGAGGGTATGTCCCCCTCCAAGTTGGACAACTTTTGTTTGAAACATTTTTCGCTATCCCCACTAGTTTCCGAGAAAACGTACTGGCTCACTTAAAATGGTCCACCCTGTATATATATATATATATATATATATATATATATATATATATATATCAAACGACTGAAGTGCGTTATTATTAGACATCTCGCCCCCTCGATGCTTATTTTCTTTTTTCCCTCTGACGCGCTTATACTCCACGGTTAATAGGCATTTACCATGCCTATTCAAGCTTTCACTGTGTACTTATGTTACAGCATTCGTTATGTGAAGTGAAGTTTTTCAACTCTCAAAGGATCTCGTAACTTTACAGTAAAAGCGCGTGCTGTTTTTAAAAAAATAAGGAAGTTCAACGACTTCTCAGTGGTTTCATTAAAGAAAAACCAGCTACAGTGCTAAACTATTTGACAATCTTGCAGCTTGCTTTTTAAATTAATCCTAATTGCCGAGAAATAAAAACGCGCGCGAGAAGCAAACGAGTTTTACTATTTCACAGAGTAACGCGAGGTGAAAAAGTTTTCTTTTCTCGTTTTACCAGAAAATTCTTTTTAACTTAGTGCTTCGATAATCTTCGTCGACGAAGTGAAAGTCATTCGTAGCCGCAAAACGAAAAGTAATTAAAAAATTACAAACAAGTAAATATGAACAAAACTCTAACAAGTAATTCGCAACTCACTGGCACCGAGAAATCCTTTTAAAAAGCCATTAGCCTTGAGCAACTATAACGAAAAGAAGAAAGCCTCTTTGCCCGTCGCGTGCCTTAGACAAGCCGAACAGGCTCCACTTTAGCGGCAGATTGTGTATCGACACCGTGTTTCCTTCGCTCTTTGCCAAGCGAGGCTTTTACTCTTCCTCGCAAGCTCAACCCTTATGTGCTCACGCTCGTAATCTCAGTCGGATGCGACTCTCGCCCTCTCTACCTTTGCATGTTTTATCGCGTGTGGCGGTGGCGCTGCTGCATGGCTGCTTTTTCTCGCCCGCGAGTTCAAATTTATTTTCTCGGAAAAGAAGAGGGAGCAGATTCTGCGCGCATAAACTCCAAGTAAATGGAAAAATTTAGTTTACCTGCAAATACTACTGGATAGACGGTTTTCGCTATGCCAATGAAATATTGAAATCATAAGTTTTCTCGAGCAAACGAATCAATGGATGGAAGAATGTCGTTGGGCAGTAAAAGAATACTCTTCGTCCCTGCGTGCAATTTAATAAAACGCGACTGCAATCTCAATCTCTCCGTTTCCTCAATTTTTTTCTATTACGCGTTCTTTTTCCGCTCTAATTTTCACGCCGTCACTTTTTTTTTCAAATCACAAGCGAGAGCCTACCGAACGACCGTTCTACTCGAGGAAATATAAAATGTTCGATAAAAATGTTTTCACACAATTTTCGTCAGTCATTTTGTATTTTCGTAATGCAAAATGCCATTCGATGGCCTAATGTTTAGCAAGCAAAACGGACATCCGTTTCAGACTGGATTCAGTAGTATAGATCAAGTTCTGGTCAGACCGATACGAAAACTAGGATTTTTGGCGAGTATGGATTTCAACAATCCACCAGGAAAGTAACGTTTTCTCTAAAAACATACTTGTGAAATAATCTGCAAACACAAGTACACACAGTGAACTTTATGAGATCTGCGTGAAATAAGCAGCCAAGCGTGGTCGCTGCCTCACCACAAGAACGTGAATCATCAGGGGCAGAGTCTTTCTTCTCATCTGCTCGTATATCAAGTAATAGTGCTGGTAGAAAATGAGGAGACGACTGGCAGAGTAACAATACAATATAACTGGTCGTAGCCTGCGAGCTCGTAACTTTTTCAATATGCGCTCTAGTTTATAAGTGTACAAAGGGAAAGGTGAAGCCAGCGCGCGCGAGAGAGTCAGCAATATGTCTTTTCCACGAGAGCTACTCTGCCGCTCTCGGTGTACAAGGAAAATCCGCTCTCGAATTAACGTTGATTCTTGCGGCAAATCTATCTCCTCTCTTCCCTCAGTCGCCGTCGCCGTCGCTGCCGTCGTCGTCGTCGTCGTCGTCGTCGTCGTCGTCGTCGTCGTCGTCGTCGTCGTCGTCGTCGTCGTCGTCGTCGTCGTCGTCGTCGTCGTCGTCGTCGTCGTCGTCGTCGACGACGATAGATGCGCAAAGAGCTACTTTAAATTAGATTGCCGCGCCGAGTCTTTGTGCAAGCTCCGCGCACATATTGCTCTACTCTCTTGCTCTCTCTCGCTCCTCGGGGAGCCTTCCGTTTAAAGGCGCGAACAACTTTTTGCCTGCAGACGCCCTGGCTGATTTGAATTTTTCTTCCATAGCGCTATAAACTTTACTTCTTCCTTCAATTTTTTGTTCTTGTCCGTAGTACTTTTCTGAGCGTTCTTAAACAATACTGTATTGTATTACAGATATTGAAAAAATATACATGCTCGTTGATAAATTTATACTTTTCTCTTCTGTCTTTTGACTATTTATTTGCTATGAAATCTGTGATTAAGAGATTGTAACATAATGTTTTATATACATAGATCAAATCAAAACATAAATTGAAACTATACACATTCATGATACGATTACTATTTCTTCGAATCGGACTTTCCAATAATGTTTATATAAATTAATATCAATAGAACCACTACTTCATTTCATAAAATTAAAATGTTAAATGCCAATAATATTTTGAAATATATATAATCAAAAATAAAATAGATACAGCCATATTTAGTTGTCATTTATTGTTGACCATTTCATTTGAAAATTCATTATTTTCATTATCTACATCATCATCAAAAGCGTAATGTCGAATATATCTTCACGTACAATGTAAAAAGAACAAACAAAAACATTTTTTTAATTACCTTGTGCTTTCATCAGTACTTATTACTGCTTTGATGTAAAGTTTTCAATGACGTATCGGCAAATTATCAAAGAACAGGATTAATATTTTGTAAAATCAGAGTATAAACGTGTATTTACGATGAATCGAACATCAAATGAAAAATACCATATTTATTTTATCATTCTTCTCTTTCCTCCTCTTATAAAAGAGAGAATCTGATGAAGCGAAGCCAGTTTATTCGTGATCTGATTGGCTAAAAAATCGTCACATGATCAGCTTTTATGTGGTAGTATATATATATAGTGTATACGCCCATGAAACATTACTACAGATATGCGATAATGATTAAATGTTCGAAAAATGTAACAGCATCGTCGGTATAGATGATTGATTTAACCATACTGACCTCAAAAAAAAGTCGACTGATACCGCAATTTAGAGAAATTAATTGAACTTTGCTCTATGTCTAAATTAACTTAGAATAAACAAAATAAATAATAAAAAATTTATAGATTATTGCGATAAAATATTGTGCAGTGATTTCAGTTTCGTTACGTAAAATAGAAAACTTTTTTGAAAATAGACTAATTATATCCGTGAGCATCTACCGAACTACGTCATTTATATCGTGAAGGATATGATTTAAAAAACTATAATATTTTTACAACTTATTTTACATTTTTTATCATATTTTTAAACTTTTTGATGTTTTTCCATTACAGATCTTTAGATCATAAAATCTCAAAACTTCATTGATAACATTTTTAAGTCAGGAATATCAACGTAATTACATATTTATTTACAGATAAATAATATCATGGGCTATATCTCATATCAAATCATGGGAATATTTAATGCACATTTAATTTTCGAATTTTCAATTTCGCCAATAAAAGTTTTGATCTACATTCGACTTTGAGCCTTACACATATAAAAATGATCAGACATATGAAATTTTTATATTTGTTATCGTGATTCCATCAGTTCAAATTGCACCTTAAACTGTACGTAGGTCCAGTCATGATGCGTGTAAAACAACTTCTTTCTCGCCGTTCCACAACTGGTACAGGAGATAAGTTTACATGCTAATGACTATAGGGAATTAAGTACAGGTATCTAATGTACCTCTGTAATGTTCTACGTGAACGCAGTTCTAAAAGTAATAATAAAAATAATAATATTCGTGCGTTAAAATGAATACAAGAAAAGACGAACACGATGAGCGCGTAATGCTCTAGACATTCCTAGCGATATTAAATATTAATTATGGATTCCTGTTATTCCTTTGTAATCCATTGAAATTGGCAAGCAGATTAAAAGTTTATTCTGAATGACTGAACCAATTGCAATATAAAATCCATGAATAAATTCATTAAAATCTGTGCTTATTAATATCCTCGTACAAAAAGAAATCTCATCGGTGAATTTTAAAGCAAACGCCAGGCTGACAAAGTGAAAAAAAGAGAGAGCAACGTATCCGTCATTGTTGTCGCCGGTAAACTTCCGGGCTCCATTCAAGTGCCACTTTTTTCACATCTGCTGAAAGTGACGCTATGAAACTTGGCTCCTATATAATCAGGCTGTAGAAGATGGATATACGCGCTTCTCTTTCACACTTGCTTCTCAGCGCCGTAAATCTTGTCGGAATATGACGTCTCCCTTATCTACGCCGAAGTATGCTTTTCTTTTTAAAACTCGGCTTGTTGATTGATTGCTATTAGCGATTCGATTAGCTTGCGGTATTCTGGCAGTGAGATTGATTTTGAGCCTGGTTAAAGTACCGATCGAATTCTCATCACTATCATAACTCGTTCGAAAAACTTTACAGTTCTCGCGGGTACTCGACTCTGCTATCGGAAGCTACCGATTGTTTATCGCGACCGCATCGACAGCCTGTCGATCGTTTCATGCACGCGAGAGTCTACGGGCGCTTATGGGCTTACGAGATCGAATTAACGGTCAGCAGAGACCAGTGAAAGAGAAAGAGAGCATGCTTCTTTTTGCCTTCAGCAGCAAAAGCAACAACGCGAGTAATAGCCGTGAGCACGTCACGAAGGGAGCTTTCTCTCTCTCCTTCCTTCAGCACCATTAAAAATGCTTTCAAGAAGCGTACACCAGATAGAATCCCTTGCCTTTTTTCCCTCCCTCTCTCACGATTTTCCTCCATAAAGTGATATTGACCTGTAGGTAGCCTTCTCTCTCTCTCTCTCTCTCTCTCTCTCTCTCTCTCTCTCACTCTCTACGAGCCATATAATGACGCAATTTATCGTTGCTCCGCCATCTCTTTTCTCGAAGCTCCACTTATTTCTATAGTCACGATCTCGTTCACCCTCTTCATTGTTGTTTGATTTGGATCCGCACCGATAGTTAAATTGAAATATGCTAGATTTTAATTATTATTTCTCCAAGTGTGACAACAAACCGAAGATTGTGAATACAATCTTATGGATTTTTTCATGTTAACGTGCTCATTATATTTTTCAATGTTTATTTGAATCTTACATCAAAGCAATATCTTTGTAAGAATGATAGCCTTATAGTTATCGAATGAGAAGTAAATTATGTATAATCATAATATCTCTCATGTGATTTTTTACCCTTGTTCGATATAGAAAAATAAAATTAAATCAGCTGTCACGGGTGCGACACCGGTGACTCCGTAGAGACGCTGTTTCCACCTTTGGGCTTTCTCACGCCCGGGCAGACGCTTATCAGCGTTTTCCGAGTGGCACCTGCATGCATACGTGCCACCAATGCAGATGCGTTCGCACTGATATATTAGTAAAGGGAACGATTAGGCGGGATATTAAAACAGGCGCGGATTAGCGTGATGATGGAATTCGAGCGTCGAACACGGGCAAGTACGCGACAACCGCGAGCGCAAGCACACACACGATCTTCCTCGATATTTTAGCTTAAATAAAGTGTAGCTACAGCGACTAACTACGACTCTCTTTCATTCACATATCCAAACCCGTTCGAAGGACCGGGCAACGACATAACGAACCGACCACCCGTGATACAGCGCAAGTTAATAAAACTCCCATGCCAAACTAAAAAATATAGTAAACAATGCAAAACCTAGATGAAATCATTAAAAATCGTCAAGTTATGTTTGTAGCAGACAGCCAAGCAAAATAAACATTGGGACAATCGGACTGTCCTATAATTACCCAAGCAGATGCGCGTAGTGTGTGTGTAAGGGAGGGAAAGAGAGGGCTATGGAGAAAGGTAGTGAGAGAGAGAGAGAGAGCGGTTAATGACATCCGGTGCTTTGCTCTGTTGCTTGCAGAGTCTGCCACAGACGCCGGCCGGCAAGTCGGGCACGAACAGTGGTGCAGGCATCGTCAATGGTTCCGGGACCAATCATCCGGACGCCGCTGCCGTCAACCCCGAACATCACGTAAGTCTCTCTCACTCTGACTATATGTGATTGTACGTTATTGCGCCTACTGCTAGCCCCTGCCCCCTCTCTCTCTCTCTCATGCTCTTGATGATGCTCGAGCAATTAGAGCAATTAGCCTCACGTCAAAGTCGATATGTCGATTCTCGCTACGGCAATCGCGCGCAACTATATACAGTCGAGTGCTACTTGCGCGCTCGCGCGCAGCGTTGATTGATTATTTCCGATTGTGGAGTAACTAACTTATCGTGAAATATGTGCCGCGCATAGTCCAACTTTTACCCGTCTCACATCATTCGCGCGCAATAGCAGCCCCGATTGAAGTAACTCATTATCCACCCAAAAGTTTGTTTTTAACAATTCTATCAACAAAATCGATGACTGCTCATCATGACCTACATAACACAATGAATCAATAATGATACGAGATTGAAAGCCTACGAGAGCGAAAGCGCAGCGTCGTCAATTGGACTTCCTTTTTGCGCATGTAGCATTTTGAAGATTCAGTCGTCAACAATGAATTAATTACTTTAAATTGCGCGACGACCCCGACGACCCGAAAAAAAGAACGACAGCAAATAACTATAAATTCGCGCGTGCGTTCGTCGCCCTTCAACCGCGCGACACGATAATGGGCTAAACGGAATACTTCTCTTGTCGCTCGACGGGGGGGGGGGGGGGGGGGAGGGGGTTGGCCCAGTGATACACCGTGTGCCGGCGCTACATCAATTTTCTAATGCGCGAGGACGCGGTCAGCTAGCAATAAAACCCGCGCGAGGAAATTTACATCGCGCATCGGCGATTTATGACTGACGATAATAAATTTGTTTGCGGCCATCACCACCACCGGCACCATCATCATCATCACAAAGCGTCAGACGAGAAAATTCCGTGTGATTTTTTGTTTTGTAGTCGTTGGCGTGCCGTTAATAGCAATCGCAATGAAGGCTGAATGTTCAGTCGCGTAAAAAAGACGGTCTTTTTAAATGATTTACAGTGGCCACCGCGTCGATTAACCAAATTAGCCGACGCACACCACAGGGCTAATGACATTAGTGCAACGTTAAACTATCACGTACAAAATGCGTCGGGAATTTGCGCGGTGGATTAGGGAGGCAGCTGGGGGGGAGGGGGGTTACAGAGCAAAGTTTGTATTAAATTCTGTCCGCGAAACTCATAAAAGCTTTCAAAACAAAAGTAAAGCGCTGCTCGACGAGAATAAGCTGACTAAACGTATTAAGTGACCTTTTGAATGACTACGGTGTGTTTAAATACTTCATCCAACTATAAAGACAGAGAAAAAAGTCGATGATGTACAGCGAGACGACTACGTTTTTTTTTTCCTGGTCAACTGCGTTGTTCAAAGTTATATAATGCGCTTGGCTGCGGTATAATTAGGCCATGGCTATAATTCCCGTTAATGACCCTTGCCATCGAGCAAACTTTTTACGATGCTCCGACCAGCAATAATAACACATATATACTAGAAAAAAAACCAGCGTTGGGTTGAATATTCTTTTCCTCTTGAAAACCACTGCTACGAGAATTTGGTTTTGAATTTGTAGTCGTCTGGAACTGAGAAAATGAAGTAACAAACTTCAGGTGTTTAAGTCTGCAGTGTCATAAACAATACGCCTGAAATATGGAGCTGTCCTAACTTTAACAACGATACTAGTTCACGTTGGAAAGTAAAGCACGCGCTGGCAATGAAAATAAAGCATCTCGTAGAGGAGGAGCTTAACACCATGTCATGGTTATCACAAACAATAATCGGGCGATCGCGCTCACGTGAATACGGCCATGATAGCTGTCGGTGGCACTTACCTTATAAAACTGACTGCCTGTCAGGTAGCGCAAGTAGCACAAGCCAGCGAGTAGCTTTTAAACTTTCGGAATATTCAGCAAATAAACATAGTTTAGCTCTTGGCTCCTCTCTCCTCTGGGCTAAACGCGTTTCACCGCCTGCCCATCCGACTCGAAAGTTAGCAACGATAAATTAGTTTAATCCCCCAGCATAAAGTTCAGTAGCAGGGCGCTATTCTCCTCGCCGCACCGCCACTTCACCTTCGTTCGCCGACAACTTCGCACGCGGACCCTCGCTCGCATCAAGCGCACGATTTTGATCGAATTTGACCGGCAAGTCCTGCTACACGCTTCTTCTTATTCTTCTTGCTTGCTTACTTACTTACTCGCTGGATCTTTGAATATTCAGTGGCTTTGCTGCGAATGCTTTTCCATCTTCTCTAATGGCATATTGCCTGAGTGTACCTTGCAAATTATGAAATTACATTAGATGAAATTACATTAGAGATAGCGAGAAAGAGAGAGAGAGAGAGAGAGAGAGAGTGAGAGAGAGAGAATGGAAATCGAGCGAACTGACAGAAAAGCAATGATGAGAATCCGATGAGGCTACAAAAAATTTCATTTTCATGAAGTCGTATCTCATCTATATCATTTATACAACTATGCCCAAGATTCATAGTCGGCAGTGCCGCGAGCAGCTTGAACATAGTTGTATAAACAATATAGATGTGATATGACTTCATGAAAATGAAATTTTTTGTAGCCTCATCGGATTCTCATCACTGCAGGAAAGCGTCGCACAGCGCTCGGTCAAAGCCGCTCAAATTTAACTCTCCTTCATCCCTGTGGCGTCCCCATAGCGCTCTCGGCGCAGTTGGCAAATCAAAGAATAAAGAGTCATTCGTCCCCTCCGCCCTCCGATGCGCAGCCATTTTCCACGGCAAAAGCTATTTATGCGTTTGTCTCTTGAGCCGCGCGTACTTTGAAAATGCGCTCGTCGTTGCCGTTGACGCGGAAAGTGAGCAAGTCGAGGAGAATTACATTGCGTCCACCCCAATCGTTATGGTGGCCGCGCAGACGTGACGAAAGATCGACGCGGCTGTGCGGTCGCGAGGCGCGAGCGCTCGCGTGCTCGACAACGAGTAACAAGTTCGCTCGACGTGCACATTTTCGAAATTTTTCTTGCCGCCCGGGAATTTCCTTAACGACTGACGACTAAGTCATTCGGCGGGGGCGGTTGGGGATTATTATTAACGCAATGGCTCACTCGAGCCGCGCTAATTGCAAGTAAAATGAATATGAATCCTGAGTGTACGTTCCTTTTCTGTACAGCCGCCAATTATAATTCCAATTAAAATGGTTGCCCAGACTTATTTGATCGTTCTTAGAAAAATGGTAATCCGGTGCGATACCCTTCCTTTTTTTTCTCGTGCGTTCAACCGTTTAATCGGTTACGTATTTACCTTCATCTCTGCAAGTTTACCCTACTTGCAGAAGACCGCGCTGCGTGAAAAAGAGAAGTTTCTCGTGATGAAGCTTTCATCAAGTGCATCGGAGACTATTAGAAAGTCATCGCGCGGTAAGGTGCGGGGTAAAAAAAAAACGAGCTCGCCCGTGGCAAGAGAGAAAGAAAAGAAAGGAAAAAAGGTGCGAGCGAGAAGAAGCAGCGCCGGCAATTGTAGCTACATTGCTTTTAATGCAGCGGCCGCCAAGAAAAATGAAGGCAGCGGTGAAGGCAGCACTCCTCATTTCTCATTCACGCCGCCCTATTTTCTTTTTCTTTTTTGTTTTCTCCTGTCGAAGATACGATGCGCTTTGAAAATGTACCTTACCGCCTATCTACTATATACAGCGCGAATATTATTCTTTAATATTTAGCTCGCGCTAAAAGCTGCCGCGCGAATAGTCGATCTTAATCACAAGGCAATTATTGATATTGAAACTTCGAACCTGAGGATTGAACACTTCGTGAAATTGCACTTTAGCTTTGTCAAGCGTTTCCAATCGCTGGAGCTGTCATTGATATAATCTCCATCGATTGCCGAATCAAAATACATTGACGTCATTCACTGGCAATCCTGAAAGCTAATTGCTCCAGTTTGACCTGCTTAATTCGAAAAGAAACGAATTGATTGCCCCCTCCACGTGAAAATAACGCTTTCACTTTCCCTCGCGATGACCTTCCTAGCCATCGTACTCGAGTATTCAGTGCGCATGCATAGCCAGCAAATCCCTAACTTGGTCTTAGCGTCTCAAACCGAATGGATTGCACGCGGCTTTGAACGAGTGAGCGAGCAATCAAGAAATTTCGCGACTTATAACGAAATCTCTTTCCTCGAGAGGCTACGGTAATGGGAAAACGCTTTTCTCTCTACCCCCATCGGCTAAATTGCCCAAGGAAGCCAGCGCAGTTGGAATGTTTATATCGCAGATGCATCGAGAATGAGAACTTTGACGACAAGCACGACGACGGCGAAGTAATTTCGTTGGAGCTACTAATTGGTGTGCAACTGCTTTCTTATTAAGGCATCTAACTAGACACTTTCAAAGCTTTGACGTAAAAGCGGCCGGGTACGAGCTAAGAAAGTAATGATTATCATAATAGGCGTTCCACTTTTATAATGATGTGTCAATTATCTGTAGCCTCACCAAGAGAGAGAAGGAGAGAGAGTGAGAGTGAGAGAACTTGTTGAGCTTGCGTATGCAGCTCGAAAGTTTTATCTACTTGAAAATATCGCCTTAAAATATATTCGGTGTTTGTGCAAGCTGTACATACGTATCACGTGTCAATGAGTTTTCTAATTTGAGTGATAATTAATTCGAGCAGTTATTTCAATCTCGTACTACTTTTGCGCAGTGATGCAGTTCAAGACGCGGCGAAAAAAAAAATTATTGAATTTAGGAGATTGGGTCAATTGGTATTACTGAGTGTTCTCATTACAAATGTTTGTCAATTCAAGAATAAAACATTGGCTAGAGAGAGTGAGAGAGAGAAAGAGAAAGCGAGAGTGCTATAAAAGAGGAACCCCAATGATATTTTCTTGAAAAGGCTGCTAATGTACAAATGTATACAGAATTATACCTTCAATCACAAAGAAGAACATTTTGACGTTAACGCGAAGGTAAAAGAAATAGAGAGTGAGAGAGAGAGAGAGCAACATTTTCTCATATATAAGCGCAACGACAAACGTCACTCTTGACGCTCGTCGCGGGCAACAAAACTCTTATTGCGCGCCTGGAAATATTCATTTCCAGCTTTTCGCTCGCGCGCCAACCGAGAACAAAAAGCTTCGCCTGGGAAAGCACTTGCGCACACGACTACGCGATATTATGCGTTTTTCGGCCGGAACTTTCATAGCCACGCGTGCAAAAGCCTCAGAGAGTAATCGCGCTATAAGAATTTCATTTCGCCGCGAAAACTCTCTCTGGCTCGGCAAACAGGGACTCGATTCGTGCTCGCGCCAAAGACGTGCGGGTATAAATTTAAAGGAGTGTGCAGAGCAACGCTCGCACGTGCAAAAGCTGCGGGTGGAAAGTACGGGAAGCAAAAGTCGAAAATGCGCGCGCGACTCGCGTTGTCGTTGCCTTTATACTCGGCGCGCGTCGCGCGCAAAAATGTTTCTCCCCCCCTCCCCTCCCCAAAAGATATCGCAAGAGCGCGCGGCGAGCTATTCCCGAAAAACTTTTACGCTCGATTGCGAGAACCACTTAGACGAATGAGATCTCTTTTTCTCGTGTATACGGCGAGAGTTTGTCAACAAACAAACAGAAAAAATGAAAAAAAAAAAAAAAAACAAACGACATGATATTTCTCTTACGAGCTTGGAATCGCTCGAGAAGGATTTAGGATTTGTCGAGGCTCTCGAGGCAGACAATAATAAAAATTTACTATTGAGTTTTTCTTTAATGGATTGAATGTTGATGCACGTTTACCACTAACCATATTTCAAAGTAATTAAAAAACAAAGTGTATCATGTGCAATCGAGCAAATGAAAATACCTTTAAATCGATCTTTCAAGTAGAAACATTTCCAATTTACTCGAGTGTCTCTTATACAAATCCGCCCACTTTCCCTAATCATCGAGTATAAAGCATTTGCTCTTTGTCGGTTTTCTCCAATTCTCGAACAAAAAACCAACAACTCCATCGTTTCATGAAAAAAAAATTCTCTCCATGAATATTAAAAAAAAGAAATTCATACCGTGTAACGCATGATACACGCGTACGGCACTTTTATTCGATCAAGCTCGACGTTGCTCTAACATCAGTAGCGAAACAATGAAAGGGACACGGGAGAAAAAAAAGAGAAAAAAACGACCAATTGGAAGTGAATTACCTCGTTGACGATAGCAGTCAGAGCAAGTTGAATAGAACGCTGAAAAATTTCGAATTTCTCTCTCTCTCTATCTATCTCTCTCTCTCTCTCTCTCTCTCTCTCCCTCTCTCTCTCTCTTTGTGCACATCTCGCGCGTCTGTCTGCATGTGCTGCTACTCATATTAGTTAGAGTCGCGTGGTTTCAATGCACGCAATTGAAACACCGCCACCACAAGCGAACAATGCAACTACGTTCCCCATTGTCACTCTCTTGTTGTTTATTTTCCGAAAGTAGAATTTTTCACTCGCTGTCGACGATTAAAAGAGAAAGAAGAAAAGCTAAGGTTCCCTACATTGGTGATCAGTAGAGATGCATCGATAGCGACGTAGCCTGATTGCTTTCTTGCAGCGATAAAAAGAAGGGATCGCGACGATGGCAGCGAAGTGAGCCAAAAAAACGTGGCACTGCCAGTAGTAGCAGTGGAGTTCGCATGTCCGCGCGGAGTATTTTTCCCGCTTGCGACTTTTTGCAATCTCACAGTCCCTCGTGCTTCTAGCTTACTGCACCGTCGGAGTTCGAATTCGCAATGTGTACAATGCACATCGCACAGCGCGCCGGCGTGTCGAGAGCGGAATGTTTTTATCGGCCACACGCGCGCCGGCGAGTTTTCTTTTGCCAGTTTGGACTTTTCTTGATTGCTTGCTTGTACGCAAGAGAGAGAGAGAGAGAGAGAGTTAGACGATCAATCCTTGCTGACCAACGTATCTTGATGTAGACAGACTTCAAACTATTTTATTTCAATCAATAAAAAATCGCGTTCCTTTCATTTACGTAGATTTCCGTTGGATTTTAAATAAATGTAATGGTAAGGATTTTAACAAAATGCAAATTTTACGTTAATGAAATAAATTTTCTCTACTTTTAAGGAGTAATTACGAACAAACTTTCGTCATTGACTTAGCATTTCGTAATGATACATTTAATTAAAATTATATCAAACGAATTGAAAACGGCGATGTGTCGTGGTCGTACATCATCGTTATACCTAACAAAAGATATACATCCCGCAATGTAAGAGAGAGAACTTTGGTGAAACTCAACCGTCACACCGCGAATTCCTATAACAATCTTAAGCGCAAGCACGTACTATGGCTGACGTTCAAAATCAAGCGACCCTATAAAACAACGATCCGATTCGACCGAGTACGCCCGGCTCTACAAATGTGTGCGACACCACCAGTTGAGCTCGCGGTAGAAAATGAGATTTCACTGTGATATAATTAGGGCGATTAAGCAAATGGAAAGCAGAAGACAAAAAGAAGAAGGGAAATTGTTTCGGTGGAGAAAAAAGTAGGCTAAGCGGACGCGCTGGCAAGTGGCGCAGTCTGAATGGAAGTGGGTCGTGCGCGCGCAAGCAATTCGGCCAGTGTATTAGGCGAGCGAAAATAAATGTCGACGCGTTTCGGGCGACACTTCATCGCGGAAACGTGCGCGTAAAATGCCGTTATTCTTGCGAACGTTTTGTCTTGCCCTCGCGCGCATTTATTTTGCGCCGAGATGCGCGCCGAGGCTATGTGGTATTTATTGTAATGCCGTCGCTAGGCGAGGATAACGAGAAATTTTCAAGCTGTAAGCCACCGTCGTCGCTCCAGTTACAAGAGGCTGGAATTTCCCGGATAAACTGGAGCCATCGCTGAAAGAAATTTTATAGCTCTGAGACGTGGAATCGCTTTGAAAGGGCGCGTCGCGAGATTTTATTGGCTGCTGTGCGAGAGCGGCCTATTTTGTTCGCTGTAAAAAAGCGAGAGAGAGAGAGAGAAACTGAACGAGCCTATGTACAGATATTTGTATTTCTTTTACGAGCCGCGATAGCCGGAAAGATTAATTAGAGTTTCCTTTGTAATTTTATCACAGTACGTAGCAAGATTTTTTTTTAGTTTTTTTTTCCTGTTTTTACGATTTATGCAAATCATATGAAAGGATTACAGTCATCAGATTGAAAAAAAAAGAAAAGAAAAACCATTCCGTATCACACTTGTCGTTTCTGCGAGTGCTATTGCATTTCCAAGCGCACGTAGTTATCTCTGACGTACACATATAGCTTTAAAAGATATATAATTTCACGCAAATTTTAGTACGAACTCGGTACAAAGCGGGCCCTGCTCAAAGTCATTCCGATTCAGTGGGGAAAAAAGTCCTCCTCGAATGTCCGCGTCATAGAGTCGAAATATGCAAACGAGTAAATCGACCTGGTACTTTTAGAAAAAAAATTAAAGGTATATCGAACAAATCACTTTTTCCATTCGCGAGTACAATATCAGATGTCTACCTTAGTCCCCCTCGATGCACATGATTTATAGGGCATTGTGCTGTTCCACCTTGGAATAACCTTCAAATGAGCGTACAACCTGTATAAAAATCCTTTGACTCTTCGATCAGCATGTAAACGACAATGAGCGCCCTTATACCCGTGAGCTATTTTTCACGAGGTTCTTTGTCTCTCTTCTTCTTCCACGAAGAAAGATAAGCCACTAGGAGGGGGGGGGGGGGGCAAAAAGGGTGAAACTATAGAACGATTTTGCAGTTAGATGAAATGACGATGTATGTGCTGGATTCGAATGAGCGAACGATTTTATTTCAGAAATAGATGTGAAATCTCGGCCTTTTATCTTGTTCAATAACATATGAAAACAATTGCATAATAGAAAAATAGTATTCGCATACAAATTATACATATTAGTTAGGTGCATTTTATAGTACAGATTTATGAAAAGCGCCAACAAAAGCGACCGCAATATCGTGAATTACGAACGAAAATTATAAATAAATGATTAACCGACAGTGTAAATTTGTTCTCGGGCATTTGCAGGAGCTGGTCTATCGTGACGGGAATCTGGTGTCTGGCTCGTTGGAGGCGCTGGTGCAGCACATGGTTCCGACCGAGGAGTACTATCCGGATCGGGCTTACCTGTTCGCCTTTCTGCTGAGCGCTCGCCTCTTCATCAAACCCCACGAGCTTCTTGGCGAGGTCTGCGCTCTCTGCGAGCATCAGCAGAATCTCAACGGCGAAGGTGGCAAGGTGAGACCGAGTAGTCTTGCTCTTCTTTAACCCCCCTCCCCCCTTCTCGATTCTTTCTCACGTACGCGAGGCTTAAATATTTTGAAGCTTTTCCACAGTTTTCCGGAAAAATGCAACGCCGTGAAATTTGTCTTTTATTTGTACCACGACTACGTTTTCTTTTTCTATTATTTTTTCAATCGTAATGAAAATTTCAAATGTCATTCGTATCGAGTTTCTCCCGGTGAAATTTCATATTGAAAAAAATTCTAGGCTGGACGACGGTGGCGGCGGTGGCGGCGACGATGCAAAAATGCCAAAAAAGAGTGGAACCTAGCAACGCGTATGATATATACGTCGAAAGACAACGCGCCAAGTGAAATTCGCGTATATCCGCTCGGAAGCGCCGATATATTCCTTTTAGAAAAACGTGCATGAGAAAGATGAATAAAAACAATGCGACCGCAGCAACACAGGCGTAGCGGGAGTATAAATATGAAAAGAAAAAAGAAATCAACTAGACTAAAAAAAAAAAAAAAAAACAGGAACGGAAAAGTGCGCCTTAAAAAATATATCTATACGTATACGCGGCGAAGGCTGACACAGGTCGTAGAGGGGCCACTTCAAGCGAGAGCTCGTGCATTATCGTTTCATCAGCTCGCTCTCTCGCATCCGAGCACACGAGGGGAGGGCCACGTACAATGTAAATCGATCTCTCGACCCTTTCACACACACACACATGCTTCGCTTTTCTTCGAAGGCACGAATAGCTCTAGTCTCTTTGCTCGCCGTCCAGATATGTGGCTCACGCGTGACCGAGCTTTTCAGCATGTCTGAATGACGTATTGTCGAACAGGAGATCTATATATACGCGAATTCAAAGTTCTCTCGCTTTTTGCCCCGATCGCGAACAGCTGCAATTTTCTTTTTTCCTTTTTTTTTTTTTAACATAGAACGGGATTTTGTACGTCCAAAGGACGTTTTCCTTCGACTACTGTGCCAGCTGAAACCGTGCTTTTTCGGTTAGTTTACAAAACTGCTCCCGTCGCGCGTACATTCGAGTGATCTACTGTCCGCCATTGAGCGCGCCGTTCATTTGAATTTCTAGCACGGGAGCCGAACGAGCGCGCATTCTGTGTCTTGAATGGATCTGGAGTACACTCGGCTAGCAAAAGCACCAATCCACTTGCTGGGCGTGTGCTTTTTCCGTGTAATTATTTAAGATTTTGGATTCCATAGGTCTGTCGGTGACAGTGCGGCGTTGATATTGATTTCAGTTTGAAACGCAGTCGTGCGAGCGTGTGTCCCCGTTGACGAGTGACGGCGAGGAGTCGATCGATCTCGGGAGCGCGTTCGGAGATCAAGTTCGGGAAAAATTTTTCAGCAAAGCGCTCAGCTCGCGTTCGCGTGCTAGTCCGACCGTAGAGTGCTTTAATCGCTCGCTCGCTCGCTCGCTGGATTTCCGGCTCATTTTGTTTCTATTCAGCCGCCTCGATTACGGCCGCGCGATCGTGGATCGCAATTGATCGAACGTTCCTATACGTGGGCGAACAATGGCCCTGGGATTTAGCCTCGGGCAAAATGAAAAATCGCCATAAAATATTCATTGATCAACCTTATTGTTACGCAGGAGCGACTGCATCGCTTCGTGCCACGTCTGGTGCAGCTGTTGGCCGAATGGACGGAGACATTCCCGTACGATTTCCGGGACGAGCGGGTGATGGGCCACGTGCGCTCGATCACGCAGAAAGTGGCCAACGTCGACGCGGCAGCGCGCCAAGAAGTCTCGGTACTGCTCCAAAACTTGCTGGTCAAGCTGACGGCATTAGAGAGGTACGAGGAGGCCCTTTCCAGACTTGCAACCGACTCGGCTACCGAGCAGCTTAGCCAGGTAAGCCTTCGCGTATCATCCAAGTTTGCTTTGGCCGTGTACATACACGTTGACGCGCCCACGTGGCTTTTGTTCATTATCGATTTCCGGGCGTCAATTTCTTGTTGGAAGCTATTTCGGTACGGAGGAGCAGGCTAATTACAGCTCGGCTATGTGGACTCCGCGATTAGGCCACGCGCCTCTATGCGTGTTTATCGTTGCGGATGAATTTGCACTTCAAAGCACGCTTCGCTCGCAGCCAATGGCAAATTTTATCGCGGGCATGTGTACCCGTCGGCCCGAATCAATCGCTGTAATAACGAGCTTACGCGGGTAAATATGTAAGAACCGGTAATAACCTAAACGCCATTAGCGTGAGTGGCAATCTCGCTGACGACCATCCAAATAACTGCAATAATCATCCGTTCCAAAACAGTCGCATTCGATTTCTCGCAGTTGCGAACGAAAGCCAATCGTCGCCGATGTATACATAAACGAAAGCGGACACTTGGGCGTTATGCGCGGCTGGGCGGCAAATAACCCAATCGGCAATCGACGCGACAGGCGAAATCCGGAACGCGCGTAACCACGCACGTAACCCTTGAAATCCTCTTAGCAGCCCCCCCTCCGAGCCATCAAAAGCGTAACGTCTTTGGTCAAGCGAAACGATCAGGGAGAGGGCTGATTCATTGACGCGCGCATTCCGAATGCTCTTATAGCCAGCTGTTCGCTTAAACTCTCTAATAGCCGATTGCATACTTTACGGCCTACGAAACGAGACAAATCGCGTTTGTGCGTACGTACGCGAAGCTCGCTCGTTATGCCCTTGATCAGCTTTGCCTTCGCTCGTTGCCCGGTTGCTTTCCACGTGCTCCGCGTGCTCTTTCGGCCTCCGCGTAGGGCCGCTGAGCCGATCGCTGCGTGTGCGGTCTGGCGAATTTTTTCGCCGCTTATCGCGTGCTCGCGCGGATCAACTTTTGCGATTTCGATTGATCGATCCTTTCTTTCGCGTTACTATTTCCTTGCGAAAGGGAACTTGCCGCTTGTTACGATAGAGCGGCGCTCGCGTTATCGATTGTTAGCGAAATTCAAGAGCGGACAATAGGCCAGCGCCCGCCTTTTCTTATACGCTTCGCACACTAGAGGAATTTCATTCGTTTTCCAAAAACGCCAAATTTTCCATTCGCTTCAAAAATGTTCTCGAAACAGCGACGGTCACTTTTCGAATAACAGTACTTTCTTTCGAAATTCAACCAGTTCAAGCGCGCCTTAACGTTTTTGTGTATTTCATTATTGAATATCAAGAGAGTAGTCGAGCAAAACTTTCCATCTTTTTAACAAACTGCTATCGCTGTAGAGAACTATGTTAGCGAATCCAACAAATTGGCTCTCATTTTCTCGGTCGTCAACACAACGGCCACTACAATACACTCTGTCGCAGTGCAGTTAGCCTAACATAGTTAGGCTCTCGCTCGCGCTTCTAGCCCTAGCATCTCTCGTCGGAGAGAGGGAGAGAGAGCAACTATTCAACTCTAATTCGATGAGGCTGCTCACGGCGCCAACACCTGCCTAATGGCTCATTTGAACTACGCATCGGTTAGTTAAATATGCCCAGGCCTTCTCTCCTAGAGAGCGAGAGAGTGAGAGACAGAAAGCGCTAATCAGACTCAATTTGCTTGTTGAATGATGGAAGCAATCTGCTGTTCTAGTCTATACGGTTGTTGCATCGTACGCACGTCTAACATGTACCAAACAACCTTTTGGTCATTGTGATCGATGGCCCAATTGATTTCCAATGATAGCCAACCTTTTCTGATGTGTGTGTGTGTGTGTGTGTGTGTGTGTGTGTGTGTGTGTGTGTGTGTGTGTGTGTGTGTGTGTATGTAGGACTTCAATCTGCCAAGAGAATGAATGAATGAGAACAATGCAGCAAAGAGCGGAGAATAAATAAAGAGAGTGGGGGAGGGAAGGGGTAAAAAACAAACGAACGGACTTTCAATAGCTGACGTTATCAGCGATGCACAGTTACGGTAGTTCAAATTGAGCGCAGAGTATGTGCAATCGACGTTGTTATAGAATCGACAAATGAGTTATTTGCCGAAAAGTTTTTTCGTTGAAATGGAATTGTTTTATTTCTGCATAGTAAGCGAAATCGAATGGAAATATACGATTACCTCGGCTTTCTTGTCAATGATCAATTAGAATACAAACTGTTGAACTGTTTGTTTTCACAGGTGGACGTGACAGAGCTCTGTCCGTCGGCATCAGTGTTGGCGCAACAGCTGACACACGTCGAGCTCGAGCGGCTGTCGTACATTGGCCCCGAGGAATTCGTGCAGGCATTCGCCAAGGTACTTTTTTTTTACTTTTATGAGGGTTGTTTGAGGGTGAAACACGCCGATTTATCGTCGAGCGCGTCGATGGGATTACCACGGCCACTTAATTATTTTTTATCGGTTTTATCGATTTGCGATTGCGCTTCTTTTTTTTATTTATTTTATCAATTTTTTTAACGTCGCCCATTTGTCATTGCAAGGAATCACCGCACTTGGAAACGTCTTTTAAGGACATGAAGAAAACACGGAACCTCGAGTCTTATGTTCAGTGGTTCAATAGACTCAGCTACTTCGTAGCTACCGAAGTTTGTAAAGTAGGTTGACAAAGATGAATGCAGTTAAGACATGTTTTTCTTATACATAACGAGTTGATTTTGATTTTAGCATCCCAAGAAGAAACAGCGGGTTCGAGTGGTCGAGTATTGGATAGAGGCAGCCCGAGAGTGCTTCAACATCGGTAACTTTAACTCGCTTATGGCAATTATAGCTGGACTAAATATGTCGCCAATATCACGACTGAAGAAGACCGTAAGTGACATTATTTACTTGCCTCGACTTAAACAGAAACGATTAGAACAAACAATCTAATGTTAGTCAAAATCGCAGTGGTCGAAAGTGCAATCGGCGAAATTCTCAATCCTGGAGCACCATATGGATCCGAGCAGTAATTTCAGCAGCTACCGCAGCACCTTGAAGGCGGCGATGTGGCGTAGCGCCGGCGCTACGGATGAGAGGCAGCGCATCGTCGTGCCGTTCTTCAGTCTACTCGTCAAGGACCTCTACTTCCTCAACGAGGGCTGTAGTAACAAGTGAGTCGCAGACTTTATATACTTTAACCCTACGCGCGACAAACCCCACTTCTACTCCGCCATCCTCTCTTTAAGCATCACCCACGCTGCTTTCCATTTTTTTTCGGTGGAGCTCTTATTTCCTGTATTTTAACGAGCAGTCCTTCTTCTTTTCGTCTCGAGAGTGAATGCAAGAATATTTTTCGTTGGCTAGTGCTACTTTTGTGACTTGCTACTCACGGATTGATCATTCAATAATAAGAAGCCGATTTAGTCAGACAAATGCGCGTCGAAATGAAAAGTTAGCCTGCAAAAATATCGAAATTCCAATCCTTCAAGGCGTGGAAAAGAAGCCACATAGCTCTTCGCTCCGTCGATTTTCGCGAGCACGAAAGCTAACACGCGGCGACGTTGCTGCTGCTGAACTTATTAAACTTGTAATGACGAAAGTTGCAGCAAGAATCTGTCGGCTTATCCCATATCCGTGTAAAAAGAAGCCTCTCCCTCTTACTCTCGCGTGTGACTACCTTCGGAACTATACTATACATGCTTGCTAGATGCAAAAATTCATACAACTGAAGTAAAAAAAAATAAGGCTTCGATTGCAGCGGCGCTATTCTCAAGGGATGCTCGCTTGCCGAGCGAAAAACTTGAAATGTTGCGTAACAACGTCATACGATTTTCTGAAATTTGCAAAAAACGACACGTCACTTCGCGATTGATTCCCGTAAAATCGATAGGCACCGAGAGAAGTTTGCGAGGCTAAAATCTCTTCATTCCTCTCTCCGACGGCGCGCGAGAATGTAATTTCTGAGAAAAAAAACAAACACACGAGTGACTGCGCTGATTTTTCAGGCTACCCAACGGCCACATCAACTTCGAAAAGTTCTGGCAGCTAGCCAAGCAGGTGACGGAGTTCATAGCCTGGAAGCAAGTGACCTGTCCTTTCGAGAAGAATTCTCGAGTCATAGCCTTCTTACAGGCAAGCCCTGTACTTACGGAGAACGGTAAGGAATAGCGGAAAAGACCAATCGAAATCGCCAATGTCGCTGCTCGCTCGCGCGCTCTCGATTTAATGCATAATGTATTTTTCTTCTTTCCTTCTGTGCTCTGCCGCAGCACTGGTGCTGGCGTCCTTCGAGTGCGAGCCACCGGATAATAACCACGAGAAGGAACGGTACAAAGCCTTAAAGTAAGTGTAGACACTGTGCTCCCGCCAGATGTAATAAAGATCGAAAATTTTAAACTTTTCTTTTTCACCGTTCGATAGAGTGGAGCTGGGTAGCCAGTGAAACCTCGTCGGGCAAACGACGTGAGACGACTGCAGGCAGAGGTACTGAGACGAGACAAAAACAGAAAAAAGCACATTTTTCAAAGAACGCGCAAGGCTTTCGTCGCGTATACTCATTTACCTGTGTAACGCATTTTTCTTTTTAATTCTATCAAATGACAATCTCATCAATACGCCAAAAAGAAATAAAATACGCTGCAGAAGGGCTCTTTGAAATGCGCAACGGCAAAGTTTACGAGAGACGAGGAAGAAGGCAAATGCGAGATTTATTCTTTCGGTAAAGTGTATGTTTTTCGAAAAGGAAGAAGAAGAAGAGCACAAGTGTACGCGAGAATTTTCGTAATAACTTGCGAGCCAGGGCAGTTTCTCTCAAGTTTCAAGTGCTCGACTATAAACAGAAAGAAAGACTTCTCTTGCACTGTGCTACCGAGTTGAATCCCAAACGAACGTTTTTTTTCACTTACATGCAAAGTGTTCTTACAGTGAAATCCATGACAGCCAATCCCAGCCAAATTGTATGCACGCGTGCATTAAAGAAAGGCCTATTGTGTTATTAAAATTCATCCTAGGCTCAACAAGTCAATTTCAGATTTGCCAAATGAAAAATATATTATTTGTGATTAGTGAAACATTCACGTACAATAGTACGAAACATACAAATATTTATGGAACAATAGCGATTTCATGCAGCATGAAATGTTTTGTTATCGAACTTTTCAATGTACCAAGTTTTTGAATATTATTACCGTTAGGCAGCTTTATGAGCGTTTGCATAAACACGAGATAGAAAAACGCCCTTCTGAAAGAGAGCACAAAAGAGAGAGGGACCAAAAAAACGAAAAAAGCAAAGTTGAGAGTATTGCACACATTCCCGGTGCAAAATGATGCGTGCAACGGGAGATACAAACGAGTACGAAAGTCTCGTGGGGAGAATTTGTGTAATAAGGAAATTCCACTGTCACAATGGAACTACGCGGGGAACGCGATCGCGCAAGCAGGAAAAAAGTGCGAAAGGGCTTTAAGCGTTATAATACACTTAAGGAATAAGTGTTATATAACGCTTTCAAGACGTCATGAAAGCCTCGATTTCCCGTCATACTATTCGAGTGAACAAGTCGATATCCGTGTATTATAAAAGCCTCTTTGTCAAACAAACTTATATTTGTTCTTAATCGATATCAATGTTTTTTTTTTCGAATACGTGACGCCAACGCGAAAAAAATTCACCGAAACGAAAGAGAACAGAACATACGTGTTTCATAAAGTTTAAATTGTACATAGATAAATAGCAGAAAAATACATGCAATTCCCTTTTGAGCATTTTTGATGAGATCTAACAGCGCAGAGTCATTTTTTGATGAAACTTTGTAGAGCAGCATTGACAGTTTATCTGCCCTTGATATGAATTTTACAATGTTCATAGATGTATCATTCAACTTTTTTCTTCGACAAAAACTTATTCAATTGTTATCGATGAAAAAGTGTACAATGATTTTTCAAACCGAAACAGTAAAACGTATAGTAGTTAGAAACCATTGGACAGACTTAATTCATTCTTCCTATGTACACTGTCAATCGAGATAATTACGCATTCAAACTCTATGACGCAAAATGAACTTCGAGAAAAGTTTCAACAACGATATATTTTAACCTTTTTGGGTACTTAAAAAATATAGTCATCGTATACATTTAAACGCCAATCAGTATATACACTGCCCGTCAATCACTTTTGCCATGCTTACCTCAAAATTAGGCAAACTTGAAAGTTTTGTATCTCGGTCGGAAATCATCGTATCACAAAAAACCGCAGGGCATTTTAAAGATAATTGCAAAAGCTTCCATTTAAGACGTGCAGAGACTTAAAAATGAAAATATGTGTTTTTTACAGTAAAAAACTGATTAAAAAAATTTCAATTTTTTTAACTTCGACTTAAATCAATGCCAATTTAGAACCAGGCGGTGGAGGGCAAATCGACCTGAGGGGTTCGGAGGGTAATGTCTTTCCCTTTAAAATGAGCTCCCGCGGGGTTCTATCCGATGTTTTTTAACCGAGTTACGGCGTTTTTTGTAAAAAGCAACCTTTTTTCCAATCCTCAATTACTTCGACTTGCGTACGTTTTGGAAAAAAATGCCAAAGAGAAAAAAGTTTCATTATGTGTCCAAGAATACGAAAATAAAGTCAAAATAAAGAAATAGAGAAAAAATTTTTTTTCGGTTTTTTAGCGCATTAAAAAAATAAAGGAATTTAACTTTTTTTTTTTACGCTTAGTTTTAGTTTTTTTGTGATTTACTACGTCCCTAGACATTTTAAAACTAAGCGTAAAAAAAAAAGTTAAATTCCTTTATTTTTTTAATGCGCTAAAAAACCGAAAAAAAATTTTTCTCTATTTCTTTATTTTGACTTTATTTTCGTATTCTTGGACACAAAATGAAACTTTTTTCTCTTTGGCATTTTTTTCCAAAACGTACGCAAGTCGAAGTAATTGAGGATTGGAAAAAAGGTTGCTTTTTACAAAAAACGCCGTAACTCGGTTAAAAAACATCGGATATAACCCCGCGGGAGCTCATTTTAAAGGGAAAGACATTACCCTCCGAACCCCTCAGGTCGATTTGCCCTCCACCGCCTGGTTCTAAATTGGCATTGATTTAAGTCGAGGTTAAAAAAATTGAAATTTTTTTAATCAGTTTTTTACTGTAAAAAACACATATTTTCATTTTTAAGTCTCTGCACGTCTTAAATGGAAGCTTTTGCAATTACCTTTAAAATGCCCTGCGGTTTTTTGTGATACGATGATTTCCGACCGAGATACAAAACTTTCAAGTTTGCCTAATTTTGAGGTAAGCATGGCAAAAGTGATTGACGGGCAGTGTATGCATATGCATTAACCATGCGATTCATATCGGTTTTTCCGTTCAAATCTGGCATCTTTTTTGAGCTTTATAACTACTGCGTTTTATTGTTTGGTTGTCAAAGTAATTAAAAATATTGATTACGATGGTGAAAACGAAATAACGAGATTTAATAATTCACGTACAAGAATACTTTTATACAATAAATTTATTTATATAATCAACGTGCGATTTGTAAAAAATTAATTATTTATAGAGCGAGTCGGAGATTTATATTGCATGTATAACCCGTACTATTTTTTTAATATTTGTTTTAAGTACTTGTCCGAAATAAAAAAAAAAAATTTTAATTCACTATCCGTGGACATCATCGTTGTCGATGTTCTATAATTCCATGATTTGTCTGTGTGTTTGTGTGCATGTGTATATTATACCGACAAGTATGTCAGTACATTTATTGTAAATAATGTTTGTAAATAAGTATAAACAGCGAAATGCGATCTGAGATCAAGGTGAAAAAAAATTGGTACCCAAACACCTAGCGTCAATCG
This sequence comes from Phymastichus coffea, assembly GCF_024137745.1. Taxonomy (NCBI): domain Eukaryota; kingdom Metazoa; phylum Arthropoda; class Insecta; order Hymenoptera; family Eulophidae; genus Phymastichus; species Phymastichus coffea. Next base: position 273,630 of record NW_026706940.1, on the reverse strand, counting down.
AAGGATAACGTAAAAAACACGTAGTACGTAGTAGCCTGGTGTATAAGAAGCGTAAGTACACTCTTGTTTAACTGAAGAATGAAAGAAAGTATTACTGAGATTAACGAAATAATTGTGACTGTTTGACAGAAAAACTTTAAGTACTTGCTTTCACATCTAGTCACTAGTCATTAGTCTAGTCTAGCCTTTGCTGCTAATTTTATGCGCGCGTGCGTGATGATTTTTCAACCACAACGAGCGTACGAAGATAACAAATAATCACTGCTAAACGACTCTAAACGTCATATTCAAACATTTTCGTTCAAATTATTTGCTTATATATTAATGATATTCCAGGTGAATCTAACACGTAATCATGAAATAATTATAATACTTGATGCTAATCAATATGCGATTGTTGGAAAATCTCATTTCGATGATCATCACATGGAAAAATTCTTCGATGTACATTAATTAATTAAATATCGGGAGCGAATATAATTAAAAATTATATCGCAACAAAGTTAATACGGTTGTCTTTTTATCTATATCATTCTTTTTGTTTGATTCACAATCATTCATGTATCATACGATAAAAATCCTTAACCGATCCTCTTGTATCCATTGCCGAAATGAGATGTTTAGTAACAATAAAAGAAACTTATTGCAACACCCTGTTCATAATTTAAGGCGTAATTATACGGTGTAAGAATGAAATTACGACGTATCGTAATTATGTATTACTTGACAATTCACATTTAAAAGTTTTTAGATGTAAAACGATGTGTTTTAATAAGTTTTGTCAAAGTAATTATTGTTGCAACTACTTTGATTTTATAGTAAAGATATGTATTAACGTGTCAGTATTAACGAATCGTATATTAGCGTATACTCGAAAGAAAATGTTTACTGTAACCTCTGTATAGTATTAATCAATTTGACACGTATGCATGATAAATAACTTAAGTGTCTTGGCACTTAAAAAAAATTAAAAAAAAAACAAAAAAATCGAACTCCCTTGAAAACTTAAACTATTTTTCAATTGCACGTTATTTTTTACTTTTTAATAAATACAAAAGGTGACTAATAGTATTCATTTGTACAGATATAGAAATACGCTATTTCAATTAGAAGTCTGAATATAGTGATTTCGTGCAAATATGAATAATACATTTTTCTTACACCGTCAACGCCGAGTATTATTTCTCATGTACATTATGTATTTAATATTAATCAAACTTGCACGACTAGAGAAAACTCTTTGTCATGAATAAACTAAAAAAAGAACAACAGCAATAGAGTTAGTTAATCATCGTCAAAACTGGTTTGACACAAAAATTAATTGTCTTCTTAGACAAGTAAAACGCGAAGGAAAATGCAAACCAGAATCGACTATATATATATTCAACAACTAATTTTAAGGGTAGCGGTAGCTATGATAGTACTAAACTACAAAGAGCAGCGATAACAATATTTATAACAAAAAATATAATAATCTAAATGAGCACAGCGTGTAACGCAATAAATGAAATTGTACTACAGAGAAGAAAATAATATAAAATAAATTTCGAGGATAAGTTTTGTATCTTAAAGTTTTGTTTATTTATTTGTCTGTTTATGTTTCGTCACTGAAATAGAATATATCTATAATTGTATAAATAATGTAAACACAATGCGTTAACGCTTTCTTTTTTTCTGCTGTTTTATTCCAACATTCCGTTTGAATTGTGACTGTGAGTTCTACTAATAAGCCTCGCTATGTGTATCGACGCAGAAATAAAATTCACAAAATTTGGAATTCTTTTTTTTCAACTAGTTGGATTTATACTTTAATGAATAATCAATTGAATATATTATTAAATTGAATACATTAGAATCGTCGATGATAAAATTCATCAGTTGTTATGCATTTATATACTCGTGAAGCGTCTAAATGGAATCTTTCTCATTGATAACATTTGTCCTTTGTACATTTGGCAATATTTTCTATGATTTTATACTAATAATAAAATACAGCAAATTGCACGACAAAAAGAAAAAAAAAGGAAAAGAAGATTGGAATAATAACATTGTACATATAAATGATACACAAAAATTGACGAACAGCCATTATATTGATGGACTGTAGATGCGAGTGTTGGCACATTATATGTACGACATTAATATACAAGACATTTCAAAGAAAAATACATAGATTAATAATCTATCCATAATAATTTCAAAGAATTATTTCCTTTCTCCATATCCCTAATATCACACCTAGTGTTGATTTCATTATCTCATTTTTTCAATACAGTTGCGAACAAACTTGATAAAAAAATTTCAGTTTACCAAATGTTTCCATGTTCTAACTACACATATATTTAGTTTTGATATTTTTTATATAGTTATTAAAAATACTGGAATAAATTATATAGTTTATTCCATTTTCTTTTATTAATAGATCAGTTGCATTTTTTTTAACCAAAATTATTAATGTAATAACATAAAATTACGATGACTTTTAATTTATTTATTTATACAAATTACAAACTGAGCGACGCCAACAGTCATCCTGGTAACTATGATATTAATATTATTTATCGTATTCGTTATTGTTAAAATCATAATGGTCGATTAGGCAAGCGCATCGAAGATGTTGTTGATGTATTTGTGAAAATAGAAATATATTTCAACAATTAATATCTTTGATCAAATAAACTTTGATAAGTATTACATATAGAATGACTTAATAACCGTTTCTATCTATTCTTACATATTAACAAAAGTTTCTGAATTTCTAAAGGCAAAAGTTCTACCAATGATAAATTTCCAATTAAAATACGATTTAATATAACAAAAATTCTTTTAAAAAAATAAAAGATTTAAATTATTATACTAAATGTTTTAAAAATATTTGTCTTTTTAAATTCCCGCTACAATTGTTTTACCAGTTGCCGATAAAACTGACATAGTAACCCTATTTGATATTGACGTAATTCGCCTTCTGTACTATATTACCGTTTGCCGTATACTATATAGTATGCTGTGTATACATCATTGCCCTTTGCTTTGACTTCACCTATTGTTGTTGACATGGACGAGTCCGAAAAGTGATTTCTGAATTGTTTTTGTGTGAAACGCGCAGGCTGTGTTGAACTTTTAAGTTAAATAAATAATTACGACAGACTTGAGAATAATTAAACTTTATAATGTTAAGTCAGGCCATAGTTGATACAATTTACTCAACAAAATTTATCCAAAATTACTTTGACTGCATAGAAAATTTACCACTACAATTGCAACGATATCTTTCACGATTACGAGAGCTGGATGCTACTTGTCAGAGTAAGAATATATTCATACAAAACCCTACTACAGTTTAAACAATGCATTTAATCTTTGTCTTCATCAAAGTGTCAAATATTTTAATCGAAGTAAGCTTCTGCAACTCTTGAGTACAAACGTAAACTATACACAAAAAAAATAACTGAAACTCTTATTAATTATTTAATTTTGTCTATTTGTAAAGTGATATAAGGTTGAAAACTTTGTAACCAATGTCAGTTTTTGTTATTCACACAAATAGTCTACCTTCGAGAAATCGATCAACAACAGGAAGAACTAAGTAATCCAGATATTGACGTCTCAACAAAGTCTCAAGCTCTAAAAAAATTAATGCAGGCACTCATTTACACTCAAGAAATTGGAGATGAAAAACTTCATATAGTGCAAATTATTCAAGATCTTGTAGAAAGTAGAACTAAGCAGTTAGATGTAAATTTTGAACATATAGGTATGTTACAGAGATAATTTACTTACTTCCAAGTACAAAATATATATTCAATTTCTGAATTTTTCTTTTATTCAGATGCTTTAAGAGATCAAGAAAGCAATCAACCAATCAAGGATCCTAGTATAAATACCAATATCAATGCAAATAGTAGTAATAGTAACAATGAGAAATCAGTGAAACGAGTGAGGCGCACCAGAGCTGAAATGGAATCTGCTCAAGCTATGGACCTTGATGCAATGTCTGAAAATCCATCATCTAGTGCTGTAAACTCTTCAAATGGAAACCAAAGGAAAGCAAATGCAACAAACACTAGTAAGAAGAAAAAAAGGAAATCACGTCATGACAGTGTACGTGAAGATACACCACCATTACCTGACGAAGAAATAGATCCAAATGAGCCTACTTATTGTTTATGTGATCAAATTTCTTATGGAGAAATGATTATGTGTGACAATGACTTATGTCCAATAGAATGGTTTCATTTTTCTTGTGTTTCTTTGAGTACAAAGCCTAAAGGTAAATGGTTTTGTCCAAAATGTAGAGGTGATAGACCTAATATTATGAAACCTAAAGCTCAATTCTTAAAAGAATTAGCATTATACAATAAAGAGAAAGAGGAAAAATCGTAATTGGAATAATATTAAATATTATTTTTTAATTTACTTTTCAAATGATCAAGTGAATCTTTTCAATAATAATAAAATTATGTCAAATTGACAATGAATTAAATTAAGTTAGAAAAGTAATGTATTCTATTGGAAACAATTTTCGAAATATTGCATATTAAAATGTATATTATTTCTACAGGTATAATAAAAAACAGTTCAGTTATGCAAAGAAAGTTTTTATATATATACAAATTAAACAAATAAAAAAATTCTTTTTTTAATCATACACGCACACTTTTATTCACACATACGAGCATTTGCAATATTTGCAACCTTTTTTAGCAAACACTTACTGTTAAAATTCTAAGACAAATCACAATGATACGTGGATGTCATTTTCACGTTTCTCCAATAATAATTACATCAGAAATGTAGTACGATTGGCGTCAATTGAGGTATTGAACTATACACCTACAAAAATAAATTATTATTTAAATATTCAATAATTACAATAAAAAATAGTAAAATATTGTTACATTTTTAAAACAGAAAAATAAGGTATTTAAAGTGACTTTACTTTGTTTTTAAAAACAAACTTGTTCACGGCTGTCAATAAGAACTCGAAATATTGACATGATTTTATAAATAAAAAATAAAATTCATTACTTGGGTGTACTGTCAGCGAGGATCTTCTGTTGAACCTGCTTCTTGAAAGTTCAACCAAGACTGTTCAACTACAGTTGCAACTCTCTTTTCATACTCGCGTTTATTTTCTTGATACAACTGGGCAGCTAAAGAATTTGCTGGGGAGTTTGGATTTGGCTCATCCAATAAGGACTGAAACATTTACAAAAAAGATCGAACAAAATTGAATAGAAAATGGTAATTTTTGGAGTGCAAGATATTCATAGAAAAATTGGTAATGAAAGAAAAAAATACAAAAAACTTGGAGTAAAAATTGAAATTATGCTTTTTATTATATATATTTGTAATGTATATTTTTCATATGTATAAGTGAATGAATTTTCCTGTACTATAAAAGTACTATAATAATTTTACTCATAATAGCAATAGCAATCATAATAATGACAATAATTTCAACCATAAGCACAGTTTGTGCTTATTTTACAGTAACATGATAGGGGAGGATCAGCTTGAAAACTCTCTTGGAGTAAAGAAGCCAAAAAGCTACGTAGTATTAACTTTTCAGTTTATTTCATTTATAACTTCTAATACTTTAATAATTGTATAATTACTAGATTAGTTTTTTAGTTTTTTAAAGCTTCTCTTATATCACTTTGCCTCTTCTCTTTTCGCTGACTCTTTCACAATATTCAAATAAATAAATACATAATTTTATATTAATTTATTATACAACTTTGTAAAAATTTGATCTTATATAGCTGCATATTCGTATAAGTTTTGGGGTAGTCCTTATTTCATGAAAAATGTATGCGTCTTAGCTTCCAATTCAGCACCAAAATACAAAATAAATATGTATATACAATTTTTACAATCAAAAATTCCAAGTATCAAAAAAGTCACATAAAAACATTATTTACCTGCAGATTGACACTCATGATGAAGTTCGCGTTAAAATCAATCACAAATCCGACTTGTTACTATCGCATGCTCAAATTTGAAATAATATTCTATTTATAATTATTGCCTGTATTTATTAATTTAAAGTTGATAATACAATTTTTCAAAGGGACATAGAATAAAATTATTTTATGCACAAATTTGCGTGTATCGATACTAAACTTTTGTGTTTAAAAAAAAAGAGAAATAAAAACAATAGATAATCTAGAATACATTCATAGTAAACAGAAAACAAGAACTACCCAATTAAGTATAAAGTTCATGGTTGTTTTGTTTGGTGTGTAAAAAAGAGGGAGAGAGAGAGTACAATTTGTGTGATCGAATCAGAGACTTGGGGAGTTGAAATGCTTATAAAAAAACTAAAGCACAAAGGCAATAGCTCCAATTCAATAGCGTGGCACGTTAGCTCTCCTCTCGTCCTCAACACGCCTTGTGTAGCAACTGGTGCTGTAGCTGTTGTCAACTGCCGTTAAGGATACGGTATACTGACAAAACTAAAATTTAAAATTGATGCTTGATACACAGTTGCCCATTAGGATTGCTATATCTTTTGGCTCAGTGGCTTCAGTATAGCGTACCCTTAAGTTGCTGCTCCGACAGCGACGAGCTCTTGCCTCCAACTAATCCACAAAACTCTGCTCCACACAAGCCTTCACTCGCTTCTCGTACTCGCGTCGGTTCTCTTTGTACAGTTGTGCCGCCATTGAGTTGGCGGGTGAATTTGGGTTTGGGTCACTTAACAGCGACTGCAACCACACAAAAGTCGTACTTTTATTTTCCTTTCAATATTAATTTCATCTACTCAGTATCCATATTGTTTCCAGACAAAACAATGACAAAATCTATACTCCACACGACAATTTACATCTAAATTTCTAAGTTTCTCTAATGATAATTAATGATTTCTGAAGATTCATGTATAATCTAATAATTTAAATTCATTGAATTATGAAAATTTTACATCAATACAAATATAAACATTAGAATAGAACTATCATCAAAATTAAAAAGATTTATTGTTATAAACATATGTTCTTTTTAGATTCGGAATTCATCATTAGTATTCAAATAATTATCATGAATCTTCTTGTTCATTTTATCAATTTAACACTTAATTTTTGGTTAATAATGACCTTACACTTAAGGTTAATTTTTGTATTTTAAAAATTTAATCTGAATAAAATGAATTCAATGTATAAGATCCCGACTTTGATAAATTGCAACCGCTGTTAAGCCATGAACAAAAATTTACAAAAATAGCAAGGTTGAGACTAAATGATAATGTTTCAGAAATATATTTTCAAGCTTACCTGTATAGATGTCAAAATTGCAGAGACATCATAAGTAGGACTCCAACGATTTTGCAGAATGTCCAGACAGATTCCACCATCTGCGTAGACATTTGGATGAAACATCTTACTAACAAATCTCACTGTTGGTGGCTTATTAGGATATTCCTCTGTGAATTCTATTGTGAGTTTGAAGGTGCCATCTTCAAAGGGAGTGTCATGTGGTCTACAAAATGAATATTGATTTTTCAAATTCAATACATGTCTATCATTACTTTCATACAATACTTTATTGTATATGTTTATTGATACTTTTTTCTGATTAAAAAATCAGTTGAGTTATCATTGTATATATTCAATTTTCACTATTTGGATCAAACAGTCTTGTCAATAACAGTTTGTTGTATAAGCTTTTCTTCACAACTTCCAGGAGTCATAGTTTGTTATAGAAAATTTAATCAAATATGATAAAACTAATAAATAATATTTGGATAACACTGAATATATAATACATATATTCTATCCAAATACTTGCATTTTTATATAATACCTGGCATATAACTACTCATTGAATTACTTAACAAATTCCAAATGATACCAATCATATGATGACAACTGCTCATCAAAGTATAGCAAGTAAAATACATCAACACTCTTCCTATCAATTTCATTTTAAACACTTGTCTTTAAAGATACCAATGTACAACTCATTCTTCATACTTCCTTTCTCTTAATAGTGTTAACTGCAAGCTACAAGTGGAAAGATTTTCAGTTAGCAGTGTCAACACTTACCCAAATATAACAGCATTCCATATCATAATATTGTTATCAGTGGGTGCACCGGAGACTCCAGTGGGTGGATCTTCCTGTAGCCTGTAACAAAACAAGCAGAAACATCCCAAGATCAAGGCTAGTGTAGTAGAAAACGCAGGAGAAACAGCTTCCCCGTCGCGATACGCAATTCTAATAATAAAACCAACGTCATCAACGAGTGTCTCGTCGTCGTCGTGACTCTGATCAGCCCATCTCTGTCGCACTCTCGAAGACGACGTAGTGTCTCCTCGATAGACTGACAAACTTAAAAGTAATCGCGAATTTTCAAAACAGCAGTAGATAATTTGATTAGGTTATCTGAATGACTTACCTCTTAAAGTCTCGCATGAGTCGCCTTCTGGCTGGGGTCGACATTCCTCGGCACTTAACGACGACGAGGACGAAGACGTATAGGTTTAGCAGCCAAAAGTTCGGCTGTTAGAGAGCGCGCTCACGAATACACAGAGCTCTCGCGTGCACTCTCACGCACTGCTGTCCCCTTTTTTCTGATTTCTCGTCCTCGTCACTCACTCTGGCGTAAAGAACGTCCTTCGGGTGCTGTGTATGATGTGCGCAAAAACGCAGACAAGCAAACAGGTATCCAAGCAGCTCAAAAGAATTAGTGAGAGAGATTAGGAGAAAAAGTTGTGGAGGATGAATCAGTCTTCTTTGGAGACGGGCGATACGCTGCGCGAACTCGACTGCGCACTAGGAGTTCGCGGAGAAGACGGAGCACGTATGCTGCACACACGACGGGTTACTCGGTGGCCTTGTTACTCTCGCGAGACACTGGTGAATTTTGAAGGCTTATTCCAAGACGAGAAAGGGAGAATGGTGCAGTTACTGCCCGTCGTCGTCCGCAACTCTACGAGAACCCGAGCCTTTTGTCAGTGTGTCTGGCTGCTGCTACCGCTGCTGTTGGCGAAGGCCGCCCTGTGTCTGGTTATACCGTTAGTGCTGGTCCCCTCTCTTTCCTTTCTATATCCATCTATCCCTCTCTCACTCACTCGGTTCTTGCAGTCTTATGTACAAGTGTGTGCGTCCGCATGCGCGAAAGAGCTGGATTTATAATTGCTCGTGTGTGGATATATACAACCGTCTTTGCTTGGTAGTTTTTACTTGTGCATGTATGTGTGAATGTATTGTGCTCTTCTGACTGCCTCTCTGTCTCTCATTTGGCGGATTTTGGAAAGTCAAGGTGCGCTCTGACGGCTATATACGCAGAGCAAGATGAATGGTTCTTTGTCTTCTCCGTGTACGAATACGCGTACTGAGCGTTTATTTATGTATGTTCACGCACGTTGCAGAATTTTCTCGAGATTTCACTCGTAGTAGGCAACTTTCTTGCAGGGGATCTTCGCACTTCCCGAATGAAAACGATGACGAGCTGCCTAACTTTTATCGCCTGTTGACCGCTTGCGGAGGGGAAATTCACGCTCGCATGATAGAGCACTTTAATTTACTCCAAAAAACGCAATCTTTATAGTTCATTGGATTATTTAGCTTTCTCAGAATGCATTATCAGCAGATGATGACAATTTTTACTGTAATGATTATGTCGCTGCTATTTTCTAATCTTCAATAATTCGGCGGAGCCTTGTCGAGAGCCCTGGACGATTTTGGAGCATATGTGCTTATAAGTACGTCTTATATACATATATACTTTGTTATATGTATTTTGTTAATTGTAATAACTGATCAGTAATCTAATAATTTTTATATTAAATCAACTGAATTTCCTAATTATAAGAAAAACGTGAAAGACATACCAATAAACTTATCTTAGTTGCTTATTATTTTAATATTTAAAACTGTGAATAATTGATATTAATATTGTCGATTTTATATCAATAGATTTTTTACATAAAAATGCTCATTTTGTATTGAAAAATTACTTTGAAAAATAAATAAATTTAAAAGAAAATAATTATATTCATAAAAAAATAAAGAATAGTTCATGCTTATTATATTCGAATTTCACATTTATGGCCATCGACCTATAACTGCTATAAAGCTTTTTCAACGTGACTTTTAGGGTCTGTCTCCATAGGGCCTGCCTGAGTCCGTCCGAGCCGGCCGAGATTTTTTATGGGCACGCCATCTCTATAATTTCGTGTTCATGCGTTTCTCGTATTGGCTGCGTCCGATCGGGCTCGTTTATGTAAACGCAGCCATTCACTATGAAACTCGCCATTGGATACGAAATTATAGAGATGGCGTGCCCATAAAAAATCTCGGCCGGCTCGGACGGACTCAGGCAGGCCCTATGGAGACAGACCCTTACCGCTCTGTATTCGTTGTGATCTGAATCTGACACTTGGCAGTGACAGTAGTGACGTCGCTGCGCGACCGGACTGTATCGATAGTGACAGTGGTTAATCTTTCTTACTTTCATTTTATATTTTCAAGCATTATTAACTTAACGTTTAAAATTCTCATGTTTAATGTAGTTTTATAGCTTGAAGTTTTCATATACATCTGAAATTACAAAGATACTTAAATATGGGCCCATCAAAACGCTTTAAAAAAGATTCGGGTAACCTACAATTTTTAAACTTAGTTTTAATTATAAAATGTAATGTGGTCTTTTGTTTAAATGTAATTTTCATTTATGTAGAACGTGGAAAATCAAGGAAGAATAAAAAGACAGATGAGGCTGATCCTGAATATGTTATCGATGATGATCTCAATGGTGAAAATATAGACACTGAAGGTATTCCGGATGCAGCCAAAAATGATGTAGAAAAACAAGATGATGGTGTTTTGGAAGATGAGTTTGGAGCCAAAGATTATCGTTCACAAATGATATTAAAGCCTGATAATGCTTCAAGACCATTATGGGTTGTATGTAAAACTTTTCAACTATTTTCATGTTTATTTTATTTAATTACAAATAAGAAGAATTAGGTCTTTATAATGATATCTTACAGGCTCCTAATGGGCACATCTTTTTAGAATCTTTTTCACCAGTGTACAAGCATGCACATGATTTTCTTATAGCTATTTCAGAACCAGTATGTAGGCCAGAACATTTACATGAGGTGAGTTATAATTACTTTTTTTGAACAAATATTAAGAATGTTTTAATTATCCATTGAAATGCATTATATTTTTCAGTATAAGTTAACTGCTTATTCTTTGTATGCTGCTGTAAGCGTTGGATTGCAAACTCATGACATAATTGAATATTTAAAAAGACTGAGTAAAACTAGTATTCCTGATGGTATTATAGAATTCATCAAGTTGTGCACTCTTTCATATGGGAAAGTAAGTTGATGGTATTGATGTTAATTTATAAATTATTTGGCTCATTAATAACCATAAAATTCTTCCATTCATCAGGTCAAACTTGTCTTAAAACACAATAAGTATTTTATTGAATCACCATTCCCAGAAGTATTACAAAAGATGTTGAAAGATCCTGTTATTCAAGAGTGTAGATTAAGAAAAAAATTTTCAGATGAAGTCAAAGACAAAGACGAATTTATTACTAACGTACAAAAAAAAATGAAAGCTCCACAAGTAATTTAAAACTGCAGTTATTTTTGAGATTGTATTTCTTAAGGATAATCATGTGATAATTGATTGATTTTACAGTTTGGAGCAAAGCCACTTCCAGATATATCACAAAATAATCCTTCAGAAATATCAAAATTACCAGGAGATGAAAATACAACTGAAACAATTACTGAAGCTATAGTTCCTGAAGATATTACTAACTTTTATGACAAAATTGATAAAGAAGATGAAGATGAGGAAGAGCAGCATCTAAAAACTGTTAGTTTCGAAGTCAATCAAGAGAAAATTGAAATAATTCAAAAGAGGTGTATTGAATTGGAATATCCTCTACTAGCTGAGTATGATTTTCGAAATGATACTGTCAATCCAGACATCAAGTAAGTCATCTCATTAAAATTGTTAGTGAAAAATTAGAAATCATTTCAACCTTTTTTTCATTGTTTAGTATTGATTTAAAACCTGCAACACTTTTACGCCCTTATCAAGAAAAAAGTTTACGTAAGATGTTTGGTAACGGGAGGGCAAGATCTGGAGTTATTGTATTACCTTGCGGTATGTAGAATAAAAAAATGCCATTTGAATAATGATATTTATGAAACAATAAATTTTACCTGATTATTGGATTATTGTAGGTGCTGGTAAAAGTTTAGTAGGTGTGACAGCCTGTTGCACAGTAAGGAAGCGAGCTTTAGTACTGTGTAATTCAGGTGTTTCAGTAGAACAATGGAAGCAACAATTTAAAATGTGGTCTACTGCCGATGATTCAATGATTTGTCGTTTTACAAGTGAAGCTAAAGATAAACCAATGGGCTGTGGTATTCTAATCACTACATATTCTATGATCACTCATACACAGAAAAGATCATGGGAAGCTGAACAGACAATGAAATGGGTTCAAGATCAAGAGTGGGGAATAATGGTTTTAGATGGTAAATTTTTTTATTTTATAATGTGATAGTAATTAAGAAAATTAATACAACATAATTAAGAAAATTAAACAACTTTCTTTTTTTGTACAGAGGTACACACTATCCCAGCAAAAATGTTTAGAAGAGTATTAACAATTGTTCAGTCTCATTGTAAATTGGGATTAACAGCTACACTTTTGAGAGAGGACGATAAAATTGCTGACTTAAATTTTCTCATTGGACCAAAGCTATATGAGGCCAATTGGTTAGAATTACAAAAAAGAGGATTCATTGCAAGGGTACAGTGTGCAGAAGTTTGGTGTCCAATGACTCCAGAATTTTACAGAGAATATCTTAGCTGTAAGATGAGCAGAAAATTGGTAAAATACTTTGACAATTTTTATGTTGAACATAGAAATCAAGATTTTTAATAATATGATTTTTTCATTTAGTTACTATATGTGATGAACCCAAATAAATTTCGTGCATGTCAGTATTTAATTCGTTATCATGAAAGACGTGGTGATAAGACTATTGTTTTCTCAGATAATGTGTTTGCATTGAAACATTATGCTCTGAAAATGGGCAAACCTTTTATTTACGGCCCCACTGCTCAGGTACATAAGTAAACTATTGCATCCTTTTTCCAAATATATAAATTAAATTTTATATAGCTTAACTAATAATATTTAATTTTTTTATAGCATGAGAGAATAAAAATTTTGCAAAACTTCAAATACAATGCTGTTATTAATACAATTTTTGTCAGTAAAGTAGCAGATACATCGTTTGATTTGCCAGAGGCTAATGTTTTGATTCAAATTTCTTCACACGGTGGCTCACGACGACAAGAAGCTCAGCGATTAGGTCGTATTCTTCGAGCTAAAAAAGGTAGTACACGTATCAAAATGTTAATATTTTTGTTTATTAGCTTCATTACAAATCTTATGATTATATTTATAAACATCGTAGGTGCTGTTGCCGAAGAGTACAATGCATTCTTCTACACATTAGTATCTCAAGACACAATGGAAATGAATTACTCCAGAAAAAGACAACGGTTTCTGGTCAACCAAGGATATGCATATAAAGTTATCACAAAGCTTGCTGGAATAGAAAATGTAAGCATGAATTCAGTTACAAGGAAATATTATGAGATCTTGTGCAGTCGCTAATAAAGATGAATAAAGTATTCTTGTTATCTTATCAAAGGAACCGGATATGCAGTACAATACGAGGGAAGAACAAGGTGCACTTTTGCAACAAGTTTTATCTGCTAGTGACATGGACGCGGACGAGGAAAGAATTCCCGGCGAAGGCTCTCGATCGGTATAGAATCATTACGTTACATTTTTACTGCATACACTATAAAATATTAAGTTTTTTCAAACAAATGTTGAACTTTTTCAGACAACTCGCAGACCTGGAAATATAGCATCGTTATCTGGAGCAGACGATGCTGTTTATTATGAGTACAAAAGATCTGCTTCTACAGCGAATAAACATCCTTTATTCAAAAAGTTTAGAACTTAGCTAATCGATAAAAGTTAATTCGTTATTCCTGTAAATATGTTTTTTTGCAATCTTGTTTGTTTCTATGAATAAAATCGGAAAAAGTCGGAATAAAATGACATATTTATTACTGCCATAGATTTTTATATTTACTTAAACCCATCACAAAATTTAAACTTTAAATGCTTTATTGAAATTTTTTTCTACAAAGATTAGGAACTTTAACTACTTATTTAAAGTATATTTAGTTGAGAACTGAGTTCAACAAACATTTATTTTGTTAGGTAAAAATCATTCTAATCAATAATTTAAAAAATCGACAGTTGAAAACAATTTTATTAATTGTTGATCTTCTAAATTGTAAAATTCTTCATTCATTTATTTACAAAGTCTTAAAATACTCATCACATTATCAAACAAATATACACACATTTTGATATTACACTTATAAAATGGAATGTAATCAATTAAAAGCACTTAAAGTGTTTTATATTTTTTTGCTTATTTATGTTACGGTGAAAAATATTTGTATGTTAATTAAAAATACTATGCACAATAATATTAGGGTTTGATTAAATACTTTATTTGAAATTTGTTTTTCATATTTTACAATGAGCAAATGTCATCGTTTGAAGCGTCGTCGTTGTATTTTGGTCAATGAAGGTCTCTGTTTGACTTATATTAGAACGTCATTCAAGAACTCATTATACTGTGTATTATTTATGTAAAAACTGTTTAACCCTTTGACGCTCATCAATTTTTCAAGCTCTTCATTAAAATGACTTTTCATTTAACTAATTCCGATGTTCGTCATTTAAATTAAACTTACAGTAAGTATAACTAAACTAAACAATGTAAACATGTAAACGATGCTTTATTCTTTATATACAAATTTTGATTATATATATATTATACTAAAAGGGAGGCTTCGCCCCTGCTCACTTCACTCGCCAACCATCAAAATCGAGTTAAGTATAGTTGGAAAAAGATAAAAAAGACTCAATAATTCTGCAATCTCCAGCTATATAAGATAAATGATAAATATGAAAGAATAGAAATCAAAACGTTTTAAAATATTAGTTTTCAGAATCTCTGAAATTAACTGATTTTGACATATTTTTATTAAATTATGACCGAAATTGTCGTGGCAATAAACAGTTTTATAATAATCTAATTTTGATTTAATATGCATGTCATATGATCGATCGCCTTAGCCGACATTTTTCTCAGACAACTTTGCTTAAGTTATAATGAATAAAAAATATTATCGAAAATAATTATATTGTCGACATTGTCCCATTAATCGACATCTTTCGCAAATGAATTGAATTTATTTCAAAAGAATATTTTAATAAAATTTGTTATTAGTAATAGAATTTTCGTAATTAATTGCGCATAAAAGCTTTCTAGTCCAAAATTAATTAATGTATTTCCATTATTATTATTATTATTATTTCAATAGAATTGAAAATTATTATTTTTACTTTACGTTCCGTATTATTCTGATTTTTTGCCTTGTTTTATATTACCCTTATAATTCAAAATTTTTATTCCTAAATTATATATATTATATAAATTATATGTATATACCATCATTTCTTGTTCCATGAAACAAATTAGGTCTGTTTTTACTTGTATTTTTAAACTCGTTTCTGACATAGCCTTCTGTCTCTAAACATGTAATTCCATCATAAATATATATTACAATTATATTAATGTATAACATTACATATGGGTTATTTATTTATATAATTATTTTTAGACCATATTTTGTCGAAAGTTGAAACTATTAATGTATCATCCACTTGCATATGTGTGCTCATATTGTATACAGTATAGTCGTATCGTGATTAAAAAAACCTGATATCAAAAAACATTGGATTATACATATTAAAAAAAAATCAAATTCAAACAATTTTTGAACATCAAAATCCTTAGTAGGTATAGCAATAAAATCCCTAAGATTTCTCTTTTATGACAGAGGTGACACGGTAACATCCTTGCATTATGACAGTCAACTTAAAATGATCAATTCAACGCGCGCGGTAGTATGCAGAGTATGACGCCGCAGCAGACGCGACGCCGGACGCGACATGGATAAACATGACGCGACGCGGTCAGCACGATTTCAGGTTATGTATAGAGCATAAATGTGTGGATTGAATAGCCAAAAATGCAACCGTGTACAACACACCACCCTAAATAAGGATCTCTGGATTTATTTCTTGCTAAGTTAGTGGTAGCAGTGATATCTTAAAGTGGTGTAATTTAGTGTATGTAAAACTGTCTTCAGTTTAGGTGTATAAGTGTACTGTTGTCCGTCGCCGTGTCGAGCGAATTGCTGTTGCTGTTTTCTCGTCTCGGCGAAGATTTTCATCTTCAAGATTTACTGGGTAGCTTTAAAACTCGTCCGTCGCTTCATAGCAGTTAAAAACAGCCAGCACCATGGCTGACTTCCTAGACTCGGAAGCTGAAGAAAGCGAGGTCAGTTTTACAATAATATTCTTCTCATTTTGGTTTCTGCTGCGATACACTCTTTGACCTCAATGACGTTTAAAATAAACAAATTTTCCACTGTTTTCGTCAAGTTGTTTGAAGTACATTACGTTGCATTTGCTTGCTTTACACTTCATTTTTATTTATTGAAAATCACAATATGACAGAACGTCGAAATGAGGAAAAAAGTTTCGTTCATCTTGATTTCAACATGGAGTACCTAAGTAGTTGGATTGAATGGATAATTGATGCTGACTTACTTTTTAGCTGCAATTTTTTCGATTTAACTTTTGATTTACCCATTAGTCGTTTTTGATATCAGTTTAGTTTATCTTTTAGTAATTTTTAAAAGACCATCTACAATGAATCACTAATTTGTAATAAGATAAATACTACAAAATTAACCTATAAAACCATATTTGACTTCTACAACCTTCCAAAGATTAAACTCACCTAATATGAATTGGAATTATCTGTTAAAATTCATTTTTTTATTTGAAGTTGCCCCCATAGCACTAATAATTTTACTAGCTGTATGGGTAACAGCTTATACCTATTACTAAAGCTATTGTATTTAAAAATATGTCCAAAAAAGAAACAATCAACAAGTATTAATATGTATACGCATATTCTTAAAGTAAATACATCTACAACTTATTAGAGTTTCAATATTGAAAGCATGAAACGTTTTCTCTTATTACATTGTCAAACTAAAACTATTACATTTTTAATTTATGTAAAAGACAGCTGATATTGAATTAATACATGTTGCAGGATGAGATGCTTGATAAAAATGACAAAAAAAGACTAAAGAAAATCCAAGATTCAGAAAGTGAAGAAGAAGGTTAATAAATAATCTGAAATTATTATTTTATTTTTAATGTAAAGTTATATAATGATAAATATACTTGATTTCTAATATATTTAGATGATGAGGAGAAGTTGCGTGAAGAGTTAAAAGACTTGATTGATGATAATCCTATTGAGGAAGAAAGTGATGGGGATGACAGTGATGCATCGCAAAATTCCAAGAAACGTAAAAAAAGCGATGATGAAGATTTTGATGATCGTTTAGATGATGAAGACTATGATGTTATTGAAGAAAATTTAGGTGTAAAAGTTGAAAGAGTAAGTTGAAATTTTATATATAATTTATTTGTTGAATTATTAAATTGAAAGTATATGATCATTTAAATATTATTATTCACAGAAAAGATTTAAACGTTTAAAAAGAATTGATGATGAAGAATCTGAAGATGAAGGACAAGATCAGGAAGCTGAGCAGGACAGAGATGCTATTGCTAATGAATTGTTTGATGGAGGATCTGGTGATGTAAGTATTACTTTTCATTAAAATTCTTTTATATTTTGTAAAAGCTTTCATGATGAGGAGAAGTATTATATTATATTTATGCTAATCCATGCTAGGAAAGGGATGCACTAGTGGTATGTCTTGCACTTGCACTAATTTAGAATGTTGTTATTTTCTAACTATAATTTTTAGCCAACATATATTTAAAAACATAATTTATCTACAGGAAGATGAAAGAAGTGAACGCAGCCATAGACCAGTGGCTGAAACTTATGATGATGTAGGAAGTGAAGAGGAGTCAGATGCTGATGATTTTATTGTTGATGATGATGGCGAACCAATTCGTAAACCTGGTCCAAGGAAAAAGCACATTTTTAATGATGTGTAAGTCAAATATTATAAATATTTCTCATAAATACTATCTATCGCTACTGTAACTGAAATTTACAGGGCATTACAAGAAGCTCAAGATATTTTTGGTATTGATTTTGATTATGATGAATTTGAGAAATATGGTGATGATTATGAGGAAGATGAAGAAGAAGAGGAGGAGGATGAATATGCAGAAGATGATGATGCAGAACGTCTCAAAAAGACAAAAAAAGCAGCTAAGAAGAAAGCTACAAAAAAAAGTATTTTTGAAATTTATGAACCTAGTGAGTTGAAACGTGGCCATTTCACTGATTTAGATAATGAGGTAATTTTAATTTAATTTGAATATAGTATTTTTTTATTTTATTGCTATTTCGATATTTTCACGAAATTTTATTGTTAATTTATGTTAGATACGTACAACCGATATTCCTGAGCGAATGCAACTTAGATCTGTACCAGTGACTCTTGCCTCAGAAGAAGAGCTTACAACAGAAGCACAGTGGATCTATAATCAAGCATTTGAACGCAAGACTGTTTCCATACAAGATGCTCATTTAAACGCAGAAGCTAAAGAGCGCGCCAGAAAAGGGCCCCAAGCGGTATCTAAAATCAAAAAGGCTCTTGACTTCATGAGAAATCAGCATTTCGAAGTTCCATTTATCTCTTTCTATCGAAAAGAATACGTTCTACCAGAATTGAATATCAACGATCTTTGGAAAATTTACAAATACGACGCCAAGTGGTGCCAACTACGTCAACGCAAAGAAGCTCTACTTGTTCTTTTTCGAAAAATGAAGCGTTACCAAGAAGATCATATTATGAAAGATATAGATGCGCCTCTTCCAGAAAACATGAGACTAATAGAAGATGAGGATATTAAACAACTTGAGAATGTACAGACAACTGAAGAATTAAACGACTCTTATCATCATTTCATGTTATATTATAGCCATGAAATACCAAAAATGCAAGAGATTGTTAGGAAACAGGAAAAAGAAAAACGGCACTTGGAAAGAATAGCTAGACGAAAACAGCAAATAACTGAGGCAGAGGAGAACGGAGAAGAGCCACCACCCGAAGAACCTGAAGATGTGGAAGAAGAAGAGAATGATGAGACATTAAAACAAGCTGTTCGTACTGGTCCTTATTCCATTTGCCGCAGAGCTGGGTTAGACAGTTTAGCCAAGAAGTTTGGTTTACCACCAGAACAGTTTGCTAAAAATCTCAGCGAAGAGTACCAGATTTACGAGGTTGACCAAGAACCGACTGAGCCGAATGTCGTTGCTGCAGAGTTTATCAATGAAAAGTTCTCAACTACGGAAGAAGTGCGTATTGAATTTTCTTTAATATTGTCAATATTATTGATTAAATATGAATAAAAATTTCAGGTACTTAAAGCTGCACAACTGATGGTAGCTATGCAAATAGCAAGAGAACCTTTGGTTAGAGAATCGGTTAGAAAAATGTACAAAGAGAAGGCAAAGATCTCTGTGCGGCCAACGAAGAAAGGTATCAAGATTATTGATGAAAATCATCCTATCTATACTATGAAATACGTGAAAGGCAAGCCTGTAAGAGACCTTGTAGGAGATCAGTATTTGAAACTTGCAATGGCACAAGATGATAAATTAATCACAATAAGCTTTTCCGATCAAATTGAAGGAAATACGACCAATAACTACGTAGAACAAATGAAACAACTTTACTACAGGTTCGTATAATGGTCTAATTCATATCTTCTCATAAAAAATGTTTTTATGATTGCTTATATCTAACGAATGAAACAATTTTTTCATAGAGATGAATTCAGTAAAAACGTTCAAGAATGGAATGACCTTCGCGTGGGAAGTGTAGAAATGGCTTTGACGAAAATGGTCATACCAGACCTGAAAAAGGAGCTGCATTCGATATTGTTGACTGAAGCCAAGGACTGTGTAATGCGATCATGCGCTCGCAAAATGTATAATTGGATAAAAATTGCACCGTACAGTTGTGAATACCCCGACGAAGAAGACGAAGAATGGGATACCACGAAAGGTATTCGCGTTATGGGCTTAGCTTATGTATCAGATTTTTCAGTGGCAGCGTTTGCATGTATGATTGCCCCTGACGGCGAGTGTACTGACTATTTGAAATTACCGCACATTCTTAAAAGAAAGAACAGTTTTCGAGAATCCGATAAAGTCATGAAGGAGGCCGATCTTTTGGCAATCAAAAATTTCATTGCAACAAAGAAACCTCATACAGTTGTGATTGGAGGAGAATCCAGAGATGCACTGATGATCGCGGAAGATGTTAAAGAAGTGATCGCAAGTTTGGTTGCAGACGAACAGTTTCCAAATATTGGTGTAGAGATCATGGATAACGAACTTGCGGCTATTTACTCCAACAGTCATAAAGGTATCTCTGAATTCAGAGACTATCCGGAACTTTTGCGTCAAGCAATTTCACTAGCGCGTCGTTTACAAGACCCATTAGTCGAATTTTCGCAATTGTGCAACGCCGATGATGAAATTCTTTGTCTAAAATTCCATAGCTTACAAGACCAACTACCCAAAGAAGATTTGCTTGAAAATATTTGTTTAGAATTTGTAAATCGAGTAAACGAAGTTGGCGTTGATGTTAACAAAGCTGTGCAACAGCCTTACTCGGGTAATCTTGTGCAATTTGTGGCTGGTTTAGGCCCGAGGAAGGGACAGTATCTAATGAAGACTCTGAAGCAGACAAATCAACGACTGGAAAACCGTACGCAGGTAAACAATTTTACGAATCTTGACGAAATTCAATGATATTAATTTCGAGTTTTTGTAGCTCGTTACATTGTGTCACATGGGGCCCAAAGTGTTTATTAACTGCGCGGGTTTCATTAAAATCGATACAAATAGTTTGGGTGACAGCACGGAAGCCTATGTCGAAGTTCTCGATGGGTCACGTGTTCATCCTGAAACGTACGAGTGGGCGAGGAAAATGGCTGTGGACGCGTTGGAATATGAAGATGAAGAAACAAATCCTGCGGGTGCGTTAGAAGAGATTCTTGAGTCTCCTGAAAGATTGAAAGATTTGGATCTTGATGCATTTGCCGAAGAACTTGAGAGACAGGGCTTCGGAAATAAATGTATCACGCTCTACGATATTCGTTCAGAGCTCAATTGTAGGCATGTATCTCAATTTTATCATAAGAAACTGTTCAGAAAAATTCATTCAATTTATCGATTGATTTTTAGATACAAAGATTTGCGAATTCCATACCAATCCGCGACACCCGACAAACTTTTTGATATCCTTACAAAGGAAACTCCAGAAACCTTTCACATTGGTAAGCTCCTTGAAGCTACAGTCGTAGGAATCAGCTATAAGAAACCCAAAGGCGAGCAATTAGATCAAGCCAATCCTGTACGTAATGATGACACTGGTTTATGGCAGTGTCCATTCTGTTTGAAAAATGAGTTTCCCGAGCTCTCGGAGGTATGGAATCATTTTGACGCCGGTGCCTGTCCAGGAAAAGCAACTGGTATTAGATTACGTCTAGACAATGGAATATCCGGTTATATTCACATTAAGAATTTATCAGATAAACATGTTGTCAATCCAGAGGAAAGAGTTCGTATAGGTCATCGAATTCACTGTCGGATCATTAAAATTGAAACCGATAGGTTTGGCGTTGAGGCTACCAGTAAAAGTAGCGATTTGGCCGATAAAAATAATGAATGGAGGTGAGTTCAAAGTTATTTATATCAATTTATCGTAGCACAACTTGATTTTTAGTTCCCTTGCTAATCTTTCACTTTATATTTATGATAGGCCGCCAAAAGATCCTTACTACGATAATGAAACCGAAGGCAAAGACAATTTAGTCGAAGAAGAGGCAAAGAAGACAAAACAAAGACAAATTTATGTAACTCGCGTAATCATTCATCCATCGTTCAAAAATATCACATACGCTGACGCGGAGAAGCTGATGCAGAGTATGCAACAGGGTGAGGTAATAATTCGTCCCTCGAGTAAAGGAGACGATCACTTGACTGTCACGTGGAAGGTCACCGACGACGTGCACCAACACATCGATGTTCGCGAGGAAGGCAAAGAAAACAAATACTCGCTTGGGCGTAGTTTGTGGATCGGCAATGAAGAATTTGAAGATCTCGATGAAATCATTGCTAGGCATATCAATCCTATGGCTGCATATGCTTCCGAGCTTTTGGAATTTAAATACTTCAAACCACATGTTATGGGTATGAAAGACAAAGCGGAAGAGATACTTAAAGAATCAAAGAGAGAAAATCCTGGTGGCATTCCTTATGTCGTTTCTGCAGCTAAGGTAATGACAATATTTCTTATCAACTTTTGTCTGAATCGTTTTTCATGAATAATTTTTCTACAGAATTATCCTGGAAAATTCATGCTATCTTATCTTCCTCGTACGCGATGTCGCCACGAGTACATTTCCGTAACTCCAGATGGTTTTAAATTTAGAGGTAATAGTTTTTCTCGAGTGGGTGATCTGTTCCGTTGGTTCAAGGAACATTTTAGGGATCCGATTCCTGGTCAAGCTACTCCAAGTACACCGAGAGTGTACCACACTACACCTGGCATGAACATGAATGGTGAGTCTACTAAAAATTCATCGTTTACTCAGGCTTGCATACTTGGTTATCTACTTAAACCTTTGTTTTAATTTCGATAGGAATGAATCAAGAAACTATACAGGCAGTTGCTCGACAATTGCCCCGTGCAGTCATGCACTCGTTATCACAAGTGGCGAACCATACTCCGCACTATCCACAAACACCAGGCGCTGCCAGTACCGCCACTGGTTATGGTATACATGGTACTCCATATGCTATCAATACACCGTATACACCGTCCGGGCAGACGCCCTACATAACTCCTTATCAAACACCTGCTAATCCGACACCTCGTTACGGAGAATCAACTCCTAGTAGTCACAACATGTCTGGACACCAATTCACTGGAGTTAATGAAGCCGATTGGAGGAGAGCTGCTGAAGCTTGGGCCAGACATACTTCAAGACCGGGGTAAGTTATTGATTCTCTTTTATTTATAGTTATCTAAATTGTGCAAATTGATATAAAGTTTTTAAAGTTGTTATCAAATTGAGATAGTAGGATTGTTTTTTAATGAATAAGATAACTAAATAGGCCCCTATTCTTTTCTTTCAGAACCAATCAAGGAACTCCACACACAAATTCCAGTCCAAGAAGTATGTCACTAAGTGGAGATGGTACGCCTTTGTACGACGAAAGCCTCTAATTATGTAATTAGTTTCATTGTATTTATGTAAATGACATTATAATTATATGAGTGAGAATTCGTAGCTTGCTTAAAGAGATTTTTACGTTTTTTAAAAAAACTACACACTCGTAAGCTTGTAAGTACGAATTCTTTTACAAAAAAGTGTAAAAAAAATTTGTGTTAAAAAGAATTTTTTCAAATAAAATTTGGAAATGTAGCTTGCTTGATACTCGTTGCAAGTATGGTACATTAAGTTAATTTGTTTATTTATAATTGGTTTTTCCGAGTCCTTTTATGCAAAGCTACTCATTAATTGAAGCGGTTTTTGTGTTATGTTTGTGTAAATTGTAGAATTTACAAAAGATAATAAAAATATGTATGTATGGGTGCAATTGTGGAAAAGTTTATTGAAATGAAATTTTTGAAAATATCACTGACACATTTAAATAAAGAAATTATGCTTAAAATATAAAATAGTACTTTTCAATAAGTGTGAGAAAATGATTTGAATTTTATGTGGACATTTGCGTCCGAGCAACGAGGGTCAGGAGGCCACACGAGAATAAAGTCACTCTCTCAGACACATGTATCTAACTTGATTTTACGATACGAGATTTGAAACACGTTTGCTTTCTTGAGCATGTGTAAATCTAGTTCTCGGACACAAAGTATCAAAAATTAAATTTTATTATTTACCATAACATGTACTCTTAAGAGTATTTATAGGTACAATGTTTTATACAACTAGCGTTGACATATTGTTTACAATTACATTAGAATGGACTTTAATCACTGATTTGTATGTACACTTCATTCTTATTGTAAAAAATTCTTTCGTCGAAATATTTCATAATTGTTTTTACCAAAATTAACACAATAATTAATTATTATAAATAAGATATAATCTAAAAATAAAATCTCTTTATACAAAAGTAATTACTTAAATAATTGTCAACCGGAAATTGATTCATCTTTCTCTATATATATATACATATAAAATAAACAAAATTAAAGATCATTTGCCTTTCAATTTTTCTCACTTCATTACAGAGACTTGATCATCCGATAATATATCAGTTTCGTGATCCTCCTTGTCATAGCTCCATTCATATTTTGGTGACGTTTGCTTTGAGGAACGCATTCTCGATTGTTGTGGTAAATTTCTATAATTTATGATGCAGTTATAATTATACCAATAGCAAATCATTATAGAAGTATGATAATTACTTTTTAATCATTTTTTGGCTGCTTTCCTGACCTTTTTTAATTTCTTTTCTGATCTCTCTACTTGCTAATTGATCTAACTGAATTTCGTTTGGTGATTTTCTAAACTTAATATTTAATTATATTATTAAAAATCAACCTTCAATTAAATTTTTAGAAAATTATAAATCTTCCTAGTGCAATACTTTACCTTTTCACGTTTCTGATCTGGGCTATGATCTTCACTTGACGAGTACGTTAATTGCTGAATGAAACGTCTTTTCATTGGAAAATGTATCTCTTCTAAATCTGATGAATTTCCTATAGTTTTTGAAGGCTTTGAGCTCATACTGCCTTTTGAATTAGTATCTTTTTTAGTATTACTACGTAGTGTTCTTTTTTCGCTCAGAGGCTGGTACAAACAATTGAGAAATTATTTGATAGATTATTATAATTGAACACTAAGTTGTGTTATGTAATAAAAAAAGTAAACGTACTGAAGTTTTTTTGCCCCTATTGATTTTTAATGGTAAAACATTTTCTTTCATATTTCCTGGATTATATGTGACTTCAGTCTCTTTTTTCACCAATCTTTCTCCTGAAATCCAAATTACAATATGGTTTTTCATTTTTATTAGAAATTGTTTCCGTGCACATAATACCATTCCAATAGATCAAAGAAGGGATCATGAGGCGACCTCGCTTGCTTGTCCGTAAGTTAAAAAGATTGATTGAAACGTTATGCAAATTGTCTGGCTTAATTGATTCACGTTCCTCTAGAACTTTGAAAAAGCTTTGATTATTTTTTAAAAGCTTTTATTCGGAGTGCGTTTTTATCATAAGCCAATCAATATTATTTATAGTTAACAATGTGAATAATAATAAGTATATAAAAGTATTTATGGAATAAAATTTAATGAATTGTCATATTTCTAGAAAATTTTAATTTAAGATCATAATTTAATCTTTTTTGTATAGATAATATGAAAATATACCTGATGAAAATTTTTTCCAATCTACACAAAATTCTTTGATTTTTGCAGGACATCCAGTGCTACAATGTTTCAGCAATTCTTTTGGTACAACTGATATATAAATGACCATTTTATCACTTGAATCTTACTGCATTTTCAAAAATTAAAATATAAAACAAATTTTACCGTGTTTCGTATCACTGATGTCTCCAACTAACATAAAGTATTCATTTTCTTCAGTTTCTACCAGTTTTAAAGAATGCCTTCGTACAATTGGATTTGTTACAAACTTCCTATGAAGAATATGCCCGCGTTCGCTACAATTTATAACATTATATTATATAACACAATATTTGTCAACGCATCCATGAGTTTTATTCTTACTCTACCATGTATTCTAGAAATAAAACTTACTTGAGAAGTTTTCCTGCAAACTGTAAACTAAGTTTATTGTTACTTTCATCATAATCTACATACGGAACCCAAGATATTAGCGACTTTGGATTGCTCTTTGAGCCAAAAGCTTCACTTTGATCGGTTTTGCTACTCATCGCTGAATTTTTAGTTTCTAGTGATGTATTTTTTTCTGTTAACAATTTTTTTTTATTATCTTGTTTAGCTAGCATATCTTCTGAATTTTCTTTATTCTTTTCAATTGAGCTGATTTTTCTATCTTTTATTTTATCACTTGAACTTGACATTGTGGATGGTAACTATTTTCAATAATGTGGTCAATAAGTTAACAATTTGGTTTTTATATAAATTGATTTTGAATAAATTTTTTGAAAAAAAATGCCAGTCAATACTGGCACACTCAAACTGAGTCTTACCTTAATTTGCATTTGAGCTTCTTTTTCATTGAGATAATCTTCTGAATCATAAGAAAGTAAAGGTTGCTTTAATATATCTTTCTGTAACTTCTCTTGCAGCTTATCTACATTTTCATTTCGATTTTTATGTTTAAAATTCAAACCATCCTGAAATATCAAGAAACAAATTGTTATCATGTTTTGAATTGAAACTTTTTAAACTTAATAATTATATCTTACGTTGGCTTTTACAGCAACATTTTCAGAAAGTATAGTAATATCAAGTGGAATAGTACTAGGTTTGCTTATTTTTTGTGATGTTACCAATTTATAATGAACTGGTTCACAACTTTTGATTACTGGTTTTTGTTTTTCTATTAAATTTGACACTAATTTATCCGAACCTGAACACAAATTTGACTTATAATTCATGATATTTACATTTTCATTTCCCTTTTCAATAAAATCAAAAGCTAAAAGATAGATAATAATAGATATTCAAAGTGATTTTCGATATCTGAAAAATTAAGTTACCTTTCTCATAGTTTCGCAACTTTGTGTCAAGATTTACATGTTTAGAATACGGTTGTTTAAAATGATTATCTTGCATTTCATGTTTTTTTCTTTCAGACTCATCTTCTGTGATACTAATACTAGAATCGTCAAATTGTAGAGATTTTATATTTGAAACAGGAATCATTTTAACTTCAATTTGGTCATTTTTTCTGACATCATTTCTTTCTCTATTGTGATTTTTTTTATCTTTATACCTTTGAAATCTTGGAGATTTGGGTTGTATTAGGCGATTAATGGGTATATGTGGAACACCCATGCAACTATCACTATCTGAAGAGTTATGAGCTGATTCAATTTCATTGTGAAGATTTGACTGTTTCAAACTTTCAATAATAGGACTATGTTCTGCTTGGTCATTTATTTTAGAAAAATTCTTATTGACATTGTCACTTTTTATGCATTCACTTTTATTCTTAAGTTTCACTAAACTATCTTCATGACTTGATTCTGCAAGCGATACGGTACTATTGTTACACTTTTCACATACTTGAATTTGAGATCTAGATAGAGATAAATCTTTTTTTTTACAATCTATTCCACAATTATCTGGAGTGTACGACAAGATATACCTTAACAAGTCACTTAACTCAATTAATTTATCAAGATATTCAGGAGAACAGTTTTCATTACCAAGGTTTGACATTATAATACGTAATTTTTCTTCTTTAATTATTTGTGATAAAAAACTTGCATTCTTCAAATTGGTATTAGAAAGATGATTAGCACAAGGTTCTTGTGTAACATGTTGAACTTCATGTTCAGTATTACAAATATTTGAATCTCTTATCTCAGAAGAATGACCAGAATCTTCTACACTTATATTATCAACTTGAAGCTTATTGTAATTTTCATTATTGAACTTATCTACAATTGTTTTTTCAGAATTAAAATTATTGTTTGACTGAGTTCTAGAATGATAACCTAACGATGAACTATTATTTACAACAATTTTAGGATCTTGCCCTATGTATTCAATTCGGTTACTTTTAAAACAGGAAAAATCAGTAATTTCACTGTACAAATCATCATCACTGTCAGTAATAGGTGTAGGCCATCGAAAAGTTTCTTTGCATCCTTTAGATACATAAGCAGTCCATAATTGATAAACATTTTCCCAATCATCTGGAAATCCATTATAAAATTTCCCTCTAACATAATCAGGTAGTTCTATAAGAATGTAATCATATTATTTTCATTATAAAAAAATCAAATATTAGACAATATTACAAGATATTATTAATAAAAGTTTACCTTCTTTTTCATCACTTATAGGACCATTCAAAATATAAGTATGTTTATATATAGACCTTACTATTGCACTGGACAGTCTGTGAGCAACAGGCTTGCTTCTAGCTATTTTACCACTTGATAAAAAATGACTTTTATTATTTTTTAACACCTAACATAATTTATTAGAGAAAACAAATATCATACCAATCTAATATTCCTTTTATTATAAGCTGTCCTTGAGCATTTAAAAGTACTTTCCAACGATAAAATGTTCTGCTGTGACTGAAATTTTGTAAACTATTGAAGTTCTCTTCTTGATAAGATGAACAAGATGTAGCTGATGATATTTTTGTACAAGAATCATGAGATTCAACCTGCTCATTCTGCTTTGTATTTAACGTAGATAATCTCCTTGTACTAGTAGAAATAATGTTAGTGGATGGTGGTGGCATAATAGCTCGATCATTGTCATAATCTTTAATTGTAAAGTGTTTTATGCTTGATGTAGCCATTGGCAATCGCTCAACAGACTTTTGAGTTGGAAAAACTTTGTGTAAATTGGAACTAGATGCAATTACTTCACTCTCAACCTTTGAAACTTGTAAGCCATGTGCACAACTTGAATCAAGATTATCTGTAGTAATACTTGACAAACTAGGCCAAGTAGGAGATGTGCACTGATCTTTATTAATGTCTGCTTTCAACCTTTCCAAACGTTTAAAATATTCCAATCTCAAATCTCTTTCAAGTCTTTTGTATCGTTCTTCTTTTTTCAGGTCTCCAAATTTGATCTAAAGTAACATTAAAGATTAGATATTAAAAATATGTAAAAGTACATATATTGAATAATATGTTAAAGGATAACTGAAGGAAAGTACACAATGATGTTTGATGTTGGTACACATGATAATTGTATATATAATTGATTGATACATTTAGAAGCATAATATAGAGGTTTTTCAATGATTCCATAAACAATATTTCTAACAGGAATAACATTGGTAAATCTTTTAGTCTTGCATTGCTTATTAAAAAATGTGGAAGAATTTACTTATAATTACAAAAAACAAATAAAAGTGAGTGTATTTAACATTAAAATCTCACCCCTGTTGAATTATCGGTCGAAATATCCATTGATTAAAAATTTTTTGTTATTTTAAGTTTCTAAAGTGATTTTAATGCACTTTTATATGCACAGTGCATTTTACAGTTAAGGGTTATCTGACTACGTAAATAAATCGTTGCTTCGACGCTGCATGTATGTATATTTTTACGCGCCAAATGCAGTGTTGCCAAACTCGTATGGAAGAGCCATATCCCATCAATGAATCAATCTGACCATCACTAATATCCATTCTCCATTTTTGAGTAACAATGAGCAATTTTGCCACTAAAAAAAATTTTCTTAGAATCCCTAGAAATAATTCTATGCTTATTCTATGTATGTACATAATATAATGCAATAATTTCTAGGAATCCTGAGAAAAATATTTAGGACTACGAAGTTCCCCCCCCCCCCCCCATTTTTAAGGAAAATTAGCAACGAAAAAGAAAAACGGCATTAATTGCCCTATTTGTCGCTGATATAAGTGCTGATTTCCCTTTTTCGATTACTTACTGGGAAATATGTGATAATTCCAATTTTCCAATCACCTAATAGCTATTATCTAGATGATTTGTTGATGAATTTTTGCCGGTAAAAATTTATTAAAATAATAAAAAGGAATTTTTGTTCGCCTCCATTCGCTTTTTCAATAAATTAAAAAGCGGAAAAAAGAACTCAGTCCATATTTTGCTCTTCCATATTCTGACGAAGTTCCTAGTTAACGGCGCGCAGCTGTTTGGTTATGAATAAAAAGAACGTCATTTCATCAGCGGTACATCGAAAAACAAGAACAAAGGGAGTTACATTAAATCTGTAGCGGTCGAAGTTCAGCAGCTGCTGCTATCTTCGGGTCATGACCGTCGACGTAAACAGTCTCTATGGGATCCCACGTGGGTATTCCCAACCAGGTACTGATTAAAAAGTTAGTTTAAGGGTGAAGACTCTTAGGGAGACTAATCCTTTTCCCCCTAAAGTCTCCCTAAGACCATTAAGCCCACGAACGAAAGAACTAACGGTTGTCAGGACAGAGTGCATAAATAATGGGTCCAGTCCACTGGGCAACCAGTTCTTCTACCTACACCGCCTCTGCACACGTCAGTACCGTTCTATTGTTATCCTGTAAGGACATCATCACGAGATATTACCAGAGCATACCCCGCTCTTGTACCGTCAACTGTTCTTCTCCAAATAAGGTCATCTTTGTTTGTAACGCATCTGGAATCAACTACCAGGAGACGGATATTTGCATTTGCAGGCCGGCCGCGACAGTTGTGTTACTTTAACGACAATAACTTTGGAATCATCATTTTTTATTGAGACTACTGCGTTCTCTCTCTCTCTCTATCTCTCTCTCTCTCTCTCTCTCTCTCTCTCTCTCTCTCTCTCTCTCTCTTTCTAGCCTGCAACTCCATAGCCATACATGTATACAGGCGAGGATCTTTGAAAGTTTCCAGAAGGGGAAGCGTTAGATAGAGGAGACGAGTAGTTTTGGTTCAGTCTCAATTGGATGTCTGTAGGTGGAGCCGAAGTTGTTCTAACCGTACGACGCTGCAAACTGTTATGAAAGATGTAAGCTGATGGATTGTTGTAGATCCGGATAGGTAAGGAGGGTTCGGTTGACCAAGATGATTTGGTTTCGGTGGACGAGGAGGATTGTAGCGGGAGTGGTATTCGAAGAGATTGGAGGAGGGAGTGTGGACATGGTATGATTTGGACTGTGGATTTAGAGATGTTTGCATAGAATTTGGGTGGTTAAAGACTAGTGAGTAGAATGTCCGAAGGGAGGATTGGGAGTTATGGAGATTTGAAAAGAGTGTGGGATAATGAATTTGTGTCGAAAGTGGAGAATCAGTTGACTGATGCTTCCTTCTTTTGTAATTTTCCTAGGCCCTTGAGTGGTGGATCGGCGGACAGTCTTTATAAAAGACGACGATTCTTCGCGAATCGGTATGTTGTTTTGAGCCGCGAATT
Source organism: Phymastichus coffea (assembly GCF_024137745.1). Taxonomy (NCBI): domain Eukaryota; kingdom Metazoa; phylum Arthropoda; class Insecta; order Hymenoptera; family Eulophidae; genus Phymastichus; species Phymastichus coffea. The sequence goes on along the minus strand of NW_026706940.1, from coordinate 242,321 downwards.
TGCTGACTTTCTGCTGGTATTGGTACTCTGAAAAGTCCTTGCAGCTTGGCATGTGTTCGATTTGTGTAATTGTCAGTGAAATGAATTTAAATGTAAATTAATGAAATAATGTTTAGTGAGTATGAGAAAGAGAAAAGTGAGGTACTGTGTCACTTGTCCGCCATCGAGCACCACTCAGTCGCTTTTTTCCGTAAAACTAAGCAGACGCGAGACAACCCACTATTCTTGCTTTCCGATGTAGTACTGGCGAAGGTAAATGATGTTTTCATTCAAAAGCAAACGACTGCGCGCCGTTGACCAGGACCTTCGTCAGAATATGGAACGGCAAAATATAGACTGAATTTTTTTTGTTGCTATTTGAGACGTCAAAAATTGTTATTAATTTTATTTAAAATTCATGCAGTTTATTGAAAAAGCGAATGGGGGATAATAAGGGAAATAATAATTTCCTTTCGAGACCTTACTCAAAAATTCTACAACAAATCGTCAAAATAATAGTCATTAACTAGGTGATTCGAAAATCAAAATGTTCACGTATTTCCAAGTAATTGAAAAAGGGAAATTTGCAATTATACCAGAGATAAATAAGGCAATAAATGCCGTTTTCCCTTTTTCGCTATTAATTTCCCTTGAAAATTGCGAGGGGGCAACTTCGTGTCCTAAAATGTTTCCACGGTAGCCCGGTCAGTTATGTAATACAATAGATTTAAAAATATTTGCAAAATAAAAAATGATACTCAAAATGTGGTAAAAAAGATAATGTATTAATTAAAAAACTATTTGTTATTCTTATAAGAATTTATTTACAGTGTTATAATTGATAGTATTTTGAAAATATTTATTTTCCTTATATATATTTACAATCAATTATTTTTTTATTTTCATTTTAGTTGTATTGTTGCTTTTTCTTTGTTTAATAAAAATCATGTGTCAGTTGGCAGCGCTATACAAAACAAAATTTTCACATGTTATGCAAGCAAACCATTGAAAACTTGTGAGACATAACTAGTTAATTATGCCATTTTCTTTTGTCTACTTTTTAGGTGTATCGCTATATATTAGAAAGGCACCGTTAGCCTATTTATCAGCGAGGTTTTCTCTTAATTTTAATAAAAAATAAAATGCATCTTCAAAGTTATATTGTTAAAAATTCGACTAAGCAATATAATTATTTCATATCGTTTGTTACGATTTATTATCATCATGTGCTCATCAGCGGAAGCGATTACTATAAAATAAATTACAACTTATTTTATTTTTTTCCAAACTAATATTTCCATTTCACAGAGTTTTTTCAAATATACAATATATGTGATAATATTCCCATCATTTACAGATGAATATTGTATTACTTTAACATGATGGAAAAATATTATTTTGTTTATTGTAGTATTGCGAATACGGTTCGTATCAGTCCTTGATTGTTAAAAGGAATACGCCTTATATTCTTAATACACAACAGACTGACTAAAAATATTATTATATTGTCATTTAAGTAGCCATATTTTAAGTCTCCATTAATTCACACGTTTACAAAGTATAAAAGGACATTTATCATATCATATACGTTAAAAAGAAAATCAGTTTAAAAAGCTTATCGACTTTTAAACGACTTATTTTCTTTTAATAAGTAACAATTCATTGCAAAACAAATTGTCAGTACAAATAATAACACTAAATTTAGATATACGCCATTATTGAAATAAACAAAATAAAATTCATAAATAATGCATATTTATGCATTGTTAATAATTTACATGGAATTTAGTAATTGCATTTAAAGATATGATATTCGGCATATATGACTTTACTTCTGTATATAGCAGATGTAAATACAATATAGTTTTAATGACCTCATAACTGTTATTGTAATTTAAACGGTAATTATTGCACTTCTGTATATTTTGAAATGATAAGTTGCGAATAAAAAATATTTTTATTGTATTACAATATATTTATGTCTGACTATTTGAAGTAAAACATTATCACTTGATTTATTCTATAAATTGCAGTATATATAACTTGTGTTAAAATAATATTTAATACAATGGTTCAATTTGTTTAATACCGATTCTACATGAACTTCTAAATTTTGTTTTATTTAAAGTAATGCTTTTCTAATTGAACAGAAAACAAAAAATAGTATTCATCATTAAATAAGGTACTATTAGACATATAAAATTTCCACGTGAAATTAGATTGCAAAATAATTAGCCTAAAGTATTCTACATAACATATTTGTGCAGAAACAAATAAATTTTTGAAAGAATTATAGACTTGAAATTTTGCCTATTAAAAAATTATGAAATGTGCGATTTTGTCGTGTAAAATATTTTATACCAATTAATTCTTTGTTAATTTTTCTGTAAAAAGATATAATGTCCGATAATATTTTATTTTTTAAGAGAATATTATCTTATTTTTGGTGTTTAATAGAAAAGCATTATATTAGATAAATCAAAAAAATTCGTATGAAATCAAATCACGGAATATCTGTACGAAACGGACACTGCCAATCTGATAAAACAATGCGATATTTTATAACTTTAAATAAATATATCTTGTATATTTGTGCTTTGCATAAATCCTAAAAAAATGCTTCCATAATAATTTAAAAAAACAAAATCCAATAAAATTTATCATTTTTAAGTATGCTTACGATTAATTTCAATGACTATACAAATAAATGAAGTACATCAATAATTGAAATGTATCTTTAAAAGTTTCTCTTCATAAAATTTCATATAACGTTAATGAAGAAGTCTTGGTAGAAAAAACACATTGCAAATCGTTTGTGAACAAAAATTAGTAAAATCATGTACATACTTATAAATATCTTCAATGCACGTACTGATTTTTCTAATATATATTTCGGTTTAAAATTGATTTTAATCGATTTAATTATATTATTTCTAGTCAATAAATGAATCAATAAAAATTCAATTTTTTACCAACTCATAGTTTCAGCGTCAAAGGATGAGGCTGCCAATTTTCATAATTATTATAATCTCGTATTCATAAATTAAACTATGCAGGCTGGGTCGACCAGAGGTTGATTTGCATCCACAATTGAACCTATGACAGCAGTGCTAAAACGGATGTTTCAGAAAAATATTATTAATTAAAGCTATAATAAACATAATTATCATTCATTAATGTCGTGGTATAGTAGGGCATAAGATGAAAATGAAGTGAAAAATCTAATTTGAAAAGTATGTATTTTTATATTCCACATTAAAAAATAATTAAAGTATTTGCTTGGGAATGAATATCACAAATATTCAACTAAAACATCTATATACTTTCTCAAATAGCTCTCAATAGACAATTCAAACATTCAAATGTAAAAAAGTGTGCAAATATTTAAAAATCAATTACAAGTTGTGTTATACAAAAACTGAATAGTGCATGATCTTTGTTTGCAATACGAACATTTTTATTTTAAGAAAGAAATGCAGTAATTGATTTTTTTAAACAGATAAAGAAAACAAATATACTTAGAATACGTATTTTTATACTGATTTTTATAAGCATGTAACAATACACACTCAATACTTTTCATGACTACAACTTTTTTATGTCGAACTAATCAAATATTAAGTTTAAAGCTTATAGTAAATGAACATAAAAAATGAATACCAATTTCTAATTTTCAATAAAATTTCTAATTATTTATGACATCACTATACAATCACATTTTCATATGGTACGTGATATTATTGACGTTAAATATGTGCCATCATTTTACGTACAATAAGCTAATAAACGTACAAAAAAATGTTAGTTAATGAACTGAATACTTAAGTATTAGACAATTTTTTGTTAGTCGATATAAATAAAGTAGAACAGACATTACCCCGTGCCAAGAGCCAATATTGTAGCCCCTTGTACCAAAGTGATTTCATCTAATGGCGACCTATAGACCATAAAGTTTTGCTAGTATTGCTTGAAAATTAATTATTAAAACGTATATACGATAGAAGAAGATTCGTCTTTTTGGCACCTATTTTACACAACTTTGTTTTTCTTTTCTTTCGAAGCCCGTTATTTTTATTTGAACAATGTAAATACATCATATAATTTAAATAAAAAATTAATAGAAACAAATTGTGATAAAATAAATACCCAATCAACTCAATTCCATTAATTATTGTGATTTTATAAATGCAACATGCATAATCCCAACTGTTAAGCTATAAAATTACAAATATAATTCAAATGATCGAAAGATATAAGAATCATCGACAATAAAAACATTTATGATTAATTTCAATTATAACAAAAGATGTAAAGTTTGAATGAATTTCTTATTTTATTATAAGCAATGTACATATTAAAATGCTTAACGAATTCACAAACATTTACTCGTCAATTATTGTCAGTATATATTGTTTGGAAAACAAACGAATTTCTTTTTTTCTACTCATTTCTTCCTTTTTTGCAAGTCTATTTGTTTCAACAATTGCTCAAACGCAAAATAAGGTTCATCGCTATATGAAAAAAAAAATTATTTTTGATAATTGCACATAGATTTTCTTTGTGATACTTTGGTTGCTTACGGTTTTCGTCATAAAAATATTTTCAGAATGTAATTTATAACCATCATTTTACATTGCAAGTACTAAAGTGTACTTATTGACATGTAGTAATGGCGCAACGAAAATTAATGGTCCTGACCAATAAAAAAGAAGAAAACGTACCTATGAATCACGGTATTTGCAGATCATGATATGTTTACTTGACAGTAGATTTAAGTGATATTGCTTAATTAGTTTCACACTTCATCGTATCAAATGAAAACAAAATAATAAGCATAGAAAACAATAGCAAATAAACTAAAATCATTGGCAAAATAATGTTATACAATCAAACAAAAAATTCTGAAAACTGGAAAATTACTTAAAGAGTACGTTTGCTACAGAGTAGCCGAAACTCATGTCGTTGAGACTAGATAAAAAGTGAAAATTATTTCTGTACAATCATACACTAGTGGAAATACTAACACAATTATTATATGGTATAAAATCTAGAAAAATTATCCTGACTTTGGAGTGCAATCGAATTTTTACTTACATCAAGCTATATTGAATGTCAATCTTAACAACTTCACAGTCATTCGTTTTACAAAATTACATTTCTCTACAGTTCATGAGTTTACATATTTCGCTTTGTAAATGCTTACGACTTATGAACTGATTTCATATAGAAAATTTATTCGTTATCAATCTTAAGCTAGTATTTGATTACATCTATCGTATAAAAAGTTTACTCCATAATCCGTAACTATCTGTTTGTAGAAGCGTCATCGAGCAAAGCAGTCTGAATTGCTTATTAATTTTCCAAGAAGATAACTTTGCTTTCGAATAGCTTCGGCCGAGGTGCTATGAAAAACATGATAAACTAAATAAAAAAAAACAAAAAAATACACTTTACGGCTATATCACACTCCGAGAGTAAATGTAGACCTCAGACGAATGTAGTATTTCGCGTGAAAATTCTCCAAATAGCACTTGCTCTAAAAACATTCACGCGAAAATGATTAGATTCTTTCTCTCGACGATGCCAAGTGCAGAGAGATGAGATGGAATGGGAAGGTAGGTAGTAGCGAAGCTAAGTCTTGTCTGTCGCACGTGCTACCAAATACCTGCACGAGAGCCGGCCAAAGGCGAGTCAAGTTCGGTCTCGTCGCCGCCGGTCCATCGTTGCGTCTCGACCCCCAGTAGAGTATGTCGATCCTCGTCGAATTGTCTCTCTGGGAATGTCACCCCGTCGCCAAAGCTGTAAACCCATTGTTCATGCGATCTAATGATTATCTATTGTCAATCTTTTCGACCTTCTGGCTTATTTGCAGCCGTGTATACCCATGAATTTTACCATAGTAAATTGCATGGTAAAAAAGGCTCTTGCTTTTTTTTTCTTTCAATCCAATTGATTGACTCTGTGCTCCGTTTAATAACTGAATTTCATAGTTTGCACGATCGAGAAAAGTGTTGTTTTCCAATTTTGCCGCGGCAAAAAATCCTTTTCTACGCGTGAACTTGTTTTGTGCTCTACTGAAGCGAGAGCCTAATGAAACGATTGCACTGCGTTTCTGTGCTGTATTCTCAACGGTGTAACTATACCAGTCCTATTTTATATTTGGACAACTGACTTTTTATTTTACAACTGGTTACGCGATTTTTTAGAAATAACACGTGTCTTGAGCTCGAGATTTTGTAAAACAAATTTAAAGAATTATTTGTTCTTCTAGAGAGATTTTCAACTTATAAAAGTACACTGACTTTCTTATAAAAGCAAACAATTAGATTCAGTGTACACAACTAGTGCGATCTCGATCTAAAGAAAACAAACAAACTGGATGAAGCAGCCAACTGCTGCGATACGAAAAACGTTATTTGTTGAGCGAATCATATTTACAGAAAGTGAAATTGTAATTTTTGCAAATACTTCTAATTCTCGTCAGATTTAATGAGCGATATTTGATACATCACAAAATTCCGAAATGCCCAAAAGCTTTAAGTAAAAATATTTAATAGGAAAGCTGACGATCGTACAGACAATTATTTTACACATGAATTATTGGCACAATAAGACAGCAGTTACCCTGATTCATCACTCCATATTACTATGCAGAATAGTTATGTGTAAAACAATTATGTGCACAATTGTCAGCTTGCCTTTATATGGGCTACACGTTTCCGTATTTGCTGTAGATCGATTTGTGTATTGTGTTTCTTATTTATATAAGTAGCAAAATTCTTTCATCGACATTCATAACACGTTAAAATAAATAGATAAGAAAAAAAATTAGTTGTGATTTTCGTTCAAATACTTGATTAAATCAGAATGTATTCGGTATTTGGAACAAAAAACACTAAAATATTCATGCTGATTAATTATTATTAAAGGTTCTTCGAAAAAGAATTGAAAAATTTGCTTTCTTCGCATGACTTTCACTTATTTTTACAACTAAAACCAAATTTAATCTTGTATACACAAAAAACCAATTGGGAGATCGATATTACTTGTTCAATTGCTTTATGAAGAGACGTCTAATGCAGATATAAAAAGTATAGGAAAATAGTGTAAGCTGCGGATATCGATGAATGACTTTCTATCTCAAATGTTACTTTATACATGATTTTTATGAAAGTATTTTGATGTAAAATGTTGAATTAAGAAATGACATCATATAATTACATCAAAATTAATATATTTACACAAAAAGATCTAAGCGTTTTGGGAAATATTAAAAAAATCACGTAATTAGATAGATGCTATCGGAATTCAATGTAATTTGTTATCTGCACAGTTACACCATTCGAAATTCACACGTAAGACGCATAAAAGTAATGTGTATATATATATAAATCTAGGAACCAGATGCACAATACCTCTGAGATTGGTAACGATCGCGTTATGATGTTGGATCTATTTATATAATCAGAGGAGCTTTTATGAAGGTATCACGAACAATGATGTATATATGCGATGAAGGTCCAAAGTACGGCTACATCTTGGGTCCATGCAATATCGCATGATTCTCTAAATCGCATGTGTGTTCTATGTTTATGGAGTTTCTCTTTTCACCTACATAATACGGAAGCATATATTTTTAATATACGCATTTACATGATGAAGTGGCTCTTAATAATATTGTCTATATGTACACGTTACATTCACGATTTGTTGCAAGTTCGCAATCACTTCTGTCGTTTTATTTATTTGTGTATTTGACGTACATGTAACTCAAAACGCATGCATAAACAAATTACATTCGGCATGTACATACCAACTCAAAAAGAATATCACAACCGAAAACACAAGCACAGTATTCAATAGGAAATTAGAAATCTATACTAATAATAGCTCTAATTTCATAATACTCCAGGCAGTATTATAGTGTTAGTCAGGAAAGGTGTAAGCGTGCGAGAAAATTCTATCACCAGCATGCACGTGCAACGGTAACTTCTTCGCAAATTTTATCGTCCTCACTCTGGAACTCGACTTCTTTCATATCTGATAATAAATTACAAAATAACGCGACTTCAATAGGTAGGCCATTATTCTAATATTTTAAATACACCACTGTTCATCTAATGCTGCAATTTAAGGAAAAAATTGCAAAAACCTTATCAGAGTTCCATAGTAAAGATAGTTTAAAAAACTTGTTTCAAAGATAACAATTATGAAGTTGAGAAATTGGAGTGACGTTAAGTAAGATCTGAAAAAGCAGCTTTATTTCTTGATGTTAATAAAATTGCTAAAAATGCTGCGAGCTTAGGCTCGGATAATGAATGCTGACCTGTTTTGAGTACTGCCCATCGAGTTGTACGTATTGGGGGCACCCTGGTGCTGCGAGCGTACCGGAAAATCCACTCCGTTCCCGAGACTAGAACAAACCGATTGCAACCCCACGTATTTTTCTTTTAATTGACGATTCATTTTCTTAATACATTTTTTCTTCATTTCTTTATGGAAAAATAACATTTATGTAACTTTCTACGAGAATTTATTGTATGCTCAGGTAATTCAAATTTGACATGGAATTTGGTAAAAGAATCAAGTTCGTGAAATATCATGTAATGTGCTTATTCTGAAATGTTTCATGCATTCAAAGGTGAAATAAAGCAACTTGCCAGCTATCTCGAAAGCTTCCAACAATTCATAGTTTTAACTTGATTCTCTCAAAGTTTATTTTCATTGAGCAAAGTAAACCCGCTTGTAAAAATCGCTTTGCGATAGAAATATCGAAACGCTGAAATACGAGGCATAACAAAAGTATAAAATACAAAATAAGAGCTAAAAGTGTAAATTATGCAACATAATGATAACGTGTCAAATAGAAAGAAAGAAATTATCTACGTCTGAATAAACGAACTTTCAGGCAGAACTCATAGTGTGCTAAAAGAAAAAACCACGATATTTTTTTTTCGTGTATGATGTAACACTTACACAAAGTAATCGACAAGTGCATAAGAAGTCCAAATTGACGATGTTTAAGGATATACGCGCGAATGCGATGACGGCCGTTACCTACGTGTCGGTATTGTGCAGTTGGCTCAAAGTCCGTACAATGTATTATTATTATAACAACTGAGTTTTTTCCCCATTATCGGCAAAATATGTATTGGCTTGTAGGTATATACGGCGAAGATGAGTAGGCGTCATACAGCGCTGAGCAGATTGCACTACTGACCTATTTCTAATAATGACGCCACTCGCGTATATGCAAGCTCGCGTTGTAAAAATGAATAAAAAAACTCAACATATCCACCAATCGGTTAAAAACGGAAGCTTTTACCATTGCCCTAAGACGATTCGTTTACTTTTGCAAGTACGGAGAATAAAGATTTCAAGTGCATCGTAATCATGCATTCCTCATTCCCTAGGTATGAAATAATCCATCAATGATTAATTATTCATTAGTTATTCGTCATAACGATTTTATCTTAAAATCGATACTCTCCGTAAATATCTTTCAACGTGGTTACGATAGCATACAGTGGATAAGAATAAAGGTTATCAAGATTATTATCTTACCTAGTAAAAATCGGTATGAACCATAGTCTGGAATCGTCACCGAAAACTTCTTGAAAATTATTGTATTTTCCAAGACTGAAACCGTCTTTATCTTTCCCAGTGCGGAACATAGGAGGTCGGAATGCCTCTGTTAATTTTAAATAACATTAATATAATACTTTTCATTTATGTATAATTATTATAAGAATGTAATTCAAAAGAACGTTACGAAGTTCATTAACTCATTTATGTCACTTTAATAAAATATTCACATTAATAAACTTTTCTTACTTTCATTCATTCAAAACGATAAATATCCCATTTTCTAATATATTACAATAAAACATATAAGTTAATTGTGTTGCAATTATTTACCTAACGTCGATCTGTTGTGCAAAATGAGGTAGCAATGGTAGAAGAAGAGTGAATTGAGACTGATGGCGAACATAAGCGCAACAAAAAACAAAAAGAGCAGGTGAAATTTACCGTCTCCTTCTAATTCGCCCTGTAAAATATTTTTTTTTACAATGAATCAATGTGCTAAGTGGTTTTGTTAATGAACAATGTCCAATTATAAAAATATTATAAAATTTACCCTCCAAAACTGAATAAAGTATTGTAAAGACGTGGCAGCAATATAAATACAGTAAAGAAGAGCATAGGCTAAAAATAACATGAAGAACTTATAATTGTGGAAGGCTACACAGTTATTCACCCATGGGCAGTGATGATCCATTTTAAGGACACATGTGCCACAAACACTGCAATGATGTGCTCTGTCAGGTTTAACCAGTTGACACTGATCACAAAAGCGGATTTCTAAAAAATGTAAAATTAAATATACTGAATTTATTCTTTTCTTTTGTAATAATTAAATAAAAATTATTTTCATTTACCTCCTTTAATTGTTCGATTTGTGACAGGCAAGTCTTGAGCAAATCTTTCCAAAACTTGTCGATAAGTATCTTCACTTTCTGCATGCAATAGTTTTTCTACTTCAGCAGCAGGTAATTTGAACTAAAACATACAATGGAAGTGATTTACAGCTAATTAATGGTATAAATTAACAAACCTTTACATTTTTCAATTTTAGATCATACTAAATCTTACACTAATGTATACAGAGAATCATCAATCACAAAGAAAAGATTTACACCTCAAACACATTTCTGGTGTATCTATTTTTGCTTAACTTTTCAGCGAGGAAAGAAGTCAGTTCACAGTTAATCAGGAACATGAATAAATAAACAAGATTTAAGGTAAGCAAAGAAGTTTTATTCACCTTTTCTGGAACCTTTACTAAATCTGTTATTATGGTCTGCCAGTAGGACCACAGGAATAAGAAAAAAAACACATGGAAGAAAATCAAGTAAAAAACTGCAAAGAATAGTATTTATTATTGATAATAACAATATTATTTATATGTTACTCAAATTGTACACAAACCTTTTTGAACCATGCTCTGTACAGTATCTGTAAATAAAAATTTATAACACACATAAATTTGAATTTCATTCACAATGTGAAAAACCAAAGTAATTGAAATACAGCAATAATTATAATATATTATAACAAACTTATTTGAACTGTTTTGACTCAAATTCTCAAGTATAGAAACCAATTTAAAATTAAATTTTTCTTATACTGCTCTCAATACTAAAAATAGCATCTTTTTGTTTATGATCAACTCTCATTGACATTCCATTTGGAGAGAAAAAATACATAAACATTGGTAAATTTACATAAATGAAAAACCTCAATCATGACACAGATGTGATTTGTAAATAAATGAAATTAATCATCATAACCAATCGACAAATTAAGTTTCATTATACAATACTTGATAAGTTTGTATGCTTCAATTGGAAAAACAATAAAAATTGTGAACATTAATACAATTCAAGATGTTGGACAGTATAATAACAGCAATATTAAAGCAAACTCTACTAAACACAAGTGTTTTAATTTTTATAATGTGACAATCTATTAGAGCTTATAGAAATAAATCAGTAAGATTACAGGTAACATGACTCACAGTAGCATAGCGGCACGACGTAGGCGTAATAGGACCAACTAATGATGCAGAGGATAAAGAGGACGGGCACCCACTTGATTCCTCTTATGCACCAGGAGCAGCCAGAATTACCTTTGCGCTCCATCCTGATCATCGCTGCACCTTATTACGTTCACTCACTCGCACTCCTGCGGACGAGTTTTCGCTACGTGTCACTACGGTAGGACTTGTTCCATTGCAGCAGCTCCTCGGCCTCAAGATTTTATTCAAAACGGAGCTCCGCACACCCTTCTTCTCTTTACAAAACTTCGGCACAACTCTCTGTGGCCTATCTTTCTCTAATTCTATCTCTGTCTTTGCTGGTTTTTCGAGCAGCGGCGTTGCCACATGCGCACTACGTGTGGATATGGATATATGGGTACACGCACGCGTACTTGACTTGACACTTGGCTTTAGTAGTGTATGTAACAGTACTAGCGTACTGGTGGTCGAAAAAGGATACGGAGGGGAGACGTGTTTCGTAAACTCGCGTGTTCATAGCGCTGTCTTGTTTAATGTTCCTTTCCTACCTGCGGTCCTGCGCTGACATCTATCTATGCCCGTTCGCTCGAATCTCGAATGTTAAAACATAAATCCAAACATATATTTCAACTCATCTCTAATTCCAAATGCGTATGAGCATTGGATTTTTCCGGTACACGACTTGTTGATATTAATATAGTTGTTAAGATTTATTTTGTTTTCTTAAACTTTGAAGTATAAAAAAATATACTATTCTTGTATTTCAAGCAAAAAACTACAATTTTCATGATTTATAACTTTTATTAAAATTATATATTATATACAATTTAATATATCACATAAGTTGTTAGATTGTTCGGTTGCAACTTTATCTTGTTACATCTTTTTATAAAAATATATAAATTCATGTACATCTTATAGAGTAAACCCAAAGTTTTTGACCCACTTAAGTCCATCAGTGGAGGTTGTTAAAGGCTTATATTCAAGCCCAATGTATTCGTTATAAGTAAGCTTTTCTAATAACAAAAAAACGTAACGATAATCTATTTCTCCAAGAACATCTGGTTCATTTCGACTAGGTACTTGTGCAATTTGAACATGACCTAAAAATTAAGACATAAACAGTATTTTTTTCTGACAAATAATAAAACAAAACAGACATCTTACCAATATGAGGGAAATAATCTTCAATAGTTTTTGTTATTTTTCCAGTTATTTGTTGTACATGGAAAATATCCATGAGAAGTTTCAAATTTGGACTGTTAATTTTTTGTATTACATCAATAGCTGAAATTTAACTCATACATTAATTAAAAATTTGTTTGAATGAAAAAAACATTTACTAAAAATTTTTAGTGTTCATATATTCCATACCTCTTTTATAATCATTTAAATAATAATTAGGTACAGTAATACTGTTGATAGGTTCAATAAGGCCAATAATATTTTCTGCAGCAAATTTTTCAACTGCATATTTCAAATTATTCTCATAAGTAATATCATTTTCTGGAGTTGAATTTTCAACTTTACCAGCCATCACATGAATCCTTAAATACAAAAGAAATATTATGTTAAAATACTTTCATTTTATTTACAATTAAAATAACTGACTGGAATATTGAGATTCATTGAAAAACATAATATAGTTTTAATTGTGATACCTACTTTTTACAATCTAATGCTTTAGCATATTGAATGGTAAGGTCAATGCTATCCCTAAAGTCTTTTTCTTTTCCTGGAATAGCAGCAAATCCAAGTTGTCCTTTTGAAGTGTCACCTCAAAGCAAAAGAAACATTCAATATAATAACATAAACATAATTATCCACAAAGAAATTGGAATAAATGTTTGTTGTAATACCTGTAAAAACATTAATTAATATCTGCTCAATACCAGCAGCTTCTTTGGCTTGAGCAACTTGTTGCATACTGAAGCCAAGAGGAAAGCCACTTTCTACAGCCTTGAAACCAGCATCTTTAGCCACTTGATATCTATCAATCAATGATGGCACTTCTTGGAACATAAAAGATAGATTGCTTGCAAATTTGTGAGCCATCCTTATTTGTCTCTGAAATAAAAAAAAAATATGTGAACACTTGTCTAGTAATCATATCATTAAATAGTACTGTTACATAATACATTATCATCATCAGCTTATCATAACTTTATCACTTTAAAATTTTTAATTAACTAGATTATTTTTTTCATACTTTTTAGAGTTATTGTTGGTTAGTTAATTTTGATAAAGAAAAATGTATAAAAAAAGATTCTAGATTTAAAAATAATCTGGTTTTAAATATTTTATAATGCATTAAAATAAATAAAAAAATAACTTGTTTAAGTATTAGGTTATTGTGTTACATGCTAAATTGAAGAGGTTTCTTTACAATCATAAATTAATTAGTTACATTTATTATTATAAATCATTCACTCATTCAACACGTTTTGCTAAATTATTATATTATATCTTTTTCTTGAAAAATTTGATATTTTTGAAATACAGCATAAGTATCAGCATAAAGACACAACTTATTCAACCAAAAGATAAATGTATATATACTGACATAAATAAATACAACAAAACTAAAGAAAAACTCTAAACAAATTAAATTCAAAGATCAACAATTGATTTGATTAAATCGTATTATTTGCTGCAAATTATTGTACCCATTCTACAACATTCTGTCGTAACACCTATTGGTAAGTCAATCAGATCCAAAATTTCGGGCTTCATGTCCAGATTGCTCATCTTCTAGAGCAAGTTCCAACTCCAAAGCATACAAACCGTGACAAAGTTGCTTATTGTAATTGCCCTCTAAACTAAATAATAAATACACCGACTTTGAAATTTGAGGTTAAATTTGCAGACCTTCGTTAAATCACATATATTGGTAAGTTTGTCTATACAAAATATGAGTGGCAAAAGAAAACTCAAGCATGACTTATTTTTAAATTTTTTATTTTTTCAGCCATAGTTTACCTAGCATTATTCGTTAATTAGGCATTAAATAATAAGATCATTACAAGGATAATTTATTGTTTGTTTAATTAATATATTATAGAGTAATTTATTTAATAACAGCGGATATGAATATAAATAAAATAAGCGTCTATCTATTGGTGTGTTTGTGATTTTTTTAAAATGCATACCTGTTTTTCAATCAATTAGTAAACATTTGGGTGTTTAGAAAAATACGCACCATTAAAATATAGTGGTTACTATCTAAAGAAAAGTATATCACGATGTTTGCACGTTAACAGTTGCAATAAATTGTGTCCTTGTTGATAATTGTATTGGAAAAATCTTGCACTTATCTCTAATATATGTGTTGTCGGTGTTTTTTTATTCAACATTCAAGTTTACCGACTTGTTAGCCGGCAAAGTAGAAAAATGTTATTATGCCAAAATTCAAATTTTTAAAATTAAAACACGAAGCGATAATAAAGTAAAGCGATAATGTAATAATTTTTTTAAAGAAAGTTTTTAATTTTTGTAGTAAATTATGTGCAAATATTAGAAATTCCTTAAATCTAAACAAATTTCAACCACAATTTCTTTTGGGCGTTACAATTACAGAAAATTAGATCTATTGAAAAAATACTAAATTTAGAGTCTAATACTTAAAATTATGTATCATTCTGAATACATAATTTATTAGCTACGTACAAAAAATAGACAACATGGTGAAATTATCGTTATATTACGTAGAATTGATATCCTTATTCAAGAGTACGTGCAATTAAGAGTTTTTTTTTCAATTTTATCGTTAGCTTTTCAACTTGGCTATTCAATAGTACTTCAATGGACGAAATTCATCAATGCAACCAATAAAATCGATGAAAAGCAGCGAAGTACAGAAACACCTAAAAGGAAAAATACTGAAAGCAATAAACAGAATTTCATCAGAGAAAAACCACAAGAGCTATTATATATCAACGGGGGGTAGCGAGGCCATAAAAGCAAGAAAGTCATCTTCAGAGTGAAGCAGTTGGATGCGACACATGAAAGAAACCGAGCGTGGAAATGAAGCGTGTCGGGCGAATGACTGCAGGAAAAAACGAGCAGCGAAGAAGGCACGTCTTCCGAGAGTGCACCGCCACGGTCGCGGCTATGAGATCATCACACCAAAGAGTGCAATAATGCTTTAGTTGCTGCGTTGAACGCTTTCTGTTAATAAGAGGATCCTATATTTCTATCAATTATTATTATCATTAATGATGGACTTTAATTCAATGAAGTTCGACATTTTCATTACAATCAAAACTTTTGATTCGATACTTAGAAAATGATTAATAAGTGTAAAAATGAAAATTAAACCATGAACTCTGATTTCTTCAATCGTATTAGTAGAAATACGTTGACATAGAAAATGGAATTGCAGTAAAAATCACCCTTATTATATATCTTGGCTATATCTGTCAGCTTAAAAGAAGCTTCGAATAGAGGTGAAGTTGTTACGAAGTTTCTTACGTAATAATCGTTCCGGGAAGAAGTAGAAAAAACTGGATAAATAAAATTTTTAATCATCCAGCTTTAAATATTATATTCTGCCGACAAAAGAACAAGCATATATTTCGTAGAACCTAAAAATAAAATAGATTCTTTGTTCGTTTTTATTATATTGTTAATCCAATTTTTGAAATCAAATTCATTGATATTTCTTTGAATTCTAAAGCTTCGTATTTATTTATCGTGCAATTTTCGTATATAAAAGACTCTTGGAAAATATTTTCAAGATGCAATGCTTTAGCGCTCGATAAAAATTGCGCAATCGTTCCTACGATTATTACAAGAGTATTCGAAAGTGTAAGCTTTATGTACTACAAGCCCTATATGCCGGTCATACCAGAGACCCAGTAGAGTAATCGCGAGCAAAAACAAGTCTATATAAGGGACGACTTCCAGGTGTTCAGCTATCGATCTGGTAAATTTCCGCTCGACGACAGTGCAGCATGCGACGGCGACAAGGAGAGCGAGCTTGCGCGCGCAAGCGCCATTCCCTTCCTCGCCGTCGTCCGCGAGAGCGTCCAGCAGCAGCAGCAGCAGCAGCAGCAGCAGCAGCAGCAGCAGCAGCAGTGGAGTCCGGGGCACACAGCACGCTCATCATTCACATTTCACCAACCTCACCTCACCTCTGTGCACCGTACGAGGTAATCCAAACGAGGCGCCCTTTCTTTCTTGTTCGCTTTACATAGGAAGCTCACCGTTTACCGTGCGACCGCAATGCCCAGCTGTTCCATTCGAGTCAGCTGAGTGTTGTGTTCGCCCTCGCGTGGGGGCTGCTGCCGAGGATTTTTGGGTTAGTCGGTACAAGTGCTCGACGCTGCTGGCCTTTGTGGTTGCAATGCTTTCAAAGTTCTGTTTAGATCACGGCCCCGTGGCATTTTCGATTTTCGCTAGGGCTAATAAATTTGGTTATTCGTCGACGACTTTTCAGTTTCATTGGGTATCTTGCATTGTAACTACGTTGGAAAAAGACAAAAGCTCGCACGCATACGCGGCAATGCGTGAGTACACCTAAATCCGTAATGTAATTGTCTTAATTAGCTTAACGAGCGCGTAAAAAGTAGAGCTATAGTCTTATTGGGGGAGTGTCGTTCTCCTTGATATTGAAAATGCGTTTCAAGGATGGTGACATTGATCGCGGCGTTGAAAACGCTCTAACACAGAGAAGCAACTTTCAGTGCGTTTTTGGCAGGTGTGAAGCATGTGTAAGTATGTATATCGATGTATCTATTAGTGAAACCGTGTCAATGGTTGGATTTGGAAGGACTTTGCATGCGTTGGCTCGCGCGGTCGGATGCCAAACATTTTGGAAGCTTGGCATGTATTATATTCTACGACAACTCGTTGTTTCAGTACGTGCTTCAGATTTTGCAATTGTTTTTAATATTGAAATCGATTTTACCAATATCAATGCAGCTCCGTTAAATCATTTTTTCATCGACTAACAACGGATTTTCATAATTTGATTATTGTCTACTTTAAAAAGGCATCCGTAAGCTTAAATTCAAGATGGAAAATTGCGCAAGGGAGTAATGCAATATCGCGATAAAGAGCCAACTGCGACGACGTAGGTTTTCGTCACAGTGTTGGAAACAAGCACTGATGTTCGAATCGCAATACCGTCAGACTTCGCATTACGTTTAAATTCGCATGCGAGAGCAGTGCCATTAAGCGCTCACCAAAGTGCTGACATTTACGTATATCGGAAACGTCGGAAACAAGCCTTTAACGGCTGTTCGATATCATCTCCAGCTATTAGTATCGAAGGCCCCTCACTCTAGTAAAAAGCAAAGGCGAATAAAGTTGTGTGCTTTAACGTGGCAAACTGCATCAGCTTACATTCCTTCTCGTTTTACGTTTCAGCATTAAAAAGAAAGGCTGATCCACAGAGAGCTAACGAACGGACCAAAGGAGACGTTTCAAGGAAACAACACAGGGGGACTCTGGCACTCCCCTCGCCCCGTTGACTATCCCCCGTTCTAGAGGGATCGTCGACCGCACTGTTAAGAATTACGTAGCCATATAGGTAAGCTCCGTTCTTTCTTTGGTTCGCTCAATTTATGAGTCACTGGTTAACACTGGCGCGATATTCCATTTTCCATTCTGCTAGCTTAATTTAATGTAATGTAGCCGGAAATGTAACGTTTTCAAGTAGGTCAAAGTGCTGTTGCTGGTTAAATATGTACTACTTAAGCTGGCTATTAAAATCAGTGTAGCGAAACTATTGTCAGGGTGTAAGGCATCTCAGATTTTCGTATTCATTAAAGGTGACATATTTAACTGTAGATATTTTTAAGCTACAGCAATCAGTCCTTAAGATTCCATCTTGCTTTAAAGCTCATTTGCAGTCTGAAGTCAAAACAAGACCGTGATTATTGTTGAAATTTCTTTGTTTAAACTGACAAGAGCCGCAAGGAAAACCCATAAGGAATCAGCAATCGTGACGAGTGAAATCCAAGCAGATTACCCCATCAGCTGCCTCTTTCACTGAAAATAGTTGACCCGCGGCAACAATATCCGAAGTCAAAGCGAAGCGAAACCCACGAAAAGGCGGTCCAATGTATCCGGGTTCTCGCTACGGAGGCCCAGCGACGAGTAGCAGCGACGAGCAGGTGCAGAAGAGGCGGAGGAGCAGCAGGCAGCAGATAATATCGCGAAAATGTCGTTACCGCGCGAGTGGAGTCTTCATCAGCAGCAGATCAACGGTGAGCTGCTACTTGGCCGTTCCCTCGACTATGCAACGACCAACATCGGCAATGGTACAGCGTCGCAGAACGTCGCAGCATCGACCCAGGACGTGGTCGCCGCCACCGCTTCTCCGCAACACGCTCACGACGAAAATATGAATAACCAACATCACAATCTCTTAGGCTCGCTCTTCTCCATACACTCAGCGCCTGTTTACGATGTTTCTTGCAATCCCGATAACAACTCGTCCATCAGGTCAGAACGTCTTCCTCTCGAAAACAAAATAAATTTAGCTACGTTTCTTTACGCTTTAATATGACGTGGAAAGTTCACGTCTGGCTGAAATTGGGCTTTATCGACTTGCTTCTGCTTCTCGCAACGTTGATTCAACTCGCGAAAACTCCGCACATCAGCTTTCTTTGACTGTTAAAAAAGAGACAATGCTCCGTGAACAAACATTTGCCCACACTGTTGCGGCTTATCGATATCTGCCTAGAACTTTCGGAGCAGGCGTGTGGATCAGTCGAAAATAAAAGCATCGCGTTACCGTTGCTTACAGGCCAGTTTCACTGGTGGTGCAAGCACAAGCGACATCGACGCCAGTAGTGCCACCTCACTTGTCACCACCTGATACTCTCGAGGACGAGGACAACGATAACTTGCTGACGATATCGTCATTGACGGCACGGCCTCTCATTGCCAAATCACGCGAGTTGAATAAAAAGCGCGCCAATCATCAGAAGAAAAAGAAGCAAGACGACACTGGCGCAAAATGCAAAGTCAAGCGAAGGAGAAGAAAGCTCAATCTTGAACCATTGGATGGTGGTTACGGATGGGTCATCGTCATCGGAGCTTTCTTCGTGCAATTCTGGGTGGCCGGATTGGTCAAATCTTACGGGGTGTTTTACGTCGAGGTTATGGAAATGTTTACCGATGCTTCGGCTTCGTTGGCTTCCTGGATACCGGCCATACTTTCCTGCTTGTGCTTAGCTCTAGGTAAGTATTAAATTGCTCCTGTGACGTTGATCATGATCTTTTTTTGTCATTTCGTTCATCTCGAGCGAACGCGCTCGACGACAACTCGAGATAATAGTCAAGTTAATGAAGCCATTTACATAGGACTGTTCGTGGCACGACAAAATTAGTTTTAATTCCGCTTGTATTATCCTCTCCGCGCGAACATAAGAAAAGAGGAGTACTCCGTTCGCATCCGCTTGCTGCAATTTTCGATGGATCAAAGCCGTCGACGTTAACTTTTCTTTTCCGTCGACGATTGAAGCACTCGTCGCAATTCTAGTTTTATCCTTCCGACGCACACGTACTTGCCCGTCTGTACACGAGTCTCGCTATGTTCACGCACACAACAAAATACGCAGTTGGGCCGACTACGATAGGATCGATCTCTTCGCCGCGGCTGGACGCGTCGTATACTCGAAATCGCTGCCGAGATGAAGGGAAAAGTCGTTAATACACGAGCCACGCAGTGCTCCAACTATATAAAACTTCGACAAGCAGTTTGTTCAAAAGCTCGTCAAAACGTCTCCACGAAATCGATGATCCGACATTCGGCTTCCCTCGGTAAGTATATCAAGGATCAAACGCAATTGTCGTAGACTCTCGTGCGAGGACAAAAAGTGGCTCCGATTGTCAGTCGCAGGCCGAAACATCGCCGCAAAGCAGTCCTGCCTTTCCGCCGTCCGTGGAAATGCACTCTATCGTCGAGTGCATTCGCTCCGCCAGGCTACGCGAAAGCGGCCGCATCTGACGATCTATTTTCCCCTCGACTGCGCTCCGATTTCGCGTCCTTGGCAGCGGCTTTACATTCTTTTCTTGCGCAGCGATTGTTCGCTTCGCGCGCGCTTTCCAAGGCGGGATATAACGCGCGTCGCCACTGCCGCTATCCAATCTGTCAATGTTGCATGTCACATATGGCTTTTGTCGCTTCTCGTTTACCCCCTCGAGGCTCGCGGAAAAAGTTTCTATTGGTGTGTATACGATAACCAACACGAGTGGCGTCATCAGTCGGATGCTTGTAGTTGTCATGTTCTATTTTGTTCTTTTGGTCAAAGCGCAAAGTATGACTTCGTCTATAGTGATTTCTCCACCTGTTCCACATAGTATTTTCAGCTCTGCTAAATTCATAGGTAATTTTACAGTTAGTTTAGCACCCTCCATTAGTTGACCGAAGTGATCAATTAACATTTTGCATCAAGCGCTCTGTTCGTCCATATTTCACTCCAACTGAAAAAGAATAAAGAAGCGCAGCAAACTGAAGCATAATAGCCTCTGGCAATTTGACTTTGACCTAAATATTCGCTGCATAAAGTTTATAACGAATCATTACTCGGCGGCGTACCACCCATCCGTAGAATACTCCCTCGAATCTCGTTCCGCGTCCGTGATTCCGACTTGCCTCTCTGATTTGGAAACCGATAAACAAAGTGGTGCGCTGATTAGTCGCCACTATAGTTACTGAAGAGTATCTCACCCTCTTAAATTAACATTAGCTGTTCAGTGTGAGTGAGTGTCTGGCCATGACAGGTCAAGGTCAAGCTTCAACCATCCAGGTGCACGTCTATATGTCACGACGCGCGCAATGGACTTGTGGAGAAAGAGTATACAGAAGCTTGATGGTCAGAGAAATTTAGTGGTTTGTTGAATTTTGTATTTTTAGAGTTCAGCAATGTACCTACTTTGGCGACAAGAGAGGACTACTTACGTTGAAGCTTGTTTCGCAGTCATTTCTTCTTTAGTGCAACCGTGTGCTGGCTCTTCGAATTGTTTAAACTGACGTTTTATTTTCAGAGTATATTGGTATAACGAGTAAAGCCATATAGGCGAGAATTATTTTTTACCGTGAAAACAGAATTTTATTGATCTAGATTGACATGACATCTTTTCTAGCTTCGATGCAATTTTGCTGTTCATTCAATTTCAGTTCAATATAATCTTAAAGTAATCAAAGAGATACCACTTCTGGTTCGTCAAATAAACGGGATATGTGCAATTTTATCATAAGCTATTTCTCAACATTCATGAAAAACCATTGATGAAAATCCGATTTTCCGAGTAAATAAAAAGCCACTTAAACGGAAGCAGCATGCAGCCAATAAAAGTCATTTCTGTACACTAGTAAAGCACTTCATAAAACTTGGCATTCGCATTTTTGCTTATACTGAAATAAACTTTCCAAATTTTCTTTTCCAATAGTGAAACTAACATTGACGCGCAAGTGCATCTGTTTAACGAAAAAAGTAACTTATTAGCACTTGACATATATTTCGGGGGGAAAAGCGAGAGGGACAGGAAATGAAAGTGGAGCTTTTGATAGTCAATGGCGGATTTTCATCGGAAGCAATGAAGCGAAAACGCTTTCCACTCTCGAGTTTTTCAAATGTAAAGATCAATCGAAGGACAACATGCCTGTAATGTAAACTACTACGTAGAATGGGAAATCACTTTTAGGATAAGCTCGTGGAAACACGAGTATAGGCTTTTCTTTGTGTCCGACATGTTAACGCGAAAAATGTGCGACGATAAATATCGTCACGAGCGAATACAATCGCTACACACTTTCGTATTGAGCTGAACGTAAGTTGTATGTATATGTACCTATAGAAAGCTTCGTGCGCCTATACCATTAATTGTATTGATTGTAAAGCTGGAAGCAAAGAATTTAAATGTCATTCTACACTGAGAAAGCTCTCTGGTTCGTTTAAATAAGGAGTTGATATTTCTTACTTCCAGTCGGGATTTTACTTCTCTACAAATGGATAAATCCAGCTCAGCAAATAATCATTTAATAAAAAATTATTACGAAATTTAATAACGATAGTATGAATTCGTTCGTTAGTATTAGCACCACAACTGGTCTTTGGAACTCACAAGCAAATATTGTTGGTGTTATTCACAGTTCATTGGGAGAAAGTTCATTCTCCGCAGTGGACTATTTTAGTCCTCTGTACGTATCACAGTCAATATACACACGAAAATACTCCATGTACAACAAACTCAATCTATCCGTTATTTTACACAATACCGGTAATAAAAACTGCAAAACTAACGATATTCAGATGTGCGGATGGAGATAATAATAATAGACGAAGTATATTAAGAACTAGAAACAGGCAGGAAGTTTATATCGATTACGTAGAACAAAAATGAAGTATCATCAGACTGCGTAATATGACGTTCATAAACTGGTAGTATATGGCAGAAAGTATCAATGGAACGTTTTTATCTTCAACAGTAACGATAGTAGCTTGTTGATAGACGTATTTGTTAGATCCGTTTACGTAATATTTAATATTATTTGTAATAATACATGCTTTTCCACCGTATACTGAATTATCAGGGTGATTTGTGTTACATATAAAATATTGCGGTATATTAAATTATTGTTTCTTAGAAAGGTTATTTTTTTTATCTAATTCGTTTACATTCTGAACAGCTATTTTAATTTCTGCCTTCATTTATCTTATTTATGAGTATTATAACCATATTAATAGTATCCATTCTGTTTATCAGTTAAATTGCATCATCGTAGTTTCTAGCTGATTGTTATTGGCCGGTGACGGTTGAATCTATGTTTGTTTGGGTTCCTCTCATATTTTGAAAACATTGCTATTTATTGCCTACACATACATCAGGTATGACTTAATGTTTTCGTTAATTTGGATTCCTCGTGGTAATCTTTTTGGTCTAATGTAAATAATTTTCGTCACAGTAGTTTTCTCGCACTGCACAGCACTTTTCCACGTGATATGAAATATTACATTGAAAAATTCACTAAAATATTTCACATACCTTGCAAAAATGTTGTAGAAATGTTCGTGAAATAAATTATGAATGTTCCATTAAAATGTTTCATGTAATATACCTAACGTATTGCAAAAATATTTCATTGAAATATTCCATGTCAAGTTTTGAAACATTATATGGAAACTTTGCATAAACATTCAAAAAAAATAGCAAGAATTATTTTGTGAAAGATTTTTGGAATGTCAATAAAAATATTTTGCGAAGTATTAGCATAAACTATCAGGAACGTTTTTCTGTTGTATTGTGTAAAAATATTCCATAAATATTGTGACAATATTCCCACAAATCATTCCCCGAAATAATTAAAAAATAATTTTAGAAAAAAAAATCGCATGAATTTTTCGAAAACTTATTATAAAATTCTCATTGAAATGTTTCGATTAAACCTTGCACAAAACTTGCAGAAACATTGCTCCACATATTACATAAAAATGCTTTGGCAATTTTTATAGAAACATTCCACAAAACAGCGGTGAAATATTGCACAAATGATTTGTGTAATATTGCAGTTAAAACTGAAAATGAACTACTCCTAAACGTCATCATATATATTTTCCTATTTTTTTATTTATCAATGATGGATGAATACACAAATAAATTAAGAAAAAGTAGACAGTTTAGTGTCAATTTTTATTGACACAATTAATTTTCCATAAAAATTGAGCACTAGTATGGGTCTGAATTGATGACAAACATACCTAATGTATCTGCTGGAAAAAGCTAATCACAGGAAACGAGACCTCCCAGAGCTCTCCCCCCCCTCCCCTCCAACCAACATAATTTATGCAAAATAAAGAGAAAAAAGTGTAGTAAATAAATTTTGATTCAAACCTGATGCGAAAACCTCCTAGAGCAGCACCGTGTCGGCGTCACGGGCACGGCCCGCACTATGCTGCCCTAACGGTCAAGGTGAGCTGGGTTGCCGCAATTTTGAGTGCCCTGAAACGAAAATATCTCAGAGGATATCGCGATAATCCGACGTTAACCCAAACGGATTTCGTTAGCCATTGTTGTAGACGCTGGGTCGCCGAGTCGCTGTCACAAAGAGGCACACACAGGTTTACGCACGCAACGGACGTTTGACAGCGATGTAGTGGAGGCGCTAGGCACTCACACTCACCCACAGCACACACGTAGCGTAAGGGGCGTGTAGCGCAGCAGAACATTCGCGTGGCAATGATGGCACCTGCACGCAGCGCAAGACAACACAGTGTCGAAGAACGCGGACACAATCGCCAACACTACTAACTTAAAAAGCTGGCAATCGCTTGATCATATTATATCGCTTGATTCGTGTCTGTATTTCCATCTATTCAACAACAATAACTTTATAGCTAGTACTCCTTCATCCTTCTTTATGGCCTGGCTGCCACTTCATCTATTCGATAAACAATACTTCGATAGCTGGTAACCGCTTAGCCTTCTTTATGGCCATACCTGCACCTTCATCTATTAACACCTTCTACTAGGAATATTCTTGCGCACCTGAATAGCCTTACAATTAGCCCAAATAGCCGACAATCCCTTGACCATATTATGCCGTATTTGCCATTCCATCTATTCACACCTTCTACTAGGAATATTCTTGTACACCTAAAAATCCTTATAATTAGCCCAATAGTCGACAATCGCTAGACCATAATCGGCCACATCTGCCTTTTCATCTATTCAACAATAATAACTTTATAACCGGTACTCCTTTATCTTTCTTTATGGCCATACCTGCATTTTCATCTATTGACACCTTCACCTAGAAATATTCTTGTGCACCTGAATGGCCTTATATTTAGCCTAATTAACCGACAATCCCTTGACCATATTATGCCGTATCTGCTTTTCCATCTATTAACACCTTTTACTAGAACTATTCTTGCGCACCTGAATAACCTTATAATTAGCCCAATAGTCGACAATCGCTAGACCATAATCGGCCACATCTGCTTTTTCATCTATTCAACAATAATAACTTTATAACCGGTACTCCTTTATCTTTCTTTATGGCCATACCTGCATTTTCATCTATTGACACCTTCTACTAGGAATATTCTTGCGCACCTGAATAGCCTTACAATTAGCCCAAATAGCCGACAATCCCTTGACCATATTATGCCGTATTTGCCATTCCATCTATTCACACCTTCTAATAGGAATATTCTTGTACACCTAAAAATCCTTATAATTAGCCCAATAGTCGACAATCGCTAGACCATAATCGGCCACATCTGCTTTTTCATCTATTCAACAATAATAACTTTATAACCGGTACTATTTTATCTTTCTTTATGGCCATACCTGCATTTTCATCTATTGACACCTTCTACTAGGAATTTTCTTGCGCACCTGAATGGCCTTATATTTAGCCTAATTAACCGACAATCCCTTGACCATATTATGCCGTATCTGCTTTTCCATCTATTAACACCTTTTACTAGAACTATTCTTGCGCACCTGAATAACCTTATAATTAGCCCAATAGTCGACAATCGCTAGACCATAATCGGCCACATCTGCTTTTTCATCTATTCAACAATAATAACTTTATAACCGGTACTCCTTTATCTTTCTTTATGGCCATACCTGCATTTTCATCTATTGACACCTTCACCTAGAAATATTCTTGTGCACCTGAATGGCCTTATATTTAGCCTAATTAACCGACAATCCCTTGACCATATTATGCCGTATCTGCTTTTCCATCTATTAACACCTTTTACTAGAACTATTCTCGCCCACCTGAATAACCTTATAATTAGCCGAAATAGCCTACAATCGCTAGATCATATTCGGCCACATCTACCTTTTTATCTATTCAACAACAATAACTGGTAAACGCTTAGTTTTCTTTATGGTCATACCTGCACTTTTATCTATTCGCACTTTGTACTAGAACTATCCTTACGCTCCTGAATAGCCTAATAATTGACCGAATTGATTAAATAGCCGGCACTCGCTTGATCATATTATGCTGTATCTGCCTTTCATTTATTCAATTAGAATAACTTTATAGTCGGTAACCACTTGATCTTTCTTTATGACCATATCTGCCCTTTCACTTATTGAACAATAATACCTCGATAGCCGGTAACCGCTTAGGCCTTCTTTATGGCCATACCTGCTCTTTTATCTAGTTGTACCTTCTACAAAGACTTTTCTTGTCCATCATATCTAAATATTTTTCAATTAGCTGAAATGACCGATAGTTGCTTGACCATAGTCTGCCGTATTTGCCTTTTCTCTGTTCATACCTTACATCAATATTCTTTACTAACTCATAAAAAATTTCTTTATAATCACCGATTTTCTTCAAATAAGTTATATTTGTAAGTAACATAGATATAAACATTATGATTTTGGAGACCACAATATTCATTTTTTTAAATGCCATTAATTACCCACGGGCAATTTACAGCAGCTGATTTTCCGGCTACTTAATGCATTTTTTATATTTCCGAAATTTCAAATTTTCCAAATTAATTGAACTTCAAAGAAATTTTCTATTTTAAAGCATTAATTTTCCACTTTCATTGATTACAAAATATTTGCTCTATAGACTGGCAAATTGTATAATTTTATAATGGATACCATTAATTATCTCATGAAGTGCATAATTTATTATTGATAAGTATTAAGAACGCATAAACGAAGACTATCATTCATCGCGTGAAGTGTATAAAGCCTCAAATAATCATAAATTGAAGTCGCGCGTCGTTTATAAATGTCAATATTAAAACTAACTAGTAAGGCATACTACCAAGTGCAATGCAACATTAAGTAAATTAAAAATTTCTCATAGCGCTGCAAATCAAATTTTTCTATAATATATTCTTTCACATGCTTACAACATATATATAAATCTAATCGTACAACTAAAAGCATGGCTCGGAGAGTTGGCAGAGACGCTTAACACCTTGTGTATATTACTTGCGGCTAGGCGTCAATCGATTTTCCTATAGTAGCACCAGGAGGAAAAAGAAAATTACGACGATAAAAAAAAATATGGAGAATTTTCGGCTACTTTCTATGAGTCAGCGTACTGATGGACAGGTTTGGAGTATCCACCAGTTATGACTGTCTACTACCTGTCGCATTGTCGTCCGCAATAATAACAAGGAATATAGATATTTACGCTTAATGTGCTAGCAATCTATTAGCTTCAGCTTTAGCCTAGAAACCAAGGACCTTATTTACCTGACTTGCTGCAACCGTGTTTTTTTGGAGAACTGCGTTTGTCTCCTTCCTACTCTCTTTATTCCAAAGTTATTTATAACCGTAGACCATAAAAAAACTTATATAGTAGTTATACTCGAGTAATGTTTAACGTTATAATTATAGGGTTGAGTCTTCAATCATTTTTACAAATCATGCATCACCCAATGCAAAATATCTATTTTGCGATAATAATAAAAAAAATTTTATTGCAGCTCCAATAACAAGTATGCTAAGTCAAAAGTACAGTTGTCGAGCTGTAGTATTTTTTGGGGGATTGTTTTGTTCACTCGGTCTCATGCTCAGTTATTTTGCCACCAATCTGATTCACCTTCTATTCACTTTCGGAGTTCTAACTGGTAAGCAACAAAAAAATTGTATACAAAATAAAAAAATAAAAATTGACGCGTGAACTGTGGGTACTTTAGTCAATAATCCATCGATTGCATCTATTGTACATATTAATAGGTAGCAAAAAATCTTACAAAATAGGAGTACATGTAAAAAATATATTGAACAGGTATAGGAGGAGGTTTATCAACAACACCAGGGATAATCCTCGTTTCGCAATACTTTGACACGCACCGCGCCTTGGCAAACGGGATCTGTGTGTCGGGGACTGCAGCTGGCAGCTTTGTCTTCCCACTATTGATTGAATTTCTCGTAGTACATTTTGGTTTTCACGGTACCCTACTAATCCTTGGCGGCTGCATGCTACACGTCTGCGTTAGTGCCAGTCTTTACCGTCCACTAGAGAAGAATTACGAGAATGAGGATGTAGCCGAAGACGAGAGGAAAGAACCAGGAACAGTAATTGTCGAACGCGAAACTCCTGAAGCTGAGATCAAAAGGCAAAAACTGGAAATGCTTTTCGCCGCTAATGATACCACCGCCAAGAACAACATGGTCAACCAGATGTTTCATCAGAATAACCATGCTAATGGTCAGTGATTTTTTTATTAATCGATATTATCGTATTGTGGCTACGGAGATATTTGCAATTTGAAGTAGTTCGGTAACTTAATCTTCCATCTTTTACGATTAATTTCATTGTGAAAAAAAAAATGAAATTGCTTATAGTTGATAAAATAAGATACGTTAATCATAATTATATCTCTGCATAAAGTTTCTCATATTGGTTTGACTTCATTGACAATACAACTTGTGATAGTCAATGCGATAATCGACCTGCGAGCATAAAAACTTCAATGAAATTTCCCCGCAGCAATCTTGTATAATAGCGCGTTTTATAAACTTCAATTGCAGAGCCAGCAGTAGGATTGACTGACAGCGAGGAGGAGAAGGACATAATGGGCGAGTCACTGAGGATGAAGCCAATCTCGAAGATACGCAGCTCGAGTATACTACATAGCGTTGAAGACTTGTCAACGGATTCGACTTGCTTCTACAAGAGCCGCTCGTCTCAAAGGTCAAGCCTACGTAACGGCACTATATATCGATTTAGCTCACCGCCGCAGTTGTCACGACATTAAAGGGACGACTTTTGTTAAATCAATGAAACCCATTATTCTTCGCCTAATAAAACTTTTCTTTGTGGAGGAGACAAATGTTCTGTCCTTCATATAAGTTTGTTTTCTTCATTTTTGTTCGTTGACAAAAGTTTCAAGTAAATTATTGTTATTAGGTTTCACCGCGTTATCAAACACAATTATTGCTTACCCAATGACATCATAATGTAGAAATTTACATTCTTGCGCAATCTTTGAAATTTTGTATTCATAATTTGATCAACGCAATTGTGTGTAAGTTAATTTAATTGTGTATAAGTTAGATTTAACTAAAGATTGATATAGCCGAGGAAATACCTAGTAAAATATATGAAACGTTACCATAAAAAACTTTAAAAGTAGAAAATAAAAATCATTCCAATAATAGAATTCATTAAAACGATAAACTCAAATTGAATTTTTTCCATAGATCTTTGCGAGCATCAGCCTTAGCAGTGTGTCCAAATGCACGAGACAGTATAGGGGATGTACCTCGGGTAGATTCAGAGGCAGCGATGCAACAACGGCACCATAGTAGTCTGACAGCCGAGCAATCAGCATCAAAGGAATCATTGTCACAGCGCATAATCAACCGATACATCGACTTGACTTTACTTCAAGAGCCACACTTCATTCTCATGTGTCTTTCTGTTACCCTCATGTCCACTGGTAGCCCGTACATGCTTTACTATCTGCCTGCCTATGTACACGCGAGTGGTTACACCAAACCCGAGGCTGGATACCTTGTGGCCATTTCCGCTGTGTTGGATCTGTGCGGTAGACTCGGTTTGGGATATCTGTCTGACTTGCAGCTTTTTGACAGGAGGAAATGTTATATCAGCAGGTAAATTTGGACTTCTAGTTTTTTTATATTCTTTTCAAATACTATGCATCGAAGCTTAATTTCAATTACTTGAAAGTTCAAATAAAAAAATGTCGGGACTCTGCACGCTTCACCGTGCAATCTTGAGCATACAACTTGTATGATATATTTTTCTTAAAGAAATATGAGTTTAATCAAATGTTTCTTTTTAGTATCGTTGGAGCCGGCATAGCAGTGTTAATGATTCCTCTAGCACAATCATTCTACGTTCTTGCTTGTTCCGTAAGCATTTACGGTCTTTGCCTCGGCAGCTGGTTTCTTTTGGTTCCAGTACTGCTAGCTGACCAGTATGGTACTGACAAGATATCATCTAGTTACGGACTTGTTAGAATGTTCCAGAGTATCGGTGCTATCACCATTCCACCGTTAGCTGGTAAATATATGTCTTTTTGTAGACTAATTTAAATTTTTTAGCGTAATAATAATAAAACACGAAATACACTTAATTGCAACAATTATTTAATCATCGATTATCATAAATATATACTTCGATCAGTCTTCATTAGCATTTCAAAAATAACTTGTTGTAAATCAGGGGTAAGTTAACGACCAGAAAATTAAATTAGCACGTATTAAAATTAGTCTGTCAAGTCGACTTCGCCTATTAATTACTATGGTAACATATTGCACTGACAAAAATATGAAATATCCTTCTCAGCCGGGTATCTAATGTTAATGTATCTTTTTTCCGAGATATAAATTTATGTCGTTATATTTTCCCCTTTATCATCCAAACCCGTTTATTCTTCCATACTTGGACCATACTTGCACATATCCTACACGTCAACTACCTTCTAAGAACAATTCTCCATCATAAATAAATATTTTATAAGGGCATGCTTAATTATGACGCAACTTTTCTCCTTAGGTCAAATTTACCTATAGGTCAACCGGATTGCGTAATGATTACCTACTCTTTTCTAGATATATTTTTTTCCTTAGTATCAATTTTTTACTGTTTTTAAATTAAACTTTGTTAAAAATTATTAGACCAAATCTTACGTTATCAAAAATATCATTTTTAAACATTAAAAATTATTTATTTCACTAAACTTGATGATAGAATAAATTTGAAATGTATATTTTAAAAGCATAATTCAAAATTAGCAGTTAGACAGGCTACCGACTCAAAGTATCTATACACGCAGTATTTTATAAATAGATGTCAGAGTTTGCCTGCCAAAATTACCGTTAGATTGTAAAAGATACATTATAAAAGAGCATTATACGCTTTAACGCGGGCTGTCGCTCAGTTAAATTTGTCCATTATTTGCACGATCATGTTACAGTCATGACAATTTTGCACATTTGCAATGAAATACAACCCATGCTAATTTTAATTAAATTTGAATGATCGTCATACTTCGCGTTAGTACCGGAACTAGTTTGTTAGGAGGTACGTAGTGCTTCAGTTTAAGTCTGAAAATATAAAATAACGAATTCATAAAATTTTACTATTGTATATTTATGTTAAAAAAAGTACAGATAACTTTCGATACAAATACAAAATAACAAAAATGCGTTTGTGGTTTATTGAAGCCATACGTAAGAACTCCAAAGTCAAAGTTATTGCTCTTTATATCCAAAAAGTTATTTACCCAAAGAATGTCGAAGGCGCGCCAATTGCGGCACTCAGCAAGGTTCTCTCCTGAATACGTACGATCGAGCGCACGTGCGTGTATATTCATCGAACGTTAGACAAAATAACGATAAGAATAAAAGGCCATTCTTCTACGCGTGTGCGTAAATTTCGCCTTTTTTCCAGGCGTACTTGGACGTGTTGACATTGAATTTTATTTTCGTCGTCCCTCGAGTTTATCGATTGCTTTTTGTTCTTGGACAAAGCCGTTCTCGTTCTTATATGGGTTGTTATAAATAACTAACGATATTTTTTATACACTTCAGCGCATTGTGTATCTTTACTCAGGAAATAAAATGTCGTAGTAAGATCAAATTCAAAGTTTGATTAGCGCAAAATATTGTTGAATTAAAAAGATGTAAAGAGTGACAAAGTACTCCGTGTAAGTTATTAATAACTGCGAACGAGCAAAACGCTATGGCACCTTACAGTAAGAAAAAAAGACAAATCTAACGTAAAATAGTAATATTTTGTTGGCCCAAAGTCTATCAATTCGCAACGAGAATTCGATTAGAATCATTTCCGTGCACATCGGTCCTATATACTTGCGGTTTTTGCCTATCGATTCGCTGCAATCGCTTGACGTGATACCGTATAAATATCCGCAAGGCACTAGTTAGAGTTCAAGGCAGTAAGACTTTAATTACTTTGCGTTTCAATCGGCTCTAATCGGTGCTTTACATTTTCAAATGGAATAAGATTAATGAAAATCAATCGGTTGAATTAATATGATTAGCATATAAATTACACGTCACTCTCAAATTAGAATAGATCAAGCATGTGAAAACGATGATTTTTCATAATTACTTTTCCTTTTTGAAAGTTTTTGCTAAAGTAGCCACTGTATCGATCCAAAAGATTTTACCGGTTATTTACGTATTTCTGATAAATTGATGTCATAAACAAATAAAATTGCAAACGTTTGTAGCGTCACGCTTTTGCAAGACGTCGTCGTCGTCAATTAATAAGACTGAACGTGAGTCGGCACACTTGGGGAATTTCTTTACTTCTCAGCTCACACATTTGATTTGATCGAGACACAAAATTCGTTTTCTTTTTATTTACTTAGAAAGCTATACGTAAACAATTTATGCTAAGAATGTAAAGAAAGAAGCGTAGAAAACAAGCTTAACTTAATTTTTTTTCCAATGTTTTCTTTCAATATTTGATAACGACATGATTGATTTTCCTTAACTGCTTTTCATATACTTTTGTTGTTAGCTTGAGCTTGTTTACATGTTTTCGTTCGCCTTCATTGATTAAATACGCTATTTAGGTCATTGATTACCTAATTTATTATAAAATAGCGTTGTTTATCATAAAAAATTACTTATTTAATTCTTGTGTTTATGAATGGCACAGAAAAAAAATAAAAATAATAATTACATCTATTAATTTTCTTTCAAAAATACATGCTTTTTTCGAATCCTTGAAACAATACATTAAATCAAGTCATGAAATTCACGGTAGCTTAAAACTTTGTTTTAACACTAGCCGTAGTAAATACCTGATTACTAACAAGAGGGTCTCCTTACTTTTCAGGATTCATGCGTGACATGACGGGCAGTTACGATGTGTGTTTCTTGTTCATGGGCACGTGTATGTTGATGGGTGGTCTACCTCTGCTCCTCGTTTCCGATAATAACAAGGCCAAGCAACCCGACCAAGAGGCAGCTGCTCCTACCAACAACTGGAAGATAGGCGATGATGATATTTTTGAAAAGAAGAAACGTTCTGTCGACGAGTGTTAAATGTTGCTTTAAGATAACTCAACATTCAACTCCATTTTATGGTTTTAGACGCAAATTGAAACAGTTGATGAAATCTTCGTTAAATCTATATGTAGCTGTTTGGTTTCTTTGATGCTTTGTGATTTGAATAATATAATAATTATATGAGACTAGCAAACACTTATATTAGCAAGAAAAATTTTGAACTTATCAGCAAAGAAAACGATCTGAAGAAATTTACATGTACCTTGTTTTATTCTAAAACTTATTATTGCATATGTAATTTAAGCTTGGCTTGAGGATACCTTTAACAAATTGACAAAAATGTTATTTTTTAAATGTATGATAAAATTTAAAATTGTTCTTGTATATCAAAAGAAGTTGGTAGTCTCGAATATTCGAATCTTTTGTCAGTTTTAAACATTACTTAATGTGAAAAATTACTGAATATCTCTTTGGTAATAGTAGTAATTGTTAAAACTGGTAGTTTTTAAGTGTTAATTGTTATGGAACATACAACATGTTTATACTTTGACTTTAAAGATTGTTGAAAACCCAAGAAAAAAACACAACTAAATACCATATTATATTATTCTTATGTCTGCAGAAAGCGAGAAATATAGTACTCAAATCGGATATATTATTATATTGAAAACACACATATTTTTGAAAGAACATTATTCAAGCCGTTTGTGCATCAATTAGGAATGAAACAAATCACTTGATTTGATTTATAATCAATAAACAAATATTCTTTCAAAATTTTCGAAAGTTTTATATAACAATAAGTATGTTTTCGATATACTTCTTGATATAGTAACTCCTATATTTTAGATCAAAAGTTCATTTGCATTAACAGATCGATTTATTAACAGAAAGGAATCATTTCTTGATCTATCATTTTTCTTCGTTTTTTCTTGTATAGTATTGTATGCTAGATTTTCCTGCGCTTTATATGTAATATTTTTATGCAAATTCAATTTCAGAATCTTAATAAAATGTACTTACACAAATATTTGTATTGCCGATAGTAAGTACATTTTTAGTTTGCTAATTTGATTTAGAAAACGAAATGTGAACAGCGAAGATCGCTTTTAATCGATCGAGTTCTCTTCATTTATTTTATTATGATACCCACTAGAAACGACTGCCGATTAATCAAATTATACTAAAGCCAAAATTGTACGAAATGAAAAAAACATCGTTTTTTATAAATATATTAGGTAGCGTATGCAAGTGATCTCATATGACATGACCTGGTAGGATACATTTACAAAATTTATCAATACAATTTTATTATTTTTCAATTTTATGAACAAAAAAGTAATTAGTTTTAATGGTCTAACTAGAGTTTGTTAAATAATTTGTAATATTTTTTCAAGCATTAGTTTAAAACATTTTTAATTTCATTAAACTAATAATGAATAAATTTATACTAAACAATATTGAGGTAATAAACCAATAGTATACAAATATCAATTTAAATAGAATATATGCTAGATATTTAAATTCTACGCGCGTCCTAACGTACGCACTCTATGTTCAGAATTTCACTTGTAAGTAATAATTTATTGTTCTAATTATGTACAAGAATCGATGTATGAACAAAAATAAGCAAAAAGTTAATTTTATGGGGCCTTCGCTATATTAAATAATTTTTTATTCACTTCAAAATTAGTTAGTTCGTTGATTTCAACAATACAGCACTGCAAAATGGAAGGAATATACTTTCTAATAACAATTCGATGGCTGTGCAAAGTGATAAAACAAAATAGATGATTCAAGATTGTATAATTTCATATTTATTATTTTTTCTGCATCATTTAAATAATCGTTTTTAAAGTGTGCCTCTTAAAGTCTAAATATTGAGAAGAACGTTCATTGCTTTGAACAAAGAAATAATCAGCAAGAAAGTTTATTCGAATTAATGTATGCATAATAATTATAATTTTTAACAAAAGAAGAGCTTCTACGTGTCACAAAAACTTAAATTTATAACATATATTCATTAAAAAAAGCGATTGCATAATATGTGAACCAGGGCATATGCGTTCATACTTTCATCGCAAGCGCGATTGCACCAAAAACTCATCTGCATAGAATGAAAGAAAGTTGAAATTTGTATTTTAATCATATACTGTCTTTTTGTCTCCAACAGAAAATGTCTAATCTACGGTTCTTTAGACCGAGTGACAAGTGTATGTTCTTTAAGTTCTTTTATAAATACAGTACTCTTTTCTATACTTGTAAATATTATAGATTTTATGAAAACTAATGATCCTGTTTATTTGTCAGCGGAATTAATAAATATAAGTTTCACACGAAAGTATAAGATGCGTAGAATCAAAAGAAAAAAATCAGATATAAGGAAGAAGGGTTTAAAATAAATTGTTTTTCTTCAGGTGGAATTAATCGTATTTTATAAAAGTGGCTGGTTCAATAAATTCGATGAAACAATTAGCAAATTTAAATGTGTAAGCAAGAACGATCTATAAGTACTTATCAGCTTTAGGAAAGAGATTCAGCAAAGTATGAACGACTCTTCATTAATGAAAAGAATAGAGAATTAGTAGTGTATTTTTTCTAAATGAAAACGTATTTTATAAACTTCTTGACCACAAGTACATTTTTTCATGATAGACTTAAAAAAATACAACTTCGTTCCCGAAATGAATGTATGTCAAGGACCTAACTGCTATTCAATTTTTAAGGATCTAAATGATTTAAAAAACAAGTTTGTATAATTGGAAATTAAAGTGAGAATTGAAAAACCGAATAAGCATTGATTTCGAAGAAGTAATTTTAAGTGACAAAATGATTTTTAAGGAAAAAAGAGAGAAGAGTAACGTTTTTCATCTGACATCTGGGCACACATAAAAAAACTATAACTATGATAATAAAAATAATGGACGAGTTTTTTCCTTCCCCGTCATACGAATTTTTTGCGAGCGACTTTGAATGAACAAAGTGAACGAGCTATTTTCCCGATGCGCATGCGATACAAAGACTTGATTTTTCTGAATAACATAAGTTGTGACAGCTAAAATTATCGTACAATAGAAAATGTTTGTTTAGTACGGAGACAATATACAAGTGCGATAAAATTTGTGTTGCGCGCTTACATTTGCACGCATCTATTATGAATGTGAACTGTATTTGCCGAGCAAACGATGTTTTTTCTTTCGCGCGGATTCCTGGTGTGAACTTGGATAATTGTCTAAAACGAGATTGAAAAATCTAAAGAATTATTGATAAAATAAAAGATGCTTGAAAATATAAATAATATAAATGTAGAGTTGGTTTATTTACTCCCATCAACAGTAAGCCTCGTCCCAATTTCGTTTATCCTGTTAAATTTAGTAACTCGATCATTATCACAGCTGCTTTTGGCTCGAGCTTACCCAGAAATTGGAAGTAATTGCCATATGACGTAGATTTTGTGCCGAACAAATGACTCTGGGCCACAATAGAACGATGCGGAAAAACGAGGAAATAAAAAAATTGTGCACAAGTGTATCGAGTGAAAGAGAATGAAAAAAGGCCCCACTGACAAGGCAAATGGCTGCGGTAATGGAGAGAGTAAGCGCTATATTTGAAACCTTGACTTTGCCGATCCCGTGCCGAATATAGGTTAACGCGAGCACTGCTTGTTTAGTTGGCAACCACGCACCGGCGAAGCCGTGCGATAGCAATCGAGGAGTTTGCAAATCGTCGAGGAAAGTTCGCACACACGCGGGCTGGAGCTACCGATGGACAAGTGTACCAAGCAAACACGCGGTCTTGCAATCGATAATCCCGGGACCGTTCCTGCGCCCAAAACTAGCCTACGCACTGCCGTACGTGGTAACGAGCGACTGCAAGGAATGCGTGAGCAAAAACGCCGCCGGTCGCAAGCTTCGCAGTGGTATACCCGATCCCTGGCTGGACTACCTCGCATGGAAGGAAAACAGCTCCTCGAAGGACGCGCGCTCGAGCTGGGACTACGTGTGGCTCACGGACTTCGTTTGGCGTAATCGGCGACTGGCGATGGTGCAGGGCATTCCCGATCCCTGGAGAGTCGGTCGGACCAGTAATTGGATGCCCGCTGCTCTGCCAACTTTAACGAGCGCTGTTTTCCAACCGCAGACTTTGATTGCTCGTGCTACCGAGGCGACGACCACGCCGAGGCGAGGAAAAAGCCAAGGCCCATAAGCGACGAGGAGAAAGTTTCGAGCGCTTTAGCGGGGCGTGACTCGAAAGACAAGGGCGATGCAAAGAAGACACCACCCGAAAGACACAAGAAAAAGGAACACAGTACTTACGAGAAAGTCAAGGATAACATGACCAAGCTCGAAGGCGAATTGAGATTGAGAGACGCTGCAAGGAAAAAGATACTTCGACGAGCTGCTGCTACTACTGAGAAAGCTGCAAAAAGTAAAAGCACGCTTTCTGGAAAAGTCATTCACAGGGAGAAGGCAATTGAAAAGGTAGCAGGTAATCCACCGAGCGATGCTCGTCGCAACATCAACGCGAGCTTCGAAGGCTGCAAAGCTGAAATAAGAAAGTACAACGATGACGTTTCGAAAATCAGGAGAGACGCAAAATTAGCCCAACAGAAAATCCAGAAGCTCAGAGAGGAGCAAGATAAGCGTCGTTCGGGAGCCAAGAAAGCGAACGACGAATATGTTTTGTGCCCTGGAAATTGCGGACGCGTTCGCCGGCGCGACAAGGTACCGACGTCGATTGTCATTAATAATGACGAGCGTGACGCCGCCAGCGTGTCGGCAGTGACGACGGCCAGCATTAGAAGCGCAAAACACTTTCTGCGGGAGAT
This sequence comes from Phymastichus coffea, assembly GCF_024137745.1. Classification (NCBI taxonomy): domain Eukaryota; kingdom Metazoa; phylum Arthropoda; class Insecta; order Hymenoptera; family Eulophidae; genus Phymastichus; species Phymastichus coffea. The sequence goes on along the minus strand of NW_026706940.1, from coordinate 203,970 downwards.
CAACGACAGAATAGAGTTGACGAAAGATGCCCTGAACTCGCCCGACATAAGCACGAAGCGCAGATCCTCGGCGCAGAGACGCGAGAGAGGAGCCGGCGACGATCATTACAACGCCGACGAAGTGGTCGTTTTGCAACCTAGTTTGTTCAGTCGACGTGCGATTCCGATTAACCGCAGCGCTTCTGAAATTCTGGATCACGCCGATATCGAGTCAACTTGTCCCGAGCGGCAACGTTATCGGGAAACTTTGCCGCGCAAACGTCATCGTGCAGCGAGAGAAAGCGAACTGCTAATTATAGAACCTTTTTCCGAGCAAGACTAATTATTATCAATCAATCTATTATTAAACTAGATCTTGCGCCGGAATATACGCTTCTTAGACATTAAAAAGCCTTGCTAATCGTTTATTTATTCAAGTATATCATTCGTGTCAAATAAACGTAATTGCACAAATTAGTTTCTAGCAATATGTACGTATACATATATATTTATATACATACATACATATATATTTTTTCTCGCGTTACCAATCTAATTCTGAAAGACTGCCAATGAATAAGCCGCTAATACGAACGAAATGTTCTAAAAAAAAGGAGAAATGTATTTTCAGAGACTGTCTTTTGTGGGGGTCTAGAAGTCGCGATTCGCACACGATCGCGAGTACACGATTATCGCACATGATCTTCTGACGTAAGGCATCGCAAACAGCTCGCGCGCTCGAGCCTGGAATGTATAACGTTGCGGACAAATAATGAAGCCACTCTGTGCATTCTTGCGAAAAGAGATTTTGTACAGAATTTTTTGAGCTTTATATGTAATTGTTCTCGCGTTTTCTTGAATTAGGCTCAAGGATTTCATCATTTTATTTCTATTCGAAAGAGAAATTTTGAATAGTCCTTAAAAAATTTGTAGTACAGTTATTTATATTTGAAATTCTAAATAATTTATATCAATATTGTTAATATTTATATTAATTTTGTATGTTTAAGCAAATACGCCTTACAATATTGTATTAATCCTTGAACCCATTTATCAACCTCGAAAATAATACGTAACGAAATAACGGGATCTGATCTCAACGTATCATATAATGTTTAGAGTATACAGCTTTTTCACAAATTGGTTTTAGTTGCATAATTCGTCACTTATCGCTCTAGAAAAAATTCATAGCAGCAAGATATCAATCTCAAACTGTATCGATTTCTCGAGACGAACGATGAGCTAAAAAGTATTGGGACGAGCAATGTGGTACTTGTCGTTTGCATTTCAATTGTAGCAGCATGTGAGATTCATAGTAAATTAGCTTTCGAACGCCCAATTCATAAGTTTTAGAAATATTTCAGCCAATAAAGATAAAGCCAAAAAGAAAAAATTACAGTGAGCGAAAAATCTCAATTGGATCCTCGTGACTTCAGTCATCGCTCAGCAGAGTCCTAAAGCATTACGAGAAAAGATGAGAAAGAGAAAGAAGAAGAGAGAGAGAGACGCATCGCGCATGGTTTAACCATTGGTATCGTTCGCTGAAAGGAAACCGCAAAGCTGCTGCAGGAGAGACAGGAAGGACTCAATCAACGCCCGTCATCGGCGAGTTACGCCTGCCGAAAGACAAAGTAAGCGTAATTGAGCAACGACGATATCCTCAACGACTAATCGTTCAACTGGCGAGAAAATGCTGCCAGCAAATACCGGATACTTCAGCCCCAATGCCAATTGACGCTGATCGGGTGCGTTGAGCTTCGTCTTCGTCGGAAACTGTCGCATACGCGCCTCGTCACTTTTTTTTCTTTTACCGCTGCTTCATCGCTCGCCAACGCTCCGTTTCGTGGTAAAAATCGCGCGAGCTCGAAAACTCATTCGGTCGAGTGGCAAACACTCGAAGGATGCATATATTTATAAAATTTGTTGCTACTTCAACTTCACATAGCTCGTAAGATCAACGATAAAGATTTACGACACTGGAATCTAACAGATACTTGATGTTAAGACAAATACTGTATAAAGCGCTAAATCCTTCATCGCTCGTTGCGTGTGATCAACAATATTCGACATCGAAAAGTAACACACGCATATTGCACGTAATCATTGATTTAGCAAATACTCGTTTTTTTCGCATGATAACATGTTTATCTCGATGAAAATGCAATAATTTAATAGTCAAAATTTTTCTAATTTTTCTCATTAAATAATAATATATATAAATTTCCTTAAAAATATATATGAAAATTCTAATTGTAACGCAGTAGTAGCTTTGTAAGGGGATAATATTCATTCTGAAAATATGTATATATTTATCATTACATGCGCTTATCATCGGGTGACATAAATATTTTTCTTTTCCAAAAGGCGATTACAAACAACCACTTGAAGTGACAGATGCGGCGAAAAGATATAGACTCTCACAATTTATTGACATTATTGTCGCGATGCTAAAATGTGTTACGCTCGCTTTCTTATACGAACGATAATGAAATTGACACAGATTTTAAAAATAAAATTGCAGACGATATATAATAATAAAAGATATCGCTGAGCACGGGGAGCTATTAATTGCGCAAATCTCCAGAAACTCACTTTTATAAATAATAAATATCCTGTATTTTATGATCAAAAAGGGACTCGACACGACTCGGACAAAATAGAACAATGACTGCGAACGTTTGACGCATGAGTGAAGCAGGTCGCGAGTCGATAAAACCACCGTCAGGGTCGTATTTGTATACCTGGAGCAGCAGTATACATCTTGCAGGCTACGCGCGGGAAACCACGAAAAGTGACGTTGTCTCTTATCGGGTCAGGGCCACGTAGCGACGTGGAAAAACCGAGCGCGCGTTTACTTATTGTTCTTATCTCGCGTCGGCGGAGACTGCTTGGCGCGCTCGCGTGCCTCGCTCCTCGGCAATTCGGCGCACGTCTTCACCTTGGATTCCTTCAGGGACTGCACAGCTCCGATCATCAAGCTTTTTCGTGGATGATTTTTCATCGGCGAGGTGGATGACATTAGCAGCGTTATCGTCCAGAGAGAATATTGTTTGCTCGTTAAGATATTGTAACGAGGAGTAAACAATATGTATGTCAGGCTGAGTTGAATGACAGAGCCCCACGATTCGTTTAATATTTGTAATATTTGAGAGTAGTGTTATTTGCTCGATGTTGAAATCGAGACGATAAGTGTCGATGGTCGATTATACTCCTTTTCAAATGAAAATATCAAATGTCTGAGTATTGGTGAATATCCTTTTGTTCATTCAAGTCTTCACTCGTAACATAAATTTGAAATTTCTCCGTGTAAACGTACAGCCAGCATGAGGAAGTGAAGGTTCATTGGCTTTTGCATTTTGGCAATGACAAAAAATCAATTGGTTGTACGAAAATCGCGTCGAGCAAAATCAACGTAGAAAATTCATTTGATGGGCTGTTAGTAAAATAATTTAGCGAAAATCAAACGATTACTACTTGTAATAATAGTAATTTTAAATAGAAATCGAGAATGAAATTCGTTCATTCGTTAGTTCAGGCCAAATCCAATCAGTCCGGTACCAAAAATTTCCAAGCGACGGGACGTAAAAAAGAAATCATGTTGCAACAAACGAAAAATTCAGGTCTTTTCCTACTCGCTCTTTTTTCGTGTTAATTTTTTTGTCTACCTACCTTTCTAGCCTCACGACAAAGAGAGGGAGGGAGAGAGAGAGAGAGAGAGGGAGACAAACAAAGATGATCGAATGGCGCGTGTTTGAGCAAGGAGAGCGCCAAGTGTGCGTCGGCGCAGGTATAAACGCATGCGCCAGGCGGGGGTGGGGAGAGAGAGAATGAGAGTTGTGTGGGACGTACGTGTGTTACACCAGCTGATCGCTCTCAGTCGCGTTACGCTCGCTGTCGAGTGTGCATGCGCTTTAGTTTTTCGGGACAGCGCGAGATATCGTCGCTGGGGGGCGAGCGAGCGAGCTTGCAATTGTGAAAGCAAGAGAGAGAGAGAGAGAGAGAGAGAGAGAGAGGAAGCAAAGAGCACGCGAGCGAGGTTAGGAAAGGGCTCTCTGCGAGTTGTCTATATGTGCCGTTCCAGAACTCTGCCAGCTTGGGGGCCAACCGGCCGCCGGCGATTCACAGCAACAAGTTCAAACTCCTAGAGCTTTTTGAGCGTCTTTGTTTCGCTTCGTCATTGGCTGCATGAGTACCCGCTACTGTCATTGCTGCTGCTACCTTGTGTACTGAGAGAGCGAGAGAGGACGCCAAGATGATGCATGACAAGGGAGAAGACAATGGCATCAACATCAAGTTCGGCGAGGACAGAACCAAGGGTGATTACCGGCTTGTCAAGCCCAATAATGCCGCTGCCCTCAATGGCAAGAAGAAACGTGCCAATGGGACTGCCAAACGAGGTGAGTGCACGGGCGTGGGGACGAGCTTCTTGCTATCGAGCTCGTTCTTTTCTATTTCGACGCTTGCCACTTTTATCGCCGTCCAGTCGTCTGGCGAACAATAGTGCGCGCTGTTTTCAGCCTGTCACGGGCGTTTTAATACGCAGCGCTTAGCGCGCGCGGTCACGGTGTGTTTGTGCACGTAGCGAATATCGATTGTCACGGTGCGGACATGTAAAGCGCGCGGCCGACATTTAGTCAATGGACGTTTCCCCAGCACTAGCCAACTGTACTCGACTCTTGCTTGAAACAGCGACCGATGCGCGTCTATACCGAATGGCGACTCGCTGGAAAAGTTCCGCTGTCGCCGCTCGAGGCGAAACACGCGTAGGAAGTAACGGAAAAGAGCGCACCTCGTATCGCTGGAGGTCAGGCTGATCTTTAATTCAGCAACGGCGCGGAAGCTCGGGCTGCGCTGGCTTCGCAATTCAATCTCGGAGAGCGCGCGGGAGCCTCGGCGATCAGAAAATCACGGTTTGCGTCATCAGTCGACGAACGAGAAAGAAGACCACGAGCATGTGCGCCGCGAAAGCTTAAAAGTCGTCGACGAGCCGACGAACACGGAACACGGAGCGTTTTTCTCTCTTTGTTTTTGTGCATTTTTTTTGCTTCCTATCGCAACACCTCGAATGCCCAGCAAACGCTCCAAGGCTGCGGATTGCGGGCTCACGGCGACGAAACATCTGCGCTAGGTGGATTTCCGCGCGCGATAGGCCAGATCTTGACCTAAGCAATGCCCGTCGCGATTTCGTTCGCGCGAACTGCGCGTTGGCCGTAGTCCCCTCGCTGTGATTGTTATTGTGGCGAACTATAGATTCGGCCTGGTCAGCTTTCGCGACGTGCAATCGAATCGCCGAGCCTGCGTCCGAGATGAAGCCTCCCGTCGACTCGCGGAGCAGCGTGCGCGCGTGTCGCGTGGAGCGGATCAATTTTCATTTTAGCCGGCGAGGCGCTCGCGCGCGCGGAATTCTCAAAACGCCCACGTTTCTCGTGCGTCATGCTATTTTCGGAAGCATATAATAGATCAGAAGCTTGAACTTTGTTTGGTTGACATGTTGGCAAGGTGCCAGCCGATGATCTATTTAACTTTGGAGGGCGGCTGATTATGTCGGCCACGCGACTGTGTTATGTTTCGCTCGACACCGTGACTCTCGAGTCTTAATATTATTAACGCGACGACTACTAAGTTTATTACATATATAGGCATGCGTCGAAGTTTCGTATTTGATCTCGCCAAAAACTTCGTACAGAAGGTACTGACAGCAAGATATTCATGTTTACATAGAGCAGCAACGTCGATCGTTAGCTTTTATATACTTGCGCGTCGCGCGGCTTTTTATCTGCGTGAGCCGCTGAACAAGCGACGAGTGTGTTTGCCTCCGCGAGATTACTCGAGTGGGTCTGCTTCTCTCTTTTACGCGAACGACACGCCGCACGCCGATACGAGATTCTTCAGGATTCGTTTGGCTCTCTTTTTCTCGACTTTACGACTCGTCGATTTAGATAGCGGACCGAGCGACAGGCTTGAAAACAAATAATTATATTTGTTATATCGGCTCGAGCTGTCGGCTTTCATTGAAGTTCGATTAAAACTTCAATTACTTCAGTACAATGTTGTCTGATCAAACAGATTAATCACAAGAGAGCGTCACTCGACTGTTGACATAATTGAGCTACTTGTGAAGAGCTTTGCAATCGCCACGGGAGCGTCAAGTTCACACGCCCAACTGAATTTCGCCTTGGACGCCGCTGTTCACTTCACGCCAATTCCCGGGAAACATATTCACGTTGACGCCCCGAAAGTGAACAAATTGCGCAGAAAACAATCGACGAACAATTAATAAGCGGTCGCTCAGCCATGACGCGTGATAAGCGCAATCTCGGCGATACTCGAGAACGAAAAAAAAAAACGTCTACGCGTCGTAGATGTCAAGAAAAACAAAATTTAGTATATCGCGCGATGTCCGCGCACATTGAGTAATTGCCGAGAGTTTGCCGTAACCGGGCAGTACGAGCTTGTATACGTCTCATTTCTTGCATAATGAATTGGTTAAAATACTACATCGTCACTTTGCCACTCTGCAGAGCCAACAGAGCTATCTTGACAAATTCATTCGGTTTTTTAGATCAACAAGCTCGTTGAGTGCGCTTCATTGAAATTCATCGCCTGCAGTGCGAATTAATTATCGACGTCACTTTTCTCTTTTTTTTATCCACTCCTTTTATCGATACAGCGAAATACGTAACGTGACGTTTCGCTAGTTTTAGAATATTACGAGAAAGAAGACCATGAGCTCCTGTAAAGATAGAAATAGACGTGTATCGCACTGCTTAGCGTTTGAATTTCCAACGACACAGCAGCATTGAAAGTAGTATTTCGCTCACCTTTGCTGAAGAAAATTCGGCCGAGATAACGTAGACAAGATTGATAATTTTAATTGAAAGTGACGATCGAACAAATCGTTCGATCTGTGGCAATAACAAAATATTACGCGAATTACAATTTCGCGATAAGAGCCTCGTTCGAGTAATGACAAAATAACTTTAATAATCATTTAGACACCTATTAGTTATAATCGGCCTAATATATTTCTTGTCACTATAATGAACAGCGAAAAATATCAACAAATTTACGAAAAAAAATAAGCGTAACTACCGCAATTCTAGCGCAAGCTTGAAATCTTTACGTCAAAACATTATGAAGTGTATTTTTCTTTCTCGCGCGCGTGTGTTGTCACACGTATGTCAGCGATAATAATAATAAAAAAAAAACAACAACGAAGAAGAAGAAGCCAAAGACGTGAACTTGGACGAGCCCCCACTGATGACGCGTCATCCCTCGTGAGAAACAATAGACATATCTGTTCTGTGAGTTCGTCGCGCTCAATGAACGTTTATTATGTAACGTGATGCATCTCTATCGACTTAAGACGTGCGCTCATTTCTATTCTTGCGCTCGTATGAATGAACATACTTATAATCTTTAATACAATGATGGGGCTCTATAACCATTGTCAATATAAGCTCATGGAAGCGTGCTTCGACAGAGATACACTTGCCTTGAAAACTTAAGCAGATAGAAATAAAATTTTTAATGACATTTCGTATATCAAAAGCTTTTTTAAGCGAGACTACAAATTTCTCGATCGTTTCTCACTACCAAAGCTCTTACTTTTCTTACTTTTGGCGAATCAGTTTTTATAAGTTTTTGTCTTTTAAGAATCGGAGATACTTTTCAAAAGGAACGCGCTTTATGATCAAATAGCAGTCACCTTGAAGGTTTTCACGGTTATTTATGAATGGTGTTCAAACTGCCGTGAAGACTTCTGTTGAAATTGCCTTCTTTATATGCTTCTTTGTACTTTACGCGAGAGAAAACTTCAAAGGATGAGTCCTGTATTAAGACGAGTAATAAAATGGTACACCATCATTGTTCAGTAGCTCGTTCTGTATAAAACTTGATGATAGAGGAAATGTCATAGCTTGGAAATCGTTGGAAATGTGCTGTTCTACTTTTGACAAACAATTTTATTGGTTTTTTGCAAATCAATTTTTACTGCTGATTATTAGAATGGATTTATTTGCTCATCGTATGCCCTTCGTTCATTTATGCACAAAACGTTTTTTGCTGAAACTCAAACTTTGAGAAAACCTTGAAATTCCTCTGCGACGTATAATTTAAGTATTTAAAGTTATTCCGTATACCGTGCAACGAAATTTTTTTTTGGAAACTTAATTAAATTTCTTGAGCGAAAACCTTATACAAAAGTTGCTTTTCAATATGTAGCTAGAAAGTTTTCATAAGGCTAATATTAATTTTATCTAGAGTGCTTTCAAGCTTCCAAGGTGCATAACAATTTCAAGTTTCACCATCTCTCATCACATTCTAAAATGTCCGTCATAGTAAGGAAGCGTTCACGGAATCAATAATATTGATATTCATTTGACCTCGAAAAAAATTATCACGAAAGCACAAAAAATACAGCACAGCATTAATATTTCTTAAACAGAAAAGAACGTATAAGCTACTTGAAATGCCCCTGCGAAGTGACCTCGATGAAAAGTGCATCCCCCAAGAGGGCATGTGAAATTCACTGTTCGCACACCTGTAAAAACCGCGCCAACTTTTCCGCGCGCGGCGGTTCTATTAAAAGCACGCACGTGCAAAAAAAAAATCGATCGTGGTAAAACAACCGGCTAGCGTGTAAGAAATTCAACCGAAGCTTCATTTCGCCTTGTCACGAGATATATAAACGCGAAGTGCAATGCACCCGTACTCGTGTTGAAGTTTCTGTATGCATAACGTATTATTTTCAGTGCTCTCTTGTGCTTGACTTTTTGTTTTGGATTCTTCGTTTAACACGAAATTTTGCTGTTTCATTTGCAATTAGGTGGTTGATGAATCAAACAGGTGTTCATCCGTGTACGGGTACACTCGCAGACTGGAAATATCCAGTTTCGCACTTTTATGGCTTGCAAAAATAAAAAGAAAAGCGCCGTGTATTTTTTAGTGTATGAGGAAACTCAACACCAAAAACTATTTGTGAAATAAATATTTATTCATAAATGCAGGGGAAAACAGAGATTGAGTTGCATTTAAAATCGAGACGGTCCATTGATAAACTTGACATGTCGAGTCGCAACTGGACAACTTTTTACTGCGCGCGCGCGCGAGCGCTGCTCGCGTAATGGTTCAATAGGAGAGAAAACAGCCGACGTTTGTGAGCTGATTAGCCGTAAAATGGACTTTCAATTGATCGGAATGTAAAAGATGTGTCAATTTTCTTACGAACGCTCGACGACGGATGCGGATACCGGTTCGACCGAGCTTACAATCGCATTCAGCCAACTGACGGTAAAGATAGGTGTCTCACATTCGTCATTTTGACTGATTTATTTTTAATTTAGCCGAAACGAGCTGTTGATTAAAGTGGGCAGCTGCGCGAGGCGCATTTTCACAGGAATAAATCAAACTTCCGCTACGCGCAATTCGGAGTAATGAACGGATTTCAAACAAGAGAGCGCGTTTATTCGATGAGTCGCAAAAGAAAACCTTTCCAAATAGAGTTTATCCTCGTTTCTGCGTAAATCCATGGTTTTCCGCGAGCTTTCAATCTCGATAAACGATTGATCAATCAAGCCAGGTGTGTGTGAACCCGTGTTAGACCGAGGACGACGTCGCTGGATGGAAAAGCGACTGAAATTAGATTTTCTACGGGAAGTGAACGCAGTTGGCTTACGATTGTCGCCTCTGCATTTTTCCACGTTATTCTGGAAAGGTCTGTATCTTTTTGCCTTGTATTTCCATTCAAAGAAGAATTGCAAGCGACATTTGTTTTCGTTACGATGGAGCTGTGAAGTAGGGAAATGTTATAAGCTGACGGTGAACTTAGTAGTTGATGTTGGTATTCGAATGAAATTCGTGCTTGTGTCGGAGTGGTATAATTATTCTTCCTTCACTAATTACTCGTAAATTTGTTCAGTGATTAATTCGGTGCTGTGAATTGAAATGCTTGTTATTTGACACTGATGAACTCTTTAAAGGAAGCAACATTTTATATGTGTATAGTAGCAAGTAATTTGTTAAATGGATCTTCTATTAAAAAAAATTGTTTCTCAATAATTGTTAAGTTAGCTGCGAAACACCGAATGTTTATAATACATTTTCATGTATTGAGCTTGAAATTTCGCTAAAACTGATTGAAATTTTACGCGTATGGAAAAATAATATATACTTTTCAAACTAACAATAATAGTATGATACACAAGCTTGTTGAGCAAGACGTCTAGACTATATGAAAGTGTTTTACTAAGCCAGCTTTGCCGAAATACGTAAATAACGTAATTTATTGACATGATATAGCTGAGTCTGATATTTATTTATAAGTAGTAAGAAAAATCCACGGCACAAATTTGATTTGATAACAGCATAGTTTCAACAAAACAAAATAATTCGATGATAAATTTCGTAAAATCCCACCACTTCAAAAGATAAACCGTTCGACAAAAATTGTTAGTAGAAATTAAAAAGAGTTCACGCTGGCGAAGTAAAAAGAAGCTTCGTACGAGCTATCCATTCTCATCGTCATTCAAAGCACTATCGAACCACCTCGCAGCAGGAAAGAAAAAACTTTCCACGAACAGCTTTCAACGTAAAATAGTAATATTCCCAGACGGCGTGTGACTATGGTTGGTCGAAATAATGATGGGAAGAAGAAGCCTCGAATGAGCGATAAGAGACGAGCGAGAGAGGGATAGAAAAAGGGCCGATGATCCGAGGCGCCGCGGCCAACGATGACTCATCGACCAAACGAACAGACAAGGCCGACAGACGGGAAAAAGTCATAGATATATCGGACACGTGTGATCGAAAAATGGAGCGTATTCAACATCGCTTTTGAGGCATCTGCCGTCGCTGCGCCAGTTTATTCCTAACCGAGAATTCCATTCTGAAATGTGGCTCATTAAATACCGAGAAAATTAAAATTCTTAATAAAAAAAATGTTGGATAGATAAGATTAATGGCTACACTCCGAGTGACTCATTTCATTCGCTATTGCAGCAGCACTTGATTCTGTCATAATTAACGTTCGCATTCGTCTAATCGATCTCAAGACTAATAACCAATGTTTAACTATACTCCTTCATGCGTCGTATATACATTTATCATCAGCTAATTGTACACAACCTTTCTCGTTTTTATTTTTTTCTTTTTTTTTTTCTTCTCCTTCGTATACTTTGAAAGTGCATCAGTATGCGTAATTATTGGTTGAGTTTTTGCACGTAGGTACACGACGAAATAGTCGCTCATTATTTCATCATTCGTGAATGGATATTTCGTTAAGATTCTGCAATAACTCGCGTGTCTCACTTTGCTAATATGTTTACGGTAATTTGTTATTTAAGTTCAGTATTCTAATACCCAGGCTTAACCCTGAAGAGGAAAAGCTGAGATTTTAAAAATTATATATTTTTATAGCTCTCTAAACACAAGACAATTTACAAACTCGCAGTCAGAGTGTTGTTGACGTTCTAACAAGGCAGAGAAACAGAAACGATAGCGCATTCACAGACGCGCAAAGCAATAATACTCATGACACAATAAAGACATCTGCGTGGTAAAAATTCATCGGAGGGAACACGCATCGAAAATATAGAAAGTGCACGTGGCTCGAGCGACTCGTCTCTCTTGCTATGTACGTTGAGAAAATCTCCCCCATATAAATCGACAACAGCGCTTTCGCAAAATCGTGCCAAATACGACGTCTGACTCGTTTGCGCGGCCACTAAAAGCACATTTATTTGCATTGTGATATAGATTTCGTTCGACAACTTCGTCGTTATTGAACTTTTCTGCGCGTATGCGCCGAAACTTAAAAAAAAAACATGAGAAGCTGTGCATTCGTAAAAACGAGATATCGAAGAACCAGACTGAGCTTGCGCGCACGCGTGCTCTCGTTTTTTACCGATCGCTATTATGAAAAGGAGAGAGAAAAAAATCAAAAGTTGAATACTGCCAACGTGTGTCGCTCCGTCGATAAAAAAAGAAAAGAAGAAACACGCGAACGTTCTCGGGTGAATATTCAAGCTGTAACATTCCAATGAAAAAGAAAGAGAAACGAAAGATTCGAAACGCACCGAATAAACCAATCAGCCGATCAACGAGACACGCAGCGAGAAAGAGAAAACGGTTAATGCGCGTTCGACCTGTTTTCGGTCTATTAGATTCCGAGCGCGGCGAGCGCTCGCACGCATTGCCTGCGGCCAGAAACGTGCCGTCCACACGTGCGCCGCGCGCTCCCGCGCTGCAAATCTGCTAATGCAACAAACGCACGAGTCGTACGCGCTCTCCTGTTCCTCTGGCTTATTTTTCCTTATCCTCTGTCTGCTCGCGCGGCCGCGCACGTGTGTGCCGCGTCGTTGCGGCACGATCATGACCTTACTTCGCACGCGCGTGACTCTCACTTTCGATCTGTGATTGAGCTTTTCCTTTTCTTTTCTTCGCGCTGTGATTGTCGAAGCTCCCTACAAAGGCTTTGCGGCCTTGATCGAAGTTAGGTTTTGGTTTCTGAATACGGTTACTTGACTACGTGACGCAGGCGTATATTGAAAACAACAAAACCCGAGGAGTGCAAAGGAAATTTGTTTATTGATCTATATATAGCAGGCTTTGGCTGACTTCAATTAGCCAGGTCGATCAATAATTCAACAGCAGTTCGTGCGTGTGGGCTCCGAGGCGCGGTAACTCATCTGCGACATTTATTTCGTCAAAGTTTTTTCTTTCAATGCAATAAAAGAAAATTGTCTTTTTACGAACGAAACTTAATTAAGGCTTGCGAATCGCCAGGAAAAATTTTTCCAACGCGGCTAACTCGAATGTAAAATCCCCGGGAGAAAGTATGAACCAAGAGCTGCCAATCGGACGCCTATTTTCGAGAAAGAAAGAGAAATACCCGGAAAGTCAGCCTGTCTTGACGGAAGATTTGTCTTGCTCAAGGTAAGATCGCCGTGTCGGGTACAATGCAATTCACGGAAAATCGACGGTTGAATGCCCACTCTAGTTTTCATTTTCACCGCGACTTCGACACAAGCGCGAGCCATTAGAGGACAGCGGGAATTTTGTTTGTCGTTTGCCTACTGTGGCCTTTTATCGATCGCAGCGGGTTACGTCCACGATTTCAACTAGACTGGCTCGACGTTTTTGCAGAGTGCTGCGGAAAAGCTCACGGGCAATTCCAAGAAATTGGGGCTCCGTGTATAACTGCGAGTGACGCAACGATATCGCACTCGCGAAAGAGAGAAATGGGTCGAGGCAAAACAATGTATATAAGGGAGGGTCAAGCTTAAAAGATAGATATAGTTACGTAAACCGCTGTTCATTAAGACGCGCACTTTTCCCTAGCGTGACGCTTCCTCGTTCGTTTGCGCGGCACAACACGCCGGGGAAAAAAGTTGTGCGAGGGGTTGACGAACTCTGCCTCGACTGTGTCAAAGGGAAATAGAAAAATTATACTTGAGCCTGGTGATGCATTCTTTATTGATCGTCGTACGTAGGTAGCTGCAATTTATGAGCGGACTTGAATACCTTTAGCGGCATTGCGTGCGAGATGAAAATTATAGGCGATCGTGTACGCGAGTACGATGAAAATTAAAGACTCGCTTGATTTTCATTATCTTTTATAGTCGACGTCGACAAATTTCCAACTCCGTAGTTAAGTAACGTCGAGACATCTCGCGCTGCGCAGCTTTATTTGTGAGAGCGTCTGGTTCATGAAATGTAAAACAACGAATTTCCGTGCAGTCGCGAGACAATCGGCCTGATGGAAGATGAGCCAAGTGAATTAAAGCCACTCTACACGAAAACAGCCTAAACTCCTTTTTCTTTCAATTACCGGCTGTGCGTCAGAAGAGGGTCAAACGTTTCATCAACAACGCTGTTCCATTCTGTTTTCGTTTCGTTTTGTTTGTCTTCGCAGTCTGCTGCAATCTAATAATTACTCGACGCGGACTGCTTTCAATGATTGCCGCCTCACTCGTTAAAGACGATTCGCTTGGGAAAATAAAATTGCCGATAAAAGCCTATAACTTTATAGATCAAGATGTGTAAAAATCTGACAGATTTTTTTTGCACGACATGAAGAGTTAACGAGTTTTCATAGCTCGTATGTAGGTCATGTCAGACCAGATCTGTTAGAGTTGAATTTATGATGTTTTATATGAAAAGAGTCTTCTTTTCCTTTTGAAAGAGAGGGGGGGGGGGCTAAAATTCTTCAAAAGTTTGTAGTAATGTAAGAACAGTTTATCACATTAGCCTAACGAAGTCTGGTATACATGGGATTGGCTAAAAATAATGATATTTGCACAGTGTCAACTCGATGCGTGAGCGAGGGCCTTGTTTTTACAGGAATTAGTGGTGTTCAAAGAATTCTTTTTTCTGGAAATTCGTTCTAAGCATAGAATATCATAATGGATGTTTGATAGTATAATTAACTTACATTAGATAACGCTCCTCAATGTATTTCGTAAAAACGTAGAGGACAAATTCTACGCTTCCTTGTAAATTGGAAATCCGTAAAGTCAAACAAATTTTTGGAAATTGAAACCGATAAATTTACCGCCGACACTCTTACACAAAAATATTAAAACAGCGTGCGTCAGTTTCCGCTTGCCAACTGAAATTTTTCCACTCCTCGTGTAAAAAAAGAAATAATACCGATTCCTCTGCCGACAAAACTAAAAGATGCAGCGCAGCTGCACGCACCACCGGAAAATACGTCTGTGTTATCTGCGTTGACGGCATTTCCGTGGATGAACCGAAGGCATGATTTAGACATTGGGCAATCTTTTGCGTTGTTTACCGACCGAGCGTAAAACGATGAGTCAAACGATGAAAAAAGCTTCTGTTTCTGTTCTAGTTAATAAATTAACTTTGAACACAAAGTTTTCTTTTCCAAAAAGAAATTATGAGTCAGCAGATAATTGAGTTGGCAAACAATTAAAGATAGTTTTTTGTGAAAGAGACCTGCCAAAAAAAATTAATAAATAAGAAAAAATTCTCTTTTTTTTTATTCAAGGTTTTTCAATTTAAATAAAATAACACATTTGCGATCTCATGCGACAAATAGACTCTTTCTACAAAATATTATCTTTGCTATCTCTCGGTGAATGGCACGTTCATCGAATATTACATTCGTCACGCTTTTAATAATAATACCAAGTTCCGTTGAAAATGAATATATAACGTTCGCAGCTGCTGTGCGTCTGGGTGATTTCACTTCCGAAGGTCGGTTAGACGGTTATCAGTCATCAGTCATTCGTCGCGCCAGACGCACGAAACCAACGAATTTTCATTTGCTTTTCACAAGCGTGTGTGTCCTCGCTGAAAATATGTTTGTCACACGCGAAGTGATCGCGAATTGACGTAGCAAAATATCAGCTGGTGCTCGCGCAAATGCAACGACGTGACACTTTCAATGGTTGTCTTCGCGCACAAACCCGCCGCCATCAGATAAGAGAGTTATAGCGTCAGTCTTCGGTTGCTCGCAAGCGAGGACGACTAAGTATTACACTCGCACTGATGCTCGTTCGTGTGAACGATTAAGATGCGTTATAACCTATATCGACCGCCGTTTCAAATTGCTACAAGTGTGAATTACGAATGGGAAAAAAAAAGAAAAGCAGTCTATTATCTTCGGTCAACGAGAAAGGAGGCTAACTACGCCGTGGCATGCGAATGACGGCCGAAAATTGGACGAAGTGCCACGCGTGAGGTTGCGAAGCTACCACCCACTAGACGATGAGTTGAGTTTTCTTGCTCTGTCGCGCTTACGCGTCCTTTATTTGACGATAAATAGCCGAGCGGCGGGTTACCCAAGAGCTCTTTCAAGATCGGCTTACGACCAGCGATAAATAGATTTGGTTTTATTAAGCTCGGACTTGTTTACGAGATGCACGATGATGGTGTATTGTGTTTCGTGCTGCGTTTGCGTTGGCGTTGCCTTTTAATGCTGACATAGCCGTTAGATAGTAATGTATTATCGTTCGAGGACGGTGATTAAACGGTTGCGCGCGCAACGTGCAGTCAAAATAGAGTATCGAAAAAGCCTTAGAAACGAAAGGTCTCCAGATCGCCCGTACCTATCGCCGCTTGAACGAGAGCTTAAATTGACGCAGGTGGTCGTGACAGATACGCAGCTTACTACTGTCTCGCGACAGATTTGAGTTGATCCTTTGAATTGCACTTCGGCGCAATATTACCGCATTATCGTATGTGTGTGCACGCGCGATCAAAAGCTGAAAAATAAACGCGTGGAGAAGCCTCGTCCGGATATTTGTAAGTGCGATCAGCGCATGACTCCGTACGAAGTCGACAGGGATTTCGTTCGAAAATTTAAGTAAACGTCTTACGCGACCCTGCTCTTCTGTGTAATGTGAGCTTCCGATAACAGGCATAACTTGTTTGTTTTCATTGGTGTTTATGTAATAAAGACGTTGCTTGAATAAACTATAAATGATGACTGCGAAGCACGACAATTGTTACTAAAAACGAGCGTAAGAACAGACTGTTACAACCGGTGCGTAAACAAATATTGCCGTGCTGCGTGATCTGGATATCATCTGGATATCGATCTGACCCGAAACCGTCTAAATAATCAAAGACTCTCTGCCTCCGCTTCCATCCACAGACGTCCAAGTGTCAAAACGTCACCTGTGCGCCTCGTGCCAGGCTCTCGAGTCCACGCGGAGTCCTCAACAAACACCTCGACCTGGACTTGTACGTCGCGGAGCTCGCGCGATCAAATGCCTCGTAAGACTGATCATCTTCGTGGCTCTCACTATTGCAATGGCTTATGCCGGCTGGCTACTCTACGACGAATTCTTTGAGTGCTTGTGGGCTGCTACTCAAAGCATCGTTTACATGAGCATCGCTCTGCTGTTTAGCAGCGCTGCTTTGCTGAACGCTTGCAAGAGCGGTGAATTCACCGTGGATGTCGATGCGGTTTTTCGCTCGTACAATTGACACGCGCTCGCTGAAATTACTTTCGGGGTATACGGATTGCGACTAAAATGTTTTGCCGGGCGCGTAGCGAAATCAAATATTTGTGAAAACATACGTACATGATGATAATAAACGTGTTGTTTCTTAAGTCGATGCTATTACTGGAAAGTGCCTCGCAATTATTATTTGTACTACAACGATCATGATCCAAATGTGCGGCCAGCGGGCGATCACGAGCTTTCGGTGTTTTTCCATTTCAATATCAATACTGTCCCAGTCGCAATTCGTCGAGTTCGATGCCATTGCTATGCTACACTAGTTGACGTAGCAAGCAGGCAGATACGGTCGACAGGTTGGCAGAGGCAACAGTCGAGAGGAAAACAACAGCCATCGGGCGATGATCTAACAGTCCCCGAAATGTGCCGTATGCCGAATGTCCGTCGTCCAATTGTGGAGCGAGAGACGGTCAAATTGATGGAAACTGCCTGCATCAGCGGCAGCTCAATTGGACGACGCGCTTTTATTTATTTCCCCGGCTTCGTACGCGCGGCCGACCTGAATAATGAAGACGCATTACCGCGCGAATCAATTTGAAGGCGCGCGCGGGTGCAGATGACTGTAATTGCCCTGCTCTCCGCTCAAATGATGATGGCGATGTCTGCAATTGCTTCTTCTTCTTGGAATGATTCTACCCGCATCTATTTGATGCCTTTTGGAGGGAATTCATATCTGGCGGTCCCTTTCATCTTGTTTTTATCTTTTATCCGTGCAGTTTCGTTTGTCAGGGACGTTTGCACGCTGAAATGGGCGCGCGCCAACGTCAATTCGCACTCCTTTTTTTCTTCGAGCCGATAACAGCGACGTAAATCGCACTAAAAGCAACGTGAATTCGATCTTCTTCTTTTCGAGAACTTGACATTTAATATAAATTTTTAGCATTTCGACATAAATAAAAAGTAAATCGGAAGAACGCAGAAATATGATACTATTACGAGCGAATGAGACTGCATTCACTAATATTACTTAAATATAGATACGAAGTTTAATGTTGGCTGTGAAAAATTAACGGGAACTAAAAATACAGTTCTGTACTACGATCACTAACAACAAGCTTTTTGTACTAGTCGAATCGGTTGAATGATAATATGAATAATTATTTCAGTAAAATTGAATAAATAGCTGAAATGGAGGATAATCAATAGCATTCATCTAAAGGAAATAGACAAGACCGACTTTGAACTTGAATAAAATGACCGTATATGAACAACAACAAATAACGTTAATCATTGCTTCTTACGTTTTTCAGAAGCGAAGAATAAAGAAATGTCGATGGAAGACATGGTGCCGCCTGACGGTCGCTGGGGATGGCTCGTGCTTATTGCGGCGATCACGGTGAATCTCCTCATTCCAGGCGGCATCAAATCGTTTGGCATTCTTTATCAGGAATTCCTGCTTATTTACAATGCCAATTCGACATCGGGTTCGTGGATTCCTGCGCTGTGCTACTTCCTTTACAGTTCATTGGGTAACGTCACTGTTTATCTTAATGACAATGAACCAATTTTACATAAACATTGTATACAGGGCCACTGTCAAGTATACTTTCGGTGAGGTATTCATATCGTACCGTCACCCTCATCGGCGGTACTTTCGCCGGAGTTGGAATGATGATTAGTTATTTTGCCACTTCGATAGAATATTTGTATGTGAGGTATGTATGAAGCATCAATATTGATGAGTTTCGTCCGTATTGGCTGTTATAAAACTTACATTTACTCGTCAATTTTCTTTGTCAGTTATGGAATTTTTGTGGGAATCGGTGCTGGTCTTGCTTTTCCCCCAACGGTTTACATTGTTACTTCATATTTCGTCCGACTGCGAGGATTAGCAAATGGTTTTTGCATTTCTGGCAGCGCCTTAGGATCAATTATTTTACCTCCAGTCATGGTTCAAATGATAAAAAGTTATGGAGTAAGGTACTTATATTTTCTTTCACTTTCCAATCGTTTAAAAATCATAATTCGAACAAATAATCTAATGCACTGATTTTAGAGTAACGATTCTGACAATGGGTGCACTGACGCTGAACGTATGGGCGTGCGCTTTGATCTACGAGCCGGTGGAAAAGCATCTGATTCCTTCGAAAAAACTCAAAGATGTAGCAACGGAGGAAGCACTGGAACCGTTAGCCGAGGCCGATGTTGACATTGCGGTAACAAGTCCCGAAGAAGAGAAACGTAATCCTCTATTGTCGCCGAGTAGCGATAATCAGTCGAGTAGCAATGGTGAGGCAAAAGGTGCGCCACCGATCGTCCCAAAAAGTGCATCGAGTGCGGCCTTGGAACATTACTACAAGCCAACGTCGCAGCCGCGTACGCGTAAAATTAGCATGCCAGTTGGTCCGCGCGATATGGCTGGTCAGATGCACAGTACACCAGCCTTACACGGAATACCCGAGAGGCGACGTCCACGACCACCGCCACTTTCGCCGAGTACGTCTTCGTTCAATTACATCAGCACGCCTTATCACGGAAGCACCTTGACGGCAATAAATCCCGAGTTTGCATCCACTTTAACGTTGAATGCCATCACATCAACGTTTCGGAAGTCGCCGGAGAAGCAGGCCAAAAGCGAAGATGAGCAAGAGAAACTAGCTAACAAATTCTTCGACTGCAGCTTGCTTAAGGATCCTATGTATTTAGTTATTCTGATTTCCAACTCGACTAATGCCATCAGTTACACTAATTTCGTAATCGTGCTCACTCTCTACGCCGCCGAGTTGGGCTTTACACAGAACGAAGGCTCTTTGCTGCTTTCAACAATCTCGCTTTTCGATCTGACTGGTAAGTTATTCCGACAATTTGTGAACAATATTTAAAATAATTCATGTCGTTATCGACCAAATACCTCCCGTTACCTCGGTTTAATCGTTCTTTCAATAATTGCTCTTCATTCAAATCCAATTTGAAAAATATTAAGTCCGCGTCTGATTATTGTTTATAGTTATAGTCTAGCATTCGCGTAGTCTAATGAAACAAACTGCTTAAAAGTTAGTTATTCGAGAGAATATGTGTTTTCAATTCTGCATTTCTTTCGTCACACAACTTTTCAATTTATATTTGCAGATACATTATACAATAATTGCAATCAAAGCTACAGACCTTTTGAAGAATAAAATTCTAATAAATATTTAAAATTTCAGGAAGAATCGGAGGAGCAGCAATGTCGGACACAAAGCTAATGCCGAAGCACTGGTACTTCGTGGGAGGTCTTTTCTTATCTGGCATATCATTGGCTATCCTACCTCTTGCCAAAAGTTTCTACATGTGTGCATTTTACTGCAGTTTATTCGGCATCTCATCGGGAGTCTACGTAGGGGTGACAGCAGTAGTAATGGCCGACATGTTAGGTGTGGAAAAGCTCACTTCGTCCTACGGAATATCGTTATTCGTTAATGGTGTACTTCAATTAATCGGACCACCGATTTGTGGTGCTATCGGCGATGCAATTGGTGGATGGGGTCCGATATTCACTGTCCTCGGTTTCATCCTCATCGCGGGATCTGGACTTTGGGGATTCGTGCCATTTATTAGAAAGCGTCAAGAAGCTGCGGCAAAAGCGAACGCACTTGGACAAGTTGAGGCGCCTGAAAAAATTTAGCACACTACGCTGAACTTAGCCATACAGTTGAATAACGGTGAAGTGTTGGCCATCGAGGAAGATACCGCTTGGCGACCCGCTGGCGATGACAAGGACATCGAAATGGGCGAACGCACCATCTCAATATACCACGTCAACGTTTAATGATGGGAAGAACGAAGTGTGATGTAATAACATGTACGAACGATGTGTTTCGTTTTTTGCTACGTTATATGGGGTGAGCTGCGTGTGATAATGAATCTTCTTTTTCTACCGTCTGTGTTAATAATGTTTCTATAACGCTGTGTGAGCTTGCGTGCTTACGAGACTATTTTACTACTTGACGTTAGATAGTGAATCATTTAGAATTAAATATATATATATATATATGATGAAATTGACGTCCTTCCTATAGAAGAGAATATTGAGAGCGAAATGTCATTTGTATAAACTCGTGCGGTAAGGACGTTTCGGTTACCACTTGTTTGCGTACATATGCATCTCAGCAAGCAGGCAGAAACAAAAGTAGGTCAATAATTTTTTTCGACAAAACTTACTAGTTTTTAGATTGATTTTTACATTTTTATGAGTGATAGAAAAAGAATTATGCCCTTATAAGAAAGTATCTTGTAGAAAAAAAAGTTTAAAATGGCTATATTTTTGATTCTGCAGATACTGTAATTTTAAAAGAGAATATATAGTGCTTTCCATTTATTCATAATGTTAATTATTATATTATTGTTAGGAATTCATTAGTGACAGTCGGCATTTTTTTAAATATTATTTTGACACCAGCAATGGAACCTTTTTGAGTATATACATTCAGATTAAGTTTTTCTCTGTCTTGATTATTGTTGATTTTTAAATGTGTACTATTACGTTTTATTTTTATTTTTAAGTAGACCATAAAGTTTTTGCACTCGAAAAATAAAAACTGCAACGTTGTAATAATTTTATTTGTACCATTTATTAATATTTTTCATAGGAAAAAGATCGAGGTTTAAGATTTTATTTTTTAACAATTATCACTAATTATGATGAGATTGATTACGAGCGTAATATGGCATTTAATGGTCACTAAACAATAGTAACATAAACAAAAAATCTACAAACTGTGCTGATCATATCAAAGTTTTGCCAACTAATATGAGTAAATTGATAAAATAAAATTAATAGATATTTTTTATATATTCTTGTAGATTTTTTACCATGTTTGCTTATGCTTTCCGACGTCACTGCCACGTATTCTTAGTCAAAGTAAATAATATGTAACGTGTAAGAACATACATATACATGAATAATTTTCGCCAGTGTTATTAAACATACATACTAAAAATAACTTAAGTAATTTTTTTTTTAAATTCAAAGGTGTAAATAGCTTAAACAACTTTAGTAACGAAAGTATAATAATCATATAAAGGAATTCTTAATGTTTTTATTTTTTCAATGATAATTTTTCTTCACCGTAGATAACTATCTAATTACGCAGTCTGTCTTCAATTGTATTTTCTTCTAATAAATACTACTAAGGATATTACCTTGGACAAAGAAAATATACTAAATAAAAATTCGCAATTTAAAACGTTTAAATACTAAATGTCACTTCATGTGAAGCACAGATGTCGAATTAAGGTTTTTGAATTTTCTTTAACTGTGACTTTGTTTTATTCTCTACGCCAAAGAACAAGCGCAATTGATAACGCTATTTTTATTTTATCAAAACTACAAACATTGAAGTTTTTACACTACAATTAATAATGCTTAATTCTCAAGCAGAGTTTTGTAAATAAATAGTTATATGTTTACAAACACGAGAATTTAAAGATGAAGATTTATTAGAAAAGCATTTTTGTAATCTTCTACTATTAGTTTTAAGCAACGGGTTTGGTTATTTTGTGTAAAAAACTATGACGTCGAATAAGTTGTAGCAAACGAACCTTAAGAACTATTAATTATCAACTTTATAAAAAATGATAAACATATACTCGTGTCTCTTCATCGTTTTATGCTCAAATTCGAACGCGTTGATGCCCTTTTTACAGAGCTATTGAAAGAAAAAAACTGTCTTGCCTTATACATGAATATTATACAAACTTCTTACAAAGGTATTTTAAATAATTGAATAAAACGATCGCGATAACAACTTGCACAATATTTTGACTGCATACACAAGAAAGTACTTATAGATGTATTAAAATAATGTATATAAATATACATAGTACAATCATAAAAGATTAAATTTTACTATATATATCTAACATCGTATTAATCTTGTAAATAAATGTATGTATTCGTAATGCGATATAAGATGTATAAAAGTAGAACCGCGAACACCACAGCCCTATTATACATAGATATATAAGTTTGAAGAGGTAAAGTAAAATTTGGCTATCGCGTCGTATATAGTATTATGTATCTACCGTGTACATTTGAAACGAAAATGAAAGTGTGCCGAAATAAAAGAGCCAAATAGTGTTGCAAACGAAAGGGAGTCGTGCGCTCGACTTTGACATCTTTTTTGTGAATAAAAAATTATATTCTGAAAAATGAATTCTTGTTTTATTTCACAAATACTCTAATTTTCTCAATATTATAACGGAAACCGACAAAAATATTTTTTTAAATACAATGACCTACAAAAATAAACTTTGAAGTTTTTTTTCGGTAAAAATAGTTTGGTAATGAAAAAAAGCAATATACTTTTCCCTCGAGGCTTGTTCTGCCTATGGGCGCGCTTAGAGCGTGTAAGTCCATTAACTAAATCGCGTCGTGCGGAGCAAGAGCGAGCGA
Source organism: Phymastichus coffea (assembly GCF_024137745.1). Taxonomy (NCBI): domain Eukaryota; kingdom Metazoa; phylum Arthropoda; class Insecta; order Hymenoptera; family Eulophidae; genus Phymastichus; species Phymastichus coffea. The sequence goes on along the minus strand of NW_026706940.1, from coordinate 180,627 downwards.
GAAAGAGCAAGAGTAAGCGCGTAAGACGACGGCAAGAAGGCCGTAGCGCGCTTGCGGACGGGTCGTCGGCACATGCTACAGTCGAATCACGCGTCAACACGATAGAGGTCCAAATTTACCGAGAAAATGCTGTTCCGATCATTTTACGCTGCGATGCAAATTTGAACCTTATATTTATTTATTTGCCGTTTGCTTTTTATTAAAGAGATCTATTGACAATTCATAAAAATGTTTTGCCAAATCGTCTTTTACTACTGGATAGACAATTTTTCATATACCTAGATTATTTGACCGTGTTAGCAGACACTCAAGTTCACGAATTTTCATTAAAAACTATATCTTGAATTCTCAGTAATGCTACGTTAAATTGTTCAATACATTTTATCGCTCCGAGCAAAAGCATTTCTTGCTGCTGAATCGACAAATTGACATTGATAATCGATTCGTACTACTTACTCCGAAATAAACAAAATAAAGACACAAAAAAAGAATTTAGCGTTAAACGATCTGATCATAATAAATGTAAATCAGTATTAGTCTCGGCATGAGTCTAACATCAGATGTATGTTGGATGTATGTAAGTTGCCGGCAGCGCAGCTGGTGGGGGTCTGCGCGATGCATACTTACAAGTCGCGGCGGAGGAGTCAAGAGAAAAGCGGTGCCGAGCGTTTTTGATGATGTGGAGTCTGGAGAGTCGAAACTGCCTTGACGACTGATAGTCCACATTTTTTCCCCCTCTCAGTACTTAATATCGGGATTTTGCGTAATAGTTACTCGTTGGTTTTAAAAAGATAACATTTTCAAGAGGAAGATGAGGCAAATTATCCTGCAAGTGTTGCTCGCCAGCCTCACCATCGCCACAGCTATTCCCAAGTCGGATGAGTTGCCAAATGAACGAGTTATTGATAAGGTAAATAAATATTAATCATTTTCTTTTTCATTTGTATTTATAATTTACTTATTGTTGCGATAGTCTGTGCCGGAAACCGGTTGTGTATATATTAAATCAACAATCCTTTGTTTTTGAAATATTTTTAGAGACAAATTGTTACTGTTTCCTTAATGCAAGTTTATCGTTTTAAAGTGCACATTAGTCACGAAAATTTCTTTTGCCATTTTATTTCAATCGTTCATAACCTGTGCTTGAATTTGATTACTAATTTTATTTTTAACTAACATTGTATAACTTTGAAAAGTCAACTTTCATATGTATATAAACTCTCATATGAAATAAAAAATGTGCATCACATTGCTTAAAATAATTATTTTATAATGATTAAAATTGAATTTTTCAGGAATTAAGTGATCAAGAACATTTCATCAATTCTCATCATAATCCAGCTTATGATCATGATGCATTTCTAGGAGAGGAAGCCAAAACTTTTGAACAATTGACTCCTGAGGAGAGTAGCAGGAGATTAGGTTTAATTGTAGATAAAATAGACAAGGATAAGGATGGGTTTGTTACACAAGAAGAATTGAAGGATTGGATAAAACACACACAGCAGCGTTATATTCGGGATGATGTTGAAAGACAATGGAGGTCGCATAATCCAGATGATAAAGAGAAGATTAGTTGGGACGAGTACCGCCGCATGATATATGGCTTTCTTGATGATAAAGATTCTGAAACCATAGATAAAAAAGATGAGAATTACTCTTATGCTACTATGCAGAAAAGAGAAAGGCGGCGCTGGTCTATAGCTGACCAGGATGGAGATGATGCTCTAACAAAAGATGAGTTCTATGGATTTTTGCATCCTGAAGAAGTAGATCATATGAAAGATGTTGTAGTTATTGAATCAATAGAAGATATTGATAAGGATGGAGATGGAAAAATTTCTCTTACAGAATATATTGGTAAGTAGGGATAATTCAAATTTCATTTTTCATTTTCATGTGATAATGGAATGCCTTTTGATTATTTTTATTTATTCATGGTAAAAATATTTTGCAAAAATATTTTTTGAATTGTAGGTGATATGTATCATGCTGAGGAAGGATCAGAAGAGCCTGAATGGGTGAAAAATGAGCAAGAACAGTTTTTGTCTCATCGTGACAAAAATGGAGATGGTTTCATGGACAATGCAGAAGTAATTAAGATTTTATTTAGATTTATCAAATAATTTGAAGTCAGAAATTAATGTGGAATCTTTTTAGGTGAAACATTGGATTCTTCCTGAAGACTTTGATCATGCTGAAGCAGAAGCACGTCATCTGATCTATGAAGCTGACTCTGATGCGGACCAAAAATTAACAAAAGAAGAAATTTTAGAGAAATATGATATTTTTGTAGGATCCCAAGCAACAGACTTTGGAGAAGCACTTACAAGACATGATGAATTTTAAAAATGTTTTTTTATAGCAGATGCATTTATTAAAGATATGAAAAATTTAGATAATTACAAATACATTATAAAAGATGGAGCTCTCTATTTTTAAAATTTTATTTTGAGATTTTAAATTAGTATTTTGCATGTGTCATCTAAAGATAGTGCATTAATTCATTATCATATATATATTTAAATAATTCTATGATCTGTTAATACCTTTTAAACTAGCAGTATTTAATGAATACTGCTATATAAAACTCACAAATTCTTATTGAAAATATTTTCAAGTCCCATATTTATACTTTACAAATAATAGGCCAAATACTGTGCAAATAAACGAAAAATAAAAGTTTTAATTTTTAATTCTATAAATCTTGAAATTTATTATGACTAATTCATCAATATATATTTTTATAGCATAGATATCTTATCAGTTATTGATAGTATCAGATAATATCTGTCTTCAGACCATCAACTATAACATTTTTGTTTCATACGTGAAATTATTAAATTTAGTATAATTAAAATGAATTCATCCATAGTGAATCTCATCATAATTTTTGCAAGTAGTGCTTTAGGTAACTGATTGTTTATAAAATAACAAAATAAACTTACTATTATTTATTACTCATTTATAATCATTTATTACTTTTCTCTTCCAAAGGTATACAAATTTTAAATGATAAAATCACAAAGTATTGCTTTAACTTTACATGGCCTGGGTCATTAATTAATTATGAAGATAAAATTAATTGTACAGCTTTAGAACAGATGAAAATACCTTGTGTTCAACGGCTCAAAAGTATATCCTCTCTATATATTAATGACAACAGAACCTGAAAAATATACTGTTCTCATGATTGATTTGCATATTCAATTTAGTCACTGAATCGCTACCTAATCTTACGGAAATATGGATGAATGAAAGGAACGATTACACATGTATTCTAACAAAAGGATACAGTTGCATAAAATACACATACAGTTTTGATGAAGCTGGTAAGAATCTTCATTTTTCTAGAATAACGTTATACTACCAAATATATGATTTTTCAAATTATATTTAATTTACATTATTTTTATTAAATACATTTAGCCATCAATGTTACATATTTTTGTGGAAAAATGGTAAAAAATAAGGCAACTGCCATTCAAGATGGATGTTTCAGTCAGAAAGTAAGTTGATTTATATTAATAAAAATATGTTTAGTTAAATTATATACTTATTACAATAAATAAACAATAAAACCTTTTCACTCAAACTTTCTTTATAAAAAAACTAATTTTAGATAGGAGGTTATAACATAGAAACTTGTGCATGTCAATCAACTGGTTTTGGAGATGGAAAGCCTTGTAACTCATCCACAAAACTTACTTATTCCTTTTTAGTTTTAATATCAATTTTACTGAGTATAATCTGACAATAATTTGTTTGTGATCAGTAAAATAAATGTATAAATTGATTTTATATCAAGTAAAGAATTTAAGGAAAAGCCAAATACTATTATATTCATAGAGTATATATTTATTTTTCAATTATTTCTTCCTGCTGTTTTTATAGATTATTTGTTAAAGCTGCCACCACACAACCATAATTCCATGCTCATCACTATAATAATAATGCTTTATGCTCCCTTCCCTCTATTTATGTCTTGCCCGGCGGGCGGCGTCGGCTTGCGTATTGTGCCCAATGTGCAGTTTTTTTATATAAAAAGTTATTCAGCTGAATATTTCATGGTATTTTTCTTAATGGAAAAGTAATTTAAAATCATTATTAGCAATTTTTCATTGAAGAAAAATCGTCATGGAAAATGATTATCATTCAACGGTGTATTCATGGTAAACAATTTCATTCTTTTTTTCAGTATTTTTCAACGATTATGAGAGATGAATAGTTGTAGATTTAGGTTATGTTGACTTGTGTTGACATTTTATACCATACTAAGAAATTAAAACAAATAATTTGTTTTAGGTTTGACAAAAGCGGAATTATTTCAAATATTCGAACACATCTTAGACACAACTTAGTAAATGCATTGAAAAACAAAGATTTAGTCCAAAAACTTGGCAATAATGCTCCAAAGTCAGCTAAGCAGTATGTTCATGATTTGCTAATAGCAGAATATTTGTGGAATCATAATTATGTTTATACATTATCAGTATTAACTAGTGAAGCGCCTCTTTTAGTCAATTTTAGTAAATATATGAAACCGGATAAAAATGAAGAAAATCCTAATGTTCAACAAAAATTACAAAATGATTATATTGTACATACACTCGAAACTCTAGGAATTAAACCTGATGAAAACAGAGGTAAAGATATTATAAAAGATTATTATGACAATGACATACCCCTACTCCTTTGCATACTACATAGTATAAAAAAAACAGATATTTCTACTGAAAGTAGTAGCCAAGCTCACATAAAACAGAAAAATGTAAAACATAAAAATGTGCAAACTAAAGAAAGTGGAGAATTTATATATCAAGAATTATCTAAAATTTCTTTAGCAAAAAAGAATTTAATATGCCAAAAAGGAGTATTTGATGCTCAGTTAAAGCAAAAGGAAATTGAATTAAAAGAGCAATCATCATATCTAGAAAAGCAACTTTTATTACTACAGTGTAAATTAGAACAAGCACAAGTAAAATTTGAAAACGTGAAATTTTTTTCAATTTCATATTGTAACTTAGTTATTCATTTATTTATATTTTTTACAGAAAATAATGCAGGCTTATGACATCAAAGAAAAACGTTTTGACAAGAGTAAAAGACAAGAAAATTTACGAATTATTGACAAAGAAAATGAGTTGATTAAAAAAGAGAAAATGCTTTCTGAAGAAGCAAATAGGTAAAAGATTCTTGTTTACTACATCACAAATAACATTTTTCTAAATTTATGTTAATAATTTATTATTTGTAAATTATTGTTGAAATTATATTTTAGATTGGAACAAGAAAAAACTAATCATAGACTATTTGAAGACAATTTTAAAAAATTGCAAAATGAACTTTCAAAAGTAAAAAGACTAAAACCTTTTGTGGAGCGTAATTGTAACTTGAGTATCAAAGATGCTCAATCACAGACTGACTTTGATAGTTTTTTACTAGATAGAAATGAAAGGAATTTTTTAAATCAAGAAAAACAAGATTTAAGTGGGCTTGTTCAGGAACAACAATCTAGGATAAAACAATTGAATGCTAGAGTTTTATATCTAACAAGAAAATTAGAAGAAATTCAATTAAAGTATTCCCCTCAATTTCAAGTACCTTCATCAGTCACGAAAGTTGTAAATGCAAACCCTATATTAAGTGAGAACAGTTCTACTGAAGATATTCTTCGAGATGCTAAATTGCGTCTCACGCGTTTGGAAAAAGAGAGTGAACGAGCTGAACAAAACTACCATAATTTTGTTAGAAACTCATCAAAATAATTATATGATTCTTAATTATAAATAAGAGAAACTGAAGAAACTGATAATTTATATTTATATATGTTGAAGACTGTCCAGTACAAATAAAATAAAAACTATGTTATGAATTCTTGGAAATATGTTTTATTATATAAAATTGGGCGTAAACGTAATATACAAATTGATCACTATTTTCATTTTTATTACTTGTTGGTTTCTAAGTTCATTACATACAACATTCAATCATAGCAATATAAAATGTAAGTCAAGCTGCATCCTCTTTACATCATCTTCGTTTTGGGTCAGAGCTTCTCCTAGTAATGACTAGTTAAGGAAAATATGTTACTTTTATTAAAATTCCTAAGAAATTTTTTCATGAAATGAATATTATAACAAAACAATTCAGTACTTATTTTATTAAACATATTTTTCAAGTTATGAAAATTAAACTACAAAATAGCTAAACTAAATAATAGCATTAAAAACAACTATAACTATAACTATAAATAATCTTTTATAATTTAAGCAGGTATTAAAGGATATTGTTTATCACGGGTTTCGCGTCCGTCCCGGTCATGAGTTCGGTCCTTTTGATACGGCGATTTTTCCTGAAATTATATAAGTTATTCATTGTAGAGCTTTTTTTGACTGTCAAACGAAAATTAATTATATATTTAAATATTTGTGTACGTAATAACGAGTACTTATGTAATAAGTATCGCCTAGATTCTTTCTCGTCATTTTTTTATTGCCTTCCAACTCGTATTTTCAGAGTGTTGAACGTTGAAGTTTTTGAGAACTAAAGTTTCAAGTAAAGATTTTGTTAGACAGATATTAAAAAACGCGTTGTAGATTATCCAAAAAATTTATAAAAAAGAAAAAATACATGTTAGCTTTTAGAAAATATGTGCTATAAAAGTGATGAAATGTTGTTCACAGTGCCATGAATATAGTTGTAGTAGTAATCGTTTACAAAGCGTAAATGTAGTGTTATGTCATGAGTTTATGACTATCCTCTGTGTGATGTGTAATTCGTATTTTGACAACTTAAATTTAGTTCATGTAAAGTTGGTGTAAAAAGTTTTCTGTTGAGAACTTAATTAATTTAAAAAAAAATTGAAATTAAAGTAATAATCAGTTTAGTTCAAACATAATGATTGGATTCAATTAAAGGGTAAAAAATTGAATATTTATAGATGTAGAAGAGGACTAAAAAATCAAGAGAAAATCGTGAGAAAGTAATCTAGGATGTTTCAGTGATCTTACGTAATAAAATTATAAAATTAAGCCTATAATTTTTCTCTTGGTTTTCTACAAACCTTAGTATAGTGATGTTTATCTCTATGTTCGCCAATATCTCCGTTTTGATGGGTACCTTTTGCTGAAAGGGAATAAACGTCACTTTGTAGGAATCTTAAATGTTACTGTATATTTAACCAAGCCACTCCAACTGAATTAAAAAATGTAAAAAGACAAGCATTTCATTAGAAATAACTAAAAAATCACAGTCACAATGAAAACGTGCAGCATAATATAAAAAATAATTGATTCTACCCCGACATTTTATAACGTAAAACTATTAAAAGAAAAACGCAATTTAGAAATCTTGAATCACGAACCCCGGTCTTCGTCTTTTCTTCTTTTCTGTTCTCCTGACGTTGATGGCTCATCGCCTCGGTCCTGAAAAAATTTAGATTGAACAATATTCATGAATGACCAGAAGTGAATTGCAAAAAAGATAATTACTCTCTTTCTGCCAAGTTTCTTTTCTCTTCGCAATTCCTTTTGTTCTTCTCGTGCTTTTGTTTTGGTTGAAGCGCGCTCCTTCTTTTCTATAACAGCTTCAGTACGCCTTGTTTCCTAAAACAATTTAGATTCAAATATTAAATTTCAATGTATACAATGAAAATTGAGTTTTGTAAAGTCTTGTAGAAGAAATAGTTGAGCAACATACCTTCGGAGGGTTTTCCATCTTCCTTCGTTTGGTATCTGAAAAAAGAATATTTATACATCATGTTGTATGGTTGAAAATATTTTGTGAATGTTGTCGTACCTCGATCAAGTCCATCTGCCATGGGACCTGAGCTTGTACTACTATTTGATACACTCGAAAGGTCACGATCAAAATTGTCAGTCGGTCCAGTATAGTAATGATCCTCCTGCAAAGTTGAAAGTTTTGTCAACATTCAATCAAGAGTGTGTAAGTAGTGGTGCACAATAAATCTAACCTTATAATACTTTTTATCTTTTTTGTCAGATTCCTCTTCTTTATAGTCATCTTTCTTCGAATATTTATCTCTAGACTCTGAAGCTTCTCTACTTTGCTCTCTTTTCCTCCCTTTATCGGAAGTTTCACTGCACAATAGACAATAGAATCGAATCAATTTGTTTTAACTGTAACAAAAAGTAACTTTGTGATTGCAAACTTACTGATGGGTTTGATTAGAAGCAGCAGCGCGTTTTTCACGCTGTTCTTTAATATCTTTTTCGGGACGGCTATCACCGTTATTAAGTTCTTTGGTAGATACCCCATTACTTAATTTTATTGAGTTGGCTGGTTCAGTTTCTGCATTCTCCTGTGCTTTAGCTTCTCCTCCCTAATAGTAAAATATTTAATAATGGTTGTAATTTCCTTCAGAGTAGATTAGACTGATAAATGAGTAGTACTATAAACCTTATTTGCAACTTGGTGGAAATCAGATTCACGAATCATGTGTGGAGCTCTGGCCTTCAGCTGTCCACAATAAGAAGTAGCCAAAACGTGAAGATCTTGTCTTTTATTGCGTTCTTCGTCACGTACTTTTTCAACTTTACGTTCAAGGATTTGCGAAAGTTTGGCCAGAACAGGGAAGTGAGGCAGAATTTTAATTAATATAATCAAAGAATTTCGTATTTGTACGTAATCTTTGGAGTCAAGACAAACTACTATTGCCTAAAAATAAACAAAAAATAGTTTCAAAAATTACATTTTTACATGTTTCCTAGAATATTTTTTAAAGTACTTTTTAATGCACCTACTTTTGTAATTTTATAATGCCATTTGTGACAGACGTGTCGGTAGTTTTCAAATCCGACCATGTCGCTGGCTTCAGAACATTGATTACTAACTCGGAATTTGGTGACAAAACCAGGATAATTACTACACTCTTTGTCAAAGATAGCTTTTTCCGAGTGCCATCTCATTACAGTTTCAAGCATGGCACATAAAAATCTGCCATAACGGTGTGCTTCATTCTCGGTACACGATGTTACAGAGTAAGTAATATCACAGAAAAGCTTAAAAATCATGAAAAATATTGTAAGACTCCATCACTTTTGATCTGGATATTTTTCAGTGACTAATAATACTTACTCTGTCATAGCATAGAAGAGTGGAAAAATTGGCTGTCTTTAAAGAGTGGATTGTATGTACAAATTTGGCGCAGTACATAGAATCAACTGTGGTAAAAGTACATCGTGGAAACAAGCATAGTTGGAGAAACTGTGTGATAGTTTCGTTCTTTGCAGATTTGGCACTTCTTGATAAAAACCAAGTATCCTTTTCCTGCCTGAGATAGGCATGAACTTTTTCTACATGTTCTTCTTGCTTTTTCTTCTCATCTTGTAATTTGTCTATCAGCGTCTGATACCTTTCTTGTTCCTTTTTACCTTTGCTTGCAGTCTATCCAAAATATAGTTAGACGAGTCACTAAAATTTATTTTTAATAATAGTTTTAAAAAACTTTGAATAGTTTACCAAATCTTTGGAGTCAGCAGCTTGTGCAGCGAGTTGTTTTAATTTGTTAACTTCGCGTTGATAACTTTCAGTAGGTACATATAAGTCGTACATCGATAGTGACCAGAATGTCACTAAAAATTGTGGGGAAATGTCCTCCCAAACTTTAAGAGATTGTAAAGGTCGTACTGATGAAGCAATAGGTGCCATAACTGCTTGAGCTGCTTCTGCATACTTAGCTTGCTTTGTCGCCGACGACATTTTCTTATAATTTGGATCCGCTTTTCGAAGCGAGTCATATTTTATCTATAAAAAACGAGGAAACGTTAATAAAGAAAATTCATTAGGAAGTTTTTGAAATACTTGATAAGTATTTACGTTTATAGCATGAGAAAACATTGGTCTTGCCAAGAAAAAGGCAACATCCGAGTGAATATGGTAATCTTGCAACATGGAATGAATAGATGGTAATCGCTCAACATATTCATCGACTGTCATAGTCTGACCTAAGAATGTACCAAATTGTACTAAAGCGTCATGGCATTGATCATATAGCTTTCCTGAAAATTGATTTATGATTTATATAAAATGTTGACTAAAGTTTGACATACGTTTTGTAATAAAAAAACAATATTGTACTCGCCTACTAATTTTAAGTGAGACTGTTCTGTTTCTCGGTAAACTACGCAATGTTTTTGCTGAGCCATTAGAAGACAAAGTGCTACCGCGAGATTATGCTCAGATAAAGCTTCTTTCAACCTTTGTGATGATTTTTTGGTATTTCGTACTTGACTAAAATATCCAGCCTAAAATAACATTATCATTTTCAATAAAGCACACATACTATATGATTGTTTTATTGATTCTTAAGGAAAAATGTATTTACCTCGATTCTTAAAAGATCGCCACCAGCCATAGCATCTAACTGATCAGCTGTCAATTCTTCTGATGCTTCAATGCCAGCCATTTTTTGTACAATTTCTTTTAAAATCAAAAGATCCAAACTAAAAAAATAAAGTGAATAAGAAGACAATAACAATCAATTATTTTCTGACAATGTCACTCTCGATGTCCTGTATTTATTTTATAAGGAACACTACACGGCATTTTATAAAGTTCTATTTTTCATGCCACATCAAATATTTTTACCAATACTTTTTCAAGCTTACGACTTTGAAAAATTATTTAAAAATATACAACATTGTAAAAATATCAAAATTTTTTATTTATTAGCTTAAGCAATCAAATATAATTCCATAATATTATTTGAAATGAGTAAAATTTTAAAAACAATATAAAATATTTTAATTGCTTTTATAAATCTACGTAATCAATTTTTTTTCACAAAAGTGATACATTACGTTTCATTTTCAATTTACAATGTGTAAGTTGAGAAAGTTACAAAAACACCTGTTTAATCGTCAATTAATTTCGTCAACAGTACAAATGTTCTAATGTTGACTCCATTAACGAAAACTCGCATTATCCAAGGCTCTCATTTTTTTATTAGCCTGTCTATCGCTAAAAATTATCAGGTACTACTTTTAAAACCATCGAAAAGATTCTTAATTATCATTATTATCACTCTTTAAAATTAATATAACTGAAAATGCCAATATCGTTTAGAACATTTAAATAAGATTTTTAAACTTTGACAGCAAGCAGTATGAATTCTCATCTTCAATAATGATTTTCTGATAAAATTAGAAAGTTAGAGAATTATGTATATTTTAATATTGTAATTAAATTAATAATGTCCGATTTTTTATAAACACGTAAATTGAACTTATCGAACTTGATATCGCAATAATGATGTTATGAAATAGTTAAATGAAATCAATTTCTTATGTAGTCCGATACATCGATCTGTATATTCTCTTGGTGTGTATTACATCGAAAAATTTACGAAGAATAAGTGTGAAAAAAATAAAAAATTGTTTGAGACTTCCATTCATAACAAATTGTGAATACCTCTTAAAAAGTAACATTGCTATGTAATTTCACGTACAAGAAAATTTTATTAAATGAAAGTATATCAAATGACGATTGATTGCCTGACTGACAGTTCCATGTTTTCGATCGACATCACTGATCTGCAATCTTCCGCAAAGCATTGAATAGACACAACTATGCAATTATAATGATTAGAATACCTACGATATATGTGTTCAATTTCAGTTATGTTAGTTATATAATATTTTTTGTCTACTTTTAAGGCAAAATTTTGCGATTCTTTCAATAATACAAATTTCTTACCGATTCAAGAATAAAATTAAAATAAAACAAAAAATTTCAAAAATAAAGTGACTTACCTCTTTTGTGCTTTCAACATATTGGCCACGTACTGTAGTAATCCAGTCAATTCAATATTGTATTTCTTAAAAATAGCTCCACAAAAAGAAGCAAGTGATTGTAGCCAAAGTGATATACTCGTTCCATCGTGTTTGAAACGATTTCTTTCAGCTCCTGCTAACGCTTCAATTAGACAGTATCCCAAAACATCGTACGATACGTTTGTTAAATATTTCATAGAATCAACTACTGGACCTGAAAGAAAGAAATACAAATAATTTAAAAACGAATCAATTAATAAATATTCAAATTTTTGCGAACATAAATTACCAATTAAGTTATCGTAAAGCTGAATTTGAACAATGACGTAGTCAAAAAGTATTCCTGGCGATGAATGCGTCAATTTCCCTATGGATCTACCGACAGGCTTGATAGTTTCTTTGCTGACCCTTTTTATCACGTTCTTAATTTTCTTTTGTGCATCGGCACGTTTCTTTAGCAAAGCAGCATGCTGATTTGGTGTATCGTTCTTCCACCTTGCGTAAAGTGCATACCGGTTTTGGTAAGGATAATACTTGAGGATGTTCCAAATTTCTTCAGCTACACAGCAGTTACAGTCCATAAAGGATAACGATGGAAGGAGAGCAACGTCTAAGATAGTTAAGACATCGCAATAAAGCGTTGCATCTTTACTAACGGGAAGCTTATTGGCATCCAAACTACATTGTTTTATCGCACTATGACATAATCGCATTATTTTGTACATTAACACAGGATCATAATGTAGATTAGGACCTAGTGCTATCAACATCGGTACTAGACGGTCATGTATGTCTCCTAATTGATTTAATGCTTTGGGTGCTAAGGGACTTGTTAGAGGGGGGATCTTTCGTCCTGGCAACCTGGGCGATATTATGCAATGTCTAAAACAGGTGAGTATTGGTATTTCAATTAAAAAAAATAAAATATTTTGTATGATGAATAATTTAAAGAAAAACTCACTTTCTGTATACTGGCTCAACAAGGGCATGAATGATTCTGCAAAGTGCCAATGCTATTGGCTTTTGATCAGTTAAAGAAAAATCAGGAAAGCGAGAGAATAGAGATGAAGCAACGTCCCATGCTCCGACTTCCAAAAGAGCCTCGCACAGCCCGAATTTCTGGTTACCTGAGTACTTATCCTGCAGATTCATAAGTTAATATTGTTACAATCGTTACCAACAAAATGAAAAAAAAACCGCACAAAGATAAAATTTACCACAACTGTTTCTTTCTCTTCCTTTTCCTCTTCTTTATCTTTTGTCGAAATTACATTCATCTTTCTGACATATTCCTTTGCTAGTTTCATCTCATTATCATAATCTCTGATAATAATCTTATCATCAGGAACAAGCCAAGGTAATATATCATCTAGACTAATAACTTCATGCTGTAGCATTAATGCAGTGACTTTTTGCAAAGAAAAGGGGGTGGCATTAACTGCACAACAATACTTAAAACCTAATACTTCACATAAAACTTGTCTATCACTCATGTAAGATCGAATTAGAGGTATAAACACTGCAGCATTGTGCGGTCTATTTTCAAAAACTTCAAGTAATATATCAAGAACTCGGTTTGGATCAAGGTTAAAATATCCTAAAAAAAATTCACTGGATTAACTATATAAAAAATATATATCTATTTTTTATGTTATGATCACTATCACAGTATAATTTAATTAATATACATGAAATCAAGCGATTGAAGAGTAATTACAGATAAAAAACGTAAAAATTTACCAATAAGAGATTTGACTATTTCTAAAACTGATTCTACTTCTGTTTCTGAGCGTTCCTGACTTAATTCTACAATTAACTTAGAATAACCTTCACTTTCTTCTCTAAAAAGATTGAATTTTTTCTGTTTGTAACTGGAATAAGAAATCAACAGTACAATCAATAATAGTACAATGCAGTAAATAAACCATAGTAATGATGAAATAATTAGTGCATACTAAAGTTTTGTTTTCACTTTGATAAACTTAGTTTGAAAGTTTAAATTTCTTAATGTTCCCACTTCTTGTAGAGTATCAATATCAAGACGTTCTTTTAATAGTCTATCTGTAAGAAACTATAAACAAAATAACAAATCAATAACCTTGTTATTTTAACACTACTTGGCATCTATATAAACAATAGCACATACCTTTTCGCATTCTTTTACAATGTAGTAAAAATTACTTCTATTTTCACCTTGGACTTCTGCATCAACAAATGTAAAGAGATCCACAATAGCAGAAGGTATTGATCCATCTATAGTCTACAAGACATATAAGATAAATGACAATTAAAGTAATACAGTATCAGTTTTAAATCACATTGCTCACTGAACATGTAAGTATAAATAATTTGAAGTTATTTCTTGAATTTTTACAAATAAACTTACCACAAGTTCACCTAAAGTTGTAACTACATTATCCCTTTTCACAGTTCCATGGATCCCACTCAAGATCAGTTCGTATAATCCACGTCTCCATTCTGAAAAAAAAATTGTTTATTGCAACAATTAGTTAACTGCAATGTTTAAATAACAAAAGTATTGATTGCAACAATAATGTACCTGCAGGTTCTCCTTCCTTGTGTTTCAGTTTGATTATTTTGATGCTGCGAACAGTTGTTAATTTACATATTAGGCCTTGGGTAATAAGGATTGAAACATTTGAGAGAAACTTTAAAATCTGTAGTGTAGCGCGTCTTTCTAACACATAATAAACGCGGTGTAAGGTTTGACTATAGACTAAAACTTATGAGACCGCAATAGAACAAAATCGTTGTCTTCATAGATAACAAAACACGCGTCTTCCGTCGAAGTGTGTAGTTTTAACTTCTCGCTCATTCTTTCTTTCTCCGGTCGTAGCTTCCCCTCTTTTTATCCGTGTGCACTTACAATTCATTTTTTCCTTGTTTATCCCAACTCTTCCACAACTCGGGACTCCACGTTTTCGCTGGCATCTTTACAATACTATCATGTATACAATACACGCGTGCTTATTCAACCCCACAAGACTTTATTCTTTCTCTATCTAAAGTTATTTAATTGATTTTATTGAAATAAAACTTCCTTTAAAAATCGCTTACGGCTTAAACAGACTCCATTTTCGATAGTCTTCTCTCGACGCAACGCCGCCAGCTCAAGCACGCACGCACACATTTACGCCGTGTTAGTGTGTTCTCAAACTCATCATTTTAAGATGTTGGACAAGTTTACATATTGATTTTTATTTATTCAATTTTCATTAATGAATAAGTTCATTGAAGCTATCGTAATTGGTACTGTTACGTTATATTTTTATCAATAACATTATTTTTACCCTGAAAGATTCGAAACAATAAAAAATTAATTTTTGAAAAATATTTATATCAATATTGATTTGCATTTAAAAGTTGTTGTTACTTGCATTGTAAAAACAATTGTTAAAAATTTTATTCAAATTAGTTTTTCTTGTAAAATTATTGAAAATAGTGAGATAAACAACTTTTCTTCGTAATTGTCATTTAGATTGTAAACGTGACCTAAATTGCTCAAATTCATCGTTTTGAGAACGGCAATAAGTTCTTTTGTGTAAATCCAGTAAATTCGGAGAGGTAACCAAATTTTCGTGTTTTCAAATCCCTTTTCATCTTTATTAAATTCATGCTTAAATAATAAAGCACACATCAACAAGTTTGGTAACGTTCGCCTAAACGTTGTTACTGAAATATTTTTGTAAGAAGTCTTTATGTTTCGTCAATGTAATCTCGTGTGTTAGGTTAAATGTTTACATATTTAATCGATTATTCCAAAATTATTGTTAAAATGATTTTATCATTCAACGTAAATAGAGTGTAGTGAAAATGATACGTTATGAATATTGCCTGCAACTGTAGATTAAAATCATTAATTTTCATATAGCGTTCAGGTTATACCGCTTGTTGACACTGACTGTTCTATAATGTCTCTGAACTTTACCATTGATATTTTTTGTTAAATGACGTATCTGCGTACACGTAATTGTTTCTAAATAAACTTTATAATATTCGTTTTAGGCATAATGACTCGAGCAAAGACTGGTGAAAAAAAAGGTCCCCGTATCGATGATGTCGTTACCCGTGAATACACAGTAAACCTGCACAAAAGGTTGCACGGTGTAGGTTTTAAGAAACGTGCTCCAAGAGCCATTAAAGAAATCAGAAAGTTTGCAGAAAAGCAAATGGGTACTCCTGATGTCAGGATTGACACTCGTCTGAACAAACAGCTCTGGTCCAAGGGAATCAGGTAAACATTACTCAATACCTGCTATTAGACAAGTTTTGACTTTTGATTGATAATTAAGAAGTGTGATATCAAAAAATTCACAAATGCATATCTTATTTCAAATACATTTGTTTTCATAAGTAAGAAAATGTCATTCTATTTGCCAATAAACAGTAGAATGTATTTAATAATAATGCAAGGTGGGTTTCCAATTTAGTTTGATAGTTTGCAAAAGAATTTAGTAAAGATAATAAGACAATATTAAATATTCAGTAGAGAGCTTTCCATAGAGTATAATTTTGATTATTATAAAATCTATTTTATTCAGCTTAAGTGTATTCGCTTTTATCCCTAAAATCTTGGATGGATTTTATCATCTAATTTTGCAGCTAATGTTCTTCTGTAAGATTGTGTATGCTCGTAGTATATATTTTTTTAACATACAGTAGTGTGAATAAGAAAAACATATCAGATTTAAAAAAGAATTTTCAATTTTATCAGTCAGTGAACAATAAAATATATGAATTTTTAGGAACGTTCCATTCCGTGTCCGTGTCCGTCTAAGCAGAAGGAGGAATGACGATGAAGACTCGGTACACAAACTTTACACCCTTGTCACATACATCCCAGTTGCCACCTTCAAGGGATTACAGACAGAGAATGTGGATGCGAGTCAGGATTAATTTATTACCATGAGAGTATAATAAATAATTTTGGCTAAATGTTTGTCTTTTTATTTAAATATACTTATACTTAACTAAATTCAAATTTGTTTCTCATTTTTACCAAATCGACATTCTCTACATTCTCTAAATACCCTTCAGCCTTTAA
Organism: Phymastichus coffea; assembly: GCF_024137745.1. NCBI lineage: Eukaryota > Metazoa > Arthropoda > Insecta > Hymenoptera > Eulophidae > Phymastichus > Phymastichus coffea. The sequence goes on along the minus strand of NW_026706940.1, from coordinate 163,767 downwards.
ATTTATTAACACTAAAAATAATTTAATATGACCTATATAATGCAATGAAATAAGGTAATTATTGCATGGAAATAATTAAGAGAATTAATATTTTTTAACAGGCAGGTTTTTTTAAAACCGTTTTATCATGTAAATTAATTAAATTTTTTTCTTGTACAGATTAAATTTTGGCAATTGATTAAAATTTTCGTAAGCACAGTGTGCTTTAGATATGAATTTTCGTAAAAGTGAGAATAATTTTAAAAATCGTTATAATCAAAACAATTCTGTTGTTTCACTGGAATTGCTTACATATAATTTTGCGAAAGGGTCATCCAGTAGGGAGTTCGCTAATCTCGAAATCAAGCACACACACACACTGATACGCACACCTCTCACGTGGTAATTCCGAGCGACTGCCCAAGCTTTTCTCTCTCTTTCCCTCAGCAAACTTGTCTGTCCTGTTCTTTTCGTAGCGCGCCGCGATACCCCCTGTTGCTAAACTGATTACGGGCGGCTCTTGGCTAATGAAATTACGCGCTCACAATCATCTAATGTCGCGTGGATCCTCGCGACACTGCCTCGGCTTTATTAGGATTTATATGCGCAATCGAGTCTCGTCAATGTTGCATTTTCCCACACACGCGCGCAACGCCCTGCACCGAGAATTTCCTTATGTCTCGGAACGTTTTAAGTGCTTTTTATTATGGCTCTTGGAACGAGCTTAACCCAAATGCGCTACTGCACGCGCTGACGTAATTAAGATAATTGCCATTTGAAAATTACATTCGCCTGGTGCTCGTGTACGCGAAATCCGCCTGTGTTTGTTAGTAATAATTAGTGTTTCATTTTTAATTAATTGATTAAGTCGTGCGATGCGTTCGTTGCAAGAGGAAAACATCGAATGTATCAATTGATTGATCGACCGTGACGGCCGAATAATTTAAGAACGTTAATTAATTCGTAACTGTCCGGTTCGGTCACTGTGCAAACGATTTCCTAATATAAAAAAGATAGCATGATTGTTAGTTAATCGTCAAAATTTATCACAATGATTCATCTGACCATTTCGAACGAAATTATGAGATATATTGTAACTATATGAGCGTATCAAGAATGCAGTCGTGGGAAAATGGACACGACGAGAATTCGGCGTATAGGCCGTGGGTGCCCGGTGGCAATGATTTGTAGATGTGCAGCACTTGCGCGCATGGGACAGACATAGGCAGCGCGGTTCAGCGGTCTTCGCACGTGCGTTCAATTTCGCCGTAGCGCGCGCGCATCCCTCTGGAGAGCATTACACAGCGGCGCGAAGGCTTCTTCTGGCGTGCGCCCGATATTTTAATATCGGTGACCTGGCAGTTGCGCGCCGGTCGCTCTCCCTCGCGACAAATCAAGGACATCTGCAGCAGCGCAGTGCGCGTCAAGGGACCGCGGCGACAAGTGAATAGGCGCATTACGCTGTACTTCTCTTGTCTTTTTTCATTGTGGGAATATCGGAGCTTCTCGCTCTTCCCGTTTCGCACTGTGACTCGCGGCACGGGGGCTGTTATTCAAATCGAAAATCATATAGATCGCCGCGCGGCTATTGGAAATCCATTGAATGTACTCGCGCGCACCACCATAAATCGCCTACAATGGAAGCACATCCATTTCAATTTCAATTTCAATCTTTTTTTTTATTTGCAAGCAGTCCGTTCCCTGCGCGTGATTTCCAAAGTCTAACAATGATTTCGTTGACCTCACCCTCTCCTAAGGCAGCAGGGTCGTGTCGCAACGACGGCTTAGTTGGCGTTCGATGTAGCGCGCGCGCTCGTCTCCGGCGTGTCAATCGGCGCGCTCATTAAATTAAATAAGAGAGAAAAATCCACTCGGGCCGTTCGTCCGCGGCACAGCCTTAGCAAGTCCGCAGCAACGGCCGGAGTGCAGCGCGATAACGATCAGCGGCACCGGAAGGGCGTGCTCACCCTCCGCTCCCACGTGTCGGTGAAACCCAATCAAGTCCGTTCGAAAATCTGCGCTCCTCGCGCTCGCTTGCTTATCCTCGGCGACGGGACCGTTGATCCGCCGGTAATCGCCTTTTCCGCGGCTCGTCTTTCCACTAATGCTCAACCCCTTCGCCTGCCGCGCGCTCCGCTCCAACTTGGCTGCTAACGAGCGCTACATATGTCGGCGCCGTCTGTTACTACCGCGCTCTCTTTCTCCGCATTCAATTGTGCCGTGAGCTTTGCGCACGGACGCGCAGGGACGCGCCGACCAACCTCGCCTCTGACTACGCGATCAACGCACTGCCAGCATTGTCGTTCTGGCGAATGATCGATCAACGGCTCGTCGCGCCGATTCGCGCACCAGATACGAGCACTCCGGCGCCGGGGAAATTGTCGGTGTGCGAAGAGAAAGAAGCGAGGGCAAAGGTGGAGCTGATTAGCGCTGTGTTCGCGGGCGGCGCGCGCCTCCAGGGAACCGACGTCGCTCCCGCGCGCGCACAACGCACTCGACGTGGCGGATCGGCCACGTGCGATCCGCGATATTCCCCGCGGAGAGGACGGCGCGCGCGCGTGAGAACAAGTGCGGCCCGAGCCTCGCCAATGCCGCTCCTACGCACGTGCCGTTTTCCACTTGACGTTTTGACCTTGCAATTCGCTGGTGTCTGCGCGATCCTCTTCCTCGTCTCTTGTCCTAGCATTGACGTGCCAGTCGGGGCAAAGAGTAATTTTGTTCGCATGCCACAGTGTACTGCAGCCGGCAGTATGACAACTAACGAGGCTGTTTCGTTTGCACAGTTACGCCGGCGCTTGCTTTTAATTTTGCAAGTGACGTTCGTTAAAATGAAAGTATATCGAAAGTAGCTCTCAACGTCATACGCTTCGTCTATTTTTACTATGACAAATTACATTGAGAATTTGCAAAAAATAAATTATTAATAATACCGCGGTACTTGGACTACGAAATCTTTCGATGACGTGCAATTAATGTACGATATAATAGTAATCTTTTTCTTTCTGCAATAATGTTGCTATACGTCGCGAAGAAGGGTAGCTCGTAAAGTTTATTTCTATAAAAAGTTGACTAGATTGAATGTCACGTTGGACTTATTAAATTTGGTATTTTTAAGCTACCCAAGAGATAAAATGAAACGGAAGTGCCTTTCTGCGGTTTCGATTTTACTCGCGATATCGCCATCGCGACTGCAAAACTAAGGGTTACGTCTCGTGGCCTTTTGGCACGCAGATGAATATATACAGCAACGAACGGCGTCCGTAAAAAGCAACCTAAAAAGAACTTGTCGACGGCTCGTCCTGCCGCAAGCAGCGAGATCGCGCAAACGTTGTCGCGCTGCGAGCAGAGCAGCAGCGGGTCATAGCCGATCGGAGTGAAGGGCGCGACGTCGATCGCCGGGAGCTGAATTGGAAAAAAAGGAGAAAAGCCGAAGCGAAGCGCGAAGACAAACATCAGGCCAGAAGCGCAAAAGATTGGCGCACAGGATCGAATGGGAAAGAGGCATCGGGCGGACGAGGCGCGTGCGCGAGCACGAGAGCACGACGGAGGGGTACATGCGCGCGCTCGGGAAGGCCAGGCAGGCAGGCAGGCAGGCAGGCAGGCGAGAGCGAGACGGCTGGAGCGCGCGAGGGTGGAGCCTGAGACGGGGCGCCGGAGCCAATGGCAGGGGGGCAGTGCGCGCATACCGGTAGGCAGGCCAAGCCCCGCGCGCAAGTCGCGCCGGCGACGCATCGCCAGCAGCCTCCGCCGGGGTTATTGAATTAGGCTTATCATTTGATTTTGAGGAGCGTGGCCGGCCGGTTGGTTCGCTCTCACTGTGTGTTTCGCTCGCTCGCTCAGCGCACTGCGACGCCACGACGCGCCTCGGGAGCGAGACAGAGCGAGCGGGAGAGCAATAATTTGATAGCCCCCGCGGAACGCGGAGAGAGAGAGAGAGAGAGAGAGCTTGATCCGATTACTGGGCTTCGGAGCGAGCGCACGCAAAGCCGCGAGAGACCCTCAGCGCGGACGCGAGTCGACGGCGAAGACTGCTGCCGCTCGCCCGCCCGCGCGGGCAACGTCGTCGTCGGACGAGCGCGCGGCCCGCCGACGCCCGCCTTGCCCACCTGCTCCTTGTTTTCGACCTTGCGTGCGCGCGCGCGCGCAAGCACAGTCGCGAGTGACACCGCGCTTCTCCTTTCTGTGATAATTGCTTGGCTGTAAGCTTCCATGGTGTATTTGTGACTGTTTCTGTTGTTGTGCTACGACATGAAGTGTTGACAGTTCGCTATCTTTCGTTGCGCATATATTCATCAGGTGAGTTGCTCCGTGTAGCGTAGTGATCAAGGCAGATGCGAAGCTGTTCGCCGACCGCAGAGCTTAACAAAACAATGTCTATTTCTATTAGCTTTATCGATTACTCGTGCAGGCGTTTTTCCAATACGACTACGTAGCAACATCGTGACTTTCGTCAAACCATAGGAATTCGTTAGATAAACTCAGCATCCAACTTATTCCGAGGGTTAACAGACGCGACAATTTAATATAATAATCGAGAATTTTATAAGTCAATGTTCGATACTTTAGATAATGACAATCGACGAGTTGTTTAAGAATACTCCGGCAATCTGATTGACATGGCAATTTTGACATTATAATCCGATTGGCATTTCTAAAAACTTATCTTCGGTGCTATTGCTTCTCGAATGATGAGTAGTTTATGCTTCCTTAAATGATTCAGTTCAATGGCGAAACGGTGCCACCGTAAGGTAACAATTCTTGATGTCATTCAAAGGACAAGATGAAAGAATAATTTTATATAGTAGGTTTCTAAATTGTCACGAAGACGAACAGATTATCGAAATGATTAAAAATTTACTTGGTGACTAGACATAAGAACACGAACGTTCATTTTTCTTGCGCGAATGTTGAATGTGAACAGCGTACCTATTCCCGTAGATTAACGTAGTCTTACACAAAAGTAACCTTTGATTTTCTCGCGCAAACTGTTATTTGGCCATTCTCCGGAGTTATCAGTAGAAGCAAAGCGTAGCGCCTGACCAAGGAGGCTGCTACCACACTGATCAGAAAACTCTCTCCTTCGGCTGTTCCAGCACACCTCGCAGCCACAAAGCAGCAGCATCGTGCAATTTCAATCAGCATCGACAATGGACTACACATACCTGAACCAAGCGGCGGCGGCGGCGGCGGCCGGTTTCGAGGTGTCGGCCTCGTCGTGCGCGCTGGCAGCCAACGAGATACAGTGCGCGGGTTACCCGGACATGAGCTCGTGCTCGCAGATGAGCCAGGCGGCCTACCGTTACACCGCGGCGCGCTACGGCGCGCCAGGCAACGTGGCGACGAGCAACGCCAACGGCGGCGCGAGCCTGGGCTCTCACCACGCTGCCGCGGGGCATCCGCACGCGCACCACGCGGCCGCCGCCGCCGCCTGCAGCGTCATGGCCGCCCGCGTCGGACAGGACGTCGCCCAGGCGCACAGGCACGCCGCCAGCATCTTCCCCGCGGCTATCAATCTGCAAGGTACGCCGGCACGCATGCTGAGCTATTGTCGGGCGCGCACTTGTCCGCGGGGGTTGTCGCTGGTGCTCTTCCTCCCTCGAGCGACAGAAGGCCGTCGCATATTCGAGTATATGCTTTTAAGCGACGCGGCCGAGATGCAATCGCTCGGCTGGATGAGAATTAGGCATCTTTGCGTGACGGCCCGTCACTTTGAAGTTCTTTTGCGTTGTCGAGCAGATGGACTCAAGGAAGCGCGATGATTTCGGCCCTAATCTGTCGGTTGGAAACGATCGACCGAGCTATTTTTTTTTTTTTTTTTTTTTAAGAGCTTTAATGAATATTTTACAAGTCATTCAAGTTTCAGTATAATAGTTGAGAATGGGAAGACGTTCACGGCAGAAAGATTAACATTACACTCGCGGAGATGGGAAAAGCTCGCGAGCGTCCGACGGCAATCGTCTTGTTCTACTTAAGATTCAACACGTGCTTCCAGACAATATTGAATAAAAGCTTCATCATTATAACAGTAACCGGTTCGATGTGCTATGATTTATGTTCAATTAGTTAGCAATATTTCTCCATATTGGGATCATTAATGTATTATTTATAGTCTCTCGGTAGTTTTTTTAACTTTAATAAAGTTTCGCTGTTAAACAAATGGAGATACAGTGAGATTTTTTTTATACGTATAATTGCAGAGTAAATTAACGACAACATGTGCAACTCCACTTTTTTATTTTTCTTAGTATAAAACGAACCACCGTGTTTTATTTGAAAAGTGACGTTCAATAAAGTTCGTTCTTTTTAAATAATCAATTTAACATAGCGTAAATTATCAAATTTACCTTTACCTCTTTTGACAAGTTGATTAAAGTTTTCTGTCGTTTTACCAGTTTTTCCTTTAATTTTCTACGTTAGCTTAACCAAAAAAGAAAAAGAAAACGTCGCAAAATCTTGAATAAAAAAGAAGCAGAAAAAAAAGAGAAGAACAAGGGGAAAAAAGGAAAAATTAGTCGTGGAAACGAGCCGCCATAAAAAAGCCCAGGCAGTTCGTACTCTCTCTCTCTCTCTCTCTCTCTCTCTCTCTCTCTCTCTCTTTAGTCGAGGCAGGCAGGCAGGCTGGCGTACGACAAGATGGCACTGAAAATCAATGGATGTTCCTGTGCGCAAGGCCGAGCTACGTAGTCTGTGTGTATGTCGCGCGCGCGCCTCAGTCATTGCTATGGTTACGTCCCTCCACTCCCTCCCGCTACTACTCCTCTCTCTCCTCGTTGCAGTTTTATTCTGGAGGAGATAGCAGCACGAGCAGTCGTTTTAATTGATTTCCTGGTGCGGATAATGAGACGCTGATTCCTTTTTTTAGGCGCGGCGCTGCGCCGAGGGGTTGTCGAACGCTCAATGACTAGCGTCAAACATTTAGCTTTTTAACTCGAACGATCGATACGTATATCTCCGTCTGCTTTTTTAATCAACCCCTCAAGCGTTTTATTAACTTTGCCGTATCTCTTTTTAGACGCCGTGCATTCTGCATGGATATCTAAAAGTGTGACTTTGTTTGAGATCGTATCGTGCGCTTTTTATGCGCTGCTTTATTATTTTAACGTGCATCCTTTTTTCGCGTTGTACAGCTCTCCCGGCGATGATTTTATTCTTAAGAAATAAAATGCTTCCCGTTCAATGTGATATTTAAAGCTAATAAATGGAGCAATAACTCTTTTCATTGGGTAGGTGGTTTGTTTTGGTCATGAAACTTTCATTTCCCATTGACAACCAAATCGGAGCTAACGATTCCTGCAATTAACTCGATCCAATCTATAATAAACCATCAATGAAACGTTGAATTATATCATATTTATAGTAAATCCTCAATTGCTTGCGAGCTTGTAAGCCCAAAAATAAATTTCCAAACTGTCAAAATTGAATATTCGTCGTACGTGCACCTGCAGAGAGCGAGAGAGAGAGGACCGAAAGCATATCGCCGGGTTGATCACTTAATCATAGAATTTCCGAGTTTCGATCGCTTCGTGCGACTGAAATAATTCAGGCACTTCCGCCGCGTAGCGGAATCTCTCTCGTGCATGTGTTTGACACGCGCGAGCGACTAATTTATCTCTCGCTCAGAGACCTTAATCGATCGTCCAATTTCCACGTTTTGTTTTCCACGACCGAGTTTTTCCCGTAAAAATTTTATAATTAGCCGCTCAATTATCGCTCTAACTGCAATTAAAGATGCCTTGATTGAATCGACAAGTCGAGCGCGCTGGCAAAGCGATTAGTTATTTGCATCTTTTTTATCGGATTATCCATGGAACTTTATCGCGCGAGCAAGAGTACAATTTCATGCAAATTGAGTTTGTTCTGACTGCTTGACACTTGCACTTCTATTGAATTAGATATTGACCAAAACTCGATTGTATGGCTCAGTTTGTAATAATGAAATTCAACAGTGTTACTTTAAGAAGTTCGAAAACTAATGTTCGGTTACTGGTGTCTCGAACACACCTTGCCTATGAGAACAGGAATGAGTGGGTCGGGTGATTTATCATGCACACGCAGCTGTTAGTAATTTGATTTATAAGTATAGTATTTCGCACGAACAAATAACAAGTGCATCAGCTTTCGACATGAATAGTTTCAAACAGTAGTTTCCAAATCTTGACGTGTGTTTGAATATTAGTAATACATACCAGACAGAATTGCTGCGGGTACATTTCAGTCTCTTTCATTTTTTCTCACTATCTTTACTTTAAAAATAATTTGCTGCTGAGGTTGTTCGAAAGAACATTCCGTTGCTCGACGCGAGCAAGAGTTATCAATTGCCAGAAGATCAATGTTGTGTGCTGGACGTTGCAGGTGGTCTAGGTTACAAAGCATACGGCTGCCACGACGGTCTGGCGGAGAAGCGCAAGCAGCGTCGGATACGAACGACCTTCACGTCGGCCCAATTGAAGGAGCTCGAGCGTGCCTTTCAGGAGACCCACTATCCGGACATCTACACAAGGGAGGAGATAGCAATGAAGATTGATCTGACGGAAGCCAGGGTCCAGGTGAGTCTCTCTCTCTCTCTCTCTCTCTCTCTCTCTCTCTCTCTCTCTTTCTCTGTTCCTTCTGTATCGTTTGGCTTCCTTCATTATTCACTTCGACGCATGGCTCCCATCAAATATTCAACCATTCCAGCGCCTATATATATATATCGCAAAAGTAAATCTCGCGGGGACCCCAGCAACTTCGCTGCCATTTTTTCTTGTTTCTCTTTGATCTCGAGCGGTTAAGAAAAACTACACATATGTTTTGGTGGGTGATTCGCTGAGAAAGATAATCTCGACTGAATTGCTTTGTTTACGTTTGTGTGTGTGTGTGTATGTGTGTCGAATGAAAATCAACTGATCTCTTGTACGACGAAAGGAAAATTATGTTTTACAGGAAATGACAAAGCAACAGCTATCACTTTGAGGTTGCATTTGCTAGAAATAATATTATTAACAATTTTAGAAAACTGTCTAATGTATCGTTTGTTATAACTCTAAACTATCTCGATATTTCAATTCGATACTAATGATAGTTATGACGAAAATTCTACTATGGTAGCGCGAGCTGCCATTCAATATCCTCGAGTCGTATCTTGAAGTTTCGTAAATCAATTTGAAACATACTTGTCTCACGGAAATTGGTCGATAAATTAATCTTTTTAGGAATAATCGGATCTTTATCGGCCTTGATAATATTTAAAGTAATTTAATATCCATTTAACTTACTTTAAAAATGATTTTAATTACGGGAAAGCGTTTCTATCAAACAATAAATAAACACCAAAATAAACGACAAACTCAAACAAAAAAAGTGGCTTTTTCACCCTAAAAGCTTCTCTAGACAAGATAAAACCTTCGAAACAGCGCGTAGCCTCGAGAAAACCCATCAAACAAGTTTTCTCGCACTCCAGCGAGACAAAAAAGAGTCAGACAGCCCGAGCGTGTTTCTAAGTGCTACCGTGTAGAAAAAAACAACATGTTCATGAAGAATGGTCGGGAAAGACGTTTGAGGAGAAAGAGCGAGCGAACGAGCGAGTCGCCTTTGGTAATCGAGTTAGGCGCGCTACGTCGGAGTTTGCACCTGTGTGCGGGAGAGAGAGAGAGAGAGAGAACGCGTAGTCCGACGCTTGATGGATTACACGCTCTCGGCCTCCTGACGGATCATCGCGCCTCGATCGAGACCTGTGTGTACCGAAAGAGCACGCAAAAAAGACGCGAGCATTTTTTTCCCGATGCTCGTTGCTTCGAGAGGCTTATGTCTTGGAGGTGCCGCTTTTCAATCAATCAGTGTTTCAAATTGCAGCACTATATGTCGATCAGAGGCACTATCAAAGTATCCAATATTCGGTAATAATTTATTGCGACCTTCACTTTCATAACATCAAGAATTTCACACTCGTGTGATTATTATTCTAGGAAAATATGATAGGACGTATTCATTGTCTGAAGTAAAAGTGATTCTCATCGTGTGATAATTCTGATATATATTATCGAAGAAAAATAATTCTCAAACTTTAATGTTAAAATTAATTATTTTCGAAAAAATAAATCTCGTTATCAGAATTAGGAAAATTCATGGTCAATCCATTAATACAAGGACTAAAGCATAGCTCAGAGCTGCTCGGGCAATCTTGAAGTAATAACAATCATGCAGTTCGACGGTGATTGTGCCATGATTGCACCTCGCATCTTCGGTATAATTTCGAATAGGGGCCTCCTTTAATTTCCAAGCACCTCTAATTGCTGGTAATACGCGTCGTGCACTCACGACATAACGCCATGCTAAAACCAGCCAAGCTGCTACAAGACCATTGTGCCTGCTGTCAGAATAAATTTTCATGGCTAATTAGACTTCTTCGTTGACAATTATATCATCAATGGGACTTGTAATGGATAAAATGTCGAAGTATGCTTTGGCTTTCGAAATTGTTGAGACATCAGTGGCATTTTGCAACGACAGTGTTTTTATCTAAAGCTTATAGGAATATTTTAGGAATATGCGCTTTCGAATCAGTTGAACTGTTCCCAAGATATGTCCGAACTCATATACGTGAAAACATTCAGGTGAAATACGGAACTTCCTTTTTTTTAAAGTCAGCAAAAAATCAAATGTTACTTTTTTCCATCTACGAATACTACATGCTATATACTCTTTGTAATGAAGTATGCTATTCGTTCAGGAAAACTGTTATAAGAAATACAGAATAAATTCTAACTCTCGGGAGAAAATAAAAGCAGAGCAGCAATCTGAAGGCTCGTGGCATATTCAGGAGTAAAACTGCTTTATAGATACAAGCGGGGCGGCTAATAAAATTATCGTTTTGAATGGAAACGGACGTCTATGTAGTGGAACACCTAGGATGCGTTAATGATGCAAATCGCTCTCTAACTATATACACACAGGAGAGAAATAGAGAGAGAGAGAGAGAGGACACTTCCGTCGAGACGGCTAATCACGTTTATATAGATAGCTGTAAGCCTTTGCGCTTTGATAATTCACGAGTCGATCCATTCATTCCTATCAGAACGTTCATTGTACTCTCTCGTTCTCTCTCTCTTTGGCTTGTGAGATATTAATGGAGCTCGTTAGGACGAGTAGCGCCTCTGTCTCCGACGGGAGTGAGTAAGTAAATAACACTTACTTTTACTTAGTGCCCATTGATTTGTAGTTTTTCTCTGTCTCTGTCTCTCTCTCTCTCTCTCTCTCTCTCTCTCTCTCTCTCTCTCTCTCTCTTTCTTTCTCTGTTCGACAAACTTTGTTTCGAAGAGACAACGCTGGATTTACTTACGCATTTGCTGATTAACAGCTACTTTCCTCTTTCCTTGCTGCTAATGGATTAATTCCGTTAAGGTGTTTGTGCTCATGTGGGCATTTGCTTTAGATGTGATTCGATTTTATCTGTACAACAACATTTTCCTTCGAGACGAGCAGTCGATGTTCTTTGCACATTCTGACATTCGACCCAACGCGGAAAAAATATTCGGAATGTCAAATTCGCGGTCGCCTCGGACGCTTGATTTTGAAAATGCATAAAGGCTGAGAAAACAGCTCTTTAGAAATAGCATTGTCGGAACGCGAATGTTTGCCGCCGCGAATTCTTTTTGACGCAGGCGCATGAATAATTGAACGATGACACTGTGTGCCGGGGCGCCACGGAGGACGACGAATTTTCCGGAATACCGTCAGAGTCGCAGACGCGCGATGCCTTTTGGCCTCTCTTCTCTCACTTTTACCGTGTCTTGTTATACGCGCGCGCGATTTTATCCCGGAGCGCGCATGAAACATTCATGAGAAAGACGAATAGACTCGCGCGCACCGCCCGCCAAGACGTGCTCTCGCACCCCGGCAGATTTTTCTCCTCTGTTTTTAAGCGCGGAAATCAGCCGCCGAGCAGAGGTGAATTCTCCCGCGAGGACGACCGCGTCGCTCTCCGCGCGCCGAGGGCCTTCATTATTAACTATATCAGCAAAAGTTACGCGCGAATCGGACAGATCGGATCGGAATTTTTGCATTCGCGTTTCGGCCACACCGATCGTTCGTCTTTTCAAGCTATCGAGGACCGTCGAGCTTGACGAACGGGCATAAGAGCGAACGTTTCGAATTTACGTCGTTAAACGCGATATTAACGTCGAAATCGGAATAACGCGTTCTCTGCCAGAAATAAAGAATAAATGTCGCAACGGCGCAAATTTACGAGAATAAGCGGAAACGTCGGATCGTCGGTCGCTCCAGCGTGAAATATAAAGCATCGCGACTACGGACCATGAGACCCGACGCTGCAATATCAAATCATTTGCAGGCAATCCAAAAAAAAAAAGAGAAAAAAAATCACATACGCGCGCGCCGGGAATTTTTCGCGTGACGGCGCACGCGGAAAAAGCGTTCATCAGACCGTCGCTCAATGATTCAAGCAGCGCTCGAGTAATGACGTTAATACGCGCAACGCGTAGTTGTGTTTTTTTTTTCCTTTTCTTGCTTTTTATTGACCTCGCGCGTGCGCGCTCGAGCGCAATTACAACGCTGGCACGCAAATTATGTTGCAACTCTGCTTTATGTTCCTGGCCGTGCGATCGCTTGATTTTTCGCCGGCTGACAAATGTTTGGTCGTTATGACGGGGCAAAGATCGCTACCCTCCCTCGTAATTTGTGCGCGCGCGAAAAAGCATCGCGGTGCGGCTCAACGCGAAGTGCTTCGGCGATAAAATTGCAGGTGGCAGGCTTCGGGATTTCCCTGATTTGCAATGACCAATCAACAAGGTTAGAGTCGGAAAGACGCTGGACCGACGCGGGAGAGGAAAAGGCGAGGCGGCGCGCAGATAGGAAGAGCCGAAGCTGGAGTTGGCGTTGGAAAACGAAGTGGAGAGCCGGCGGTCGGTTAGAGCGTCAAGCCCCATGATAATAAAGGCTCCGGGAGTCGTCGCTCGGGCGATTAATTATCCAAGCGCTTGCGGTCAGTACTCGCGACCGCCATTTCGCTGCTTTCGCCCATTTTCTCCCTTCCTCTCCTCTCGCACGCGATTCGCCGCCTCGAGTCTCCCGGAGACTCAGCTCCCCCTTCGCCGCTCTCTATCTCTCGAGCTCGCGGCCGCGCACGCCGCCTCTGCGGCTCGTTCCTTCTCCCTCCCTTCGCTCCCAGAAGCTGCGCCTCGCAATCCTCCTCCAGGCCAGCAACTTTTATTATTTTTGACGCTCGCGTTTAATTTTAGCCCGCGTCGCTCTGCCTTTTTATTCACAACTTTTATGTAGCTAGGGTAGTTTTCAGCCTTTAGACTTTTAATAATAATCACTTTGCCAGGATGTTGCCGCTTTATTCCCTGTATAAATGCGTTTTATGAAAGCTACATGGCTATATTATTAGGTTGGAGAGGCAGATAGAGTAAAATAATAAAGGCGCTGGCTAATTTTATTCTAATATAAGTGAAATTTTACCGACGGGTACTTGTTCTTCCCCATAAGCCTAACGATATATGCAACGCTTGTAATTGTACAGTGCTCAGAAACATGCAATGTGGGTATTTCGAAGTAACGTTTATTTTCTCACTTTTGATCATCATTGACTCGTTTCGTGGATATTCGTATGAGAATTACTCGTAAATATAATTTTTTGTGACTTTAACATACTTTGATAACGATAAGTAACATTCTTGAGATATAATTCCTCGGCTGTTGATCGATAAGTAACTCGCGCAACGTGAGCAAAGCACAAGCTTTCACGAATTTTTCGTAACTAAAAGATGGCATCAAGGCGAAGTGAAGTGAATAGCAGCAGAGTCTCGCTAGTAAAGAGCGCCCTATTTCACTTCAGCCTGTTTTTCCCCGGCATCGATTTTCAAAGAGTTTTCAGAAAGGTCTATGGTTTAAAAATTTCAAAGCTTTTCAAGGGGTCAACGCATTTTGTCTGCTTCTTTCATTGTCAGCAAATAGTTTGGCGTCGTGAAAGTTGAGCAACCGTAAACACTACCACGAGCAGTATACTTTATTCGCTCTAGCCGCGCGGTGAATTGACATTCACCGCGCGGCTAGAGCGAATAAAGTAAAGGTGGATATTCACCGGACTAAAAACTGGAATATCTTTAATTAACGATCGCCAATTAACTCAGCATCCAAGTGCGAATTAATCAAAAGGCGCGCGCAGTATATAACCAGCAGCTATCCAATCAAGAATATATTCATTTGGAGGGCCGTCAGCGGAAAATAGGTAGCCGCCATACTCTGGCAAATTGAATTTAGCAATGATAGTCGTCGAAAGCGTGCGCCCGCGACTGTAATTTATGCGCGCGGGTGTCGTATATAGAGAGCGTTCTCTCTCGCGCGGCGCTCGATCTCCGGATTATTAATTTCGCGTTCGCGGGCGAGCAGCCGCTCTCTCGAGTGATTCCTCCGGTTACAACATCGCAACTATAAATCAGCGTCTTGCGCATAAATCAAGCGAACGAACGATCTCTCTCTCTCTCTCTCTCTCTCTCTCTCTCTCTCTCTCGCGCGCGCGCGCACCCCCGCCCTCGTGTATCTCCGCGGCCCCTTGTTTTCTGGTTCGTGCATAATCTGCGCGCGCGAGCGCTCTCGCAGCGGGATCCGAATGGCGCAGTAGGTGTACGCGGCCTGCTCAAAGCCCCGCGCTTTGCATTTATTGCCGTCTCTGTTCGATTTCCCTTCTTACCCGATTGTTACACAAATGCCACGGGCGACACTTGTGAGCGCGACATATGACGCACGTGAATTTAATGCACTTGTGTTTTGCATTTGTATCCGAGTCGAGTCTATTGTCGGACCTGTTTCACCGGGTATTTCCGCATTTTTCTCTTTGTACTTCACTGCTGCACAATTATAGGGCGGCATATTGGCTTCAGAGACGAGAAAATCAGCAATCGCTGCCTCGTTTGGTACAACTTCAATTTCCCTGCAAACCAGCGTAAATTTCATAGTAGATTGTCGCATTGAGTTCCAACCAAGATTTCGATGTTTAACCGATACCTGAAACCAATTTCGAAAGCAACATATTCGAAAGCAACGCGTGAAGCAATCGCGGAAAGACGTCGAGAGGTGAGAAGAACCGAAGAAAGAAAAGCCAAAGGACAAGCCGAAGTAACGCCGCTAATTCCCCAAACAATCGCACTTTGGTCGCGCGCTGCCGTGTCAACAGGCGTGCACGGAGCAAGAGAGCGGCCGCCGGGAGCAGAGAGCGCGCAGGCTAATGGAATTGTAATTCGCGCGATCGTCCATTATAGAGGGGTGGAGCTGCCGAGCGCTTGCTTGCTTGTCAATGGGATATGGTCACGTGGCGCAGGCAGGCCGGCTGCGGTGTCTCCTCGATTCACTCCCGGGCCATGTGCTTCTTCGTCTCTGCGGCTCTGGCTTGCCTTTCGATTCTTTGATCCCGACTGCTTGTTCAATTACTGGCTGCCGCGTACCGAACGGCCGTGGCGAGATTTTTACGACTGCGGCTGGCGCGCCGACCCCGTTACTCCTAAGTGAATTAGATTGGATGAGAAGTTTATTGCGAGCCTGCCTCGCCTCCTCTTCTTGCTACGGATAGATTGGAATCAAGGCGCCAAATGATTCACGGTGCTCGTGCCTGGCCCCGCCGACGAGCGATCGCGACAAAATCCAAGGCACTCCGCGTGTAGCGACTGTCGGTATGCGTTCGACGACGTGGCGAACCCCGTGTAAACGGACACGAACGCAGCCGACGTAGAACGCGAGGGAAAGGAAAAAAAAATTAATTCGTACCCTCTGTCGAGGAATAATCACTCGAGCAAACATAAAAGACAAGCCCGCGCGCGCGAGAGAAAAAGAAAGTTTCCTGCCTCTGCTACGCGGCAACTGGAAAAGCCGCTCGCTCGGAGGGTCGCCGCGTCGACCGTGGCAGTTGCTGCGTGCGCTGGCGACAATTTCCCTTTCCCCTTGGGATCCTCCGGCTCTCTCGACTAAAAGCTACAGCAGCGCCAGCCGCGGGACAAATGAGGGCAGCCGCAGATGGAAAAACAGAGAGGCAAGGGAGGGAAAGGGCTGAAAAAATATCGCGCCGAGCTGCTGGAAAATAACGCTAATAACGCGCCGCCGCGCGGCAGCGTTAATTTTCGCGCGCTCGCGAGTTTCATTTTCCCCGGCGAACGCGCGCGCGTGTGTGCGGGAGAGCTTTAATTGGAGGGCGTAGGTGAGAGGTAGTATGATTTTATGGAAATGTTCAGAGGCGATAGCGAGCGAGCAGCAGCAGCTACCCACGGCTTCGTTTGGGATAATGAAGCCCGGGGATTATTTTTTTTTCTTCTTCTTTCGCTTTCCCTTTAACGAATGTGCGCGTGCCTTCCGACAGGGCTGATTAAAAATATTTTCAATTCCGAGCTGTTATTTGTATTCTTACGGTGAAGTGGTTCAACGCGGATTGTTTCTCTGTGATTCAGCTGTGCATTTTACACAGGCGAAATATCATTTCACCGGGTACGCTACGCCATTAGAACGAGCGAAGAATGACGTTTATGCAAAAATATTTATTCGTCATTTTTATTTGAGCACGTCATCTTCACTTTTATTTAATTGTATATGCTCGATGTCGTGCAATCGTCTAAGCGCACGTAGCAAGTTACGGCTGTCCGATCTCTAATATTCGCGTATCGCGGATTGATCTAATTGCCTATTGAATCATAACAGTCGTCAAGGAAGATAAAAGAAAAGGTATCAGGGCGCCACAGTAGGCTGTGATCAAATAGAGCCGGTCAATAAAGCAATCGAGTCTAGCGTGGGAGCGAGAGAGAGAGAGAGAGAGAGAGAGAGAGAAAAGAGGAAGCTCTGGGTCGTGGCAATCGAGTTGGACACGGCTGCGTTGAGACAAACAAGCCGTGTATACACGAACCCTCAAAGGAACACAGTGAGAGAGAGAGAGAGAGAGAGAGACATGCCAGGCAGCAAAGTGCGCAGCCACACATACATAGGCACGCGCGGATGCTATAGGTACAGCGTTAATCGTCCCGCGGAAATTCAGTCGTCCCCTCGGGACGTCAAGTGCCGCGCGAAGGGTGCTGCCGCCACCATGAAAATGGGATAAACATTCTCTCTATCTCTCTCTCCGCGCCAGCGGCAATCGAGAGAGGGGACGCCACCGAGAGGATGATGGCTAAATTGTCGAGTGGGATAAAACTGAATTTTCGCGTTGAATTAGTTTTGAATGCGATCGTAATTGTATTTGTTAGTGTGAACGCGCAACAGACTAACGCCGTTTCGGCGGCTATTGATACCGCGCTGCTTCATACGATTTACACGCAATGGATACGCTTTTGACCGTTTGTATCTTTGCTTTTTCGCCAGACCACTTTGTTGCGGACAACTTTTTTATAACACGGATGCTTGTTGCTACGTTAACGATCATAAAATTAATGCTTTTCGCGTTGTTACAATTATGCTTTCGAAATCGTAACATAAAGTGTGCAGTAACTTTTAGTTGTTAATCATATAACGAACTGTCGAGGCCAGTTGAATAACATTAAATTCAATTCAATACTTCTTTTCCTCGGAAAGATCGGATAAAGAACAAAGAGCCCTTAATTTTTGAAACGCTTGCGCAAAGTTTGCACAGTAATTTTGAATATTCTGACATATTACAATTAATGAGCATGTGAATAACTCGTTTTCGTTAAGTTGGTCGTTGGAGCTGTAAACAATGTGAGAATAAGAGCATCCAAACAAAAAAAAAGGCAGGTTGAAAATGAAAGAAAAGCGCATGAGTAAGGAAGACCAAGGAAAAGCAAACATCGCGCGAAAAACAGACAGCGAGAGCGGCAGTCAAGTCGTGCAAATAGAATTAAAGCTCTCGCGCGCAGCAGACCAGAGAGGCAGTGTAAGGGAAGCGTATATACACAGGGGGCCCATGTTCTCTCTCCCCGCCCTTCGTCCTTGTCTCTCTTGCGCTTGCGCGCGTAATTGCGCTCTATGTAGATCCACTTACAGTGATTAAAAACTGTCCTGCTGAGCATCATCTCTCTTCCTCTCTCTCTCTCTCTCTCGGCGCAAGCGCGACCTAGGGGGATGATTCTCGCGCGTTGCAATTTTGCCTTGCGAGCTCAGGGGAGTGGGCCGCGATTGCAGACGTACGCCGATAAGGAGATTGTAATTATACTCGCGCCTGCGCCACCGCCGACGACGGTGCCCAGGCAGCTTTGCGCCACTTCTGCGCGTTGCTGCTCTTTCCCGAATTCTTTCAAAGTTAGTTTCTTCTTCTTCTTTCTTCTGGCTGTATGTATTCTCCTGCTAATTGGATTGGATTTTTTAATGGGCCACTTTGTGTAATTACATTGATAGCCAATTTATTGGCTCGCTTCGTTTAAGGCTGCAGAATCATTGAAATGAAACGGACTTCTTTGTTTTTCCAAAGATATACTATTATCTGAGATTAGCGGGAAATGACATTTTCTTTATTTCACGCTGAATTCAGACAGAAAAATTCCTCTCGATGAACATGTAATATCTGATCGTTCAATTAAATTTAATCAACTTGATGTTGACCTGATCTGAAAACAATAATGCAGCGGACACAACTACATGATTTCTCTCGACCAGAATCTCTTGTAATACTCGAATTCAAGCTAAAAAGAACAAGGCACGATGTGAACAACGGCTGAATTTCCAATCTGGAAAGCTGGAATCAGCGAGAAAACGGGTTGTCGTCGCAAAGGAAACAGCAGCGGGCAATTAATCCGACGAAAAGACTCGCTCGGTCGCGTCCGAGCTTTGCAATCGTCTCAATTGGTCCAAAGTCGCCGCTTAATTGGATTGCTGTCGCGCGCTCGCGCTTCGCCATTGAAGTCAGCCAATTTGTTAATTGCACCGCCCTCGCCGTTCTAGGTCACAAGGGCCGCCGACGCTCTTCCACTTTTCTCTTGCTCTCTCTCTCTCTCTCTCTCTCTCTCTCTCTCTCTTCGTCTGCTTGCAACGTCTGTTTTTACAAAATTTTCGCCAAAACTTTGGCCAACTTGCAAAAGTGATTTTAAGGCTAATTGGATGGATTGATTGGTACAAAGGCCACTTCTTCTCCGTGTCATTGTGTAGCTTTTGAAATGTCATTGTTAATGGCTTTCGAAATAAAATTTTTTTTAACTGATTCGTGACATGACGTTGCCACAGTGGTAAGCAAACAAACGATCTTCCAATCTTGGAGAAGCGCGAGCGAGCAGTAATGGGGCACGCTGCAACGAGCGACGATGGTGAACGGTCCCTTAGCGAGCGGCGTGACGTGGCTGACCCGAGGGTCGTTTGCTACCTGTCCGGTTTCACGGACGCTGTTGAATAGTTCTGATTTAGAAAGGCGCTCTAATATCTGTAAGATCTCTTCGTTGAGTGGTACTTGATGCGGATCGTGAAACCGTAGCAGGCAGCAGACGAGGCTCGACGAAACGGTCGACGAAAAACAAATCGAAAATTGGTGGCCGGGAACGTCACGCGCGACGGTTCGCAATCAGTCGCAGAAAGCCGGAGCAAGGCAGGTCCGCGTCAACTCCCACAGCGATCGCTCGCTGCTGGGCAAACTAAGGCTCGTTAATCATTGAGGCGCGAAAGTCACACTTGCCAGCGAGCGCACGGCGCACGCGTATACACTTATGAATAATGCCGTGGCCCCGGCGTACGTGCACGCGTGCGTTACTGCACGTCGCACACCTCAATCGAATTACACACTTATGTAGCGAGCAGATGTAGCCTTCCTACTCCTACGCATAGCTCCATTACAAAGTAACGCCCTTGTCACCTCCCAACGCCGACGCGGGAGAGTTCGCTGAATATTAAGCCGCGCGTATGCTTGTTTAGCGGCTCGGATCGACGTTCGTCGCGCTGCTGCGCGGCTAATTTGCCATTGAGTTTTCCACTCGAATTTCCGATCTTCGTCGTCTCGCTTGCTTTCGGATTCACCTTGGTTCGCGATGCCGTTTCGATTTGTCGTTTTGTCGCGTGACGGATCGCGGTGACGTTTAACCGATAGAACGTAGCACCTCGCAAATTGGACGTGTCGTTTTGGCTTTTTTCCTCGTCGACTGCTTCGCCCGTCCGATGAAAATCAATGCTCCGAATTACTACGAATCGTCTCCGCCAGGATGGTTATGGCGAAGAATCGGGTAACAACACTGATGACCAGGCACGAAAGCGAGAGACAGAGGATTTCCCGCGGAGACGTAGTATATGTACGGAAACGAGATTACGGAGGGCGCGCAAAATCAAACAACATGTGTGCTGCAGCGCAAGCGGGATAGAGGAGAAAAGGCAACGAATCACGGCCGAAAGCTCGTGGTCGAGTAAACAGCGCAAGGAAAATCGCCGGACCGCCCTGGAATTTCTAATGAGTGGAATCGGCCGAGGCATACCGATAAGCCTTGCCGTGTGTGCAAGCACCGCATCGCCCGGCGGCTTTTTTCCCCTCTTGCTCTTGATTACCTTTCGCATTTCTCCGCCTTGCTTGCATTCGTTCCGCTCGCTCGCCGCCTTCATATTGTTCCGCCTTACTTCACGCTGGCGCGCGCGCTTTATGGCCCTGCTGCTGCAATTACGTAACGCCGTTAGTTCCATCTTTAAAAACACAATGGCACGTCCAAATCCAACATTGGCGTTATCTGATATGCGAAATTGGGTAAGTTCCGATATCCCAAAGGAATTTCAGACGGTCAGATAGTTTTGAGGGGAATGTCAATTTCCTTTTTTTTTAATCACTTCCAAGACAAATCAAAAATGAAATTATATCGACTAATTTACAAATAATTTTAAAAAATATCAAAATTCTGTTTGAAAACAACGTTAAGCTAGATTATTATAGCTGTAATAAGCTAGAATATATATTTATATATGTGCACCTGCCATTGCTAAGAGTGAATTTTTCCGTGAGCCTATCGAATTTCTTGCTGCGCCGATGAACATTGTCCGCGACTTCGGTAATATGCTGTTGGACTAAACAGAATATTAGTGTCGATCTATAAAATAAAGTGTCTTCTTTTTTCACAGTGAATGAATATTTATCTGTACCTTCTTGACCAATTTGACTTCATAGTTCAGATGCTCATGCTTAAAGTAATTAACAGTTGCTCTGTACTGTCTTCAACAGTTAGGTTTCCATTGCAAGTTTCACTTACGCTATTGAGGTACTGAGCCATGACTTGGATGCCTCCTACAGAATATTTATGTTATTCATATTCACTCCTTCAGCTCTTCCTAATTTGGTGCTTTGATGACTTTCTAATTGAGTGCTTTGATAGGGTTTTGAATTTGTGTATTGTACAAACGTGACCATTTGTGTAGATTATAAGAGTTAATTAACAGAGTTCATAGGATATTGCTTTCTGCTCCTCGCTGATTTTTAGGAGGAAAATATAATTTCAAATTCTAAAATGAGGCGCACTGTTAGAATAATACAGATGAGTTATTAATGCCATGTCACAGCAGCTTTTAAAAAATTAATCCTTCCACGAGGTATTGACAGCATTGTTGCAGACAGTATTATCCGCTGCACACTCTCCATTTAGCGTAGTCGTCAACAACGCACAATGCTGTCTGCAATGATGTTGTCAATGCCCCGGGGAAGATGGGAAAGGATTAAGTTTTTAAAACCTGTTGCGACTACCCATTTTAAGTACTCACGGTGCTCTAATTTATTGACTGATTCGACCGTGGGAACGACTGGAATCGCAACAATGCTTGATAGCTAAGTAGCAATCACTGGTATTACATTTTTATTAATTATTTAATAAATGTTGCATCCTGAGTATGATTTTATCATGAGGACTGATCTCGCATTGAACGTGGAATTGATTTCACTTATTATATCCACTCGGCAGTTAAATCAGATCGAGTATCGAACCACTTTCAAGATTGAATTTTTCTTCTAAAAATCGGCGATACGCAAACATAGCTTATGAATTGTTCGCTAATCGAGAGACGCGCAATCGATTGTACAAATTATCTTACACAAAGGTGAAAAAATTGAAATTTGAGGAATGACCTCCGTGACCCTTAAAACTTGCTGCCTTGAATTTTTTTCCTTAAAATGCAAAATCTTGTCGGACGAATAAATGATGATAAAGATTTTATTAATTAACTTAGGGGAGTTACTCATAACTCAAACAGTTCGTCGATCTAAATTTATCTGAATTTATTTCACCCACAGAATTTAACAATTATATCCCGTTAATAAATAATTGACTTAAAACAAGTATTGGTGTTTTAGCGCGTGCGCATTAGTGAAGTCGACAGCTCAAGCCGTGACGTCAGATTTGAATGTATGTGCAAGGCGCCGATCAATAATGCGTTCCAATCATTCTGTCGTGTTCTGTTTTTTAATATTGCATGCAATCCACAGTTACTGCAAATGTAAATTCATTTTCAATAAGTGAATCGTATGCCCAATTTTATGCATAACAAATAAGATGTAAAAAGAATTCGAAAAGTTTTTATTCTCATTAATCAAAAAATAGAAAAAAGTAATTATTGAAGACAGAATTGATATTCGAATAATGCGCAACTGTCGAAATGCGTAAATCCGTCATGTCGTCGCCGAACTGTCGCAATTCATTAATTGCTAGTGAATACAGATGGTATTTAAGACAATGTCGCTCCAGAAACAAAATCGCACTCAGCAATAATTGTTACTCTGCTATACGAGCGAACATGTCAATCATAGAAGCGTAACAATCAATAACTGATAATCCAATTGCGGTGAGAGTAGATGAGGGTGTGCCGAACAGCCGGGAAAGAAGAGAGTTTCATTAACTGTCGAATAGTACATCATGCCTTTTTCGCTCGTTCGACGACCTCATTTCCATCCGTAAGACCTGTCGCAAAAGAGAGAGGCGTGTTACCTTACACCCACCTTCTCTCTTTCTCTCTCTCTCTCTCCCTCTTGCCGACCTGTTTCCTTGTACAACAATGGACATGCACAATGCAGTAGTACAAGTCTCTATAATCCGCCCAGCTTCCTTTTTCGACGCCAGATGGTTGCGGCGGCGTTTACTTTCTGGGGAGAGCAGGCAGAAAGAGAGAGAGAGAGAGAGAGAGAGAGAGAGAGAGAGAGAGAGAGTCCAGCAGCAGTAGCACGCAGAGCGCGATTAAATATTTATCCGTCATCGCCGGGGACATCTGTCGGGAATCTGCCGACTTCATTATAGACTTACTTTGACGCCTGAAAGAGAGAGAGAGAGAGAAAGAGAGAGGCAGGCCAGTATATTTGTACAACATTAACGCCTACTACCACGTTGGGTTGCACTATGCGTTCTTGAATTGCTCGACACATGTCGTTCTGTACTCCTCGTCTGCCAAAATTACACGGGGGTGGGTTCTTTCCTGCAAGTTTATGGAAAAAGACGCCGGTGGCTGGCTGTCGTTCGTCTTTCTCAACTTTTTCAATAATCAAGTTACGACCGTTCCGCCTAGTTTCCTGAAAGTTATGGCATATCGAATAGGCTGGTACATCTTACTTTTCACGCCTCCCCCCCCGCTCTTAAAAAAGTTTTTCGTATAATTTTGTTTGAATTAGTCGAGATAAAAAAAGTCGACCAAAGAAACTGTCTCTAGCGATCCCTAATGCAAAGTCAGCTGTCAATGAATAAACAATTAACATCTACGCGAAGAAGAAAATTATCGAAAGCAGCTCGTCAACCAAAGTGAAAAAGACATGTTGGGAAGGTGGAAGGCGGGGGGCATTGGTACGGTGCCAGAGGCATTAGCTTAAACGCATCTCTCTCGCTCCCGCAGAATAGCCCTAAACGCTTGGGCACTTTGGCATTCATATGCATGAGATTCGGGGCGCGAGCGCCGAGGTTTTTGCGGTTAGCTGCTGCAGCAGTTGTTGCTCTCGCGCTATATGTAGGTAGTTCCCTGCATAGTTTGTGTTTGCACTCGGGATTTTCCCTGCCGAGTGTTTTCAATCGGAAACACGACTGGTTGCATAAATACTTGCGCAAACTGACGTGATCATGTGTTAACTCACGTGACACGAATGATTGATTTGTTCGAGGCTTACTTCGCTACTTTTTTTTTATTCCTCCCCGTTTTCTTTCTTAATGATTTTATGTCACGCGATTTTTTTAATACTTAAAAAGGATGTAGAACTAATTTTTTGGCAAACGCGTGTTTGATATCATATATGGTCAATGGGTATTAAACGAAATTCATTACAGTATTTTATTTTAATAATCATAATAGTTTATATTTTCAACAAACAATGATTTTGGAATAATCATAATAGTTGGTGTTTTCAAGAAACAATGATTTTCGAATTTTGACGGCAATAATCACAGCATAACTAGAAGAGGTATCAACACGCACTGATAATGGCTTATCAAATATGCTAATATTTTATTTTTCAAATGCATTTGCAACAACGTAATGCAATTGTTTTTGATTGCTCTTGTTGTGTTAACTTAATCTACGCTTATAAATCGAGGAAATTTTTCTTGTTACAATAGGATAGCCTTAAAATTATATCCCGTACGGAACATAAGTCCAATTTTTTTTCATATATAATACTAAAATAATTAAAAAAGTCTTATATCACCGAAGCGTTATATTGCTATCACTTTGCGAAACGAATCCAGCTTGTACATAGTCATTGTCCAAAAAAAAGCAAAATCAATAGCCTAATAAAAATTATTCAGTGATTACGAGCTATACACCGGAAGCATGCGTGGCGAAGCGAAAGCGAGCTTGCAGTGTAGTCGTCGACTCCGGCGACAAACAAAACCCGCTCGATAAAAATCCAATATTCGGCGTGCGTGTGCGTGCGCGTGTGTTTGCCGTGTACGTCCCGGAAAGGGCAATCACGTTTATCTCCCTGCCAGAGGCTGCGCGTACCGACCTCTCACGCACATGTCTGTGCGGGATACGGATGGAGAGCACGCGAGAATCCCTTGCTGAATTATTAACGCGCAGTTTTGCGCTTTTAATCTTAGTCGTGTTTTGAGGACCGAGCAAGCTCGGGAAATAGTCCGCTCGACTATTCAACGGAGGCCTTTCGTTTTCTCTTCCTTTGCTCGTTTTTGTCAAGGACGTATACTAAAAGGATGCCCCGCGCGTATTCATTCCGTCATGGTCAGGCTGATTTTCCAGATCAGCGCGTTTGTAGTCGCGAATAAAACGAAATTCGCTTTGTAAAATGCACTCACACGAGGAAACAAAAGTCTAGCAGAGGCATTTCATCAAGAGGGAGAGAAAAAAAGGAGGCCTTTGCGGCTCAAAAAGGGTGCGCGCGTTTGCTCCGATCACACGGATACGGGCACACAGGCGAGCCGAGAGAGAGAGAGAGAGAGAGAGAGAGAGAGAGAGAGAGAGAGAGAGAGAGAGAGCAAAAGCAAACACAAATCCACTGCTTTATCATGCAGGTCACCGCGCGGCCGTGTGTGCGGGAGAGCGAAGCGAAACGCTCCGTTTGTTTTATTTGTTAAATATTTCATTTGCCGGACGGGGCAGCCAATTACCTCTCTTCGGCGATTGCACGATAGAAGGAGAGAGATAGAGAAACTAGGCGATAACGAGGCCCGCCGTAAAAATACTATTGTCAGCCCGACGCCCCCCCCCCTCTGCTTTTTTGTCTGTGTTACGCTGACGTTTTCCTTTATCATTCGATTTCATTTCCAACAAAGTTGATTACTCGATCATGTTTTTATCTTTCTCTTCTTCTTTGGAGGATACTTCTAGAATTGATGAAATATCTGGCTTCTGCAAGAGGAGGTGATGAAATTATCGACGGTTATTAAGAATATCGGCGGTACGTTGCTTATGCAGGCGAGATGTTACAAGTTGATTACGCATTTAGACACGGGATTAAGTGAGCGTCGAACTCGTGACACCGACGCGCTGCGGGTATCATATCGACTTATCGTGATTTATGCAAAACACGCAGAGACTTTCAACACGACCAAACCCGACGTCATTATTATTCATTCTGCGTGTCTAGCGAGGATGTTTCAAATATTCATGGGGCTTTCATATCGATGTTTGCCCATGAAAAATGAAAAAAAAAAGACGCTCGACGTATTCTCGAAGATCGAAGCACAGAATGCTTTTAGCGGGATAAAATAAATCGTCTCACCGCCGATGCCCCTCCGTTCTGCATGCCGTTCGCGAGATAGAATGGAAAATTGACCGAACTAATCGGTTGATCTGTTTTTGCCGGCAGGTGTGGTTCCAAAACCGTCGTGCCAAGTTTCGCAAGCAAGAGCGTTTGGCCCAACAGAAGTCCGGCTCGTCGCAGCCGTCCAATCCTGCCCTGGACAGCAACAATTCGACGAGCGCCGCCGGCGGAAATTCGGCGCCGAGTCCATTGTCGGGCAACGTCAAGGCAGAAGGCCGCTCGCCACGAAGTCCCGCGAGTCCTGCGAGTAACTCGGAAGTCAAGCCCATTGCTAGTCAGAATCTGTTGAAACACCCGGAGGTGCCACAACCGCAGCAGCACGAATCGCCGAATGGTCGGGTAGGCGGCGCCGCCTGGGGCTCCTGTAGTCCAAGACCCTTCTCCGGCGCTCTCGCCCCTTACATGCTGGATCCGCTGCCCCTCAAGACCGCGAATCTATATTGAAGAGAGCTTTAGGTCGCTCATTTATTTTCACTTTCTTTCCTTCGACCAAATTTTGAAGCGATCACATGACCGTTGTCATCGTCTTTGCTTTTGTTCAACAATCAGGGTAAAATTAGCGTTGTGTTGCATAGTCGATATTTCGTTAGCGATTCGATCATTCAAGAATATAGTTGAATCATTTGAACACGTATTTTGAGACAAAAAATCAGAGTGTAGCTCCGTTAGTTGATCGTATAACGACGGTTCACTTATTTTTGGAGCGAGTGATGTACTCTTTGCCAGCGTTTCGAGTGGCTAGCGCGAGCTTTCAAAATATATCCTCGCCGATCAGTAATCCCCTTCCCCCTCCCTTCTCCATTTCTTAATTTCAATTCGAGTGGACACTTGAATGACCACTGCTGTAAAAAGAACAAATAAGTAATGTGAAACTTAGATTAAATGACCATTGAGCAAGCAAAAGAAAAACAACATGTATCACGAAGTAAACTAACGTTCGTTTTAGACTGCGAGAAATGAATTTTT
This sequence comes from Phymastichus coffea, assembly GCF_024137745.1. Lineage (NCBI taxonomy): Eukaryota > Metazoa > Arthropoda > Insecta > Hymenoptera > Eulophidae > Phymastichus > Phymastichus coffea. Next base: position 136,697 of record NW_026706940.1, on the reverse strand, counting down.
TCTCTAGAACACCAAAAGCCATCCGATATACCATGAAATGTATTTGGAAAGAAAAGTGTGTACCTAGATCACGAACGCGCGTCTCCGGACATTGTACATATAGTCTAGTTGTTTTCGTCGCTGTATCGAGTGAATATTTGCGCTGAGAAGAATTTTTTTCGTTGGAAGAAAGAAAACACGTACTATTTTTATTTTTCATGAATATACAGAAACTAAAGTGAATGTAACTGTAGCACATCATTTTTTTTTCATACTACACGCGACAGAGACAGGTCATCGCAACGTGCTTCGAAAGATTGTAATTTTGCTGATCACGATATATAAAAACCTTCGTACAACACATACTACACTGCACCTCCGAAGCAAATTTTTTATAATCATTATATTACGTACGTACGATATATGTTTATAAAACTCATCTGTATAGATAGCCTATAAAAATATGATCACATTTAGTACATTTTACAATAACTTCACTTTGTTTATCTTTTCTTTTTCGAGTGTTTATTAATTTGTTCAAAATGAAAACACACTTGTTAGGTCGGTAATTGTTTAATCGATTGGAATGATATTCGTCCGTGGAGTTGAAACTTTTAGTGAGAACCGAGCCATCAGTAACTTATAAGCAAACTTTTCGTCCAAAGTACCGATATCTCGGACTCTCGATGACTTGTGTGAATTAGTCTTCTCAGTGCAAATTTATATAAGGAGTGATGCGCGTGTCGAAAGAATAAAATGCGATAAACGGCGATTCTCAAGAACTAAGGTTAATTATTATTAAGTATATCATTATGTGTGACTGGAACTTGTACAGTTGTTGCTATAAATATATGAAATTAGTGTTTTACACCACATTTCATTTTTGTCTCAACCTCTTTCATTTCTTACTACTTTTTTCAGTTGTTCCCATGCGGAAAGATTAAAAGTATAGGCAGTTTATTTAAAATTTTTTTTATTGATATATTCATTTAAAATAAATCAATTCTCATTCTTAGTCGTAGTTACATTAAATTACGCTCTGGATGAGATGATATACTTACAGTGCAGTTACGAGTGTAAATCATAATAAAACGATCTATCATATATTCACAACGTCATCGTTAAATCTTGAGTTTCTTCATATTTTGTCGCTGTTGCTTCATTGACCAATGAGAACAACAAAAATTCCCAAGAAAATTGCAAAAATAGATTACAAGCAGTGCAAAAGAGCTACACCGGTTTTACTATTTGCTTTTTTTTTCAATTTTAGCTATGGACAAGTTGGGTAGCTATCAACATCTATGATAGCAGCGGAGTACAAAAATGTCTGTTTTTTTTTTTTTTTTTTTTTTTTTTCAAGTAAAAATCGGTGACACCGAGTAATCCCCGTAATTTTCTTGATCCTTCGTTGCTCATTACTCCCGGAAACTTTTTTACTAACTTCTATATATTTTTTATATAAAGTTTCAGTTACAAGTTTCCAACATTGATACTTCCGAGCAACACAACATTCCAGTAAAAACTCAAAAGTTATTCAATCTAGTTATTTTAAAATAAAATAAAATAAAAGAATTAATATAATGATGAATGGAATCTAAGGGCAAAAATGGGAAATTAGAAAAATCAAAGGTGTGACACGCGATGAAGATGATGATTAAGCGAATGAATGTTAAAAATGAACCGTGAAAAGAAAAGAAACTTTATGATCAGCATTAGAATGAATATTTCTTTTCTCATCGTCAATTATTTTCGTCGTTTTTTGAATATCGCAAGGCTCCGTAAATAAAAAAAGTTACGGGTAGCCCGGAATTTATTTCGTTAATTCGATGATGAATAAAACAATTTTTCCTGTCGAAAAAATTCCGTAGAACTTACCCGAAGTCATTTTAGAGCACAAATATCGCTCTTAAAATAAAATATTCTTACATCAAGAGAAAAATCTATTGTTTATCAATATTTTAGAGTGAAATAAATTATTGAGCGAATTAAAAAAAAAAAGAAAGACGTTGAAAACCTTATTTCCATACCTTACCGTACCAATTTAGATGCCAAAAGAAATTTTATTGTACGGAAGCATCTCTCGTTCGTACAATCCTACCGTATCCAGTTCTACTAGATTTCTCAAATAAGTAATGTAAAGACTTCGGATCCAATGACCGTAATAACAAAAAATTCGTTCGTTAGTTAATATATTTTTTTGTCACCGTATTTATAACTCAATACTCCTCGCCCCCCCTTAATTTCTTTACTTCATATCAAATACAGATAGAGCCGTCATCGGAGGATCAAAGGGTGGAATATTTATAATATCATGAGTAAAATACAGCAATATTTTCATTCACATTATAATCGCGACGTTTGAATTGCGTCGTGGATTGTTCGCTCGAGTTCGTCAACAATATCCTATGTTATTTAGTGTGCTCTAGTACAACAATGACGCGTGTAAATAGTACCTATGTATACTCGGGCAAAAGAAAGAAAAGAAAAGAAAAAGCACCTGTTCGGGCGTCAAGTTCGCGCTGTCTGTGGTTTTTTTGGGCGATCTTCCATGGGCGCCCTCCTTTTCGTCGCTAGAATCTCGAATCACGCGATAGTGCACGCGATCGGGGAAAAGGAAGGACGGTCAGCCGTCGTTTAACGATTGGAAGGAGCTGTTTAGGCCATGGTGAGTGTGCCGGCGCCCATGCCGAAGCCAACGCCGCGTGGTCCGAAGTTCCTGCCGTAGCAGCCGCGACAGTAGATGTCGCCGTCGGGTCCGTCGTTGAGGTTCGTCGAGTCGAGCGAGCGGTGGCAGGCGCCGCAGCTGAAGCACCTCTTGTGCCAGACGCGGTTCTTCGAGATCATTTGCTCGGCGGCGTAGACAGGGTAGCCGCAGCGAGAGCAGCCCTCGCCGTCGCGCGCCTTCGAGCCCAACTCTGGCTTCGGCTCGAGACTGCAGCGATGAAGAGAAAAAAACGTGAGGGATCGTTCGAGCGGCTGCTCGGCGAGCTCGACAACTCGCTAATCAAAAGAGAAACTGACTATGAAGGCGCGTGATCGGGGTCGGTGGAAACGAGGGTAGGCGTGTGTCCGAATCCAAATCCCTTGGGTCCGAAGAGTTTGCCGTAGCAGGCGCGGCAGTGGATCTCCTTGTCGGGTCCGTCGCAGGCGAGCATCGAGTCGAGTGGCCTGTGGCACTCGGCGCAGTTGAAGCACTTCTTGTGCCACATCGTACCTTTGGCGAGCTGCTGCTCGGCGGCGAATACCATGCCGCCGCAGCGGGGACAACCCTGGCCTGCTGGCGCCTTGATCGACGTCGTGTCGGGGTTGTAGAATGGCCTGCTCGCTATTAAATCTTCCTCGCTGAAAAATTATTCTCTCGTTTGTTAGTCATTCGTAAACACAGCATTGTCGATCCGAATGACCGACGTCCGTTCCATTGATTTAGATTTAATTAATAACAAAGAAACGAGCTGACGTAGACTGATCTAATAACGAGCTTATTTCAAGAAAAGAAACGAACGTACCTGACGCCATCGGTCTGCAAGAATCCGGAGCCGCAGGCAAAACCGTAACCATGAGGTCCCCACTTTTTGCCGTAGCAAGTCTTGCAGTAAACGTCCTTATCGGGACCGTCGCAGGCTATGATCGAATCAAGAGTCTTGGTGCAGTCCCTGCACTTGTAACACTTTCGGTGCCATTCGCGACCCTTGGAGAGCACCTGTTCAGCGGCGAATACGACGCCGCCACAGCGAGGACAACCTTTGCCCGGTGGCGCTTGGATCGTGGCCGTATCCACGGTCGTCGTGCGTGGAGCAGCATCACTGTGGTGGGTATACGCAAATTAATCATCGCTTTTATGATGTTACAGTACGCTTTTTTAATACGCGCGCGCGAATGTTTAACGAGGTGGTTGTAACAGGATAGCTGCATCTTGATTATCGCGAAAAGCTAAACTTACGTGACATTTATTCCTAAGTGTGTAATATGAATTGCGCAATCTTGGACGATGAACGAATAAGATTGGTATATAGTTGGACAATCCAAAGACGTCGGTTACGAAACATCAAATCATTCAACGGTGAATATTGGAGATCGAAAATATCGAACAACGCTATATTCTGAGCACAATTTTTGCATTTGTTTTTTTTTTCAATTAAATTTTCATCACAAAACATCGCATTGAATGCAAGTATCCTGTTACGAGTTAAGTGAATTTCCAATGGTTCTAAGCTATACGGTGTATTCCAAAAACAAGCGAAATACGGCTCATTAATAATCGTGTTATGCATGATATCAAGACAATTGAATTTCTCGTTTGAAATAATTCAACATGCGCCACGATACAACATAAGCCACGATCGAGCTGAAACGTCTGATAACGCGACGGACAATCGAATTTCCGCTGGTGATTCGATTTTTCTAGCCGCGATGAATAACGGATGAGCTGCAACCATTGGCGATGCACTGAATCTCATTAGAAATCCACTTGTATCTCTCCGCATGCAAAAACAATCAAAATCAGACGGAATGAAGGAAGAGAGCAATGAAAGGAGAAGTGGATGTCGCGGCGAAAAATTCAACGGCTAATGAAATCCTGAGACAATTTCAGTGCCGCCGCGGTGAATTATTCGCGGTGACTCTCCGTGCTTTATTGACGTAAAACAAGTCCACAGAAATAATTGTTAGGCGTGCACATATGCTTGATTCAATTGTAGTATTTATCACTCGGATTTCTTGTGTCGTAGTAATAAATAACAGTAATCGGGGTTATTTTCATTGTGAAGGAAGAAAAGCACACCAAGACTGTTCAGAGTTATCACGATCGCTTAAGTTGTTGGTAACGATTTGTTTGTGTAATGGATAACACACAAATATTTTCAGAAACGTAGTGATTGGATAAAGGAAAATAACTAGAACTGATTATGAAGGTAAAACACTTAAATGATGGAGCTGTGAGTAGCGCGTTATAGCGTTATGTGGCACCGATAACGTGAGAATAAAAATACTAAGACAGAAAAAAATTATGACTATTCGCACGGAGAGAATCAGTTTCATAATCTAATCAATTTATCATTTTATTTCTAAAAGTATTTTCATCTGAATCAACGCTCATGTCTAAGAAATATTATTTTAAGAATAATTATTCAGCCAATCAATGTTTTATCTCACTTTGGATTTCAATTATTTTATTAGTCACTATTGCAGCTTTGTAACTCAATTTTTAGTAGCGATTGATTTCTCAACAATATTAAATCAATAGATTAACAAATTGTCTCCACGAATAGCCACTGACGAGTGTAAAAAAAGAACAACAAGACAAAAGTACCAAGAACAAAAATAAAAGGAATTTACGCGAAACAGAGAAAATTCATAAAAAAGTAGGGTACTTTGATCTCGTTAATCATGACAATAAAGGCTAAAAAGAGAAGCCGGGGCTCGGCGTACCCCTCATCCTCGATATCGCACTGCAGCCCGATCCATATGACCCCGGCGTGGCCGATGCCTCGCGGGCCAAATTTCTTTGGATAGCAAGCTGTTAAGCAGAGAGAAATAGACAAAAGCGCATCATATAATCATGTTTTTGACAGAGAAACAAAGAGAGAGAGAGAGAGAGAGAGAGAGAGAGAGAGAGAGAGAGAAGAAAAAAGAAAACGTTAATTATAAAATAATCAAGAAGTGTCATAGAAAAGAGTCGCATTGTATGTGTATGTATTGTTGGTGTACCTAACAAACCCGTTGGCGTAACAATCGCTTTGGAGAGCACCACCACCTTGGCCGTAGCCGTAGCCCTTCGGACCGAACTTCTTTGCGTAGCACACTGGGCATTCAGGTTTGATTTACGGGACATTGCAATAATCAACGATTTCATTAGATTTCCGATTTTTCTTTCGAGTTGTCAATATGTATATCTCGGTTTGATCTTTTTTAATCGACAGTGCATCCTCACCTTTGCAATAGATATCCTTGTCGGGACCCTCGCAGCAGTTGACCGAATCTAGTCTCTTGAAGCAGAAGCCACACTTAAAGCATTCCCTGTGCCATGGCTATCAGTCGAACACAAATCAGGAGAGAGAAACATTGGTTAGTCACTGCTCGTTGTTGTTTCTTTTTCTTTTCGTATATTCAACGATACTGCGGGCGGATAGGTAACATCGAAACGTCATGCTGTAATGCCGATGGTGTATTGATCACGTTGTTATTTTGCGAGTTCGCAAGCCCAGTCTACCGACAATAACTTTGATTATCGCTTGGATGCGCAATCCTATTACGAGATCTATTCCGAGCCGCTGCGAGCACGCAACATCTGACGAACGGCGAACGGCGAACTCCGAAAGCATCCGTATTTACAACGACTCGTCGTTGCTCCCGAAATAATTGAGAAAAATCGAAAATCCGAGCCTTGGTAAAAGTGCACGAGCGCCTGTGCGCGAGCGAGACTGATGCGGACGAGAACAAACTCAAACACCGAGCACATTCGCACACGCGAGCCGAGTGATTGGCCCAGCGAGTGCAGGGCAAACGCTGTTTGCTGTCGCGAGGGCTAATAGACCGAGTGCGACAAAACCGACACACGCCCCCGCCTCTCTTTCAATCCCATCCCATTCAACGATGAATGAACTTAACGAGGGCTAATGTATGCGCGTCTGTGTACAGTCCTGTTCGAGTCTCGCTGTCTCTCTTTTTTCTTTCTTCTTCGCGAGAATTGCGAGCGAGCGGACAGAGGGGTGCTTATGCAAGCCCGAAATCGCTCAACTCTTCGTGTTTTCAAAGTTAATCACGCGTCTGACTTGTCCGAGATGCTTTTACTTGATTAACGATCTGCTGACATTTAGTGAAAGACGTACGTTTCGGCTAGTCACAATTTCAGTAGTATGCGTGTCGCTGTTGCAAAACATTCTTCAGGGTTTTTTAAACTTACTTTTTCTTCGATTGCAGTCGTCTCTTGCCGTTACAACGCTGCTTTTCATCTCAAATTCTCGATGAAAAATGTCTATACGACCCAAGTATTATTTTTCTTACTGTACACGCAGTTATTGCACATATGATTATCATTAGAGGTTCAATCATGAGAAATGCTTGTCACAAAAATTAGGATGGATTTTTTGTGTGCGGAAATTAAAAAAACTATATATAAAGTTCCACGAGAAGGGAACACAAAAAAGAAAACACTCGATCTTTTTGTTGTTTCTTTCGTATAAATTCACTGGTCTGATTGTTAGGACGATAAACAAAATATACCTCGACAGTAAATTTCGCGATCGGGACCATCGCAATGTAAGGTAGAGTCCAGGGTCCGGTGACAGATTTTGCACTTGAAGCATTGTTTATGGTAGCCCTATTCATAAGAAGCAGCAATGACTACGTGGCTGCTCGATATTTACTTTTTTATCTACTGTAATTTCTTGCTTTCGTTACTCTTTTATGCTCAGCATTTTCATTAACAGCGTCAATATTAATAGCATTATTGAGCCTATTACATATTGTGCTCTCTTGATCCGAAAACATTTTCGAAACTCAAAAAAAAAGGGCCACTCGTGTGAGCATATGCACGCTGACGAAATATAGGTATATATCTCGAAACGCCATGACGAAATTTGAATGTTGGCGAAGCGCCGCACGACTCCATCGCTGGCTTAATTTTAGAGAGCCGTGCGCGCACGTGACATCAATTTTTCGAGCACTTCTCTTATTACCCGTAGCCACTGTCGAAATTCGAAAAAAAAGAAACGACGAACGCTGTTTATAAATATAAACGAGCTTGCAAGACTTTAGTGTACACGCTGTCCGAATTTCGTTTGAAGAGCGTTTATTTTTGGGCGTCGCTTAGTCAACGTTGTAACGGATTCCTTTTAAAATTCCAATTGATAGGATTTGCAAAATATTAAAAATTTATTATGTATGAAATGAGAAATAAAATAATTTAAATGCATAAAACGATTAAGTTGAAAAACTATTATGTATGTGCGAGTAATAAGATCTTCCTATCGACTCTGCCGTGTTCAATTGCCGTTAAAGCTCTTAAATAGTTTGATTTTATAATTAAATAATAACAACGGTAAAAGAATTATAAAGAACAATTGAAACGCCGATAAATTAGTAGCGGTAAGGAGGTTTCTTTTGAAAGTCTGTTATCTATTCTGAATAGATTAAAAACTACATTCGATTCGAAATGATCGCAATTTACCGGGTGCAGCTCGCGAGTTAGATTTTTATTTCGTGCATAACGGCAACAGCAATATTGATAAGAAAAAAGATATCGGCGCATTCAGAAATACAAAAGTTAAATCGATATCAATATCAGATTCTTGTCTGTCTACGCTCCGATCATATTTTTTTTCGAGAATACAAAAGAAAAGCTTACTCGTCGTGGCAAATAAATAAAAAATGCGTTAAACCCGATTCGTGGTAGCCGCTGCATAATTAAAAAGGTAAGCAGTCGCGACGATTATTATCAAATTAAAATCGCTCAACCCGTGACTGCATTAAAATACATGGAATTTGTTGTTCGCGCACAACTGAATTTTCCCTAGCGCGGTATCGGATTTCCATCGTAGCGACGCGCTGCGGGAAAACTGAATTGCGCGAGGAATTCAATTTTCTTCGGAATAACAATAATAATGCGCGCTCATTTGGCATTCTTAGTATCTTGTAGATATACAAGTTTCACGAGCCTGGTTTTTCGTCAGTTGTGATGATCATGAGATATACAGATCACAACGCGAAGACACGGGCCACACAAATTTCGGGCATGGTTATTTTATTATTATTATTATTTTTCATTATCATAAAATATTTTTGAAAATGTCACTAGTAGCGTTAAAAGTGGTATTTTCAGAGCAATAAGTGCTTTTTCTTGAAATAGATATATCTATACCAAAAATTCGAGAGATCTATAAATATCGTAACTTTTATATTTTTTAATTAAAACCTTGGGACATTTGCTCATTTTTTATCGACTCACATAATTTGTCGACTATTTTTTCATTTCAGATCACCTTTTTTTTTTGACTTTCGAATTCTATTGTCAACTGATTCACGTGTAAGTTATAAATAAAACGTCGTAAAATTTGTTTTTTTTTTATTTCGCTTTCGAATTGCACCATGATGAAAATAACAAAAGCAAGAAATTCGATCCGCTTTGCAGACAACCGCAAGTATATGAAAATATTTACACTAGTGGTATCGGTGGAGCACGTGAATATATATTTTTTCGTAAATTCAATGCTAAAAAATGAAATTTTTGAAAATCTAATCTGTTATCTTGTCCCGTTAGTACGATGTGGACACGAGTGTATTTTGGTATGAGTTGCGAAGGAAAACTAGTCCGATGCAAAAACAGATTACTTTTCGTATTGAAAAAAGTTTTCTGGTTAGAAGCATACTTTAAGAATCTGAATATAAGTTTAAATCAATTCAATTTTGAAGAAAATCATCAAGTAACCTATTGGCAAGTGGACTTTACCGCGAAAAAAGGGGTCATCGTCCTATCACCGTCCTTCACCGACTTAACTTACCCTTCCTCTGGCGAGCATCTGCTCGGCAGCGTAAACGTAGCCGCCACAGCGGGGGCATCCCTCACCCTCGGGTGCCTTGGCGATGGCGCGGGGCTCCATCATTGCATTCGTACCTCTGTATTCCCTACAAAATACACACGATTAACATTCGAAATAATCAAATTTTTCAATAGTTTGTCTGTTTCATGTTGGCATGTGATGTGAATGAACATTTACGATGAAAATGACAAAACTATTCATCGTTCATTTTTGCGTAGTCAGTTATGATGGTCGCAATGACAATCACAACTTTCTAAGTGTGGAGATGTGTTGAGTCAAATTCTTTGCGACGTTCGATGATCTAAAACACCGATGAACAGCATAGAATTTGACAGAGAAGAGTGTTGGTAAAAAATGCAACGATCGAGTTTCGCTGGAGCCCAATGACCCCTCGACAAACGATATCAGTTGAAGAAATTATCTTGGAACTGAAACGACGAGCCAAGCTTTTCGACGCTCATGGGTATATTATGAACTTTCCAAGATTCATTTGTCGACGAGAGATTGTCTTGATATCCTTGGCTTTCGCGAAATTCGGTTGTTCATAAATATTGAGTTAGGGAAACAAATCTGCAAAAATTACGCCAACCAAGTGATACAATAGCACATCTAGTTGAGAAAAATTCATAAGGCGCTATAACAACAAAAAACCTACGGAGAGGAACAGACGCTGAAACGATCAATAATACAACGCTTCGTTAGTTACGATTGTTTTTCTTTCATCTTGTACGGGATACGTTATTCACAATTACAGAAGGAATATCGTACAGTCACATACACGTTCGATGATACAAAATCAGATGAGAGAGACAGACGCATGACGCGCGCGTGTTCCTCGTCCGCGGTTTGTTAACTTTGTTGTACTTTAATTGTTAGGCACATGTTAGTAAAGGTTAGTGTTCCCCAACCACGCGACGTGGCTTCCGCCGAGCCCCGAGAGGAGAGCCGAGAAGCAGATGTTGGTGCGTACCAATTACAAAAAATAAGATAAAAAAATTGTTTCAAGTTTCGTGGAAATTTTATTTAACAGAAATAGCGACATTGAAAAAAAGAATATAACTATTCACAGCGAGAGAAAGATAGAAAGAGAGAGAGAGAGAAAGAAAGAGAGAGAGGGAGAGAGAGAGAGAGAGAAAGAGAGAAAGAGAGAGAAGAGAAAAAGAGAAAGAAAGTGCAAGAGAGAGAGAGCGAGCGCAAGACATTCGTATAACTGCTAGAGTACTGTGTGGGGGTTAAGGGTTAGCGAGGGTTAGAGGGTTAGAGTCGAAGAAGAAGGCCGTGCAGGACATTCGGCGCAGGAAGCGAACAGCTGATCAATTGAACAAGTGAAATAATTAATAATAGTTCACGCCCTGGCCAAAAAAAGAGAAAGAGAGAGATAGAAAACAATTGGACTCGGTGCTCACCATCATCAGTAATTCAGTTTTAGCGTGGGATACTCGATTGTGTGTTTTTTTATACTCTTTTTTTTTGTATTTTGTTTTTTTTTTTTGTTTCTATTTTACTGTCGGGGCCCTGTTGCGAGATCATCCCGTGGCGGCTCGAACTCGGCGGGGCTGGCGGGAATTTCGGGGATGGGATTGTTTTCACCTCGGCACTCGACCGGCGAACGCTTGCAGGCGACTTTTTTCTGCTTGTTTTTAATTATTTGCACGAATCAACGACAAGCGTCCCTCGAGAACGAGACCTTGTGAATTATCAAAGCTCAAGTCCTTTCAAGTTTCTTTTTGTATACAGTGTTATTTATTAATTAAGATATTCCTTTTTTTAATGTAACACTTATTACAGATGGTACAAATATTCCTATATCTAAAAAGAGAGAGAGAGAAAAAATTTGTATGTGTTTTCTTTGCAGTTTAGTGATTTTGTGTCTGAGTGTTTGTATAAATCTTTTTTAGATAAAGATCAATTGAATATCGTATAAGTGTGTGTACATTATTTTCCATATACGTGTCGGTATGTTTTTTTGTAGCACTCTATAATAATAAAATCGTATTTTCTTTTCTTTTCTTGCACAATAATATCAAATGATAATAAATATTATAAGTTGTTTTTTCTGAGTATATATATCTCCATACAATGCATTATAGAATCATACCCGGGTTCGCATATCCACGAGAGTTCTTGCGGAGAACTTTCGGGGATCGCAGAACATCGACTATACATTGACAGTATATAATCACTTTGTTTGACGCTCGTCTCTTAAGGAAAAAAAATGGTACTTGATGGTAAAAACACACACATAAAAGGGATCAAATAAAAAAGAAAACGGCACTTTTTTTTCATCGTCAACACTAAATGGACAACAATGGCGGTGATGTTGCTACGAGGAAAAAATTTAAGGTGCCCGCCGACATCACCGACTTACAAGAGTTGAATAATTTTTTTATTCGTTTTTTTGCTTTTTTTGTTTTGTTTTTTAGGATAAAGGGTGAAAAGAACCAAATAAAAAACAGACTATAGGATAGAAAGAAGTGTGATCCAGTTAAGCGATACTTATAGGGACGCATGCTCGGCCTCAAGAGTAAGAGAGAGAGACGATTTTTTTTCCTTGAACGCGAGGAGAAACAAAGGGGCTAAAGAGGGACGAGGAAAAAAAAGAAAAGAACGAAGAAAGAAAAAGGGACAATAGTGACAGGGAAGCAGGGGGAGGGGGGCGTTGGGTGACATAGAGACAGGAGGGCTGATGGCACTCACTGGTGAGCCAAATGATCTCCCTGGTCCATGGAGAGGCATCCAGCACCACCACCGAATCCGTAACCCTTGGGTCCAAACTTGCGTCCGTGGCAGGTTCTGCAGTAGAGCTCACCCTCGTGCTCGCTGCAGTTTGTCGAGTCGAGCAACTTGCCGCAAAGGCCTGCAATCGGATAGACGCGTTCATCAATGATGAGCGTCTGTCAATTAAACGTGCTAACCGAATTCGGATGGTTCTTCTTGATCTTTCGATCGCAAAATAAAATTCTGGAAAATGATATCAAGTCGATTGGTGATTGCAATCGAATAATCAGAGATCGGAGCACCGTCTGACGTAACGTGCTTCTTATCACTGAATCGCGTTAACGTTACCTCTTCCCGACGGCAAAAGGAAAGTGTCAAACCGATCAGCTAGGTTTGCTCGATCGCTATACATCGTCTACGTCTAGTAAATCAATCACTGTTTACGACATTATATTTTCTTGGTCTAATCATTTTACTCACCGCATTTGAAGCACATCTTGTGCCATTTAAGTCCACCGGCTACGCGCTCCTCGGCGGCGTAGACTGACTTTCCGCACTTCGGGCATTTCACTTGTTCGATTGGTTTGTAAGGCATTTTGTCTGTAAAAAGGAGTCCAATTAAATATTCCTGGTATGATTGTTTGAAAAGTTGGCGTTATTTGATTCCCGTAGCTATTGGCTGACAACTCCGAGAGATATTGCTTGAGATTTGACTTGTACATTGACCGTTTTGTGGGCTATTTGGAAATTAGATATCGGAGAAACAATTACAATTGGATGTAACCATATTTACTCGCTTTCCAAATCGCATTTACATTGATTGTGAGCGCGATGCTACGGTAAGTTATTACAATTGCCATCGTTGCTTTGCGTCGTGAAAGCGATATTTATATCTCATTTTTGCCCGCTCGGCCGTCGCAGCGCGTCAAGTCTCGCAAATTGAATCAAACTCAAAAATCGCCAAAAAGAAAATGACCGAATTACGGAAGGGATTAGTCAGATGCTATCTTTAAAATGATTTTATGTAACGAAGTAGGCTACTTTGCTCGTGAGTGTTGAGCTTCCCTGGCAGCCGGCCAAATTGCAAAACATCGCTGCTACAAATTATCACGTTTACACGGAAAAACATTTTTTTTCTTCGCCGTCTTTTCTCTTTGACAAATAAATAGAATGATGATTTTAGCACGCAAACTACATTAAACATCGGCATTACCTCGCGGCATTAATTTTGCAGCATTCCAACTTGAGAATCACGTTAACGTAATCATATATTTCTCGAGATGGCGTGGATTATGAAATCGGTAAAAGTACATTATGTATCAAGGGAGTGCAATGAGGAATGGTGGCACTGCGTGACACAGTGCCATGGTTTGTCCACTGCGCTCGTTTTCAGCTGAGCTCTCAGCAAGCGACATGGAACCCTATCGATTGTCTAAAAGTAAAGTGCCTCTTGTACGCGCGATTCTTCAGGTACATTACTCTCGGGCCGTCCATGCGGTTCTGTGCTCCGTGCTAGGAAGGCGCGCTCAATCGCCACTTTACGCGCGGCGTGGGGGATCTCGATCGAAACCGCCGAACATCCCGTGCGAATATGCGTATTTCAAATTCGACCCTCCTGAAAAAAGAAGATTCTCAGCTGGAACGTAGCATCGAGCGAATTCCAATTTCCCGCCGTGTGAAAGTTATCTAACCGCGTGCGAGCAAGAAAAAATGGAACGTAAACAATCCGCCGACGGAGCGCCGCATCTATTTCCGTGGTCAAGCCCGCGCGCGGTCTATATTCGTAGACGCGTGCGCGGCGTAGGCAGTGTATCTGACGGCCGTATTTGGAGGCAGACGGCTCGCAGTCATTTAGAGATCGCCCTTTTGCCTTCTTCTTCCGCGCGAGGCGTCGATATTTGAAACTCGATACCGCTTGCCCGTGCGATCTCGCAGCGCGAAGTCGTCGCGCGTCTCCTCATCGCGAGGCGCCCTTTTCGCGTGCACGCGTGGCGACCGATTTTCATAATTGCATTTTGCATCATCGTCGCGGAGATAGACACTTGTAATGCGATGCCACCGTGAGCCGTATAAATTTTTCACGGGCAAATTCAATTTACCGGTAGAACGAATCGAATGATCCAATAAGAAATTCATAAACCCTTTTGGAAATTCTTTCGCATTGCTGTAATCGGGCTTACCGAAAGAAAAAAAATCGATCGGTCATTATGTTCCTTCGATTCTCCGTCACACGCGACGTTCAATTAGCTCTCATCGAGAATCGCTCTCGGAAAAGAAAAAGAACACCCTTGGAAAGAGAGAGAGAGAGAGAAAGAGAGAATCCGACTCTCTTCCATCTTTTAATCTCATCCTCTAGCTCCCCTCTCGTGTGTGCGCGTGTATCCTCGCGGTCCGTTTCTCCTCCCACGCCCCCACCGCTTTCCTCGAACCCCACCGCTTGTGGAGCATTTTGCCTCCCTCCAGTTCTCTACCCCCACGAGGTTGGTATATAACTTACGACCCGCCCATTTCAGTTATCTAGCGCTGTTTTTTTTCACTCACCCCCCCCCCCCCCCCATCGTTCTCTCGCTGTCGCGCGCGCTCGCGAACACGTACACGCGAGCAAGCAAGAGTTTGTTTCTATTTGCACACTATCAGGATTAAAAAATGCTTTATTTAGATTTGCGCGAGTGTAAATAGGAAATGCTGTTTGCTTACGCGCCTTTTACTTTGCGCGCTTCCGTTCGCAACGCCCAATACGCGTCTGTGTTTACGCGCACGCGGGCAAAAATTTGCGAGCCACTGTGTCGCTCTGCCGCGTGCATACGCACTTATTATACTTCGTCGTTTCGTCCATTTGACGATTCGACGTTGCGACGATTTCGCTCGGCGCAGGAACATTAATAATAGGTTTGCATAATTATTGATTTTTCATTTCGCGTGCAACTTCCAACCCGGAATAAAGAGAAAATTGAAGCATTTATCCAGGAAAAAAAAATGTATTTCTTCGTGCGAGGAATCGTGGCTGATTAAACGAGTCTACGCAGTCCAATCAATGAAGCAGCAGCCACGTCACTGATGTTTCAGCAATGCGTAATTGCTAATCGATCGTGAGCATTAGTCACTGGTATATCGCTCCGGTGCACTTTTCGCGAGCTCGCTGCGATCGCGCGCAACGAGAAGAGGAAAAAAAACCTCGTTCTATAAATAATAATAAAAGAAGGAAAAGGCGACGGCTTACTTGGCCTACTTAGCTGTCGCAAGTAATTAGTTTTCGCGTTCCGAGAAAAACCCGTGTGTGGAGTCGACGATCGATCTCGTGCAGAAAGACCGCCGCCGAGGCCGTTCGGCGATCGCTTTGTCCAGATCGGATAAGCCCCCCCCCCCCCCTGGCGAACTTTCGCCGCGTGGACGCCAGCGCGCCTCGGGTTATTTCGCGCACACAGCCCCGCGAAAGCTATTTCCGTATGCATAAGGCGCGAGGCCATCCTCCGGGGAGCCGTTTCGCCAAGCGGATCTCAAGATCGTACGTCGAACGGCCACTGCTGCGCACTTTCCTCGCGCGTTGCGTAACGACGCGAGGAAGCGGAACGATTACGCGATCGCAAGCGCAAGGTGGAACGGCGAAAAGCGAGCGCTACAGATTGCAGAGGAAAAACTCACGAGAAGCTTGCGTGCCGTCCGAGCGATCGGAAAAAAAGAGCGTGCCGCTGTTATGATAATGGTTAAGAGAGAATTAGAGAGACTGAGAGAGAGAGAGAGGAAGACCCTTGCCTGTGTGTCAAATCGTCTATGTCTCGCGCACTTGAATAATCTCTTTCTCTTCTCTTGGACAAACACCGCACACTAATACTGGATATCGAATGGCGCCGCTCGGCTCGGTCACGGCCTAGTCATACAGATCTTTGCACACGGCACGTGTGCACCGGAGGCAAGAAGAGAGAGAGAGAGAGAGAGAGAGAGAGGAAAGCACGGCACCACAAGCAGCAAGCGCGGCAGCGTCATTGCCGAGGCCAAACCCGACAAGACACACCTCTTGGCTGTAGTGCCCTCTTTTTCTCCCTTCGTGCTCGCGCTGCACTTTTAGACAGAGACAAACGCTACGCTTGCGAGTAGGAGTTGGGAGGATCTCTCGTTCGCTCTCTCTCTCTCTTTCGCGCACGCGAGCTTCCAAAAGCTCTGCATGCGCTGTGCTCGCATGCTTCTCGTATTTTTCCTCGCGCGCCAGCCCAACACTTTCGTGCTCTTTTTTTTTTGCTTTTTGGGAATTTTTGTACGAATAACGATGTCTCGTGTTGCAGATTCCGATGGACTTCGTTGCAGGCAAGTCAGACGATTTACAAGTCGGTACGACTGACAATGAATCTTTATTCCTTCCATTGGCTCGTTGATATGTTGGAGCGCATTCCTGAGAGCTAGTTTGCACAACATCCATCGACAGTGGCGTTTCATATTTATAAGAGGCTTCGAAAAGCGTTCAATCCTGGTCTCGCCGTGGCGCTTTCCTCATACGCGACGCGACTGTCTTATGTCAGTCTTCTTTTTCCGTCTCCCGGCCGCGAATTTCTTACGTGACGGCGTGCTCGCGGGTCAGCCGAAGAAACACGCCGACGCGCACCCGAAATAACAACGCGGAAATCCCGAAAGCCAGGGTAATTGCAGCTTAATGAAAACTCGCTGAAAAGGCGCGATTGTGCACTGCATGTAGCCGCGCGGCTAATTTCCATCGTCGCCGGGGCCCACGCGGGCAAAAAGGGACGCGCGTGTGTGCAAGCGAGCGAGGCGTGGGCGACGTCGTCGACGGAGACAGAAAACGAGCAACGCAGCGAAAAAGGGGGATGAAAGCGAATAACCGGCAAACGCGAATATGATAAAAGCCAAGAATAAGTCGCGTCGGAAATAGCCGCGAAGATGAGACAATGTAATATTGCGTAACGTCGTTTAAAGGTCCTCCTTCTTATCCGATAGCGCTTTCTCGGATTATATCGATATTTGGCTTCTTCTTCTCTTTGGATTTGAGAATAGATGTAGCTAAATATAATTTCTCGTTTGTATGTTAATCGGGGTTTTTCGTTGCTCTCTCTCTCTCTCTCTCGCTCTGCTATTTATCAAAACACATCGGTAATTAGCGCGCCGCGCGCGCCATTGTGTAAGCATTATTGTTTCTGCAAACAACTCGGCTACTACAAATATTTGTTTACTTCGATGTGCGTTCTTGAAAGCATATTAATAGTGTTAAGGTAATCAGCAGCGCTTATATAGACTGACCCGTCTAACTACGAGCGCAATACATTTTTCGTGTTTCTCTTTTCTCCTTACTTCGGATCTTGTCGTTCGTTTCTCACTGTTCGCAAGACATTTTTACAAATTTTTCGAGATATTGAAGGCGAACGATCTAATAGTCGTTTATTTTTGGCCTATAGCGAGCGTCGATATGGACCATGCGAAATAAACTCGGCTCTTCTAGAGTGTTTGACAACAATCGTGTAATTTTAAACTAATGACAAATACGTGAAATGCCTTTGCCAAATTTCGCTGACTAATACGAACTTGAAATAAACATCGAAATGACAAACAGCTGAGATACACGCATATGCTTAACAACTTGCACTCAAGAATCTTCGAAATTATTCCGGTGCTATGTATAATTTATATAATTGCTAGACTTATTCGCAAAATTGAAAGAATGTGGAGGTGTTAACGAGGTAAGCTTATTAGCCAATCAGACTCAATTTTCAAATAACTAGCTTCGAGTTTCGCCGTAATTTCATTAATGAAAGAAGATAAGGCGCCTCACATTTTCCCGCAACGCTCTATGACGTGCCAAAATTTTTAAATCCAAATATATAAAATGGGAATCTCGCATGTGTGCACTTCCATTTAATCCTGAAATAACTTTACGAGTATGAGACACTTTTATGCTCGAATCACGACGGCGATATAAATATCCAGGATTTATAAGTTGCTGAGACAATCAAAGTTGTGATAAGTACATAAAAAAATGTACCCGACGATAGGTTCATCAGACTCGCAGAGAGGAAAGGTTCAGTCACCTTTCGAGAAATTCTTAGCCACTGACTAATCGCGACAACGCAACGCGCATATGAGCCCGACCCACTGCTGACACATTTTTCTTCGAAATTCGAGTTACTATTTGCAATGATAAATAGACGACATCACTCGGCAAGAAAAACAGCATCCCAAGGAAACGTAGAGCTGAGGAGACGCGCGGACCAAGTTAGAACTCGTGGAGAAGGCTTCGAAAGGCGAGCGGCCAGCGGGTGGGAGAGATACATTCATGAGAGCACACCGGCGGTCGAGAATTGACGAACGGCTCGTTCACTTTCGCAAGCTATCGGGATAGGTGAAGGCGCAGGTGGCAAGTGTGATTGATTAGGAGCGAGCGCGGGCTATCAATTGAAGTCGCCTCCGGTTTCGCGCGCGCGAGGTGACCGGCGAAATTGCCATGCGCGCCGAGATGAAAATCGCAAGCTCCAGCGCCACGTCAGGGGCAAGGGGGAGAATTATGAGCGGAGAGAAAGACACTCGTCCACTATTAATAGGACCTCGGCTCGCGCGACTATTTTTAGGCCTGCGCCACTGGCCGTTCGGATAGGCGCGCTCGCGCAACGTATAAATGCCCCCAACCGGAGGCGAGACCCTCCGACTTTGAGAGGCACTCGCAGACAATGCCTTCGCAGTTGTATTTTTCCTAAATTGCGAGTGCTCCTGTCGTTTATCGAGCTTCTCGGATTTGCTGCCGAATGTAATTTAATATACTGCGAGAGCGAAATTTAAAAAATATCGATTGGAGCGCTGTCATGTTTCAGAATGCAGGTGTCAATCCGACGCAATTTTAACGTACGGAATCGAGTTTGGAGAGATATTTCATTCCAGCATCTTCCGCATCTCCCGCATTTCATTACAAGGACTGTCGTGTTACAGGGCGCAAAATTACCGGCTATTTTCGAAAGTAGCTAATCTTATCGCGCATTGAGATTGTAATCGTTGAATAACCAAACACAGCCACTTGACGAGCGAGGCTAGCTGATGCGACGAGCGGTCGATCAAAAACAAGGGGCCCTCGGCGAGAATCTCAGGGCGAGCCGGGCTGTTAAGTCGACCAGATTCAGCCGCGAATATGTACGCAGGCGCAGCGGTCGTCTGGCCGGCTGGCTGGCTCGCACAGCCACAGGCACGACGGTAACTGACCCGCAAACGTAATGGGCCGAAAGGGACGTTTCCGGCGCGGTAGCTTGCTCATCAATTTTGCACGCGTGCAATTTTGCGCGGCGCGTATTTTCGGCGGGATCGCTCCGCGAAATCGAGTTGCAATGATCGCTGCTACTTTTGTCGCGAATATAGAACTGCCACGCGGCCACGGAGTCCGAGATTATTTCGCGATGATTGGATTTGGTTGGCAAGCAGCGAGCGACATGGCTTTTTGCGTGTAGGCCGATTCGATTTAGCGAGGCGCCCGCTTGACGCGCTGCACTTCGTTATGCAGCGGTTATCTGCGTTTCCGGCTTTAATTGTCCTTTCGAGGTTTTTTGTTCGAGCGAGTCGCGGGCATTTGATTCGGATTAGGAAAGTCATCAGAGGTGTACCCGGCGCTTGATAAACAGTTTTGTCGCTAACTCGGTAACGTTCGAGAGGTGCGCGCAAAAGCGAGAACGGCAGTGAGACTGGTCTCACTATGTGCAGCGCCAACAATATATGGGTAATTCTTGGCTATTTCGATTGACTTGTAACCCTTAGGTTACGGATTTTTTTTTCATTTGGCACAATTGTTGTACACATAAAACTGAGATTTTTCCCAAATTTTGGAGACGATACATTAATTATATGAAAAGTTATTAACAATTAAAGAAAAATGATAAAAAATTTTCAAACGGCTATATTTTAAAAACTAATAAAGATATCGAAGTCGGATTTTTTTCAAAATACTTATAATGCCTTAAAATTTCGAAATAATTACAACAATAAACAATAAAAAATTTTTTTCGAAAGTTATTAACTTTTTGTTTAAACAATTGCTAATATCTCAAAAGGCATATTTTTTTTTTGAAAAATTCTTGCTCCTACGTATTCCTGAGGATTTTTGCTATCGAAATCATTCATAAAATTCAAGGGCCCGACATATCGGAAAGCGTAGCCCTAATCAAAAGAAGATGCCTCGGTGTCAGGTCGCTTTCGACCGTGAGTCCGCTGGAGCGCTACCGCAGCCTTACGCCGAGGCGTCTTCTTTTGATTAGGGCTACGCTTTCCGATATATCGGGCCCTTGAATTTTATGATTGATTTCGATAGCAAAAATCCTCAGGAATACGTAGGAGCAAGAATTTTTCAAAAAAAAAATATACTTTTTGAGATATTAGCAATTGTTTAAACAAAAAGTTAATAACTTTTGAAAAAAATTTTTTATTGTTTATTGTTGTAATTATTTCGAAATTTTAAGGCATTATAAGTATTTTGAAAAAAATCCGACTTCGATATCTTTATTAGTTTTTAAAATATAGCTGTTTGAAAATTTTTTATCATTTTTCTTTAATTGTTAATAACTTTTGATATAATTAATGTATCGTCTCCAAAATTTGGGAAAAATCTCAGTTTTATGTGTACAACAATTGTGCCAAATGAAAAAAAAATCCGTAACCTAAGGGTTACAAGTCAATCGAAATAGCCAAGAATTACCCATATACCTAGCTGTATTTCCGGCAAGGGGCCGCTGTGAGCCCTGTTTTTTACCTGATTAGCAGTTATACTTTCAAATTATCATTCATTCTATTTGCCTATTTTTTTTGCTTCCAAACTCTTATTTTGATTCATGATTTGATTTTTTTTATTTATATAATTTTTTAGCTTCAAATTAACTAATGCTAAGTAGTTTGCAAGAGAATTCTAGAATTATCGACGATAAATTATCTATAGTTATAGACGAATCATCTCGTGTGGGGTGTTTTTTGAGAAACAAAACGTACTGCTTAACGAATAAAAAGTTTTAAACATTTTAATTTGTGTTCGTAAACTAATTATGGATAATAGCGATTTTTATTAAGTATCCGACTATTTTGACTTTCATCATTTTCAACAGAAGTCTTCGATAAATATGAATAAGTTTCGATGACTTGTGAAGCACAACACCTTCCATGATAAGGGATGTCCTTTCGAATTATTTCGCAATATTGATAAAATTGTATACATAGATTACAGCACATTTGTGCCGTGTCACGAACAGATAGCATGCTCATGAATTAAAATAAAAAAAGCTAAAAAACTCATCAAGACTTGCAGTCTTGCGGCTTTTTTATTTTCCCTCTGGGGGGCTTGACCCCTTGACTTCGCCAGGGCATTCCTGCACTCGCTTTCATCCTCTTATCCTTTTCGGTAGCTCCGTTCTCAACTTTCCTCAAAGCTATGTCTTGCGATCGCGATTCATATATGATGAGTTCATCATTGCGACAATTTGAAATTATTTTAACATGGGTTACCTCAAAACAAACGATAAAAGATGGGAATTGTAGTTATAAATTTATTATATTCAAATAAAAATGGCTACAGTTTATTATAATAAAGCAATTTCTAAATATCAATATTATTTCAAGATCAGTGCAGATCAGTTTTTCATTACTGCGTGAGTCATAATTCGAAATTGATTGCTCACTGTTCTGAAAGAATTAATATTGACTAGATAACCAGACCAGTAAAGCTCGTGACGGTTTCAGAAATTCTCAGTATAATAAACTTCAATGCTTTATTTGTCTCCTTGTTCGGCATCGTACAATTCATTTTGTAAACTCGTTAACAATCGAACCCTAATAAAATAACCGACCAAGAATACTCTCAACGTAATGTTTCAAAATATCAATGACATAATATGATTCTGTATATACACACATTTAAGTAATTTTCATTCAATTTTATAATATTATCATTTTCATGCCTTACGAGGTGATCTCGTTGGCACAAAATTTTTTATAATATTTTTGCAGAGCCATTCTCATCGCATAATCTATCTGAAGGCCATGACTTTGAAGAGTAGAACATCTACAAGACCAAATTCGTAAACTCTTCGTGAAAGTAATATAAGCCAAATCTGTTCTACCTGTTATTGTCTATTGTGAAGTTAATATACATTGTATGACAAAGAAAACAACAGTATATTTATAAAATTCTAAAAACTCTAAGCAATTGTTGTGATTGCAATGTACAATCAGGACAAATTCGATGTGTTGGAAATATATAAGATGTGTAATCAACAGCAAAAAAGAAGAAAGGCTACTCAGCTATGATCTAAAACTCGAGTCTGATTAAGATGAATACAATACATGGCACTGAGCAAAACATCCGAAATATAACGCGCGAATGATCAATTAAGCGGGTGCAATGGGCGCATCGGATTTGTGTGTGTGCGTGTGCAGTACAGCATTCAAAGAATGTACGCGAAGTTAGGACATAGGTTTGGCACGACAGGTCGGTCCGTCACATTGACCCCGCATTCCTCGTCTTGCCGGCGAGTTGCACATACGCGCGCGAGATGATTTTCCTATTCTCGGACGCTGTGCGCCGCAGTACTTTGACCCAGTGCGCGGTGGACGGCGCGCCGGCGATTGTTCGATGACGATTTCCTTTCAGGCTTGCACGCGTCGGGCGTGGACGTGCGAAGTGTTGGCGATCAGCATCCGCGATTCGCATGCTCCGCCAAGCTTTATATTTGTACTTTTGGCCGACCGTTCATTTTACAGTCGAATCTTAACTATACGCACCCGCGCGAGTTTGTCTTCTCCGCGATTCCGACTGTTATCTCGCGCGGCAATCGTGGATGAGGCAACATTACAAACATTTACCATACGAATCAATCGCAATTCCAAAAATAATGAAGCAAAAGCGTTTTCTTGGAGTCTCATGCCTCGCAATCCAAAAGAATTTTTACACGCCGATATTTCCGTCCGGTATATAGCGTTTCAACGAAAATATTATCCTAGCCCGAGAGCGAAAAAAGCTCTCGCGAAATAATATTTTCGCAATCCAATGGTAAAAGACATGTTTCATGCGAAAAAAAAAAAAAATTTCCCAGAAATGGCTCGAGTATCGGGCGACGATATTCACAAGACGCGGAGCGATATCGTCGTGTAGCGCGCGGGCAGAGTCCACGCGCGAAGTTTTCCACCGATGAATAAAGTCGTTGCGATTCGGCAACCACTCAATTAACGAGCTTTCGCGTCGAGCTCATCGATCTCCGTCGTCGCGCGAGCCTGAGAAATAGAGAAATAACGGTAGAGGCGGGAGGGGGGGGGGGGGAGAAATGGCCTACTTGTCGGTCGCCGCGCTCTCTCGAAAATATTAGAATATCCCACGCGCGTAACACAATCCCCGCGGTGTGCCGGGGTAACCAAATTTAGCGTCCGACTGGCAGACGCGCGAGAGACACGTAGTCCTCCTTTTGCGTGACTCATTCTCGCGCCTACTCTCGTAGAGCTTTCGCGCGCTTCATTTCACATTCGACTGCCCGGCGCGTCGCGGCAAAAATCGACATGTTTCGCGAGCAGTTCCTCCTTCCGTTCGACGGAAGGAGGGGCAAGCTCGATTTCTTTCCGCGCGACGGATACTCATTAGCGCGACGCGCGAAGCTCTAGCAGCTCGCCGACTTTCATAAATTTTCGCGCTCCGCGAAGCATTGGCCAATCGCGAGCTTGCGTCCGCGGCCGGCTTTAAACTTAGAAAATAATCGAACAATATAACTTTTGGCAGTGTTAATTTTGATTCATGCCAAGTGTATTATTGCTTGCAAAATTTATTTATTATTTTGGAAATTCGCCCGGCGAAAACGGTTCGCGCGCTCGCTATTAATTCGTTACGTAACTGAGTGCTGTCGCGGCGCGAGCGCGCGTTCTCACTTGCTTGCCTCTTCGGCAAAGGCGCACGAAAGAGCAGCTTGCGCAGCTTTGTTGATGCGATTAAAAATAGACGTGTCAATTTCCAGGTGCGTTACCTCGCGTAAAATGCCGCTGATAGGTTTGACGGACAAGAATTTACGTTCACGTTTGGAATTTGAAAACTCGTTAATTTCAGACGTGTTTTGGATTTGCCTATGGTTATTGAGTTATCGTTATCATTCATGCGAAAAAAATAAATAAATATATAAATTGAATGCAATTGTTCGAGAATTGATTTCTTGAATATACATATTCGGATTCGCGATTTAGTGTACGATTTCAGAAATAAATCAGAGCCGTTATCAAAATAATGCTGCACACGCAATTTTTTAAGACTACGTCGCGCGGCAGCCATTAGAATTTCTGAAAATGTATATTTCCGTCAAATTGCGCTCGAAGCCACGACACCCGTGATCTATTTATAAGTCAAGTGTAAGAAGGTGTGCATGGTCAGCCGTGAGTCCAAAAGCAAGGCGAATTCCGAAAATACTCGTGTCCAAAAATAAAAATGACCGAAGACCGGTGGTAGCTCATTTCCTAGCCGAAGCTCCATCTCGCGCTCCGCTGAAAATTCGCACGTTACGGGCTTTCTCCAGCCAGGCTGCGCCACCACACTGGTCAACTCGATCCGATGAGTGCCGTGCTCCGCACGTTCGCCGTGACGACCGCCCCGCGAGCAGTCCTGCGTTCTTTTCGACCGTGGCGTGCAAAATTTTCCACCAAAGCGAACACTCTCCTATAATGCTCGCGCGGCATCAAACGGGACAAGCGTTGGATGCATGTGCGCGACGATCTATTTGAAGCAATGATGTTACGTGGCCCGACGGGGTGATTCAACGCACGGCTGGCCAGCTCGCGTGTGATTTTCAATACTTTGACGCATGTGTATCGCGTATACTTGAATCGCAAGCGCGAAATAAAGCTCGAATAGCGCAATTGCTCTTGCTTTATAAATAATTTTGGGCGGTGCTTTATTTGTATGGTCGGGCCGAGTCTCGGGAATTATTATTTGCCCTGTTTTCTCTGCCAACGGACGGGTTGGGGAAAAAAGTCTCGCGGTAAATCGTCCACCGACCAGCAACTTTTGCAATTTATTTTGGAATCGGCGCTCCGACTATTCGCGCCTATCAAATTGCGAGCGATCGGAATTCCAAAAGTTATCGCGACAAGCAATTTCAGCTAGATCATTCGTTCGATTTTTTAGACACCTCGGCAAAATCGCCAACTTCGTGTATTAACATTAATTAATAACGCCTAAACATTCCATTCGGTTGTCTACCTTTAGCACTTGGGAGAGCATGTTTACTTTGCTTGTTCGTTTACTTTGCTGATGCAAAATAAATCAACAAAGATAATAATTTTAGCAAAGGAGAATTTCGAATGAAACGCGGTAGAAGTGCATCTTTAACAGAATAAATAAGTTCGTTAAAATAAAAAGTGTAGCTCTGGAAATAAAAATATGGTAAATTCGAAAGGACAAATTTTTGTTGTACTGCTGAATTTATTTTCGATTCTGTATCCCGCTTATAACAATTCTGTTACTGTTTTTCTGCAGGCTTCGCGTTATCGTTATTTCTTCATCGCCTTTTTCCTTGTTATTCGTCGCTTGTCAGTCTCACTTTTATTTACAGAAATTCAATATTCAAAATATTATACTGCCAGTACGCGACTGTCGAATACCAGATCCATCC
The DNA here is from genome assembly GCF_024137745.1 of Phymastichus coffea. Lineage (NCBI taxonomy): Eukaryota > Metazoa > Arthropoda > Insecta > Hymenoptera > Eulophidae > Phymastichus > Phymastichus coffea. The sequence goes on along the minus strand of NW_026706940.1, from coordinate 110,860 downwards.
AAACACTTTTATCCGCGATAAATTAGAATCACGCAGCGGAGAAAGTAAATCGCGCTAACAAGAAATAAGGCGTTCAGCGTAAACGCACGCTTACACTCGATGCTCGGCGAGCATATCCGAGCAGCGATCGCGCGGATTAATTAGAAAACGCTCGCGAAACACTCTCTTAAAATACGTACCTCCCACGTTAAAGCGGGAAAATTAATGACGCCGTTGAGGATAAAAACCGTGGAGCGTCGCACGATCGCGAGGAGAAAAATCACAAAAATAACGCGACGCGCCGGGACGCGGAGAGCTCACGATAATTATTCGGAGGGAAGAGCGCGACAGACGCCCACGCGATCGACACCGCGATCGCGTGCTAGGCATCTAAGCCTCACGCCGAACGACGACGCGCGCTCACGAAATCGTGATATATGCTTGACTCGAGGAATGCGGGAAATAATCTCTTTTTTTTTCTTTTTCGCTTTTGAACTTGCGAGGGGGGAAAGATTTGTGTAGCAGGGATTTATTTAGTGGAAAATCTTATTAGTTTACCGCGCCTCTCTTCTTTGTTTTTTTTCCTCTAGCGTGCAGTTTATTTTTAAATGTTGGCATAGTTTCCAAAGTCTATTTTAAGCTTTTAGTGAAATCTTGGAAATAAATTTCGATTTTTATGGGTTAGCCATTATAGCTGTAGTCGTATGCCTGCTAATGAATTGCAATAGTGATTTATTAGAAAGTGTCGATAGAATTGGTAGATAGTGCTGACATTGTCATCAGCGAAAGGAACGACTACGGGAAAGTCCATGACTCTAGAACTGTCATAAATTGAAAAAATTATTATTGCCAGACGGCTGCAATAAACAATTTAGTTATTGGTGACGTTCCGATTATTGCGCGATTATTTATAAATATTAATAGTGCTTACGCGCGTTGCACTAGGAAAGAAGAGCCACTGAAGTTTCACGATAGCGGCACCTAAACTTAGCACGCAAATTTCGACTTCGGCCATCGGTCCGAATATCGCATCGCTCTCTCCAATGCCTCGGTGTAGTTTTCAAACAACAAGTGGAGCCGGGCGCAAGCATTTTATATTTCCTTTGCAGTCCCAAAGAGAGCAAAGCGCTCATGCGTTTCCCGATAGATGTAACCCGAGCGTATTGCAACGAAAAGCAGTGTGTATTTTGAGCCCGAAATCGCGCATACGCCTGCCACGTTAAAGGCTTATCGGTTAATTTTGGACGAGCTTTTTATAAAGTCCGTGCCAATAATACGCACGCATGTCGTTTATTATGCCACGTCGTTTTTCGCAAAATAATTCAAAACCGCCGACAGTGAGCGATGCTCATTTTTTTCTCTCTCTCTCTTTTTTTTCCGAACAGCTCGTGTCGTGCACGTCTTTCTTTGTTTTTTAAAGATCGGGCTTTTAAATTGATGCGGCGTGGTACGCTCTCGAAGCCGCGAGTATGAAGGTCTTTCAAAATAAACTTCCGTTAATTAGTTTTGAGCTCGATAAGAATTTGAATAATGTTATTTACACGCGAAAGATTGTAATAAATATACATAAATTGACCGATTCTCTTGCCAAAAATCTAAAGCGCGACACTCAGGAGACAATGTAGATCTAAATACAATGTTTGCAGTTCTTGCGAGATTCGGCATCCGTCAAGGCAGCTCTTAGCTGTAAAAACAAGGAGCCGTTGAAAGCTCTATTGCGCGTATACGCACCAAGATTAAAAAACTGTCAGTGAACGGCGGACGGGCGACAGATTTTTCAGTCAGCTTGTACGACGCCGACAATGAGCAACGACCGTTCGTTGCCGTGCGAGAATTACCTGGACTAATAAGAGAATGTAGGTTGAAAGACGAGAATTAACGTTCCTGCGATTCGAGTGCGAAAACTGAGTCAGCGGCCTGCGATGTAAATTACGAAAATGTCATTAGGACTTAAGCTGGCCTTCGGCCATCGATAATATCATTAACGCGTTAAATTTAGACGCGAGGAAAGCCATAAACAACAATTCCTCCTATATTTTTTTTCTTTCGCCCGTGTCCGAAAAAAAGCGCGTTTGTTATTTCGACTGACGGGATTCTGTTCGTTAGACTAGCGCTATGACGACGACGACGACGACGACGAAAGTAAGATAAATAGTGCTGCGTTCCGTTCATCAACTAGCCGAAAAATTGATCGACGTATTTTTCCTCGGTACCGTTCACGATAAATCCAATTCGTGAGTTTTTCTTGGTGTTATTGATGTTTGTCATTATTTGGAAATTGTTCATTGACCGATTGACTTGGATAGATCAACCGATACACTTCTGAAATCTACGCGAACCAGAAATATCATTAGCCGCAATACGTATTCCAATGAAATTTTCGCGCGGCTGAGTCTCGTTTTGTTCTGAATAAACAAGCTCGCATCGTCGAGATTAAAGCTGAAAGCGTCACGCGACAATCGCACCGCATCGTTGTGGTGTGAAAAATCAAAACTGCAGCGATGAAACATTGTCGATGGGCGGCTAATTTCAACGGACAGGGAATGAAAAATGCGAAGTTTATATTGAAAAACTTGGCGATGCAGGCGCAACTCCGACCGTGTACGTACACGGCATCTCCGAAAATATCGTGCGCGGCGACATCGTACACGTCACAGTATCGCTCTCTCGCGACTTGCCTAATAATCGCGGACAACCTGCTAATAGCCAGGTCGCTTAGGCAGCGAGCCCACTGGATACGATGACGAAGGCAACAACTTCAAGGTAAGCCAAAATATTATGTAGCTTCATTCTCGCCAGCTACGAGCTTTTCATTTATTATTATTATTATTATTATTATTATTATTATTATTATTATTATTATTATTATTATTATTATTTATTTTTTCGGCATCTACATTTTGCTAACGTTGTCATGTGACTTCACGCAGTCGAAGTAAAAAAGTTTCGACAGCTCTACAAGAAACGCTTCGATGAAACAGTCGTCAACATTTAATATCTTATGTTTTTATTGCGTTTATATAAAGTTTCGCTTTTCAAGTGCAAAGCCTCCCTAGTCACGAGAAACAAGAAATAATACATACTAGTGTCACAATTAGGGCTATCGGTGTCTGTTTCGCTAACAATGCACAAGCATTAGTTTATTTCAGCGCAATAAATCATTGTATTTTATAGATTGCAGTTGTATATATACTTCATAATGCCAATATATTACAAAAAAGTCTGGTTATGAAAGACATTGTCATGTAATTCAGTTTATAATTAAGTTATGTTAGAGTGATGCAATAATATGTCATTTATACACCAAGTAATTAGAAATTTAATTAGAATACAAATTTGAAGTTGGCCACGGTTCGATTAAAAACGATGCGTTTCCTAGAATTCCGTCGGGGCGCGATTTCAAACTTCCGTTTGAGTGATTATTTTGACTTACTGATTTATTATTTCGAACACCGAGATACTCGCATAGATGACATAAACACTCAAATCAGCTAGTTAAGTACTTATGCTATAGCACTTCAGTACATTTGATGAATATATTAGTATTTATTTCGCATGTTTGAATACGCTGGCGATATCCAGAGACACCCAACGTGAAAATGTTTTGTAACATTTTTATAAAACGTTTATGAAAATCTATTTTATAAAATTTATATACATATAGACATGATTCTCCAAACTTTTATAAATATTATATAAATGTTAAAAAACGTGATTTTATATTAACTTTTATACACGTCAAAGAATACTGTTTTTTTATCAGATACATTTCAGATACAGCAGTCTTCTTCAGAAATCCGGTGCGAATAAAAATTTCAATGAATGACAAGAAATCTAATCGTCGATGCGCAGCATACAAAAAATCACCCAAGTTCTATATGGATTATAAGAATATGACAACAGTAAAGTTTATGGACGTTTCTTAAAATCGATTTATTTTAATTTAATAATTAAAGTTGAACGAAATTTTATTGTGAACATTAATGCTTTGTGGTATTATTATTAGGTTTCGGTTGCATTTTCGTCGGCGTTGTTAGCTTATCAGGGTTGGAAGGAAAAGCCTGCTCACGTAAAAGCCGCCTACATACCGCGTTTATGAGTAATTGTAAGTCGAACGTCATTTGATTTCAAAATACAGTTTGCACTTTTCGTAAGTACAGAGCAATAAAGTGTCCGTGAACTCCACTATCGTCATTTTGTTTTATAAACGATAGAGCGTGGGTAATTTTTTGCAGGCTGTATTAACGATCAGATTTCTTGTCACTCGTAGAAGTTTTTATGCACTAAAATTTTGAAGAAGGTTACTATATCTAAAATGTATTATTAGATTTGAAAACAGTGTTTTCTTAAACATCTTGTAAAACTTTTATTAAAGTTTTATAAGTGTTTTATAAAATATTTTCACGTTGGAGCTAATATAAGCAGTCTTGTGTACGTTTTGATGAAGAATATTTTGAGTACAGTTGAGCTGCATATTACCGTGATTAGTAAAATACGCAATTACTCTGGTCGTTGGTTGGCTTCATTATTCGATATGGTTAACTACCGTCGTATTTCGACTATTGATTGAACGTATAATTAAATTGGTCATCTGGATGTCGTTGTATTTCAAAAGATTTAGCTAAAAAATCTAGAACGATTTTACATCCGATCGAAAGTCATCGCGATTGTTAGATAATGAAAAGGTTGGATCGCTTCTACACTTTTGGAATTCACAAATTTTATGCTTTTTACTGAAAACAGTCACAGATGTATAAAAATTGAGACATGAAATTGAATATCGTTGGCTGGCAATAAAGATTTTTCTTATTGCAAAATTGAATACTATTGATTACCGCTGATACGAGAAAAAGCCTGCAAGAAGCATCGCAAAAACAGCATCTTTCTCGGTTCGCCGAAAAAGAAAAGCTTAAGAATCAACAGTTTCGCTGTCTCTCGACAAGTTTCTTTCCAAAAGCTCTCGCTGCTTTCTTGCAGATCTCGTCCTCGCGCGCTTCCTCGCCGGAGCCTGTGAAAAGTGCACAGCGATAACCGCACTCGCGGCGAGTCTTGCTCTGCGAGCGCCTAAACGGCATAAACATCGAAATAAATCAACAGCGGTGGCAGCGTCGGTGGCTGGCAGCGGTAATACACGCGCTGGCAACTGTACCGGCGCTGCTATCTGGTGAGTCAGCGCGCGGAAAGCGTCCGCAGCACAGCGAGCGCGAGGATATCGCTGCTATAGCGGCTGCGCTGCCCCGCTGCCGAGGAGAGCGCGAACGTTTCAAGTGCGTGGCTTCGCCAAACGCTGTAATCCGATATTCCCGCGAGGCGAGCTGTTCGCACGCGCGCAATTCAATATGGACCAAACTGACTTTTTTTCACTGGGTTAGCTTTCGACGAGAGAAGCTACGAGGCTATACACGCGGAATATATGTCCATTTATATTTCGGCATTGACTGCTCGTGGTCTCACAGCGGCAGCCTCCAGTGCAAATCAGGTGCAAACTTTGGCGCCACGGATCAAGCTGATTGTTTGATCACTAAATTTCCCGCTGGAATGATGCTATATATCGTGGTAACTATTGGGAAAGGCTTCGCAATTAATCTATGTCTTCAAATTCTTTAGATTCTGTTTTCGGGACTCATAAATATGTGCGGGCTTAAAATTCATATAATTTATAGGGCTCTATTGAGAACTGTTTCAACAATTCATTGTCTTGAACGAAGATTATTAACGTGAATGTGGCTGTCTAGTTTGCTTCCAATAGATAAATAGTCTTTCTACCCTAGATGATGTAGGTTTTAGCATTGCCGATAGAAGTTTTCGACTTTAGTGGTGTTCGGTATCAAAAGCTCACGAGTATGCGAACGCTCGATAAAAGCTCTATTGGCTTTCTACGTTGACGACTCCAAGCGAGAATCACAATTTGTGAAGTTACTTTATCATGTATATTTAAAAACATGATTCCACAGCCTATTATTCTTTGACAGTGGAATATTATAGCTATGCAATAGAAGCAAATTTCTAGAAAGTTCATTGAAATCCTCAATTTCCGACTTTCACGTATTTTCTTTAAAGTTATAGAATCAGGGGAACATACGGCTGGTAAAAACTTCCATAAATACGTCGAAGCTAAAGACATCATAATATTTCGCTCATTATTTTGTGGAGCTTTTGTCAACAGTTATTCTTGTGCTTGCGCAAAACAGATGCATCATAAGCCTTTATTTAGCAGAAAATTTCTACGGGTGGGGTACACTGAAAAGTTTCAATCATGAGAAAATTGGACTCAACCAATGTATTCAAGGAAAATTATGATTTTTCGAAAGAAAATCATTTGTAATCGATAGACGCTTTAATCAACACTTCGTAACAACATGACAATATTATACTAGCATTTTCCTTTAAATTAAATAAAAACTGAAACCTAGCAATTGATTACTATTTTATTATGCCATCATTTCCATGGTAATTATTTTTGTATATTTGTCGTTTCTGTGAATATGAAATTGAAATCTATGTAGTTCAAGAGCATTTTCGAGTGTATAATTGCACTCAGTGTTTATATATTTTTACTTTGGCGTTAAGCTCCAGCAATAAGCTTGCAAAGTATCTTACTATAAGATGGTATAGCTGTTCTGAATACATATTGAACATAAGGAAGGGTGTTGTAATGATTGACAACTATACTTAAAGCTTAAAAAAGCGTTCATCGACCTAGTTGATAACTCTTAAGAAATTATTCTTAGTGAAAGCTTTAACGAATAATTCATTATTAAGTAAAATACGTTTATGAAATAATGCAAAAAATTCTAACCATTAAAATTAAAGTTTAATCTTTAAAAAATATTGTTATAGTTTTGTTTACTTGTAGAGAAAGTGAATAGTATAATGTATCAATGAAATATTAAATAAAATAAAATTTGTTGTAAAAATAATAAAATGGTTTGTTTATCAATAATATAATTTATGAGACTAACAAAATTCGAGAAATATGTATTTGAGAATAATATTGATAATCAAGACATTTGAAGAACATTAACCAAATAAAATTATTTAAGTTTTCAAAATACACTGACGACAAAATTTGTAAAGATAGACACAAGGGGATAATAAACATCTATAATCCAAGCTGCATCTCTTAATAGAAGTAAAAAATGTAGCTTTGAACTTGATACTGGATTAATATGTGCATGAATTTTTGGAATATTTTTTTCGGTTTGCACGTATTTTTTATTCAAGCAAACTGCTGAGTTGCGCTTTTTGGATCGGTGCCGAGCGTGACACGTTTGCACGGATAAAGCAGGAATTGACCACCCTCGTCTGGCACAGGCACAACAAACGTTCATCGGGTTCACGTACTTTTGGCAACATCGCCAGCCAAATTAATGAGCCGGCGCCCGACCGCAGCGCGACTTGTTTCACTTAAGTGACTCTCGCTGATTGAGGAGAAAATCGAACCCGGCTCACTGTCACTGGCCGTCCGTGTAAAGTAATACATTGTTGGTGCGTTAGTTATACTGTCCGGAAATGTTGCATGCTGATTGAGTAACAGACCGTCAAAATAATTATTCTTGGAAGGGAGATAAATTACGCGAGATTAAGAGACTCGTTATTTCATGAATTTGTGTCAATTTTCCTGGGCATAACGCTTGATTAATGAGATATCAAAACATAAATCATTTCTGTGCTCATTTCTCGCTCTTAAGTGTACCTATTAAAACTACATGTCTTCAGCTGTTGATAGAACACGACCGATTTTATTCAAGCGCTTTATTTTATTTCAATGAAACTTGAAGTTCTTTTCTAATTTAAAGCCCGAAGAAAGAAGTGCAATAATTAATAAGCCGCGCGCGCAATTTCTCTCGTCGCTCGTATTTATATATGCAATCAGCCACTAGGGTTACTGAAGAGAGTGGGAAAAAAAATCTCGCTCTTTCGCAACCTATTTTAGCCGGCTCTCGTTCGCGTTGTTGCGCGCGCTAAAATTATCGCAAACGCCAGCTTCATATCCTGGAGCTGACGCTTGAAAATATATATACAAAAGACGCGCGATGTAGTGCCAAAGTAAATGGAAATTCGACGGAGCCAAGGTTTCCAATTTTTGAAATAATAGAGAATCGCTTTGTTGACACGTGGTTCCAATACTAGATCGGTCGATCGATTGAGCTTACGATCCTTTTCTTTTATTTCTTTAATTGATTTCTAGGTCAAGATTGAAAATTCATTTTTGACATATAAATCTCAATTCTTTTTAGAATACCGATGAATTCGCGTAGAATATGCGAAAGATCGAATCGTGTCTATCGAAATCCTTCCGCTTCTCCAATTTTCTCGGATTATCGTCGATTTCTCCACCAACAGTTTTTCCGCGAATACAAACTGATATTTATGCTCGTTATCGTTAATCACAATCCGAATGAATATCGCGCATCTAAAAAATATCTTTCGAAGTTAAGGATCGAGCGATCACCCAATTAAGGTTGTACGTTGCAAGTTTATGATCGACCGTCAGTTAATTCAAGAACGGCTATTTCCAACTCTCGCTAATTTTTCGAAGCGCGACCGCTACGTGACTCATTGCCTAAAATATATCGATTCCAAACAGTCCTCTACTCTTCTTCTGAATACGCGCGCGCGTGCCACGCTATCTCAAAATAGATCTCTTATTTTTGCGTCGATTATTCATTTTCAATATTATTTCAATCGTTGAAAAATCCGACGGACGAGATAGAAATAAAGGCTTGCTTGCCTTTTGTTTCACTGTTGTAAACGGATGTATGATGAAATAAAAAAGCACAGAGGTCAAGTAATAAACAAGACAATGTATCGTTTAGAGTTATATATAATTAATTATATATAATGCGTAATTGGTATATGTACATAAAAAATAAAAAGTCATAGTGATATCGAAAATCGAATGGGTTTTTGGGCTATCAATGTGAAGCGTCGTAGAGATATTGCAGGAAATATCGAAGACAGGTCAACGGTGTTTACTTTCCGAGGAGAATTTTGCGGGAAGCACCGATGTTCTGGCCAGCCTGAGTGGCTCCCTTATTGGAACCAGCCTGAAGACCAATCACTGTTTGGCCGGCTTTTAGTTGCTCTTCTGTGAAGTCACGCTTGCACTCGTCGGCGGGTTTGGGGCCTAAGTGAGGTCCCTTGTACTCGGAGTGTCTGTAGGTCTGTAGAGCAGAATCACAAAATTCACTAAGTTCATGTCGTTGGCTTTATTCCGTTGGCTTTGAACGATTAAAGCAATAATCAAAGCGGTATAATGATGCGTGCCTCGATTATGGATTTTCATTAATATTTTATTGTTTGCGTTTCCGTTTCAGTTTCTCAGCAATTTCCATAAGAAAAAGACCACTATTATGATAATCAAGGTATACCCTGACGTACTGCGCGTAAATCTATGTTATCGACTATGAAGAGCATGAAAGTATAATGAACTTCAATGACAGAACGAGTTTTGACGTTTGCCAATGCACGCCACGACCTAGCATCTCTACGTAGTAATTAGGTAAACGCTCGAACCGATTACGCAGATGCAGAATGTATTTAAAAAGAATTGAACGCTGTGGCGTCTGAAGTGACGTTGCACAATCCTCCGCAGCGAGAGAAAAAAAAGCGAAAAGAAGGGCACGGACGAAAATAAGAAGTAAGACTATATGGGATCAAACGGAATTGGAGCGCTGTCATAATAAAAGTCGTCCGCGGGGAAATCGGGAATGCTTGCGAAACAGCAGAAGCTGAGCACGACAACTCACCTCGCGACCAAGAGCGAACAGGGTCGTGACGACTTGCGCAATGTCTTTCTTCTCCCACAAGTCGACGGTCTGGAAGACATCGACGTCGGCGCAACCGTAGTTCTTGGCTGCCTGCTGGAATCTGTTTTTAACAAGCAAGATGTATTTTCATCGCTGTCTCTCTCTCTTTCTGTCCCCCCTTTAGATATATATTTGTGTACAGAGGCTCTCAATCAACTTTTTACTAGCTCTTCTTGACACGTTTTTACACTGAATTGCGCCCTATTGGCGTAAATTCACGTAAATTGGCGTGGGAAAACTCACTCGTATTTCTGCTTTTTCTATACTATCCTCGAAGTTTACCAGATTGGACGAATTTTATGTCATTCCTTCATGTTTGTGATTAATTTCCTCGTCGATGAAGAATTGATTTCAGTTGCTCAAATTACAAAATTCATCAATTTGTATTTATACATTTTCTTATTTCAATTATTTTCTAAGCTTTCAAAACAAGCCAAAATTTATTAATAGAAAAGTTCACTCTGAAAGAGACCAAGTTTTGCTTTGAAAACTCAATGTCGTGTTTTCCTCAATTTGCCATCGTTTGCACTTGATAAGATTTTGAAAGTTTCGCATAAGTTATCGATCATTTCAGAATAATTGTTAAAAAGTAAAATTCTATAATCTAGGGAAGTTAATTAATTTTACTATAAAATAATTATTCGAAGATTGAAAAATATATAAATAAATAAAAAGATCAATGGATTCTCTTTGAAAAATGAATTGAATGACGACCACATCTTATTTATAGACTTGCTTATTCTAAACAAAGTTATAAAAGTCGCTCTGTCAAGAGATTCAGCATTCCATCTTAATTAAGCTCAATATACGTGGGAAGTCAAATTACAAAAATTACTATAATATCGTTTTATATAAACAACTATATCTAAACAAAAAATAGAATGAAACATTTCTGTTCTTTGAATCATCAATGAACAATTGTATTAACCGTACCTCTTAATGTTGTAGAAGTAAAAATTATTTTACAAAAAAAGAAAATATTTTTACCAATATAAAAAATATTTAATTATTGTATCGTCTCATATACGCTCAACAAAAAACATAACAACTAATAGAGCTTAATTATTGTTGAATTCGAAAAAGACTCTCGTAGCGAGACATTTACTTCGAAATTAAGAAAGCATCGACTTACTTGTTGATGTTCTCCATCATCTTGAAATCTCCACCGGAAGTGTTAATCTTGTTGATAGAACCAGGTTGGATAGCGTTCATCAGCTCGCAAAGAACAATACCGTCCTTGAGATGGTCTTCAAAGGCAACTCCAGCGGGGAATTTCTTGCCGAGCACGGATTCGATCCATTCCTTGGCTTCGGCTTCCTGCTGTGGGTCACGCTTCGCCAAGATCTGCAAGTCAGACGTTTCATTAGCACTTGATCGACTATAAAAATCTTAATTAAAATCAGCGAAGTGCAATTTTTAATCACAAAGCTTCTATCACTGTGCAAATAGATCTAAAAATCGTCACTGATTCGAATGACAACACAAAAGACTCTGGGATAAATGTCACAACAATCCGCGATCCACAAGAAACGAAGAGGTCGAAGCCGTACCTTGGCGTGGACTTGGCGTTGGAGAGACATTGCGAAGCAGCGGGTGTTTGTCCTTGAGTATACAAGAAGTCGAGCTGAGGGCTACGGGCAAAATGTAGCGGCTGAGATTGGAGTGGCTGGCTTTATAGCATGAGATGGCGAGCAACAGGTCGAAGCTTTTCGACTTGCCAGACGGGCGATCTTAGCCTTGGGTATCGAAGGGGGAAAATTTGGATCGTGGGCATTCTAATATTGGCGAAAAGTCCAAGCGATGATTTGACTCTCGGAGAACGCTCGAAACTTCGAGAGAGGGGAAGAGCGCGAGCATACACAAGAACTTTCCGCTGCGGATATGGCAATCGTTCCGAGAGATGCTTGGACTGAGCCCGCGAGAAGTGCCTGCATTTCCGAGCTCTCGTCATTCATGGTTCACGGTGCGCACTTGTAATATTTTGCTTCAAAGTTATTTTCGAATCCGTGACCAGTGGCTTAAAAAATCCGGTTCATTTAATGGCTCTTCACGCATCCAACAGTTTTTTCCAGTACAGCTTTTTTTTTGTTTTTACTGATTTATTGTCATTGTAGTGTTTCATTGCGGTCATTTATTCACATATATAAATAATCAATTCAATTCATGTTTTTCTCTACCATTGATATTTATAAATATTAGATCAATAAGCATACACATAGATAGCAATCAATTGTGGCGTTTAAAAATAAAAAAATATATTGATTTTTCGAATCACGTTTGAGATGAAAATTTGCGGACTTAAGTTTAGAAAATATGGTAATAAATATTGAAACTATTTATATTTCTCTATATATTTACGATTATAATTACGACTAAACAAGACGAACAAGGAACTAACATTATGAATTTAATAAAAGTGAAGTATGAAGCTCTTTAAATTCATTTTCGCAATTTCAGCACTATCAAACTCTCTATACGAACTCCATGTTTATGGAAGATTTTTTAACAATTTCATTTTGGCGAACCTTCCAACTGTCGAAAGGTTTCAAAGTAATTTTATGAAATTCAGAAAGAGAATCTTTAGATTTTTCGATTTGTTAAAATAGATATTTACTGCTAAGATATGGAATATTAGATTTTCATATCTTATAATATAATATCAATTCACATATCTAGATATTATATAATATAATATAATATCAATTCACATATCTAGATATTATATAATATCAATTCACATATCTAGATTGCATACCTATAAGTGACTATAAGTATAAATAGAAAATTTCGTCTTTGTATTATATTTTCCTTAAAGAGGACTAGTTATAAAGCTAATAATACATGCATATGTTAAAAATGACTCGGGTGGACCTTTTTTATTTTACCATAAATATAATTAAAATATTTTAATTGAAGATCATGAAAATCATTTTATTCGAAATTATTCATAAAATACTGTACACTCCACAAATTTTATCAAAATTATTTTAATAAATGACGAAAATTAAAAATCTTTTTCAGAATGAGAGTATAGTTTCAAGTCATTACGGATTGATGCAAAATAGTGTTATTTTGTTATTTTTACTGATTCTTCTTGTATTTTTTCGCCAAACCATAACCCAATTTTACTATCAAAGATAGTTTCATATTTTTAAAATATCGTAGTTGGCTATTAGATATTATGGTGAAATATAGATCTGTGTTCTTGAATAAATTGTAAAATGATATGCTGACAAAATGAAATGCTCATAAAATAGATTATTATTCAGTAACTACAAAATATTTCTGACGAGTAATAAAGAATAGAAAATCCATAAATGGATGATTTTTTTCTTCTTCGTATGGTTCACTTCTTTATAAAATGAACATTTTCCAATTTTAAATTATTGAGTTGATAAAATCATAGTTAAATAAGACATTGACGTTTTCATGAGCTGGAAAATAAGTTTTTTAATGTTTAATTTGCACAGAGGGTCTAATTTCACTGATTGATTGGTTTTTTTTACATACGCACCGTACAATAAGTATCAAAATTTAAATACAACATTTTACCAGCAGTAATGTAACATGGCGACGAACTTCGTAACATCATAAGCAACAGCAACTTTTTCGACTTTTGGGGAAAATCATACCATGGAATATTATTTCTAAATAAAAGATTGTATCAAAACTATATTGATATTGGTTACTTTATTTCGAATGCATTTGTGGAACTTACTTACAAAATACTGTAAAACTGATTACTATGATTTGATATTTTTTGTCCTGACCAACAAATGTAGAATAACCGAAATACTGTAGACGTTGTATTCATGAAAAATTGTAGCATATGCACGGGCTCATTAGTGCGTGTAATTGTCTGCAAACAAGTATCTCATTGTACGTAAGTTTGAAAATGTATCGTATATATTGTACTAGAATTATAAAAGAAAATTGTTGATTGTTAAAGATTAAGAATGCAATGAAAAATTTATTCTTTCCTGAATGCAATACGTAACAAATGTCATTTGGTGATTATCCAAAACTATTTTTATAAGTTAGCATTGATCGTTAAATTTATAAATCATTAAACTTGAAGCTGATATCAATACAACATTTATACTACAATTGGATAATCTAGCATAGAATCAATGTAGATAGATTACTTGTACTCCACAAACGCTGATAATGATCATATTCAAAAACAGCTGCAATAGCCACGCAATGGTTAAAGAATCTTCAATTAAGCTGATAAACCTAGTAGAATATAAAATGATTAATTATAGCAAGTAATTGAATCTTAAAAGAAGCTGAAATTAAACAACGAAAATGACAATTTTTTGATTAGTATGAAAATAATATAATAATAATAATAATAATAATAATAATAATAATAATAATAATAATAATAATAATAATAATAATAATAATCAAGCTGTACAAAAACAGAATAGTAATTTGAGCTTTTGACGATATGCTGACATACGTAAACAAGTTAAATGGTTCAGGGGAGAAGGGTTTATTATATTATATTATACCATTTTTTTCCACATCACTTGTAAAACTTATGACGTTTCTCAAAAAATATTTTGAAATGCCATTATCCACCATTTACCAGGTACGTCCAAATGTTAGATGTGTGTCTTGAATTACAAGGTTCAAAGAAAATAGACACAAATAAATTAATATTAATAATAAATTAAAAAATAGATAAGTCTCTAGCACAGTTAAATTAAAGGTAAGGTAAATTATAGGTAGAGTATGCGGATTGTACAAATAAAAAACAAATGTTTCATTCGGAGCAAATAAATACAATAGGCATAAAAAATCTCCTCAAAGTGAGGAGGAAAAGCCAAAAAAAAAAACACAAATATTATTGACACAGCGTTTAAACTTAAAAATAGCGTAAGAAAGTTTAGAGGCACGTCTAGACTTTACAATGATCGCGGGAGAATGGACATTCGCGTGGTGACGTAGACGCACGCACACAGTGGCAGGTCGAACGACAGAAACTACTGCAAACAAATCCGATGCCTCGGAGACGGCGACAGCCCTCACTGCGTTATCACCGAGTTGCCGATCTGAGGGTAGCGGGTATTTGGCAGCATCCCAGAGGAAAATACCGCTACTCCTGTTAGCGTAGCAAGTGAGTCTGACACTAACCTCGCACAGGCATCGGCAGGGCACATACGCACGCAAGCAAAGTAATTCAGATGCGGAAGTCCAAGCGGTACGATCAACTAGGCGGTAGCATCTAACTGAAAGGTTGAGAATGACACTGCGAATTCTCGAGCCAGATTGACTGCCTCCGAGGGTGTCGTTTGTTTTCAGGAGAAGCAACCAAAAGGCGGGGAAAATGGCAAAATTGTCCTCTCCTCTATGGAACCCTTTTGCGGGAGTCCAGTCAACGATTAGGAGAAATAGATAGATAGTTCTTTATTTCGCCAATGAGATAGAATCCTGTCCGGCAGCTTTGATACATCAATGGAATTATAAAATAAAATTCATGAAACATGAGTAAAATATAAATTGAAAAACAATAAAATAAAATAAACACGAGTAAAAAGTAAAATAGTAAAAAAGTAAAAAGTGCGAAGCAACATAAGATATAATTGTATAGGATAAAAGATGAAAGATGAAATGAGTATAAGTGTGATAAAAATATAAGAAAACGCTGTGAAAAAGATACATAAAAACAAGATAAAAGACAACATACTATAATGTAACTAATATAATGTAACGTATGTAACTAATATAATATAATATAGAACTAATATAATGTAACGCAATAACAAATGTTAATTATAAAAAAGATTAAGTAAAAATACTAAAACAACAAATAAAGAAATGATCAACATTAGTATAAAAACAAATAAAAAAACAAATCACAAAAATATCGTAGCGAGACTAATAAGAGGAAAGTGGATCTAGGAAAGATAAAAAATTTAAGTTACTGATTAACTTAAGAACTAAGATAAAGACTAACATTTAAAAGTAAGGACTATTTGTAGACGAGAAAGTTTTAAGTCTTAAGGTACCATAGGTCTAGAGGAGGTTTGTCGTCGGTGGCGGAGCAGCCAGGCGCAAAAGCAGTCCTGTCCACCGAAACTAGAATTTCGAAGTAGTTGGTAAAAGTGGGCATAGGAGTATAACCTTTGCGTATTGCTTTCCCGATCTACAGCTGAGCTTTGTGGTTAAGGAGCAAGCCTCGTCGAGAGAGAGAGAGAGGGAGTGATATGACGCAGTTTCCTGCGGGTCTTTGGTCATAGAGGAGAGAACATCTTTGTTATTTTTCCCGGCTTTCCGACGCTTCTCCTGAAAACAACCAGTCAGTCCGGCTCGAGAAACCCTCAGCCTCCCGCCAACTTTAAGTTAGACGCTACCGCCTAGTTGCTCGGGTCTCTTTGACTCCCGCATCTCAACTACTTTACGCGTGTGCGAATGTGCCTTACCGACACTTGTACGTGGCTGGCGTTTTTTAAGTTTAAGCAATGTCAAGTAATTTTTAAGTTTAAACGATGTATCTATTATATTTGTGTTTTTTTTGGCTCTTTTCTTCTCATTTTGAGAAGATTTTTTATACCTATTGTAATAAAAATAAATGTATTTATTTGCTTAAATCTTAGTTTATTTATACAATCCATACACTCTGCCTACAATTTACGTCACTTTTAATTTAATTGTGCTTGAGATTTATCTATTTTAAAATTTATCTTTGTATCTATTTTGTTTAAACCTTGTAATTCAAGACCTGTGCGGCAAACGCAAATAATGAGAAAGATCATGGGTATCGTGGGTTCAGTATCTATATGAGCATATCAAGCTGCTCACATACAAGTAATCCGCATACACTTTATTTTCTTGAAACTTCAAGAAAGTGCATTATGCTCTAATATATATTATATAACAGATTTATCAATCATTATTCGTAGTCATACCAAAATGGATGCACCAAAGACGTTCACGTAATAAGCTGTAGCGACAAAAAACTTAGTCCATGTCTTAGAGTTTTTTTTGGACAATTTGAAAAAAATGACAAGTATAACATTACGTCGACAAATATTAAAATAAGCGTATATGTCAATAAATTATCAGACTAAGTCTTTTATGATGGGATGGGAATTTGATGGGAAGACTAGTTTTATCTTATATAGTGTATTCATTTGTGTTCTAATGAAAATGTGAAATTGAGAATAATAAATATGCTGAATGAGATTATAAATAAATTACCTAAGACAATCCCAATGAAACCGTATGGTTTCACCAAGTTTAGCTGATATAAACTGCTCATGTTGGCGCCACGAATTCAATATTATTGTTTCATAGTTTAGTCTGCTTATGCTTTGAACTTTGTAACTATAATAATATAAATAAAATGTGAAATAAATTATGATAGATAATTAAAAGAATTATTATTTTATTGTATTTTGTTACACTTTCTTTGTAAAACACTTATACAAACATAAAAACATCGATAACTACACAAACGAAACCTTATTAATACTAAGTAAATTAAATAACATTCTTACCCTAGTACAGAAAACATGCCGCAAGCATGCTCTACGAGCATGATGAAATATGAATCAAACGTTATGAATGTATAGACAACTGCAAGAGCAGCTTGTAGACCATGTAGGTAAATTGGAATATAATACTGCTCTTCATCTACATAATACTGCACTTGGAGTAAGTTAGTTACAGGACGAGATTCGTTCAAAGGACTAATAATATCCATAAAAAAAGGAAAGAATGGTATGGTACAAAAGAAAGTAATCGTCCCTGTACATAGATCTGAAATGTATGTTGAATAATCGATTGCAACGTTAATATTTTGAGCTAATCGTATTATTATAAATGTTTTACATAAATACACCAAAATCAACATTTTTCCTGTTTTCGCGTGTTTCCTTAAAATCGCTACTTCCTTATCGTCTCCCACATTTCTCCAATTCCTGTGCATCTCTTCAAGCGTTTGCGTCATCTTAGAATGTTAAGCTGTCTTAATTTAATCGCCACATACAATTCAATAACTCATTTATAATTATTGAATACCTTATCGAATTGAACTATGCTGTTCGCAATAAAAATAAATGATCCATATGTTGCAATTAAAGCTGTCAAGCAATCAACAACTTTATTCCAATTTTTTGCATCTATCACTTCTTTAAAATATATTACCTTGAATTGAAGAAATAGAAAAGATTATTCTATTTTTAGCATTGTATAAAAATAGACATTTTTATAACAGTCAATCGTATATATTTGTGCTCTGCTACTTGTAAAAAAGTGTACTATCTAAAATAGGAAGAAAGATGGCAATTTTAACTGTTACGATTACTTGAATCTTTTCTACAGAAACGTATACGTTAATAATCAACATTCATATTGGATGTGCAAATGAAAAATTATAATAAATAAAAACCTCTGGAATAACGACAGTCAATATAGCAATCCACATGATACCTACAATCGACGTCCGAATTTTTAAGCTTTGATAAGGCCAGCGACCATAAACTTTGAGAAACGTTTTGTTAAGGCGAAAAAGACGATCGTTAAAAAATTCGTCAGTAGATACACTAGCGTACATTTTCAACATATTTTCGTAATTTACTTCATCACAACTATTATATGCGCGTAAGTGTTAAGTTTAGCTGCGGCGAATAGAAGATCGCAAATAAAAAGTAAGATCAAACATGGGAAAATGAAATGAATGGAAAAGAACGATGGAATCTTTCATTATGTGTAATTTCGTTGCTTACTGCTATTTCTATATCCCTCGGACATATATAGGCGACAGAAATGAATATTAATTATTAGCTGCTTTGAATATCGATTGCAACGAGTGCAGTGTGTGCTGTGCACGAACGAAAGCTCGGGAGTGACCAGCAATGCGGAAAAGAAACGACGGGTGTCCTTAGGCCAACCAGCGTTCTTGAGAGCAGCTCGGAGACTGCGACGTTAGTAGCCAATCAGTACAGTAGCGAGTTCAGCAGAGAATTCGAGTTGAGCCAGCTGGCTGCAGCAGCACGTCAATTTTCAGCGACGTAAGTTATTTATTTTGCTCCGCGTGCCTTCGGCATAATTAGCGTGTCACTGTGCGCGTTGTATTCAGCGTCGCGTACCAAGCATAATAAAGCAACGCATTTGCATACCGCGGGGAATCTACTGGCTAACCGATTGTTTTCTCGTTTATCCGAAAACTTGATAACTACGACCTCTTCTCGCTCGAAATTGAACTTCCGTGATCGACGATGTGCCTTGTATCCCGACATTCGCGCACTTTTACGGATGCGCGGTCACAATCGACCGATCGACAGGGTAATACATTTCTCCACGGCAGATCGAGCCGACGATTAGTCTCACACCGAACGAATTACTGAACAAAATAGATTTTCATATCCGGGGATAGTGAACGATAAATTATACTCACTGTTGAAATACACGATAAACATTTTTTTTAGCTTCTTAGTGGTAAATTCTTGACAGAGTTATGTAAATATTATACTTTCCGAAATTTTTTTTTTCGTTTTTAGATACATAGATCTGAAAAAAATCAACACTGCGAAGCATTTTATTATAGTTCTCATTTAATTAATTTTAACATAAAGTTTAATCATCATTTTATCAAGGCTATACACGAAATAAATAAAATAACTTCAATGTGCCTCATGTATGTTAAAGTAATTAACATAATGTTATTCGGTTATTTAATTTTACAAACATAAATTGTTCTTAAATAAGATCATTATGTAACCGATGTAATGGATACAGAAAAAACGTATTGCAATATTTTATGAAATAAAAAATCAATAAAATACACGTGTCAGTTATAAAAATGTTTGTAAAATTTTTATAGATAATTAAAATAACAATATTAAATAATTATTTTTTTATGAAATTGCAAATTATTTCATGCATATATCAACAAATAAACAAAGTACTTCAAAACAGTAAAGAATAATGTTTCAATTGATCTACGAATATGATCTAATTTTCATTAAAAATTTTTATTTGATGCATAAATTTCAGTTTCAACTATAGTACATAAAAACCAGGTAAATATACAGGTAACTCTTTTATATTTTAACTAAGGTTATTTTTTGCCCTTTCCAAAAACACGGTCTAATACTTTTATTTTTATGTAATAAAAATACAGTTGTATTGTAAAACAACATTTCATATGTTTATAAAAAAGTTTAAAAAATATTTATAAATATTATCGATGGCAATTTGTAAATCATATCGACTCAAATATTCCTAATCTGAATCTTCTTTATAAATTATTGAAATGTCAAATATATCATTATCGAAGAAGCACTAGTTCACATAATTAACAATCATATTTTCTATTTTAACTGCATGATTATCCTAAAGTTAATAAGGAGTGTTTTATTTTTTAATATTTTACTATTCATTCTAAGATGATGTTTTTGTTACGAACTACTATTCAAGGAAAAAAAAATTTTTTTTTAAATTGAGACAACGTGTGATTGGAAAAATGCGTGTAAAAGCAACGCAAACGGGACCCGTGATAGCTATTCTTACGGCCCTTGACATGGAATGACTCGTGGAAAAGGGAAAATTCGACAAATGCTTTTGTCTTCCGTGCCGCAGCGACGAGACGAGAAGACTCCTGGAGAAAGCACCAAGTCGAGTCAGTAACGGGGTGAGTCATTTTTAATTCATTCGAAAAGTAAAGCACTTAAATTTATTGCGATGTCAGCGTCCAAGACAGTGTCTGCTGATATTCATGCTGACGAATTCGCCGAGCAGACATGGGACAAAGCGGTCGACTCTCCCTCCTAGTCATTCGATAAATCCGCGATATTTTTCCGATCATTATAAGTACAATTTCTGCTCTACGATTTAGCGCGAACGATCTTCTAATTTAACTACATGATAATCCTAGAGTTAACGATTCTCGACCTTGTTAATATAACTTCCAAGTCACTCTAAAGTGCATATTCAACTCTTCGCTCAGGAAATGCGCTCGATTTGCAGAAACTTTAACAAGCCTTTGCTAATGTTTTTTGTTTCTTATTCTAATAATTGCCGATGCTCTCAGATGATTAATCATTGTGGAACAATACCGTTGAAATAGGATCCGACGACTCTACAGATGTAATCTTCAACGCAGGGGTAACAGTGTCCTGTGGCGGCGCATATGTTCTCTGTATCGTTGTAGCTATTCAATTTCTTTATGTACATTCGATAAAAAAGCGTATAGGCATAAGCGAAGTGTGTGTAACCTCTGAATAAAAATACTTTTATTTGTATTTGTTGGAATTTATTATTTCCTACAATGGTGGCTCCGATAAGAAAACACCGATAACAGTGTTTACTTAATAATTAATCCGTATATTCACCATGGTTTTATCTCATAAGAATTATACTGCACAGCGGCTCGCTACTTTACGAATGGAAAGCCAGCGCTTATCTAATGAATTAGCAGCTCAACAGCGTCAGCAAGAACAAGAGAATGGAAATTTTTGCAAGGGTAGCATAACAATACATCATACACAATGAATGTTATAATATAATTAAGTTAAGTATTGTAATAACCTAATAATGTTGTTATCTATTCAATATCTTTTTTCAAAATTTGTAGATTTTTTGGATTTTTTTTGGACAAATTTTGATATAATTTTTTTAATGTTGTCTTTTTGTTATATTACGCGGATTCTTATTCCATAATTTATGTAACTTCTCTTTTTGTAGCAAGAATTTAATATTGCTTTAGAAAGTTCAAAGCATAGCTGAAAACTGGACGAATATGGGAAAATTTGGTTTATTTAAGCCTATGGCTTCTTCCATGAAACAGAAATGTCCTTGGGCAGAGCGCGATATTTCGCCAATATGCTTCCAGGAGGCGTCGGTCTAAGACCCGAATTAAACACTTAACCAATCAAGTGAAAAGTAGCGGAAGAAAGGGAGAGATCGACGGCGGCCGAACGTATCTTCTAGTAAAACATTTCTTTGACATTTAAATAGTCTCATAATTAGTCTAAATAACCGGCAGTCGCTTGACCATTTCGGCCGTACCTATCTTTCATCTATTCATACCTTCTACTAGGACCTTTCTTTCACACCTAAGTAACCTATGATTAGCCTAATTAGCCAGTAGTCACTTGACTTTTCTCGGTCGTATCTGCCCTTCCATCTATTCACACCTTCTACTAGAACTGTTCTTTCACGCCTAAATAGCCTTATAATTAGCTTAAATAGCCGGCAGTCGGTTGACCATTCTTAGGTATACCTACCTGCGCTTTTATCTATATATTCAACAACAATAACTCAATAGCTGGTAACCACTTGAGCCTTATTCTTTGTAGCCGTATCTTACTTTTTATGTATTCAACAATTGTCATTATTATTACTTAAAAAACTATGTTAATGCAAAACACCTCAGGGATACACTATAGATGCCTGGATATTCAGATAGACTTGGTTCCCTATAGTCATTAGCAAGTAGACTTACCTCCCCTACCACTTTTAGATTGATCAGAGAGGAAAAGTTTTATAGGCGTCATGATTGTACAGTTGAAGGTGGTACCCGAACCACCGGAACCAATATTTTTTAATCGAGGCTAACTCTTATAACAAATTTCTTTATAATGACCGATTTTGTTCAAACTAGGTACATTTATTAGTAACACAAATATTAACATTTTTTACAAATTTTCAGATCATATCAATTTTTTTAAATGTTATTAGTAATTAAATAAATTATAATATTTTTTTAAACGTTATATATCTCAGCAACGAAACATCGTAATAGTAATACAAAAATATATATTCCACAGAAAAGGTTGTTCTATATAAAAAATGAACATAGTGGTAGTGGAAATATAAAATCGTATGATAATTTTCCAGAATTTTCCAGACTATATTTAATACTCTGCAGTGTTATATGTTCTTCATTTTTATACTTTAGACCTTTCGTGTTTTTTGTTCTTTTCAAACTATTATCTGATTGAACGCTTACGGAAAATAACAATTTGTGTAAAATATAATATCATATGACATAAATATTTAACATTATTTTTAAGAAATAGCTTATTTTTATATTCTAGCTTAAAAGATTAGTTTTAACAAATCATTTTTTAAAAATTAAAGAGTAATTGAGATAATTTTACGGTTGTTTCTGCCTAGAAAACTATTTATTAAAAACACAAGTATTTTAGAACCATCAACATTTAATATATCGCGTAGAGTGAGTCAGGTATTGCTTAGTATTTACGCGCCTTAAATAATTAGACATGTTCTCATGACTTCAGACCTAAAGTATAAAAATAAATGGTAAATAACTCTGCTAAGATAAACTCTAGAAAATTTTTAAATATCCATATATTTTTACGCTTACTAAGTACTTACAAACAGGTAAATAAATAAATTTGTTGCCGTTCTGTGAATTTCAGCATATCGCTTTTTCTTTATTGTTCTGTATAACAGCATTCCTTCTGAAGATTATATTTTTTATCACTCATTACGAAGCAATAATGTCAAAAAACTCAATAGAACATGAATTTAAAAATAAATGTAGTTTTCTAAATATCAGCATTGGTCGCAATTTTTTTATAAACGTGAAATAATTTTGTCATGAAAGTTGTGCTTAAACGTAGTGTGGTATGTTTAAATTAATTTTTAGGTGCGACCAGGCACTTCCAAGTAAGTACTAATAATATAAAAGTATATGATAAAATATTGATGTAAATGAAACTCAGCGATGACCTTTCTTCCTGTAATCATACCAGATGGAAGATATCAACATTTCACGTTTATTCATATCAGACCAGTATTGCTTTTATTATGTATTTTTTGAACAATACATATGCATATCGTAAAAAAATCGATGTAAAAATCTACTTATAGGTGGAAAAGTAATTTCGTTCTATTTAACTATAAATTATAAATTAAAGTTTGTAGCATACATAACTAAATATTTGTGTAAAGGTTGAGTTTAGTCAAATGACCAAAATCTTTAGTTCTTAATATATGTTAAAAAGGGAGTAAAATGCATTAATTTGATTGGAAACGGAATGAAAAATTAAGGGTTTTAAAGATAACAATAAATGTTTATTAATAAAGTAGTATATATCACATTTCCTCTACAAATTCATAATACAGTAAATGTACAGAATTATTTACATTTGAGTGCTATTAAATAGAAGAGTTAATAATTCTGGTTGTTGCATATCCCTCTTGTACTTTTGCACCATTTCTTGGATTTTTAAGCGTCTTCTTACGTGAGGTGGATGATAGCTACAAAAAAGGTGGCACCATTAAATAAATATTCTACTAGGTTAAAAATAAAGGATTTTTATAAAATAATTTTACTTTATTCTGTATCTTACCTATCATTGTCTAATCGTTTTCTACGGCCAATATTCAATGCAGTTTGTCGTACTAATGAGCCTAATGCTCTCCTTGATACAATCATACCATCGATCAACGGTGTCGCGAGATTCATTCGTGAAGTTGGCCCATGCATTTTGACTCGCATTAAACCATTGGCTAAGGCTTGCAAGTATATTACATGCACGTCGCATGCTTGTACTGTGCGTGACTGATCCAGTCCTGTATGCGTATGTGTCAATAGTCCAGCTACAAATAAAGATAGTTAATAACAAAACATAAAAATTAAATCTCACTATAATAGAAAATAAACTTTTTTATATCAATAGTTATAATAGATTTATAGATATATTTTATTTAAAAATGAATTATATTTAAATTAAATTAAATTAAAAATTATATTTAAAAATACATTTAAATTATTTAAAAAAAACTGTTGCTGAGAATTCAACAAAAATAATTGACATAATAGTGTATGATCAAGTATTTATCATCGCTTATGTTAGAAAACAGGTCTCCAATGTATAACGGAAGTTTATGTAACATGTAATTACCAATAGGAAATTGTGCACAATCTTCGAGACTCTCAAGCCAGACAACCATTATTTTAGTGTCAGTCTGTGCAGGAAGCGAGTGCTTGGTAGTCCTTCGAGGTCTGATAGGCTCAGATTGTGACGATGAAGCTAGATTGGCACTCTGTTTTTCAAGATCGAGTGACATCGCGCGAGTTTGTCCTGATGGAGAGTTGGAAAAAGCATGAGCACTGCTAGTACTACATCTGTCGAACCATACTGTTACAAGAGAACAGGAAATTTATAGACGAATGATTCAATTCTACATATTAATATTGAATAAATCGGTGAAACGAACCATTGTTAGAATCATTCAAATTACTGTCAGCAGAGTTTGGTTCAGATTGTACATAGGCCGAAAGGGTTGGCACGACAAAGGCAATTTCTGAACTAACATCCGCCCAATAGAGCACGTGTGTGGTACCATTATAAAGAGCGCCACCGTGTTCACTTTCCTCGTTCGAAGGTACATTTGTTGGAATAGCAGCACTACAAGAATGCCAGGAAGTCTGGACATGTCCTGTCCAACCAGCATGTGTAGCTACTGACACTGGCCAGCCCAGTGAGTTCAAAAATTCGAGGAAATTTGGCGATACGTTGCTTTCGTGTAGCTGAGGATATAAAAATGTTTATTCATTACATTTTCAATATTTGTAACATTCAATTTATAACAATTATACTCTTTACTAAATTTATTAATAATCTTACAACGTTTGAAAGTATAGTTTCTGGGATAGTTTGGCCAGACTTTACGTAGAATACGTGCACGGTGTCACAAGTTCTTGCACTAATGTGATCAAGACCTTCGAGATCTGTGGCGAAACCAGCTATTGTAGGATCTAAAGCAGTGAGTCCACCAGCACCGGTATTTAATTGATTCTGCGTGTCTGACTCGAGATTCAAGAAGCCAAAGTGGCTAAGAAAAAGTCGCGCTGTTTGGAACTCGTGGCATATTTTGGGAGGCGAACATTCGTTCACTTTCTCGGCAGACACGAGATTTGCATTTTCTTCGTTATACTTTGCCTCACTATCAATTGCGTAGTCGAGCAATTGATGCAGAATCTGATGTTCGTTCTTGATTGAGTCATTTTCATTCATCACTGCCTCCAAGCTCGGTATCGACTCATCGCTGTTAAAACAAAATATGAATTTTTTTTGTGCCGCATTTAATTTCCATAAAATATTTTATACCAAATTCCATCAAAACTCACACTTTGCAATGTGGAATTTTGTCCACGTTATCCGGAAAGAATCTTGGCTTATAGTCGACAGGCTGTTGAGTCTCTTGCAACGGCAGCGGTCGACCTGGATTTGTATTCGAGCTTCTAACGACCGACCGATGTCGAGGTAAATGTCTCAGTTGCATAGTCCAAGCGTGTCGACCAAACGGTCCACGAATGAGGACAGTCACGGTTGGTTGAGGATCTTGATCATTACCTAGTGGCTCTTCTAATAACGCGAGCATCGTTACATTATCGGCTACAAAGTAACGAAATCGCTCAACCGCTGTCTGCAATGGTACTTGACCGCCTGGCCAACTATTACAATGGCGTAAAAGAGAAACTTCGTCGAGAAGCGAAGAAAGAGATTCAGCACCGCATACACTTGGGAAGTAGCCGACCTGCAATAAAATAAAAACACGCTGTTTGAAAAAGAATCTTTGCTGAAATATTTGGTAAACGTACCTGCTCCAAAATGATCGTAAGTAATGCATCAGCAGCATCTCTGACGCGCATCGAAGCAGGTTTCAGTTCCTTCTCGTCTTTCATCTTAATTGGTTCTCCGGGTTTTCCCACTGATTTCGAACCCGATACTCCTAATTCTACGACCTCTAATACTGTGGTCAGACACTCCTTATCCTACAAATGTTAACCTTTAGCGTAAAGCAAGCTCTTATTGTCCATATTACATGTCTAGTAGATTTAACCTGTAAAAGCTGTGGATGTGTGGTAAGCCAAGTGGTCAAACATGAAAAAGCAGCGACAATTGACGAATGTAGGTCTTTGGAGTGAGCTGGGGGTGGTCGCCAACATTGATACGTTATGTAGTCACATAGCCACTTAACTGCTCGCTTACATTCCAGAGCATCTGAAATAGAATTACCTTTGTCACAATTATTATCCGAACTCAAATATGAGAATTCATTAATTGTAAGTAAAATAAAAAATCGTTAGTTGAAAATTTTTTTAAATTCCAAACCTGTGAATTTCCTTGCTGCTTGTCAACATATTATTGAAATTTACTCGTACTTATCATCAACTTATTTCAGATTTATAATAGACATACCTGTTTCTCGGATACGTGTTCTCGCTAATCCAGACAGCAGTTCGAGGGCGGCCAACGAGATATTCAGATCAGTTTTCCAAGATGATATCAAACGATGACATACCAAATATGTTGCTCGTACAAACAGTGCATGCGCTGAATCTGTTTATCATAAGATTTTGATTTCGTATTAAAAAGTTAAGTCATAGGGAAGATAACATTAATCTTATTTGAATTTTAATGTATCAATCAAGTTTAGTTTACTTTACTATATTAACTGCGTTTTTTATTATAATTATTTATTATTCAAGATTTTAATATAAAAAATTCAGAAACAATTTTAGTAAGCTTTTATCCATCAACTGAAAAAGTAAGTAAGTAACGTTAAAACGTGTTTAAAGGCATTCCTTCAAATTACATATAAATAAGTTACAGAAAGTTTGTCGTTGAAAACTGTAACAGTATTAAAGCAATATAAACTGTATAATATATATTAAATCATTGTTCGTATAAATTATGAATTATCATCAAGGCAAAGGCAATCGTAAGCATGAGTAAACAAACAGTGTAGTTTTCATAAATCAGCGTAAGTCAGCGTGAGAGATGAAAAAGCAAAGGAGTTTTATACAGCTGTAATTAATTAAAAAAAAAAAAACAAATAAATAAATCTTTTGCAAAAATATTTACCGAAAGAAACGCTTTCTTCTTGTAGCATAGCAATATCAGATGCATCGCCTAGAGAGCGCAGATCGCTGGATATGCTTATCTGGCTGGTTGTGTCACTGGTGCAAACTACCGAGTAATTTGTATACGTAGACCAATAGCAGAATGAAGATATATGCAAAATGAAGAGGAAACAATAAAAAACAAAACAAAACAGAAAAATCAGACACCAAACCGAACACAACACTACACAATTTGCGCATTCGTTCTTTTAGTATACAGCAGATTATTGATTTTTCATCGACACATTACACAATGAAACGAATCATTTGTATAAAGAAAAAAATTGACAAACAATTTGATTCTATTTTGAAAAGTTTTAGATTTTTAATTCAATTTATGAATAGAATCGGGTATGCGTTTGACCCATTCGTTAATGAATTTATAAAATTTATGTGTGTGTGCATGTAAATTTTTATATGTTTGTATTGTATTAAAAAAAACTCTTGATGCTCAAGCTTACATATGTGTAATGCATCAAAATGTAAACGAATGATGCAGCAACAAGCTTACTATTCATGGTAATGTGAAAATAAGCGTATCGAACAAAATAAAATGATTGGAAAAGTTGTAAGCATTATTACTATAAAAATTACCGGATGATAGTAAATTAGTGGTGGTTTCATTAGGCAGTGCGGTGTCAGGTTGAGTCACTTGTTCTGCCTCTTCAGCTGCTGCAGAATCTTGGACACTTAGTAATAGTCCACCTATTCAGAGTTTTGATTATATTTAGAAAAGATTACCAAATTTTCTTAATATAATATAATAAAATAAAATTACCTAAAAGCATGTGTGTATTTTGAGGATCTACTTCGACTTGTAGTGCATTTATCAACAAATTCATCAGTTTTGGTTTTAATTGAGCAAAGGTAATCGGTATTTTTTCTTGATTTATGTAATTACCCGTTGGTATTTCTTTAATTTGCAGATTCTGAAAGACAAAGTCACATAATATATTGAACTCCATTGCCATACATAAAATTACAATCAATTAGACTTACTTGAAAATGTAGCGGTAAACACAGCATAGATATCAACAAATGAATAGACGATCTACGTAACTCTACTTTTGAGACAGAACTAGATTTGAGCCTCAAATCTTTTTCTGGTAATACAAGCTCTAATGCAGCAAGCACTACGGGAACAAGAACTAGTACACCATCAAGTTCGAGACGAAATAGATCAGCCGAATTAGATAAAATACTAGCTAGTGTTTCTCCACACTCTTTTACCTAACCAAAAAATCTATATTAAAAACTTTTAATATTAACAATTAAGTAAAATTATACAAACTATTAATCATATTTACTTCAGAAAATCTATTTATCTTCAAGCCTTGATTCATAGCTTGATAAAATCTAGCTAAGTAAGCAGGCAAAATCTCCTCTCCAGTCTTTTTAGCACAGAATATTCTGCAAAGAGTGCCCATTGCCTCTGCTCGACCAGATTCATATCGATCTATACTTAATGAAGGTGGTACTTCACCAAGGCTTTCTTGCAAAGAGCTTGGACCGTCAACAAGTATCGATGACGGACGTTTTGGAGCATTACTTGGTTCTGTAAATTAAAAATGACTCTTTAGCTATTAGTAAACAATATTTTGAGCTGTATATTTTACTTCTTACGTGGCAAGTTTTGCGACCAACCATCTGTACCGATAAAAGCAGCTTCGTAAAGCCACTCTCCAAACAAGTGGAGTATACTATTGCACTTTGGACGAGCCGATGCTAACGGAGGTCTGACATCCTGGTTCAACGATATTATAGCTGTTGGAGCAATTATCGTTTTGAATGTACGAAATGATCTACTATTAATTAAATATTAAACACTATTTGAACTTACAAGTTGTACTGGAAGTAGACGAAGGACCCGAATTAGTACTCATCAACGAACTACTCGTAACTCTACTAGTGGTCAGTCCAATCAATGATGCCTTGGGAATACCTAAAAAAATCAACAATCAATCATTTTATCTCCCGATCGCATAATCGACTTCGACCTCAAAGTAAACACACAAAAAACATGAATATTATAAGTTAAAAAAATATAAAAAACGACTACTTGACTAATGTGCAAAAGAAGAAGAAAGAAAGAAAAATGAAAAATAGAAAATGAAGTGTAAAAAAGTAAGCTGTTCATTCATTTTCTTTTGAGTCAGGCTTGTACCCTTAGTGACGGCGGACGGTGTAACGCTGAAACTCTTGGCGAGCCTTCGCTGCGTGGGAGGTGTCGGTGAGGGATGGCTGGATTGCTGATGATGCTGTTCTTTGCGTTCAACGGTCATTCCACCGCCACTCGTCACACAGCAATCCTCCCAGCAACATGCCTGCGTAATACCTGCAAATACTCTGTAGACTGTTCACCCCTGCCTATACCACCACCTTCGTCACAGATATTTCCTCGAGTGTGTTCATCGTATTAACAGATGGATTATTATGAATAATGATAATATAATAATTGTTTACAACGCTAGAAATTATCATAACTTTTCGATGTTTGTTTATGAGAAATTATACTTTAAAGTTTTTTAAAGATATCAGTATTAAATAATTGTTTTTGGTTCCTACGAACACATGTTTTTTTAGCAAATAATCGTTGATATTAGCTATTAAGTATTAAAATATGTATATATGCAGTTGCAATCTGCTCAGTTGTGCAAGCATTATACGGAAAGCAGAAAGCCACATGCCCGTGCTTTTTGAGAGAGAGTCAGAGTCGCAGTAGTTCTATACAGTGTACAATGATGTAAAGTTTTAGTGTGATGTGCCACTTATAGCTAACTTAAATTGATTCAATTTATCATACCTAAAAATGCATCGACCTGGCCAGCAATGCCTTTTATTGCTTTAAGAAATATGTAGGGTAACTGTTGTAAACAAGGATGTTGACATGGATCGACGACGTTGGGACTGGTAATAGCGTATCTTAAAAAAGCTGGTGTCTGCGATATCACAGCTGGACGGCATAGATCGACGGGATCACCTATTGTGCGCAGCAGTCTGTACCATGACTGAGCAACTGCTTCGTTTGACATTGTGGAAGGGACTAATTGAGAATCTTCATCACCTAAAAATACAAAATTTATATTATTCATTTACTTAAGCTTTTACTTTGTAAATCTTCCTGTTTACTTACTAATTTTTAGCTCTGGAAACATTGGTCCATACATTATATGTAGTAGGCGAGCTGTGAGAGCCAAACAAACGCGGTTCCATTGCTCTATTAAAGATAATCGATGACGCCATCGAAGACATGCTTCTCTTAAAGTTCTCCATAGTGGTGGTGATGGGAAATTACGTTCACATGCTACTAGCCAAACCTATATTGATTAAAAAATTAGAGTAAATAAAGTAATTTATAATCAAAACTTTAAAAATATCCTGAAATCAAACCTCTAACAGTACTCCTAATACTCGTTCACAAAGTTGCTCCCCTGTATCCTCTCTTATTGCTGGTGGAGCCAGAAGAGCATCATTAATACCAATTAAAAATAAAAGTAAGCTCTCCCAAGTTTCTCTTTCTAGTGTCACAGAGCTTCTTGCAATTTGTTGCAAAGTACGCAAAACTCTGTGACATAATACTGCTTGTTTATTTATTGTATCATCTCCTACAATTTATTAATAATAATAATGGTTTAATTCAAAGTAACAATATATTTATTGCTATTACTACTTATTGCATGCAAGTAAGTGTTATGTGTTACCCAAATCCTGGTATAAAAATGGCCAGACTATGGAAAAAAGAAGTACTTGTTTTAGACAAATGAGGACTCGTTATAAGGAGTATTTGTATAGTGTAAAACCAGGACACGTGAATAGTAGGCATTATGAGAATACAACAAAGTAGATATATTAAGATTACAAGTACAAATGGAGTGAAGTAGTGTAATTCTACTCATAATACCTGGTATAACTAATACATAAAAAATCAAACATATATATATATATATATATAATAGTATCCAATTACCTTCTCCTTTCCTTGGTACAAAGAGATTATGCAAGTGACAGATAATCTTTCTTGCATAATAATTTGGATCATCTGCTATAGGTTTAGGCACTGATATTTTCGGTGAAGTGTAGAGAGCAGATAACCACTCACAGTAAACATTAACACAGTCCCGAACAGTGTCATGTTCAGTTAGGGGCAAGGACAGCCCAAAACAGATAACTTCCATACACCATTGTATTTCTTTATCTGTATTCAGTGGACTTGGTTCTGCAGCTTGAGCAATACCAAGATTTGTAGCCAATTGTCGTACAATGGATAGTGTGACTTCTCTGCCGACTCCAGGAGCAAATTTCTCAAGAACACTTTGGCTGTCTTCTGATCCATGTTGGATCAGTATACTCAGAGACGCCCACTCTGAGTACATATTATCTCCTAAGTCCTACAAAAGAAAAATTGATATTAGTAAATATTTCAATACACTTAGATATTGTTTTTAAATAAAAATCGAAATTTCAATATTCGAGTTATGAAAAATACACGATGAAAATTCAATTCTTTGATTTAATTTCAAATTATATTCAGCAAGTAATCAGTGATTCACTAATTGAAATAAATTTTCACTAAAAAATACCATAGCTGAATCCGTTATAAAACATAAATAAAGCGTTTAAAGCGTAGGCGTCAAACTCGTCATCAGCACGATAACCTCGGGGTACAAACAAGTGCTAGTAGGAGAGACTTTATTAGTATTCTGTGAGTGTACATAGCGAAAGCAATGAATTAATTACCTTGGAATTGACACGATTGAAGACGCCTAAATTCATAGATTAACATCTGCGATATGACAGTTAAACTTTCAGAAGCATTATCGGACCTTGAAATTAAAGTCCTGACGTTTTGATACTCCAACTCGACTGTATGTATTATGCTCCTGGATACATTCTCTCATCATTGTACGTACACATTCCCGTGTAATTGAACGCTCAAGTGCACACAGTCGTTCTTTCTCTCTCACTCTCTTTCTCGCTCGCGCTCTCTTCTACCTACATGCTTCAGTCTTGAGAACGTGAGAGCTGTCCGAAGCTAACATTTTCCTCTCGCTATGAGTTTCTGCTTCGAAATGCCATTGCACTGTTGCTACTTAACATATGTCTATCTCGCTCTTTACTCACGAGTGCTATCTATTCTTTTTTATCCTTCGGTCGGTTAGTGACCCGTCATTCTGAGATTTTTATCTATGAATATAAATGACAATTATCATTTCTATGCATATCTTTATTTGACTCTATAAAGAAAATAATATATTTAATAATTCAACTTTGAAAAATTATAATAATCTTAATAACGATCACAAAAAGCATTTTTGAATCAATGACAAGTATTGTCTATTTGGTAAGCTGCAGTAAAACAACGAATTATTTATTTTCTAAATACTTTACATCGTGTACGATTGACAATACAATTGGTTTTTTAAATCTAGAAGTATAATTTAAAGGACAGGAACAGGTGCGCGCGCATTAAACACCGCAAATTCTTCGGTGCTCATACACACGCACAATGCAAGTTAAATGAAAAGTGCGAAAACATGGCGACGATAGAATAACCTATATTATCTGGTCCTACGTGTTCGGGTCGTTGTTTTGAGCAGCGGAGCGTGCAGAAATATTTCGCACGTTCGCGAGGACGCGAAATTACGTTTCTATTCTCCAACAAGCACGAGAATAACCCGTGTGTTGGATGAATAAACGCGTTCTTCAGTCAAGAACGTTATCTCTCTTAGATATAGGTACTAGGAAGCTGATCAAGTACGGGAAGGTGGGTGGCCCTTTCTACTTATAGAAAGTCCAGATTGTTAGATTACATCTGTCAAACTTCATCAAAATAGGTGTGCAAGTTTGCCAGTGATCATAGTGCATGCGTGTTCGATTGTAAAAGTGGTTTTTCTTTTGTGTGCCGCGAAGGAAAGAGAGAAAGAGTCCAATGATTGCAGATGTGTAAGTAGGTGTAGGTGGATTCGCACGTATTATCGATTGACAAGTCTTTTGGCTTTCGGTGGATACTCGCTAGTGCTATTTTTAAAGACCTTTGGTAGTCGCATTTGTGATTTACTTGAGCAAATCTAACTTTTGCAGTGATTTATTGTAAAACTTACAAAGCCACCACCTAAAATCAATAATCGTATATGTATAACGTAAGAAATAGAGAAAGACGCAGGCGGGACAGGTGACCAATGGTTTTTTTATATCTTCTGATATCTGCTGTATGAATCATCTTTGTGATGTTGCGACTTTGATTATTCATTAGGACTCTCCCTCTTTCATTTGCCTATTCATCAACTGTACAATTCTTTTTGCAAAGAATCAAATTTATTATTCGGAAAAAAGTTCTTATGATATAACTATGGTTCTAAATAGTTTTTTCAAATTGAATTGTCGTACTTATTTATCTTAGTTATGGTATTGACTTGTAATACTTTTTTTCAATCAAATCAATATTAAAAAGCTTATTGAATATTTAAATTCAGAAGGCATGATGGGAGATCGGAAAGCAGAGCTTGAAAGAAAGAAAGCTAAACTTCAAGCGATTAGAGAAGAAAAAGAAAGGAGAAGAAGAGAAAAGGAACAAAAAGATGTAAGTTAATGTAAAACCTTGTTATCACATAATGGAATAAGACCCTGTTATAGCAATTGTACTAAAAAGAAATAAAATACTGTTGTAATAATGTACATAAAAAATGCCTAAATAGATTGAAGAAGCACATAAGCGGGCAATAAACCAAAAAGAAGATCCATTAAAAGAAACTGATGCACTTTTATCATCACTGGGTATTGCACCAGTTTCAGGTGAGTAAAAATAGAGTGTATTTGGATGTTTTTAATACATGAAACTATAAGTCATATCATTTTTGTTTTGGCCTCCTTAGAAGTACTATCGAGTATATCTAGTGTAAACTCTACAGCTACTCCAGATCAAAGTGTAACAGCAACTCCTGACACTAGCTTACAGCCAAATAGTATTAATTCTGCTCAAAGGTAAAATTCAAATTATTAAAATAAAATAGCAAGCATTAAATATAAGAAAGATCAAATCATAAAAGTAAACAAAAAAAAGCTTTTGTTAATGATAATCTGAAAAAATAATTGTTTATTGAATATACTGATATATTAGATTTGACAATCGAGATATTAATTTTGTAATCCATTGAGCAGTGCACCGAAAAAGAAGAATCGTGAGCTTACGATAGTTTCGGTAGCGCGCACGAACATTCCACCAAAAGAACCAGTCGTTTATACGAAGCAAACGCAAACAGCAGCAGCAGTAGTTCATGCTTCCCATGATGGTGAGTATTCTAACTTGAAATTTCTATATGATTTTCAATATTATTGTCACTTTTTACACTTTACATTTACATCTTGACATTGATGATCAAGAGGAGTGCGATATGTCGAGATTACTGTAACCCATGTATCTAACTTCCCATTTCAAAATTAATTTCTGTGATTCTAATTATGATATAACTGACATCAAAATTAAATTAATTTGAACTTTCTAAATGTGAACATAATTTTATGTGTTTAACGACTCTAAAATTCACAATAATAAATTATTGAGATCTAACAAACAAAATTTTGTAATTAAAATTAATTAAGAGGTCATCAACATATTTAACATAATTTTTAATTGAAGGAAGTTTTTACTTTTTTCCATATATTTTCTTATGATCCAACTAATGAAAATAAAATAAAATTTTTTCCCTTTTCAACTGTTGGATTGTGAAAATGATTAGTAATTGAGTTATTTTAATACATTTAAATTACTTGTCTTTAAACAAAACAATCACAATGCTAATCATTTCATATATTTTATTTTTACCGTTAATTTTATTATTATTACTATTTATTGGCGAGGAAACTTACATATTCACACACAGGTAACTCTCAAAGCCGCAAAAAATTAATGTAGTGGATACAATTCGAAAAATAAATTACATTTGAATAGATCTTGAGTAGGTATTTAAAAATACTGCATTAATTATTTGCAATCATTGACCTCATAATTGCACATGTTTATAAAATAATTATTTGTTGTACTAAAATTGAGTGTATCCCTAAATATTTTAAAAACTACTCAGATAATTTCGGCGGAGACAAAAACGCTAATTTTTAAACTACACCCATTCATAAAATCCATTCATCCAGAAACAATAACAGGACATCTAATAATATAAAAGTTTCTGAAAAACTAAACTTATTGATTCATCGATACTCGGTAAAACAACATGATATATTTTCTTCAGTTTCATTAAAAATTTCATCATTGTAGTACAAGTATAACTTATAGTTATAATTCATCATTAATGAATAAAATGAAGTAGATGTATTGATTTTATATATTTTGTCGTTTAAAAGCTTTTTATTTTGGCTAAATTTAGTTTGTTTTGAATTTTGCTAGAACAATTTTTTCTTATATTTTATATTTTTGTATGTTTGACCGGCAATTTTTTGTTGTTTAAAGTGTATTATTAGATAAATTAACTTACGTTGTAATTGTTTGTAATTATTAAATATCAAATACTTATTAAACAACTAAAAATTTTCCTACTAAATCTGAATTTAATCATGAAAATTTGTTCTTTTTGTAAAGATAATTAGATAAATTACTCACCACGATACAATATAAATTATAATTTATACTTGTCACTCAATAATTACACACAGTCAAAAGATGTTTTGCATTGTCAATGATTCGTTGCAGTTTTTTGGTTTCGAGGTAAATAGCAATTAACAAGGGTAACCAAGTGATTTGAATAACAATCACGTATAACACGCACGTTTATGATGGTGAGAATCGGAAAAGGAAATGGCAGAGGGATCAGCACAATATTAAGTCTGAACACTTTTTCACGGCAATTTTATCTGTCAAAATCCCATCAATTTTATTTGTGATTGAATCAATATTGTCTTCTCTCTAAAACTGTCATTTATATTTGAAATTACAAAATTGATTCTATCACAGTAATGTGTGTACTCCACCTACACAGTTTCCTAACAATTACATAATCGCATTACTCCTACTAAAACTCACTGTTGACTTGTAAAAAATTTATTTAATTTAAGATGATAACCATGATGATAAAAAGTATATTATAAATTTTTTGCCAAGTCAATAGGTAACTTCGGGTTCCGACGAGAGAAATCTTCCAAAATTAAGCCCTGTAATAGTTGAAAAAGGGGGAAATCCTTGTCTCCTCGGTTGTGGTTTTAATCTTAATTATTAAAATGTGTCTACGCGTCTCTTCCCTTTGACTTGCGATAACAAATGACGCTCAAAATGCGACTGTGGGTGTTGGACAATAAAAAGGACTATCCGCCTCCTCTTCCACAAACTCTTCCTGTTCAACAACAACACCAACTCATTCTTGCTCCGCAGGCTACTTTGAGACCGACTGGTGGCGTCCCAGGAAAGGTGGGTCTGCACCTAACTACCTATGTATGTTTCGTCTTCTTTTCACTTTGTTATCCTAAGATTTTTTAACCGTATATGTGGTTATCAATGGTAGTAGATTTGTAATATTACTTTATCGCATCTTATT
Source organism: Phymastichus coffea (assembly GCF_024137745.1). Taxonomy (NCBI): domain Eukaryota; kingdom Metazoa; phylum Arthropoda; class Insecta; order Hymenoptera; family Eulophidae; genus Phymastichus; species Phymastichus coffea. The sequence goes on along the minus strand of NW_026706940.1, from coordinate 73,631 downwards.
TCTAATACCAAGGCGACTAAAATTTTCTCTATTTCATTTTTAATTATATCAAATTATTTCTAACTTGGGAAAAAAGTCTTTGAAATAAAGGGAACATTTTTGTCGCTCGTCTTTACTGTAAAAGGGATCAAATAACAGCTTAAATTTGAGTTTCTAACAAACGAGTGATAGTTATATTTATACTAACATTAAAACTGTTTTTACAATAACAAAGAAAAATAGGGTGCGATAACAAAGATACTTTCATTGTCGATATTTATAGCACAATGTAAGATCAAATATCTAAAGACAATCATTTCATTAATTTTCAATGCAACATTTATTATAGTAGCAACATTAATAAAATACGTTGTCTTTGATTTACCGCCTTGTGTATTTTCAATTTGATGCTGGTGATTAAAAATGCTTCCATTTTTATTAAATGCTTTTTATACTTTGTTTTTATTTTTTCGTTTTAATGCTTATTCTGTTGACGAAAACAATATAAAAAATTTTTCTCGCTCTCATTAATGCTTCAATTGTTATCAATTTTATTTTTATCACAGCAATATTTCACCTACAAATAATTCATAGTATAATCGTCACACATGTTTTAAAACGATGGACCTGATGGTTGAATGGAATTGAAAATAATAATTATATCAATTAAAACGTACTCACCTCGCTAAGTCAATTTAGCGTCTAATGAACAACGGTGCGAAACTGATTTTCGTAAACGTGTTTAATGATGTTTATGAAAATGGCACTTGAATGCTGGAGTAACTTAGGGGGGTGGGTATAAGTGTGACAAGGTAATATTTCCGCGCATGTGCTAAAAATTTTATTTTACGGGTTCACAATCATTACAATGAATAAACAAAGTCAAAAGACTAAAATAATAACTGACTGTGAATATATTAAATACAATTGTTCATTTAGAACAGTAAGGTTGGAATTTGAGTGGAAAAATTGTAGCTTGCTTGTAAAAACTCCGAATAGAAGAAATGTAATCCAGTTTAACATGCAAAAATTAAAATAGAATAATAACAATCAGAAAAACCGATGGCAAAAATTAATCAAAGAAACTGAAATGTTAGCGCCGATGCATGTGCAATAATTTTGCTGTTATGGTATAGCATGACAGTCAAACAATAGCAGCGAAACAGCTCTCAATTCACTATTGTTATTAACTATTATTAAGTAAAGAACAAACTGGAATTCGAATTTCGGAGGAATCATTTATAGGATTGAACTATAATTTTTTCAATTATATCATAGGAACAATAAGTAGGAAATTATGAAATTGAATATGTACGTTTCCTCCGAAGCGCTGATTTTATCCCAGCACAGTAAGCAACAAAAAGAAGCTGCACTTTTTTGTATTAGTCTGTGTTCAATGCGTATTTTAAACAATTTCTACAACTATTTAAAGACAGATTTTTGATTAATAAAGCTTTCAATTCAATTTGAAATTGCATTCATAAAATTGAATTGATCGTTTGATAATCAGTAATGAGAAGCATTGAATATAGACATTATTGATTTAGTAACGTGTTAATAAAAAAAATTCTAATCCTATTCAATTTTTGCTTGTCCCTCTCAGCTCATACATTCGACTATTACGGTAAGTTACATATTTTTCTTGTTTTTCTGTCAGTTATAATAGTTTTGATTAGATAAATACTAGATTCTTATTTTTTATTTTTCAATTTTGAGAAAAAAAACCAATGTATGATTTATCAGAAATTTTTATGTTAAACAATTAAGACAGACGAGTAAATTGAAGGTGAAATATTGAAAGAATTAATAAAACATACGAGTAGAATAGCTTAAAAAGCGAGAGGAAACGTACGGAATACCAATAAATTGCTAATTTCATAATGCGGAAGAGTTCAATTAACCTTGTGCTCTATAGATCATTGAAAACTATTCGTGCACGTAAATTATTTTATTAAATAGTAAATAATATTTTGCAAGTACAAACGATAATTTCGATTACACAGCCACAAGCATTAGTTAAAACGTTCAAAAGATCTCATGAATAAATTTATTATAGATATATTGTTTGCATTCAATATTTGAAAAGAATAATTATAAGGTGCTCTAAATTGAAACTACAATAAGGTAAACGAAAAATATAAATTAAGCATATTATTGTAGGAAATGTCCGTTAAAAGTAACTCTTGTCACTACTTAACGCACCTTCCAGAGTACTCAACTTTTCTTACGTCAACTTACATAGAGTCATTGATATAGACTATCGTGTATGGAAAGCTAACCGTCATGGTGAGAATACTTGTACTAACTCAGAATAAGGGGCAAACATTAGGTGTTGGTTTTTACTAAAAATTCTGTTCATAGAGTAATTTACTGTCTGCAATTGTATTGGCCACAATTTCACGAAACGAGGTCAAAAAGTACAGACTTCTCAAATAATTAACATCAACAAAGTACTTTGTGGCCTCGTGGGTTGAAAATTTACCAATTTTCAAACTTCAACTAAAAACAAAACTAATGAGGACATACTCTTAATAAGAATAAATTATTAGTAGATCCTTAGATCAACATTACTTGTCCCCGTTATCTTAAAAGTTTCAGTTTTTTGAACTTTAACCATTTAATTTATCATTTACAAGTAAAAACACGAAAACTTTTTCGAATACATAGTTTAAAGTAATATTGATCAATTATTTTTCACAACTACCAGCAGTTTTCACACTGTTATCACAAGAAAGATGTTTATATTTGTTTACTTTTCAAACTGTGAACGATTAATTATTAAAAAAGGAGAGTGGGAGTCCATGACGTATATAATGTGCTTTAAACTATAAAAAATGTTTTTGCATGCCAATATGTGTTCTGCGGGTTCAAATCGGTACGTGTGTCACATACTTGTAGGGTATCTTTTTGATATTCAATATTTATTTTAATTGAAACTTAAACATATTTTAATGGGAGTTTTAGTAAAATATTTATTTTGCAAATATAAAAATTGTAGTAATATAAGATACTAAATACTCACTCTACAAGTTGGTGACACATACTCGATTAAAATTTGTTTTCTGACATCCCTTAACGATAAACTAATCTTCCTATCTTTTCAGCGTAATATCGATGTATTTGAACATTTTGCACAATAAAATTTTATTTTAATATAAAATCAAAACGTACAGTTCTGATAGTAAATTATAGTCTTTATTGTGATTGAAAAAGAAATTTAACTTTCTTCAATGACAAATAAACGAAACATCGATAGTATTTTGAAACAGATTAGGACTTTTCTTTCAATGAAACATTACGATTTCGAATTGATTGACTTTTTTCTTTTCCTTTCTTCAAGACGAGTACAATCTAAACCCAGGTTTAGAGTGGGAGGACGAGTTCACAGGTAGGTGAATCTCTAAGAAACTCGACATATTAATGTTGAGTCATTGTGTCGTGTATTGCTATTAGATATTCCTGATTTGTTGATTTGTTGATTTGTTTAGTTACTAAATATCGTCTATGTATATACGTGTTTGATTATTACGTATCATTTGATTTTTTCCTCTTGAATTCATTCATTGTCATTGTAACTGTAAATGATTAATTACCGAACTAGACTCATTCATTCAGCATCGTTAAATTAAAAAGTATGATTTCAAAACTAAATTAATTGGCGCAATACTAAACAAAAAAATAAAAATAATGACCTACGCTTGAGCGACATCCATTTTTCAAGAAAAAAATCGTAAACACTTTTGCTACATTTATAAATTTAATATTCAAAAAGATTACCCTGAGTACACATAAGGGCATGTGTTTATTAGAAATTGTAAATAGGATCGTTAACGATTTCGGAATACTGCAAAATATTAGATAAGATTAAAAAAATATATATATATATCTATTTTCGCTTGTGCTTTTATGGTTTAGATTTTGCTTTTCTAAATTAAGGTTGAAAAGCTTTATATTATTTTTAATAAAACTGAACTATCAACGCATGTTGTGCTTGTGATTTGATTTGATAATAATTAATTATCTCGAAATAGTAGACAATTTGTATTTCTTTTTCTTGCTATCCAACGTCATTTGAAAGCTGTCTATTCATTCACAATATTTATTCTCAATATTGTGATTTATTTCTTCCATTTATGCATGCCTGAAAATCCAAAGGAAACAATTCTTTGAAATCATGTTTTCTCCATCTATCCATCATTTATTATATCAAATACTTATTTCCTTATTTCATATACACTCTTTTACGACACAACCAGTTTTGGAGTAGCATGCACTTCCTGCACTTAAACAATCCTATAATATAAATAGTCGTGAACATGTTAATCTTTTTCACATCAGTTTGCCACTTCCACTATACGTCACGAGACTCAGGAAGCTGCGTTAACATCCCTACATTTCTTTTTCTTATTACCGTCACCTCATGCTTCATTGTTCGGTTTCACTGAGCGATCATAATATTTGTTTTCTTTCGAAATGTCCTTTATTTATTTTTTATGTTTTTTTTTTATTTTTCACGAGCTTGCATCGTTTGAAGTAAATTGATCGAAGCTCTTTGATTGTCGTCAGAGCATGATTAACTGTTCGCTGTTTTCTACAATATGTAGCCCGCGCTAAATTCTTGAGAACCCTGTGTTACGACTGCATTTTCGTCGCTAAAAATTTATCTTACGAATCGTTGAAAGTAAGCAAACAATTTAACTTTCAAGAATGTCAAGAAAAAAGCTTTTGAGCCTTATTTTTATCTTTTGATCGTTGCAATATCGCTTGACTTTCTTCAACTGAAAATGACTCGCAAGTTATGCACGTCGCTGTTCCCCAAGCACTTATGCGTAACTAAAATGAAATTCCAATCAGACAAGCTATATAGTGCATAAAGCACGTATGCCATACCCCTTGTAGACCCTTTTGGTGTATCAATGATAAAGTCGTCGTAGTTTCTTACAACTTTGTTTTCGTTATTACAATAATTATTATTTCTTTAATGTAATGCATCGGTATGCAATCCATAGATTATCTAAATGAGTTACTGTGTATCAAAGAAAGCAGAAAAGAATGATATTTAGACTAGTTAGGGTTAGAAGTAGATCGTTTGTTGTGTGCGTGGGACCGGCTTATTCACCACAGTTTTGACATATGATGATGGCCAAGCCGAGGACGAGGAGAACAGCCTGCCACATCTTGATGGTTTCCAGAGCAAACTGCCACCTGGAATCTTACCCCATGGGCTTCCTCAAGTCAAAGAAGTTCTGCCAGCGGTCACTCAAGAGGAAAAGGAGAAAGAGAAAGAACAACCCAAGGAAGGTCTGTGAATTTCAAAACTTTTCTGTTTATTCTCAGTTGTTTCTTTCATTCAAGTAACTTCATTTATATGTGTCGAACAGTGAGAGAATTGAGTGAAGAAGAAAAGCAGATGATCATCCTGTCAGAGGAGTTCAAACGTTTCATGGATAAAACCTCAAGGGTCGTGGAACGTGCACTTTCCGAAAATGTCGACATTTACACGGATTACACCGGAACAATGGACGGAGATGATGGCTTGTAAGTGAAGATTACAGATTGAATAAAATCAATGGGAGTACTATCAATATTTCGTTCGTTCAATTGCAGGGACGACAAGACTCATCAGTGCTTGTGGCTAAACCGTGTGTTCAACGACGAGCGCTGGTCGCGCAATCGTTGTGTCACGGCAATGGATTGGTCGCCACAATTCCCAGAGTTACTGGTCGCTTCTTACAACAACAACGAGGATACACCTCACGATCCAGACGGCGTATGTCTCGTTTGGAACACTAAATTCAAGAAAACCACGCCTGAGTTCATCTTTCACTGTCAATCTTCAGTCATGTCCACCACTTTCGCTAGGTTTCATCCGAATCTCATTCTTGGTGGTACTTATTCGGGTCAGGTCGTTCTTTGGGACAATCGGGTACAGAAGAGGACACCTATTCAGCGCACACCTTTGTCCGCAGCTGCGCACACTGTTGGTGCTATAGCTTACGATTTCATTAGATGCGCAGAATTGTTCAAACTGTAATCTTCATTCATTGTCATATTTCAGCATCCAGTGTATTGCTTAAAAGTGGTGGGCACGCAAAATGCCCACAACTTGATTAGCATATCTACAGACGGAAAATTATGTTCCTGGAGTTTGGATATGTTGTCGCAGCCTCAGGAAACTTTAGAATTACAGAATAAACAATCAAAGCAGATAGCAGTCACTCAGCTCGCTTTCCCAAGCGGTGATGTAAATAATTTTGTAGTTGGTAGTGAAGATGGGGCCATATACTCAGGTAATTATTTTCGATTCGTTTCATTATTTAATCAAAGTGAAACGTGTTAAAGCCTATGTTGATTCTATTTTTCTTTTCAGCCTGTCGGCATGGCACAAGGGCAGGTGTGACAGAAACTTATGATTGCCACATGGGTCCTATAACGGGTTTGGATACGCACGCAGTACCCGGCGGTATTGACTTTTCACATCTATTTCTTAGTTCGTCTCTTGACTGGACTATTAAATTATGGAGTTTGAAGGAGAACAAACCCCTCTATTCATTCGAGCACAACAGTGATTACGTTTACGATGTGGCCTGGTCGCCAACCCATCCGGCAGTGTTTGCTGCAGTTGATGATTCTGGTAGACTAGATTTATGGAATTTGAACCAGGACACCGAGGTACCTACCGCCAGTGTCGTCGTTGATGGGTGCCCTGCTCTCAATCGGATCTCGTGGACGCCCAGCGGGTTGCATCTTACTGTAGGAGATGATAGTGGAAAGATTTGGGTGTACGACGTTGCTGAGGTTTGTATAAAAAAGCAATTAGATTTATCTATTGAAGAATAAAATTATAATTGATTCGGTAAATTTTAGCATTTGGCACACCCAAGAATGGATGAATGGAACAAGTTCTTGTACTGTCAGCAAGACTTTAAGAATAATAAAGCTGACGAGGAATTGGATAAGCTTAATCTTAGTTCAGGACCATCATCGTTAACGTCAATGACCTCGATGTCTTCGGTTCCGCTAAGATAAATGTCGCGCTAAAATTTTCGAAAGCTCGAAAATCGAGACTATTTGTTAATATTATCAAACGCTCTTTTTTTCTATTGAACTTTTTTAAATAAAATTACTTCCTTAAAGTAGTGTTATCATGAAAGAAAAATTACAACAAATATTGAATAGATGAATATTATTGAAAGGTATTGTTAATAACATAGATTAAAAAAATTATGGACGTAGTCAACGCCTCATAAATAAAGATTCGCTTATTGTGAAGAATTTGATCTTTGATGTATCAAATTCTATAACCAATATATAATATGTAAAAAGATGTATTACAAGCTTTGTATGAAAAGTGAAATAATTATAATTTATTTAATTATAACAAAACTTCAAGAGAACTTGAAGTTTTCAGTGATTGTTGGAATGCGTATAATTGACTCATGTAAATTGCTGTATAAGAAGCTTTTTTAAAAATATTCTTTTTTTTAATATGAATAAAAGAAAATAATAATAGTTTAAGTGAGTTTTATTGCACTGTTAAATATTACCTTTCAACCTAATATTAATTATATGTCACTGACATATAGTATTTATTGTTTATTTCAAGGACTTAACTCTTTGCAATAAATATACTTTTTATTTAAGTTAAATAACAATGGTTCAAGTTTTATTCAATGATGATTCTTCAAAAACTTTTAAACATAACACTTGCATCACATGATTATAAACAAACTATGTCATTCTTTCACATAAACTTGTTCTAAGAATAAATAAAAAGTAATTATATATTTATTTAGTTACAGTTATTGCTACTGATTCACCACTAGCTGCAATATTTTTTTCTATTTCTTTTTGAATTTTTTCAATACCATTTGACACATGTAAAGGTAATTCAGACAGGAACTTAATACTAATTACAACTCCTTTATTCCAATATAAAGTAGTATATGTTTTAAGATCTGAAGGATTTGGTATGTGATGTATCTGCAAAGTATAAGCGACGATTTTGAAATATAATGACCTAGCAAATATTAAAGTTATCTATAGTATAACAGTAAAATATATGGTGCTCACTTCTTGTATTACATCTTCAGGTATATTTTTCTTGATCAATGGGCTAATCTTATTATACAATTTGTTGTAAAATTTCCCTGAATCTTCAGAACTAGACCACAGACCTTCTTGGACAGTATAATAAACCAACCCTCCTGCTATACTGCTTTTGATAGCAAACCTAAATTAAAAATATAATTTCATTGCACGAATATTTTAGTTCAACTGTGTACAATATCAATATATATGATGAATAGTGCACAATATCAATATATATGATTTGATCAAAAATAATTTATATCAAAAATAGAATCTTCTAAGGTAATCTTACGTAGAAAATATTTTTAATACAAAACATTTCCAATTCTTAAAAACGTGTTCGTTAATAATTAGATACTAACCTTAATAAACCCATCTTTCTTGCTCAAGTATTGCTAGGTATATCCGACAATCGTAAATAAACAAGAGCACACAAAATAGATAATTATTTAAAAAATCTCGTTTATTTCAATACAATTTTCAATACATAATTGTACAACTATGGGACTGAAATTCAGAGCAATTTAGCCAAGGTGTTCACTGATATTCACTTACACACATACACATTCATACATTTAAGGTCTTTACATAATCATGTGTTTGTATATTTACTGCTCAAAGTACGTTGCGCATGCGTACACCACACTATTACAAAGATGAAATTGTTTCAACGCACTTTTGTGAAATTTTATAATAAATAAAAAAAGTAATTAATTTTTATAACTATATAAAATTTCAAAGACGAAAAAAATAAAGAGCATTTTTACATTAAGTACTTTAATACTACAAAACATTTGAAACTATAATAAAAACCTACATTCTGAACATAAATTTGCTCATCAAAAACCATCTGATATTGAATATGAAACAATTTTTTTGTATTTTCCAAAAATGAGTTTATACATAAATAAAAAATTAACATATAATTTTTTATTACAATATTTTGCACAATACAAATTCTATTCCTAATTATATCATCCAAATTTGTTGTGCAGATCAATTAATCTGATCGACGTGATGATTTTCTGGAACGGGATGACGATTCATGTGGTGAATATCTGCGATGCTTCCTGTGATAATCATCACGACTAGGTGATTTGTGATAACGACTATGTTTAGAATGATATCTACTTCTAGAACTATTGTCACGTTCAGATGAACGTCTATCTCTTCTTCGAGAAGATTGATATTTGTCATCTTTATCATCACGTTTGGTAGTTTTTGAATTGCTTGAATTGCTCTGTGATGTCTGTATCTGTTCTTTCTTCAATGAATTTTCTTTTTCTGATTCTTTTTGATTTGTCTCTTTCACGTTTCCATTTTGCTGTGAATCAATTTCATTAAATTCACTACCCATAACTTTTTGAAGCCTAGCATCATTGTCTTGCTCAACTTTTGAAAAAGAAGGATATTTGATAATCCTTTTTTGTGCTTGTTTCCAATGAGGAGGTGTCAAACTTCTTGAACGACTTCGCGACAGCGAACGATATCTACAGATTCCTCTACCCTTAAAAATTCTACCAGCTGGATCTTTTCTGAAAGTTTGGCGACGCTCTTGATTGTATTGCCGCTGATTAGCATTTGGAGGACCTGCCCTGTATAGAAATTTATTTGCTGGTACTTCAGGTATTTCATCTGGATCAATTTTAGTTGTTGAAACAAGTGGATGAGGTATCTCATCAGTTTTAGTCTTTTTAGGAGGCTCTGACACTTTGTTATTTTCAGATTCAGTCCACTTCTTTTTTTTTGATTTCTTTTTTTTACCTTTATCAGAGTCACTATCTGAACTAGATACACTGTTTTTACGTTTTTCTTTCTTCTTTGCTTTATTTTTAGACTTTAACACAAGTTCACCGCAATTAACAACTTTTGCATCTTGCAAAGGTCTTGACATTTTATCCACTGGAAGATTCTCAATATGACTAACAATTTCTTGACCAGATATGACTTCACCAAAAATTACATGAGTATTGTCAAGATGAGGTGCAGGTTGAGTTGTAACAAAAAATTGTGAACCATTTGTATCCTTGCCTCGATTAGCCATAGAAAGTAAAAATGCCTTCTCATGCTTGTAAGTAAAATTTTCATCTTTAAAAGTACCACCATAAATTGATTCTCCACCAGTGCCATTTCCATTGGAGAAATCTCCTCCTTGAATCATAAAATTTTTCACAACCCTGTGGAACACTATTCCCTTATAGCACAATGGTTTGTTTGTTGATAATCCAAGACCCATCTCTCCTGTGCATAATGCTCTAAAATTTTCGGCCGTTTTTGGGCAAACATCGGCGTAAAGTTCAAATACAATACGTCCTATAGGTAATCCACCGACTTCAATGTCAAAAAACACTCTAGGATTAACTTTCATCTTCGCTAAGATATTGTAAAAATACTGTTAGCGGTATTTCTTATTTCTCGTATGTACCGCTTATCAAAGAATCCAAGACTTATAACCTTAAACGTTATTACTTCGAATGCTTCGTATCATTGCAATTTGAACGGCTGAAATCAATATAAAAGACATACAGCTATTACACTACTATATCCCACGGACATTACAAATATAAGATTCATTGAATAAATGTAATAAAATATTACATACCAGTTGGTTAATTTAGTTGTGTACAATTGATTTTATGTTGGTTTTTTGAAGAAAGGTACGTCAAAATGTATAAAAATTACACTCGCCGTGTCAATAAGTCTTCCCTTTCTTGTAAAACTATATTTGATCGATAAATTCTACATTACCGAACCCTAAAACTGTTTAGATAACTTTCTACCAGCACGATGCGGTTCCATCTTTGACACCGTTTCACACTGTCGTATAGTGAGAAATAGATCGCCCCGAAAATTCGTTCAAACAAAATCGTATAATTGTTCCGTCCTTTTCCAATCAACAGAAACACTGAAAACCAATATTTAATTACCACGCTTGTTTTGAAATTTTATCAGCCAAACAAAAGTTAATACCATATTACAATTTTCACCACTCTAAAATGTAAACTATACGGATTCCGTAAAACATAGTCCGTCCCTGATGTAGGCAAGGATGCGTGCGCATGCGCACTCAATGCCCTCGCAAAAGAGCGAAAGCGAGACAACAAATTCACCATTTGGGAGGCGTATGAAGATAAGAGCGAGAAAGAAATAGGAAAAACAGCTGCTGGGCGCTGATGGTACGGTATGGTGGGAGAAAAAGAGAGAAAACAGCTTTTGAGAAGAGAACAACAAAGACAGGGTTAGTTTTAATATATCGGGGGGAGAAGTGCCTTTGCTCGCACTCTGCCTCTCGTGTCGCGTATAAGCAGTGCATAGACGGGAATGTTTACGTTTCGGTGCTACTGTTAGTTGGGGCCGCGTTTCCCTTTATCGTGGCGACAATGAGTTGCATTGTCTAACCACGTTTTCCTTCTTTCTGTTCTTGCGGCGCCGCGTTTTTTTCTTGTTTCATCGCTGGTGTTGTACCTAATCACTTGAAAAAATGGGTAGCTATATGAGTAGAGTGTTGACAGCGTCAAATAGTGCTGTGAATTCAGTGTGTCGAACGAGGAAACGAAAAATTATTGAGGAAGATGAGTTCGAGTCCGAGAGTAGGTTCATCGAGAAAACTATGCACACACCCAAAAGGTATCTATACGAATTAATGATATCTAAAAATATAGCTTTCATGACCCTGTTTGGTACTTGACGCGCGCGATGTGTGCTTGAATACAATTGTAAAAAGTAAGATAAAAGGGTTACTGCGTGGTTTTATTTGGTAAAACTTTTGAACGGAAAGTTATACTGCTACTGAGGTAACCAGACGGCATTTGCAGCGATGACATCACCATCCTGAGAATCTGCTTTCCGTGATCGTGTTTAGAGGCGCATACTCTCGTACTCGCATGCGACGTCTGCTGCTATTTTTAAGTTTTATGTATGACACCATACTCAATTCGCACGTTTATCTATACTTATAGTTGTCGCTCTTTTTTTCTTGCAGAAGAAAATTATTGTCTACTGCTCAGTACATCTACAAGACATTGTTCCTTGAGGAGAAAGCCAGCGACATTACAGTGCTGATGCTTGGCAAGCCCTGGAGGCTGCACAAAGTTTACATAAGCCAAGTAATTATCGCCTGTATGGTGCTAGTCAAACGTCGCGATATTTCTCTTTAAAGCATATCAAATTTTTTATTTAAACCGAATGTTAAAATCAGTTTTATCTGTAAAAAGTGTATTATTTCTAGTTACAAAATTATTGTAGCAAATTGACTTTAAAGATAGTGTTTACAGATTAGAGAACTTATCTGATTCACATTGCTTTTGTGTGATTATGACAAATTTAATTCTTTGTTTGGAAAATAATTTTTTACAATTTTAAAGTATTTTACCTTTGTCAATGTTTCAAATGTATTCAAAAATTAATTTTTTTATGAAAGTAATGTTATTCTAGTAATTTCACTTGCATTAATAATCATTGAAATGATCATTTTTTAGAGCCCTTACTTCTCATCTATGTTTTCTGGTTCCTGGCGTGAGGCAAATGAAAAGGTAGTGCGTGTGGAAATCACAGACCCCATCATTACACTAGAGTGTAAGATTGTTCATTTTGTTTTCCTAGTTTGTACAATACTCTCCTCTTTATATAGAATCACAGACATGTTAAGACTCTTGAAATAAAAAGTGAAAGCTTGTGAAGCCTGGGTTTAGCTATCATTGACCTAAATTTCTATATTAAGGATTCTACATTTCCTCCATGGCAGTGACTTCTAAAATTGTTTTGCCTTAAGTGCATAGTCTCTAGAAGGCATGTCTTGGAGTTCTGTAAATGAATTTAAATGTCCAGTATAAAATATAGTTTGATTCAATTTAATTTAGATCATTTGCATTTGAATTTCACTAATAGAAGATTTAGTAATTGTCTGTCTATAAAGATATATATTTGTGTGTATATATGTGTGCGTGCGTGCGTGCGTGCGTGTGTGTGCGTGGTGCGTGTGCGAGCATGCATATGGGCGCGCGCGTATGTGTGTGTGTGTGTCTTTCAAATCCAATTAATATTAGATTAGAAAAAAATTACAAGACATATCCAATTAAGTTCATCTTCATTTGGAAATATAATTATTAATTTTCTTTTTCGTAGCTTTAACTGTAGTACTTGGTTCCTTCTATCAAGATGAAATTAACTTTGAACCAAAGGATGTCATTTCAATTCTTGCAACTGCAACCTTGTTCCAACTACAAGGCATCATAGATCAATGTACAGAAACAATGGCTGAAACCACAAATATGAAGACTGTAGTTTCATACTATAATGCAGCAGTATCCTATGGAGTGCCAAAAGTGAAGAATACTTGTAAAAAATGGCTAGAGATAAATTTAATGGATCATGGCTGGCAACATCCAAAATTCTTAAGAGAGATTAGCCCATGCTTAATGGCAGAGCTTATTGCAAGTCCAGAACTAGTGGTTATGCAAACAGAATTTTGCATTTACATGATGCTTAGAGTTTGGTGAGTATATTATACATAAATTGTTACATCTTTGTTTGAAAACATACCGATAGTTAGCATTTTTTTAGGCTATTCGTACATATGCAAAATGCAGATGATACTAGCCAAATGGAAGAATTTTTCAAAAATCGTACTTGGACTGAAGCTTTTCTTAACACAAAGGAAGGCCAAGAACTTGCAGCACCATTCAAATCTCTTCGGAAAAAGTACCTGTTGATGAATGTGCAAGACATTAAAATTTTGCAGGATGATAATATAATACCTGAAGACTGGTTATATCAATCTTACAAAGAACAATGGCTACATATTTTAAGAATAGATGCAAACAAAGACACAGGGTAAGCAACATTATCCTTAGATTTTTATATAAGAAATCTAACTTCCTCAATCTATCCTAGATTCCTGAATCAAATTCCATCAGTTCGTCTCTGTCTATTTAAACGTGTTCTTGTCCTTAGGTATTCCTAATTTATTTTACAGTGTTGAAAATTGATGTAGTTGATAATGTTATTGTTATTACAAATTACAGACCTAAAGAACTGAGTAAAGAAGATTTCGCTAAAGAATGTTTCCGCTGTGCAAGGTGTATTGATAGACCTGGAGAACATGTGTGGAGATGGACTGCTTTTCACTTTGGACTAGACATTGTAGTTACCTTAGATCTGACGTCATTGAGGTTTAAAAGACACATAGGTATCGATTCAGAGCATATAAAAGCTAATCATAGTAAACATAGTATTATATTAAAGTAAGTTTTTCTTGTTTGAAATAACTTAAGAATCAACAAATCGTTAACGCACTTTTTTATGTTCCTAGAGTGAATCTGATATCATTAAATGAGCAACGGCAAATTAAAAACTTACAAACTTCAGGACAAATTAGATTATCACTTCATAAAAGTGAAGATGTAAGTTACTTTTTCAAGTTACTTACTTTTTATTTACATCTAAATTTTTAATTATACTTGTTTGAGATAAATAATAAAATTTATAATTTTGACTCTATTTCAGAAGCAAGTAATGTGTCTGGATAAAGAATTAACATATCCTCTTATTGTGTCGGTTAACATGCAAGTTGTGACCCCTTTTTCACGGAGTGAAAGTGGCCAAGATACAAACATTACAGTCTTCACTAATACTTAATGTATGAATGAGAATCTTTGAAATAAGAAAGCCTCACACGGAAATATCGAGAGGCAAGCACATCGTTCATTGCTCACAACAAATCTTAATAATACTAGTCGAAAAATCGCTTATTGTGTCTGTGAAATAACAGACATTGTTTTGCTTAGTGATAACGCGCACAAAAGGAAATATTGTTTGGTCGATCAGAACCTCAAACACGGTGCCAGTTCATTATAGTTTAAAGATTCGCCACAACAAATTTTTATAGTGTGAAAACAATGAGAACTTTAACTTAAAGAGACTAGTTTTACATACCAAAACCATTTTGGTAGAGTAAAATAATTATCATCTCGCTCAGTTTGATATGAAATATCATTTTCGTTTCTTTTCATTTTTTTTATCTGAAATAAAATAAAAAAAATATTTTTAGATGACATTTTATTTTGAAGATACCACATTCTTCATATGTAACGATTATTTTGAGAAAAAAAAGTTTTTCTAAATAAAATCAAGTTACTAACATTCCAATATCCCGTCTTGAATTCGTGAGATGAAATTTTCTCAAAAAAAAAATAAATAAAAAATAAATAAATAAATAAATAAAGGATTGTTAGGTATACAATTGATTATCAAAATATTTCAGTGTTTAACGTTATTTGGTACCTCTACGTAGCAAAATATAATGTTTTTCTATAACACAACAATACATGTTGTACGGTGCCTTCAAAGTATCGAGCTGCATCAATGTAGCTGTACAGTATTGCGTACCTGTCTATGGGAAATCTACATACATTGCACTTTATAATAAAGCTTTTCTACGTAATATATGAAAATAAATTATATTTGAAAAAAACATGCTTATTGTAGATTTTTTTGTAACCATTTAACACTTTATTGATACAATAATATTCTCTATACAATGAGTGTCTGTGTGTACAATATAATATCATTCGCATCAATATGTAATATAGTTTATAAATTAATCAATCATTACTTCGACTAGGACATTCTTTCGATACAATCGGTTAAAATGACTTCAAGCGATAAAGAAACGTAGTCGTCTGTCGCTTCTTTTCGCCATTTATTCGTTTCACCTTCTACCTGTCTTCGTTTTCGATGTGATATACCCTAACATTTATTTTTCTTTTTTCTTTGAGTCTGAAGCAGTCGTATTTTTATATTCTATACTTTTGTTTTATTGAGTAGGCCGATGCAGATATAGGCAATGGTTTTACAATGAAAAGCTTACGGTAAACGATCCTTTAGTACAAGTATTTTTGTGCCAAATCCATTTTGATTTTTTTTCAGAAAAGTTTAATAAACTTTAAAGAAGCATTCTAAATTAACTTTCTTCATTATGCACGTCTTTGCACAAAAATACTTTTACTGCACTTACGATAGAATACATTAAACTTACACTCTGATATGTTTCGTTGACATTTAGAATGTTCTGAAAGCTGTGAAAAAATAGGTATACATATATGAATGTCATCAACTAAAGAGGTAGCGCTCGATTAGAAAATAAATTAAAAATGAGAGCAACCAAATGTTCAAAATCAAACTATGATTTCGATGAAAATCTACTGTGCAACATGATCACTCATGACAAAGTAGCAATCTTGTTTCGTACATATCCAATAAATACCCTCCGGGATACAAAATATCAAACCTTTTTCACATCACACTCCGTCAGCCGACGAGTGTATCAAAAGAATGCGAGCCAATCGATTGACAACAACGTATCTTATAATTTAACGAGAGTGAAAGATAGAGAGAAACATATGTATATAGACTCGAGTACGGAAAAGTTGGTGAAACGCGCGATTCATTAGTTTTTTGTGTAAAACTCGAGGCAAAAAATCCGCGTGTATATTGCTCTTTAATTTAGCCTGGCTAGTTATAATTTCGTCTCACATTCTCGTTGGAACACAGTTCGCTTCTGTCGCTTTGCAAGAGATCTTCATAAAAGAAAAGGAAGCGTTCAACTTGCAAAGCATGACGGCAGGTGTACGACGATAGAAACCTTCGAAAAATCCCTCCTTCGCTCTCCTGGCAGGATTTGATTATTTATTTTTGTTTGTTTGTCAAAATCTCGCGAAGCTTACGTCTTTAGCGTGGCAAAAGCGCCAGGACAATCGTATTCACTTTCTTTTTTTGTGAAATCGCGCACGACCACTGCGAGGTATATGCACAGCTATCTACACGTTCTCAGAAAAAAAAATCTTTTATCTATTTACTTTTTGATTGATTAAACTAAATCTATGTCAATAGTTCATTGCTTCGTTCGTTTGTTTAATTCTTTAATTATTTCTCTAATTCTCATATACTATACCCTTGAAGAGGGTCACAACTGTTGAATTTATCATCAACGAAGCGAGTTTATTAGTACAACATGACTACAATTTCAAATCCTCGGAGCAGTCGCACCATTCATGTTTACGCATTTACTATATAAATTCCTAATCGTAGTAGCAAATCCCTGCGCTCGATTAATCTATTAATAGTCGCTTGTTTTTTTTTTGCTTTTCGTCGTGGTTCAATAAGTCTTGAAGCCTATTTCTTTGCTATTTAGTAGTATATAAGTATATGAACTATGCGCGCGCGCACATCAAAATCGTGACTTTCTGTTTTTTTTGTTTGCTTGTTTCTTATTTCTTCAGATTTTTTGCAAGTAGCTACGTTAGCAGCAGGTGAAGGTGGCTCGCATTTCTTTACTTATTTTATTCGTTTTCGCTAGCGTTAAAACTTACTTTATAAACTTTTATATCCCTGCGCTTGATTATCGTCGGAGCTACGCCTTTATCAAGATGCGAGAGTCAAACGTGTTCAGTGAAATTGGAGTTGAGCAGAACTGACAGAAATCAACTATCCTGATTCGAAAATTGGCATGCGGATCTATTCGATAAATCGCATCAATGAGTGAAGACGAAGACGCTCTATATTTGACATTATCGTAACTCCGAAAGCGCGTCGTATTATATAATCGTAGTACTTTAGTACCTTAGATCGTTAATTAAAATTTTAAGCGCGCGAAACAATCGATCTCGGCGTCCGTTGTACTTTGAAAATACTCGCTCTATTCAAGAAAAAAACCTTTCACCTCAGCACACTTCATCCATTCTCCCTTTTTTTACCATCCCACCCCTTTAAAGCTTATTAATTTATAGGCCGGTGTGTAAAAGGACGTGTCACGTTTCTTTTCTTTTTACTAATAATACAAGAAGTAACGGTCAGCGTGCATCGTTTTCTTTCTTATCAATACTATTTGAATATGGAAGTTGTTCTTGCTCGCTTGTTTCGAAATCATTTTAGGGCATTTGGGCGCTATAAAAAAGAAAAACAAACAAAAAATTCAACAAAGATTCGTGGCTGTAGTTTGTTTTTGTTAATAACTTGGCAGTTTACGTGGCAAGAAAAAAAGCCGCGCGAGTTATATTCCCGAATGGTGGCAAGGAAAACGATAAAAGAATTGCAGTGGATGCGGTTATTCATCAGGTCCGCGTCATTTATTGCCGAGATTGATTAACCGTCTGCCATTGAGTTGCGTATAGCTTCTATTGACTCGTTCGCTCGTCTGCAGCTTTCTTTGTTCGTTATTAATCGCCTTGTTCTGCTACTTTGTCAGCGCGCTTGATTTGCCTTTTAGCTCGTCTTTGTTGCCTCGCTCTCACAGCGATTGCTGGACCCTCCGACGGAAAATCGATCTATTTTTCTTTTCGATTATCGGCTGAGAGACTCGCTCGACCTGCGGATAATACAATTATTGTATTTTATTTTAACGGAGGTAGACATTTCTAGAGGCTCTGATTGCGTGAAAATAAATCATTGTTGTTTGCACGCAGTACTTAATGAATTCAACTTACAAAATGAAAAGTTATAACAAAGGTTATGAGATTTTAAATGAAGAATCTTTCAAACTTACAAAAAAATATGATTGTTTTAGTATTTAAAGTTTAGTTTTTTTTGTATAATATTTTATTACAGGATCTTGTTGCACAATTTTTTTTCAATTTGAAAAAGGTAAAACTACACGACAATGAAGTGATAAAGATGATCTACTAACCAATCTCTATCTTATATCTCGAAAAAATATAAACTAACAGTTGAAACAAAGAAAACTTTTTATCATAAACTGATGTATACCTTATTTTATAAAAAGTTAATTTATTGGGACAGTGATATCATTAAGGGGACGCTAACTATCAATGAATCGGCAATGTTTTTCCAAGTTACAAGTTGTTTTTTGATAAAGACCTTTATATTACCATATTTTAAAAAATATCGCGATAACAGTATATTGATTTCAATTTGAATATTCTGCACTGAAAACAAAGTTATGCTATATGTATTAGATGATATATATATTTGATGTCAAGTTTGCTTTGACTAGCACATAGAAACAGTTTGCCCCTGGCAAAATGAAGATCTTTCGGAAAAAGCTGAGAAGCGAAATCGCAGGTTAAATATCTTGAAATGAATAGAAAAACACAGTGTACAAGGTGCACAAACCATCCGAGGCATCGAGGACTAAAAAAGCAATTAGCGGTGAGTTCCTAGGGTGTCGTTGGCAGGCGATCGAGCCCCGCGATGACAAAGCCCAGAAGCGTGAGAAGACCGATGGACGCTGGCTCCGTGCTCGCAGGCGTTGAGTTGCACAAATCCGTGGTGCACGAGCAGTACTTGGCGCGCACGTCGTGAGTGCCGCTGCGCGACAGGCAAGCTTTGTTGTCGGTCTTTTCATCCTCGAGGAAACCGCATCCACGCACCACACGGTCTTTCCCGTACACTGCAATTAACATCGTCATCGTCATTATTTTCGCCACTCTTAGCTTGGCGGATGGCCAACGACCGCGTTTTCTAATTGACGCCAGCTTTCCCTAATCATCCTTATTACATGGTCTGCGCGCGACGCATTACCCGTTGCCACAATGTTCCTGTGCTTTGAACGAAGATTGCGACTTGCTTTTTCACATATATATTCGGCTTTTCAACCAGATTGTGGACGGATCAAATGGCAACTACGCCTTTATCAAATTCCATTTCACGTGTTCAATGTGTACTAATTGCGAGCAATCGCGGTATATAGTAACAACATTACTTATGAATATCGAGCAGAACAAAGTGAGCGAAGCTGATAGTTGATAATTCATGTAGCATTTCTTTAATTATTTAGCTTACGGAGCCAGCAATTTTCATATAAATCTCGTGTATTTTTACCTTGATTTATTTATAAACCGACCTCGATAAATTTTTATGTAACCCATTGAATATTTTAGAAAAGTAAATAAATAAAGTATTCAGAAGACGGAAAAAGCTACGCGAGTTTTGAATACATGATCGGAAAGAAAAGGATCTTTATAAAATGTCATTCGACGCGTCTATTCAGTCGAGTGTCTGTTCACCAATCGAGTGCAGCTAGAGTTGAATTGAAACGAAGTTAATGCAGTCGGCTTGCGGGCTAATGAACGTGCGTTTCTCGAATTGGCTGATTACCTCACGCGAGACCAAAACGTTGATTCGTTTGAGATACGTCCGTGTGTCTTTCCATTACAACTGAGAGAAAGCGCACGCACAGAGAATGCAAATGAAGCAATTCTGCTTTGTGAACGCAAAAATATAGAAGTTCGATATATACTAGCGAGGAGCAAGCCAGTGGGCTTCGATCGACCCTGAAAATGAAAACGTTATGTAACGCGTGTTCTCGCCGTAAGACGTACGTATGTTTTCCGCGTTAGAATGTATTTTCAAGATTAAAGCTTCAAAGTCCAATGAATTCTGCAGTTCACGCGATTTTTCTTTCTTTTATTGAGTACCGTCCTGCTTGTGAATAGCAATGTTCAATATTTAGTCTTGAGATCATTCAAACGATTTGTCAGAAATAAATGAACCAATTGTTGACCGGCGATGGGATTCTCAATGTTTCAAGCTAAAAGTTATTTATCGTTGAATATCGATGAAGTGAAACGGAAATTCTATAACCGAAACTGCAATGTTTCTCCGTATGCAAACAAGATTATACCGTGAAGTGGTAAACAGCGAATTCACAAAACAAACAACGTATCTCGTATTTACGAAAACAAAAATACAAAAGTCTTATAAAGTCTCGCAACAATCAATCGAGAGCTCGAGCGCCACGGCTACATTAAACTTTGAACAATTCCTCAAAATCCCGAAATTGACGCGTGGTCGTTGTCGAGTCTGCTCGGCTTTTCAACTTCGGCACGCAGATTCTTATCTCACCCGCAAAAGGGTCGTCCGATCGAGGCGCTAGTTTACGGAGCAGAAATCGAAGCGAGAGAAGCTGCTTACGTAACGTGCGCGCGCGCGCGCGCCCGCGAGAGAGAGAGCGAGAGAGGAGCAGCGTCGCGTGCGGCACCTAAAACCCGAGGCCGCGCCGCAATGCAGTGAGCGACCGTCAAATGCTCGATCTCCTTTGCCAAATCCCGTGCGCGTCTCTTTGAATAAAGTGCAGCTTTGAGATGCCGAATTGTTCCGATGTAAATTTAGTTTTGTTCAGCAATTTAGTTGACATTGAATTCCCTTTTACACTTCAGCGTGATCCCGAGGATTTCATGACTAAAAGCTTATTTGATGAAGACTGATGCAATATATGCATTAATAGCGACTATCTTCGTTTCCATTTCAAAAGTCAAACTAAATTGAATAAAAGCTGTTATATAAGTAGGAACGTTAGCTAGAAAATTGCAACTTTTTAAAAATCAAATAAGAACTCGGAGGCTTCCAGTCGATTGAATAATAATAGTAAAATTAAATAGAATTTTTGAAAATGAATTTCCTGCTATATCGTTTCTATTATTATCAGGGCACCCGGTATAGGTATACACCAGCTGTGCTCGCTCGCGAAACGAAAAATCGAATGTCGAGGACTGAGACCCAGATGTAGCGGTAACACGGCCGTATCCTGCAAACCTACTTCCATTCGCCGCGCACGCGAAAGCTCGCGGTGGCTCCATAAAGAATAATCTGTTTACAGAGCGTTACACCGACTCCACACTTTGCATCGATTGCTGGCTCCGTCTATCTGGAGCATTGATCCTCCACGACCAAAGCTCGTCGTACAGCGGATCGAGTCAATTGTTAATGATCGATAAGCGTGTACCGACAAGCTTGTTAACAATTCAAACTCCAGCTATCCAGCACCAGCCTCGCTAAATCGTTGATAAATCAATTGCTTGGCAAAAGCTAACATTTCATTATACCGCGAATCGATGGGCAAGTAACGCTTAAATAAGTAATGCTCGTCGGATTAAAGCGAAAGTATATACGCGAGAAGTGAAGCTGACCTTTTTGCGAGATTTTCCGGCAGAGCACAGGCTCGACGTCCAAGTGCTCGAGGCGTGGTTGAAAGCTGCAGTTGACCGTGCCAAGACTGTACGGGTCGAAGGGATCGCCGCATCTTGGGTCGTATTCGCTGTTGCACTGGTAACATACTACCGCCTCACCTGAAAAATCGGATTGCCTGTCGTTCATCTCCTATTTTTAAGGCTTGGGGGGTTATTGCACGATACATTTATTTTAGCCATATGGTAACAAGCAATTGGTGATTCAATATATTTTTACAGAAAATAATCTAGTATTTTTAATAGATGACGCGGATACATGTTCAGGGCTATAATGCTGTATGATCATTTGATTTTTTTTTCTAATAACACTCATATATGTGCAAAAATAATTTTTTGGCAATTTTATCATATTGATCATTATTAATGGCATTCTCGAGAATGTCAAACAACCCTAAACTAAAAATTTTTCGAAACGGCATGCAAAATTTAAAAATGAATTAGATGCATAGAAAATTTGAAATATTATTTCCGCATATTACTAAATTAGTTAAGTCAGCTCGGAGCCGAGCTTCCATAGAAATTATATTAACTTGACGTAATTTTATAAATAATTATCCTAGAACAGCAGAATATTTGTGCTGAGGCTACTCAAATACAGTAGGTTCATTAATAATAAATATATGAAAAATAAATTAGTCTGTACATTGATGTGGTATTTACAGCCATCAAGACGGCAAATCATAAAATACACAGTCGTAATGCAGTCTATTTCAATAAAATTGAAGATTAACTTTAATAAGTCACTTTTATAAGTCTTTTCAAGTGAACGCTTAATTGCGAGTGAAATTTTCTGATCATCGAAAAATAGCCTCTGTTAAGCGAAGTTTGATCTTCGTCAACTGTTCGCGGTAAAAATCACACGAAGAATTAAAGTGCTCCTTATATGGCGCAAGAATGCCGTCAGTATTTTTCACTAATTAATGCATGTCACGCTGCACTTCAGCGAAGACTTTTATATTTAGTATCGAGAATAACAAAAATAGATACCAACACGAGTCGTCCATTAAAGTCGGCTGAAATTTTAACCGACGCCACGTCGCGTATCATTTGCGGAAGACACTCATCCGCTCGAGAATCCAATTTATAGCGATAAACGATTCACTATTTTTCAAAAGGGACTTTTTAAGAAACCTTTTTTCGGCTGGGCATATACGTATTAACGTCATCGCTTCAAGTGGGTCATCGTTGCGTCGCGATGCATTCCTGTATATCGAGCGCTTTCTCTCTCACTCGCTCTCTTTTTTCTACAAGTCATCCCCTCGAGCTCGAGAAAACAAGTTGAGAGTTTTCGTTGCCTTTTCCCCTCTTTTACTGCCTTTTTATACGGAGGCAAATTAGAAAGCCTTCCCTTGCAGTTTTGTGGTTCTACAGCAGCTGTTTGCCCGGTGGCTTTACTCGTAATTACAGAATGTTTGCGATTGTTTGTGTTTTGTGAGAAATGACGTACAAGTGGTGTTACTGTATTTTTATAAATTATTTTTTATGAGTTTGAATTCGCTTGAACTTTTCGATGAAATATGTAAATAAACATGGATTTTAATATGGTCTCGTACATACATGATGTTCAAAATTATTAACAAAGTTCTGACTATAGAGATAAATATCTCTTAAGAGCTAGTATAAAAGATGTATTCCAACAAAGTTTTCGCATTATTCGATATTCTTGTGCCAGCGTAGCACTAAACTCGAGTTCTAATCGACTGAAAATCAATTTATGGCTCGTATTACGTTTGCTTTGCTTTATAGCAGCATATACGTACGACATTCGTTCGGAAGCAATATTACAAGCAAACCATATCTAATAAAGACGGCACGGTATAGATTCGAACGGCAGGAGCCTTACGCGATCTTGACTATAGAGCCAGCGCGGCGCGTCTGATCGTGCGCGGATGTTACTACTGGCGGTGACGCGCGCACTCCCAAAGCCTACGTAATGCGCATACATAGCCGGATTGGGTTACGTAAGCCAGCTTGCATCGCTTTTTGATTTTCTAGCAGCCCGATAAAATTGCACTCTGCTTTGCTCCAAATGAACGAGTTATCTCGAGGATTCTGTCGATTAGATTTATACTCTGCACCTGCTGTCGATTTACGCGAACTACCAAGATTCAAGGCGCAGGACATGTCGCACCCTAGTTTTTCAATCCATTCGAACGTAATTCAATCAATAATTGGTATTCTGGATAATCGAATGCTGCGAAATCGAATGTTGACGTATGTCAGGATCGACGTTCGTAAATTCAATTCTTGGCAGTAAAGTCCGCAAAGATAAATGAAGCGCCGCGACTTCCAAAGGGCAAACAGCAGCTGGGGCTCTCGAGTTCAATTTCGGGATCGAAAGCTGAAGACGCGATGTTCGCTAAAGAGCCATTGAGTCCAAGGTTTGTAGGCGTTGAGCACCAGTTACGCCAAACTTGGTCGGCCGAGATCAGGTTGCTCTCGGTAACATACTTTCCCCGGCGGCAATTTTATCCGGTTCGTCGCCGGAGAGAGAGTGCTCGCGGGCTTTTCTCTCGCCTCTTCGCTTATTGCGACGTGATTAACGCGCGGCTCGAGCCTTTTCTCTCTGCGACGTGTGCGTGTACGGCGCTTTTTTGCCCGTGGGTATAAAATGCTAAGAGTTGCGCAAAGCTACGTCGGTCCGAAAAGAACAAAATAGCCGCGATGCACCTCCGCGACAGCAGCTCTAAAAGAGAGAGAGAGAGAAGAGCCGGAACCGGAGGCGCACGCCTACACTCGAGCATGTATAGTGGATGACCCGTGCTCTGCGCTCAAGGTAAAGCCTTGGAGAATCAATGTCAAAAGCTCTAGTACGCTAACGCATCTGCTCTTCCTGAAAATTTACCAAAGAAAATTCCGGTTGTATTTAATAAGGAAGAGAAAGAGAAAACCTGGAGTTGTAATTCACGGAAAATTACGTACTTGCTGCGAGTTTTCTTTTTTCGTCTAGTTGCCGCAGGTTATACGCTGAATTTTAACGACACAGCTGTGCTTCACACGGCCTAATGTCGCTTTTTTGTTTTTTCGCCGCAGGCTTTTACTCTCTTGAAAATTTCAAGCTTTCATTCCCATTCGCCTGCATTTTTCATTTATCGTGGATCCAAATGAAACGTTGGGATAGTACTACACATAATTCATATATATCTTGCTTACTGCCGGAATTAAAAAAGTTACATCGACTTATTGCCTATAGCCCTGTCGACAATTAATTTAATTAAGTGATGCCATCGCGTAAAGTATATAAATAACCGATTAAAATCGAAAACACATAATCCCAACGTAATTCAATTTCTAAATTGAAATGTTCAAAGTAACGGATGATAATTATCGAACGTCGAAAGCATGTTCAATACGTCTTTTTCATCTGAAATGAAATCGCCCGAAAACAGCTTCCATTGGGAAATTCCATCCGATAAATCGCACACGAGCCTCGCTCTCAGTCAAGGGCGCAAAGGCTTGCGGGTGCACATTAGCCGCGAATAATCGTACTGTATAACGCGAAGGCAGGGAGAGCGCGAAAAGCTTTTAATTAAGCCAGCCTGCTCTTGAAAATCCAATTGCTCCTTATGGCCCGCGCCGCAGGAAGAAAGGAGGGGGAGGCGCGAATAAACAATGCAATTAAGAAGGCCTCCATAAGTGTACTGTACGACGAGGCGGCGTTGATAGAAGTCTCTTTTTTTCCACGAAGTTTTCCCTCTCTCTCTCTCTCTCTCTCTTTCTTTTCTTAAAGCGGAGTGTCTGGAGGTTGTAGTGGGTTATTATGAAGCTTAAACCGTCATTTTTTTCGCTGCAAGCTACGCGGTTGAAATACCAAGCATCTGCATTTGCTTTTCGATCGTTTTTCCTCGATAATTAATAGCGTTTCTTTATTTGTCTTGGTAATTAGAGGCTATACACTAAATACAGTAATGAGAAGAATGATAAAAGGAAAACAAATGCTCAACAGTTTTCTAAACTACTATTTGTACAATGAGTAAAAAGGAGGCGTTAATATAATCCACAAGATCTCTCTCTCTCTCTCTCTCTCTCTCTCTCTCCTCTCTCGTAACAATGGGTAAAAATGACTTTGAAATATATTCTTTCGGCGTTGTTGTTTTAGTCGACAAAGGTAAAAAACACAATGCTTCACTTTTGTCCCTCCATCCCTTTGAGCGCAAATGCAGACTGTTCCCGCGCAGATAAAGAACTTTTACAGAAAGGTAAAGCGATATACGCGTAATTGCAGGTGCACAAAGCGCCACTTGACATCTCCCCGCGGAAGTGCGCGTGTTTTCTTCGGCAACGATGGAAGCTGGTTGCTCGAGTCGTTCTCCGTCGCGCGAGAGCAGAGTCGGAATATACGATGCGTGACGCGATGAAGCGGAAGCGCATTTCGTCGATGAGCGATCGAAAGCGAGCACAGGTCGCTTGGAAAGCACGCCGTCGAGAGGAGAAGGGAGGCGAGGCATCACGTTCGATTTGGCCCTGCGGAAGCGCGGCAAAAGTCAAACGTGACGGTGTACAACAGGTGCACGAGGACACCGAGAACTCGCTCGAATATAAGCCGTAGATCTCGCCTCGGGCGGCGCTTTTGCAAACGACGCAAGATACTACGCAAGTGCAGATTTTAATGCGGCAATCGCTCGCGAATCATCAACTTACATCGAAGACTCTTGCCTCTCTTATCGATAGAAAATATACTGATTTTGCGGGCCTCCCATTATTGTCGGATTCAATAACTCATTTTTAAGATTTCTAAGGTTGCGCGTAACATGGATATCTCCATTTAAAGCTACCAAAAATTAATCTCAATTGCCGTGAATATCGATCGCTACTTGATAATGATTGGATCAGAGTCTGAAATATCACAATTGACGTTAGCGTATAATGCTATTGGAAAGCTACAGGACGCTCGTCGTCTGGATGTATTCATGGCAATCAACTTATAAAGATATCTCCATGAATATTCCGACACGGCTCAAAATACATGCTTCTTAATAACCCAATTGTGAAGTTCTACGCTTTGTAAGAGCATATAACTAACTCTATTTAGTTACAAGTTTTTGCTAATGTGACAGAGATGAGCTGTGTAATAGTAAATGCAAAGACGACATTGATTATGATAATACTTGTTTTTTTTTTATTCAAAAGTAGAAGACTAATAATATCGTAATTCACACGCAAATTAATAAATTACCAGGGTGAATGAAGTTATCATAGTAACTCACACACCAAGCTCAAGCCCCAATAAAAGTCACTCAATTCACATTGTCCCTTAGGTATTGCCGCGAATAAATCCAATCTCCTATAAAATATATCAAATATCATTTCAGACACGAGAATATATTTTCAAGAATCACTAATACTTTTAGAAATTCGGTTATGAATAAAAAAAACATGCGAAAGCAAATTGATATTCGAACGAGTAAAGACTACTGCCGGCGAAAGTGGACGGGAGATCGAGTATTCGTGAATTTCAAGTGGCTCAAGGCGAAAAAAAGGAAGGGGAATAAGCGAATGCCGCCGTTTGTCGTTCGCTCGTGTGACGATTGACTGGGGAGTTGGAGTGCGAGGCTCGAGTTGAACGCGCTAGCCGTGCAACTTCGTACGTTCGTTATCCAAGCACTTGAGTGGGGAGCTTTCGACTAGTGACACGAGTAGCGTGAATATGCAACAATTCAATGAAAGCCCGCTTTTGTTTTGCCGGAGGGGATTTCGCGACACAAGTGAAGACTGACGCCCGCAGACGTTTTCACGCGTGTCTTTATGAACAAATGCGCGGATGAAACGCGTGGATTGCGAAGCTCTCGCGCGATCGATCGCTTATCCCAAGAATCTGCCATCACCTCGATTACTGGCGAGCTCAGTCGAACGAACTAAATCAATTTATCTAAGCAATCTAAGGGCCATTATCGGGCCTTAAAAACCGGACCGGAAAATCGGCAACAAGGTGAAGAAGAAGAAGAAGAAGAAGAAGAAGAAGAAGAAGAAGAAGAAGAAGAAGAAGAAGGGGGAAGAAGCGGAAGATGACGAGACCGGCACACCGCCAAGCGCGCGAGCTGGTGTGCGCGCGCGAGAAAGGCTTCTCCCTCTCTCCCTCTTGGTTTTACGCGGGTAGCCGAGAGGGAAAGTGGGTCGCTCGATATAGCCCCCCGCGCTCTCTCTTGCAACACCACCCTCACCTCTCTTTGCACTCTTGCACATCGTGCTATGGAATTTCGCGTGACTACCCCCTTGTTTCCCTTTTGTCACCGCGGGATTTGCTTGCTTTGTTTGTGTGCCATCATCTTGAATGAATCCGAGTGAAACTGAAGAGACCGGGATATTGGAAAACGTTATTATAAGACAATAGGGGCTTCGTTTCGCGGAAGGATAATTAAATATGTGCGACCGAATCACACGATCTGTGTCGAATACGTCTGTTTGTCAGGAATTACTTTAAACAACCGAACAGGTAACGGGTCGATATTGAATTTCGAAGAATGATCGATTTAATTTGGATGAGATATCGAAGCTTCGTTACTTCTAGAAATGCAAAGCGACGGATGTATGAATACGCTTTGTTAGGCTATAATCAAATGGGATTGACGGTTTGACACTTTGAGTGCTAGTGAGCACATAGGAAATTGATGCATGCGAAAGTTATTATCGGTGACTATCAAGCAATCTCGTTTTGGCTCTATACATATCTTGTCTTATCGTTAAACTTTTCGTTGTAGATAGATTGCACGATGTATTAGTGCTTTTTTATAACTGCAACATTCCAGTCCTCGTGAAATTCATAACTCATCTAACTCGATTAAGCTCCAATAGACAAAAATCTAAACTATCGAGAAAGTTTCTATTCTCGAACTTGTGAACTTATATATTGAACGAAAAAGGGCCGTTGAAAAATGATAATATACGCGTCAGCCCATCGTTATCTGTACATCGACGGTTGCGCTTTTCTCTCGGGGCCGAAAGTACCGGACGAGACGCTCGTCCCGCCGTTTTTTCGGCTTTCGCACGCACTATAATGACGCCAGTCGCTCGCGTATTCTGCAGAAGAGCGTCAAACGCGTGACTTTTATAGCCGCGACTTTCTACGCTTGACGAGTGAAATATCGTTCGGGCGAGGTCGCTGGTGGAAATTTCACCTGACGTTCGGAGCACGCGAAGAAGTGAAATGCTTTGGATATATAGTTTTTGGGCTGGAACGTTTGAAGGTAGGGCATTTGTTGGGCGAACGTATATTTTGCTGGTGAGTTTGCTCTTTTGAAATTAACGGGAAATTTTCATTTGAACTTTCCGACATACACGACCAAAGGCTTTGGTCGATGAAAGGGAAAAGTGACTGTTTAACTGGCGACAACAATTCGACGCAGCGCGACTCAAAAATTACGTTTCAATTATTGAATAAAGCGACACCTCCAATTACGAGTGCAGTTGTTGAAAAGCGGGCAAAATGGCGCTCTAATTGGATAGCGGCATTTCGCCGTTCGTGAAAAAAAATAGGCCCCCTCTCCCATCGACTTTCCGAAACTTTCAGCGAACGAGAACGAGCGAGGTACGTCTTTCGAACGTAATAATGCCCGATGTGCATTCCCAGTCGGCAGCCAACAAAGGAAGCAGATGGAACGAAGAGAAAGTAAAGAGATATGCGTTCGGCGTACAGCGAGAGCGTTGGCAGTAGGCTGCAGCCATTCAAATAAAAAGGGGAAAGAGCATTTAGAGACTGAAAGGGAATTATGTTGTGTGGCGAAGACCGTCGATATTGCGTTTGGGGCTTCCGCGATGCATCTGGGTTAGTCCATCTCTTTTTCTCTCCTCTCTTTACGCGCTAACTTTTTTTCTTTCCATCTTTTTTTTCTTTTTTTTTTAATTTTTATCCTCAGCCCACCACGCATCGGCTTGCTAATTAGTCGAGGCTAATAAACGAGAGCTGCTATTGCAAGTGGGCCGAAACTTACCAACAGACGCCGATTCTCTTGCGAAATATGCGATTCGCCGATTTTTCGTTTCTTTTCTAGGAGATTAGCAGTGAAAAATGAATTCAATCTTCTGAAAACTAATTCCTTTATTGCAACTCCATTTTGTGTGTAATTCACGACTGTCTATCGTGAACTCGACATTCGTGGCTTTTCATTGTACTTTTCAGGCTTGAAAAGAAATGAAACGCACACCGAAACGCACTCGAATTCTATTGAAAGAAAGGCAACGCGTGCTGTGGGTATTCTAGGCGGATCGTGCTCCGCACGCTTTTGATATCGCATTCACGCTCGCACGAAAAATACTCGAAACACTGTCAAAACTTTATCGCGCACCCGCCGAGTCTCAGATAAATAAAGCACGCTTTTATGAGAGATATATAAATCGCTGACGGCCTACTGATGATGCGTTCCTGCATTTCGCAGGAAGGGACGCTCCTCGTTTCTTGATGAGATTCTTTACGAGACAAAGTTTTGTGCATCTTTCGTCCTACCGCTAAAATCCAGTACTTTCACGCGCGTATGATGGATTATTTGGGAGACTTTTGCAAACGATCGGGGTTACTTCGTTTCCATCTAACATTCGACGGAAAGAAAAAAATAACAATTATAAATCGAGTTATTTACAACGAGGAAGCGAGAGGATGAATTGTTCCCACAAGTCGACTCGAACGAATGAAGTCGAGCGCTCGCCGCGTATATTTCTCGAGTATATGTACCATATTTCTCCGCGGGCAATTGAATTTTTTTCCTCCGCACGTGATATGCCGAGCACGTAAAAGTCGGTAATAAAGAAAAGAACTTTTCCTGCTTTCGCTTTTGGATGATTAATCTGATGTCGCGACGGTGCGACGGTTGCGCGAGAATTTCACGCGACAGCGCAATTGACTTTGCGTAAACCGCGCGATAAGTTTGCGCGAGCATTGGCGCGAATTATATTTTGGAGTGACGAATTGCGGCGCGTAATTGAACGGAATTTTCGCGGTCGCGGGCGCGTTTCCCTGTCCCAGCCGTTCAAACTCTTTCAAACGTGAACTACAGCGCGATTAGCGCCGAAATTAATAAAAAGGGGCCGGCGTGTGCTACGCGCAATTAAATTTGTTGTAATTAGTTGGACGAGCCGCTGAGCGGGGCGGGGGGGGGGGGGGGGGGGGGACAATTCGGCGTTGGAAGCCGCTTAGCGCTAACAAAGTGTGTAGCATCGACCGAGAGTCCGATGAAAAAAATAGAAAAAAGGAAAGTGCGGGGGTATGGTATCGCTATGTATGGCGCAGAGTTCAAAGTCGACGCTCAAATCGATATCGAGTGTGGAGGTTACGTTGATGATTGTCGGCATATATATCGATCGGCCAACTTGTATACCTAAATTTTTTCCTCCGGTGCAGATATCGTAATATTTATTTATTATTATTCGTGTATCTGTTTTAGGGAATATCATCGGTTCGAAAACTTCTTGACGGGATTGTCTTTCAATTTGCATCGATGCAAATGCAAACATACCCCTTGCGAAGGATTTGTAGTCTGTTTTCAATTGCTTGCTTCACATGATTTGACATTGTACCTGTGTATGATGGTAAATCTATGTGGATGTTTATTGTAGCAGATCAATTGTTGCTCTATTCTTGTATTGTTTTATATAATTATTCCATTACTGAACCACTTTACGAATTTGAGGTATAACAAATAGAATTACATTGAATAGATCGAGTATATTACATATCGCACGATTATGGAATGATATAATTTGATAACTCATTACAATATTGACAAAAGTTTATATTGAAAATATTAATCGAGATAATATGAGTCTACTCGGCGCGATATTTGCCATTACGTTAAATTTATTATAATGAGCATCACATTATGTTCGAATAACAGTGACTCTTATACCAAATATCAATCAAATAAGTTAGAGCTCGGTTAAAAGCATTGTTTTATGATCTAAGTTCACGTGTTTCAGCAAAAATTCGTTGACGGCATTAGTATTTTTGGCTAATAATCAAAAATTGTACAATAATAAAAAATAAAAAAAAATAGAAATTTAAGATGAGTGTAGGTAAAATGTAGAACATATCAATGGACATCGTGACGACAGACTATCGAGTACACCGTCTCGCCAATTCACGTCCGTCTTGCACCCAAGGAAAGTGGAAGAAAGTCAAATTACGCGAGACTAATCGGCCGGTAAGCGGGCGCAAGTAGAAGACGCGGGAGAATTGAGGCACGTCCCATCGGGGGAAGTCCTCCAAGGGCCCGCAGCTGCGCACTTGTAGCACTTCGCAACTGCTGCTCTCGATTTTCTAATGGAATCCGATTTCCCGCGGCCCTATGCAATGTTTGCCCCACCGACGGTTAGCCTTTTCTCCTCTATCTTCTGCCATCGCGTTGCGCGTTCGGGTGTCGTTTGCTCTCTCAGTGTCAATTGACCGATGGCCGCAGCGCTTTGAAAAAGGAAAAAAAGAGACGTTCGAGCACGATTAGACCGTGTAAAATTTCGTGCGAAGTTGCCGACAACGCTTGGAACCCGCGAATCAAGCGCAACTTGGCTTTCTCGTATCCTTAAAATGGCTTCATTACTGTAAATTTTCGGCGTGGCGCTCGGTCGACTAGACTCGCGCGCGCGCAAACGTGCATAAATACCAGAGGCGCGCTTGCGCGCACTGTATAGTCTCGCGGCATGCATCAGGGCTCGCCTATACGCGTGTACGCAAAGCTGTAGCGCGAGTTATCAACGCGTGATCCTCCGTTCGGCTCTCTCACTCGCACGTGAACCAAAGGAAGAAAAGATAATTGATCATGCGTCACGAAAGGTTTTCTCCGTTTGCCAATTACCACGGCTTATTTTTCGCATAGCAGGCGTTTCTTGCTATTTTTTATTCTCGGCGCAGACATGTCTATAGTCTCCGATACGTTACTGTTCACGCTGTCGAAGATCGCCAATTGCGCAATTCCGTTTCGGCCTTCGCGGGGTCTTCCAATTTTCACCGTAGTCGATCATCGACAGTCGCAATCTAAAGGAAGAAAAGATGAAGAAAAAAAAGAAATTAAAAAAAAAAAAAAAAAGAAACGTCGAATGTTAGTGCACGAAGAGGAAAAAAAAGACGATCCGTTTACGTAATCAATGCGAAGCAGTGCAGTTTCCGGGTCCACTCTTTCCCTCTCTTTAGAGGCGCGCGCGAACAATAGCTGCCGTGTACAGGCATGTATAGAGATACATAGGTGCAGCAACGCAGCTCCCCATTGAAGGCGCGGTCCATTCATGCAGCTAGTCCGCGCGGTTTCAGTGCACACTTCATTAAGCCGCCTGCGCTCACCGCGCCGCACGACACGTCTCACCCTACCGATAGCACTCTTTCACTCATACTCCATCATAACCTTTGAGTCGTCGAATCGATTAAGATATCACAAGAATATTTATTTCTTTTTTTGTAATCAGTTTGGAAGTTTTCTTGCCAAAGGATTATTGAATACTTTTTAGAATCTTCGATCGGAATTATTATCTGGAAATATTGATATTTACTTACGTTCTACGCTTTGCGATAAAAATATAGACGTTTCTATTCATATTAAATTCATGTAGGCTTTTTCGATAGTTGTTCGATGTTTCGATAGTTCAGTGAATAATTATGTTATTTCATTCCCTCGAATATCTTCAAAGCGAAAAAAAGACATTTATACGTCGAAAACTTCAAGAACCTGATTTAACGAGTTACCGGAACAAAAATATTGAAAAAATTTTCTGGATATCGATATTTATCAGTCCTGCATGTACGTGACAGCTCAGAAATTTGTTCTGAATGTCAACTTTACCTACGTAAATACAATATAAATCATCGAATTTAATGTAATTGTTAAATCCATCGTTAATGTACACATAATGCAGTGCAAATAATTACTTACTAGATACAGTAATACATCGCAAATTATTCGAATAAATTTAGGATGAACCGATGAATCTGCTATTTATAAATGAACATTTTATTCACTTGTATATCACGTTAGTCGTGATCAAAATATTCTTATACAGTGGTAGCAGTCAATATGATAATTGATCGATTAAAAAAAATGATAACACTTTGACCATCTTTTACGTAAATCCTGATAATATAATAGGATACTTTTAGGTTCGACGTGACGCGCAAATGGAGCCGGTAATTTTCAGCTGAAAGGGTCAACTAACGTTGAATCGAGCAATTATTATATAATTGATTGGAAACGAAAGCAAAGCGATTAAACGAAAACGCCTCATCGGGACTAGCCGCCACCAAATTCGCACTCGTATCATTGTATTTTCACGCTTTCCCGGCTGCAAATCAGCGCGGAAGTCTAATGCGGCATTTCCATTCGATTCAAGTATTACATTGGTATTGACTTTGTCCCTTATCGCGTGTACACATGACGTTTGCACTGCGGGTTCTCTGCGAAGGGGCAGTTGACCCTGTGCTTTTTGTCAGTTATAAAGGAAAAAAAAGAAAAGAAAAGAAAAGCGAATTTCGTCTTTTCGAAGCGAAGATCGTAGAGGCTCCGCATTTACGATAAATTGTCGAAAAGGGGAAGGCGCGTCATCGTTGAACCCTCTTTTTTTTTCCTTTCCCCGAAAATCATGTGCCATATTCTCTGCGTTTGTCTGATCGGCGCAGCGTAATTAGTGGGTAAACAGTTTCATTGAAGCACCGTGAATGCCGTCGTGCCTATTGATTTTATTTTCGAATGCCCAACGCTGCGCGTGAAAAATGCAACGACGACAGGGCATTTGCATGCTCTATTTCAATGTTGCCGAGGGCCACGTGATAGCAGGAGCATTTCTTACGGGGGCAGCTCGGAGATGAAGAAGAAGCAAGGCGCAGCACAGGGCTAAATCGTCCGCGTAAAAAATGAATTTCGCTTTCAACTATTGATGTCGACGAAGCTCGCTCGACCGTTGGATTACGTAATCCTGCAGAGAATATTGTATTTTTGTCAGCTGTGTATCTTTTACTCGAATTCACGAACAGAGAAAAAAGCGTAGGAAACGAAAGTGTTTCATGAAAGAGGATCGCAATCGAGTAAACAGACACTGAAGAAATCAATGTTCGGATGAAATTGAAGCGAGTTATATCTGTTCGCTATTCAATATAACAAATCTGATTTCAATATTAATTGACTGAATTATTTCTTTATAGCTGCTTTCCGATGGTATGAGCAAATTTGATTGTTCAATTAACGAGTGACTATAACGTGCTGATCAATAATGTCATCATAAAATTTTTAATTAAACAATTTTTCATTCAATTATATAGCGGCTACCTGTTTAAGAAAAAGAACTGATGGATACAATTGTGCAATAATTACTAAATTGTGTTCGTCAATAGTTGACAGTTCGATCAGTTCGCGTGCAATTATGAAAATAACATAAAATACAAAGAAATCATTGAATGCAATACACCCATCGAAAATAAAAGAGGAATTCGAAGCTGGATATCGATCTAAAGTCTCAACACACTAGACGTACCAAGTCGCAAGGTCGCCACGAGGACGATTAGCAAGGGCACGATGCAGTGGCGATGACGCATCCTCGTGCAATCACGCACTTGAATCACTTGTCCGAACGAGCTGGGTCGTCGAGGGATAGGCGAACGAGGATTTAAAAAAGAAGTACGAAAGAAGACAATCACCGGCCGCACATGTGTGTATGCCGTTTCGCGCGAGTCGTCGCCAACAAGTCGAACGTCTGCAGTGAAGGAAAGCCGTGGCTCGACTGCCGCGTGCGCCGCCCGACACACGGAACATCGCACCGTGCGAAAGCCACCCCTCCCTCCCTGCCTGCTCGGATGCGCGCTTTTTCCATCGACTCGCTGTCTCCTTCGTCTCGCCAATGTCTCTATGCTGGATTAAGAGGCTTTTATTCGCTTTTCGTTTGCTGGCTTGCTCTAGGCCACTTTGGGCGGAAGCCTTAATTTTTCATTGCTATAAGGGTTTTAAATATTGTTTCTAGTATTCACTTAGAAAGCAACATCTACAATATTACTGTCAAAATTATCGTTTGCTTTTATTTTTAACCAATCCATAGCAAGCTTTGTACTCGGTTGCATTAACATTTTGAACGTTATAAAAAGATTATCTGCGTTGTAATCCAGTTCTATAACAATCTGAAAAATTTTAAGAATGTAATCCAGTTACAAGTATCATGCTTTGAGTGGCATCATCAACAATTTACAAATCAATTGTAGATATGCAAATTCATGTAAGCTCAATCGTAAAAATCGAAAGAATATTACGGAGCAATGAATGTCATTGGTTTGCTTGAACTAGTTGCAGTTCAGTATGGAAAACCCAGACAAGAAACGTTCAACCCAAGTATTAGCCTATATCATCAATATTTTTCAGAGTATTAGGTAAAGAAAATCTGCAAATATTCGTAGGACAAAGTATAAAAATGATCAGTTGGCAAAGTACTCGGTGCATCTGTTGTTCAGATGGAAGTGTATAGACATGCAAAGAATACGGTGCATAGATACAGCTGTGGCTATGGAAAAAGACCCATCGAACGTAGACACAAGAAGAAAAGGTTTTGTGCAACGTCACGGAATCTGCGACATCACTGATTAAAGAACGTTGGTAACATATCGTACATCGTTCTCTCTTCTGACAATTTATAGTGGATATTAAAGAAAAGTCATCCCGGTACGCCAAGCCTGCGATTATTATAGTGTACTCACATGATTTTTCATAAGCACACAAGCTTCGCATGTAAAGAAAATCCCAAGGAAAAGAATGTCGATAATCGGCGATATGTTCCGTAGTGGAAGTAAACGAATCGAGTGATGGAACTGATGGATGCGAGAACATACCGCTAACCCTTAGCAGATATATTCAATGAATATTGGTTCCGGTTACAAAGAAAATTGGCTGCGAGGTCACTTTACCATTTAAATTACAGTCGGATTCCTAAAAGATTTTTCGACGAGCACCAGCCGAGGAGCTTTCTTTTGGTCCTACTTTCTTGTGTGCCTTCTAATGTACATTTCTTCATAAGTTTAAAACTGATATTTCGCATCAGTTCAATCGTCGCGTAAAGTTGTGGTTTGAAGTAATTCATTGTAAAACGGCGTCACCAGCAGCAATAATTCTTAAAACACTTTTAAAATCCGTATCATTATTCCGCAGGATGTTTTTCTTTTATGCCGCCTTTAACTGTTCCTCGCCTTTACAACATTTGATTGATCGTTGACCAAAAGATGGACGTCGGTGACGAATTCATCGACGAGCACGTCAGCTACTCATGTATGACTACTTGACGAATAATGAAGTGTGAGCATGCTCATTCTTAACACACGTGCATTATCGATGGGTGGCCATTTTAAATGAGGCTTCTAGTCAGCAGCTGTGAGTACTTGAACACGGCGAATTGTACGCTGCGCGATTCACTCTGTTCTACTTCGAAAAGTTGTGTGCGTTGAATCCCTAAGAAGCGCTGATGAGATTGCGCCTTCACTATAACGCCTTGATAAACTGCTGTACTATATCCTTCTCCTGCACGGGTGTTGGCGATTGCAACAAGCCGACTAATTGCCAGGTACGTAAATTGACGCGAGCACGACATTAATATCACAACAATGAGTTTTTCTCTCAAATTCATTGCAGATCAATTCTTTTTTTTATTTTCGGATAATAAAGTAGCATGATGATAGGCTGCACAAATAACGTCTTGATAAAATACTTTATTTATACTTTATGCATACGCTCTTTACAAAATACTTGACACATCTGCTATTTAGTTTAATGCTAGGTTCGGGTAATGCACTAAGATATATATCTAGCGCAGCTGTCGAGAGGCAAAGAAACAAGGTAGCATATAGATGAATCCGTAGAGATGTTGCATTTTAATAATATACATCAGCTTTGATCGAAGTGAATTTAAAAGCTCTTATCTTGATTTTTTTTATCAAAGTCATGCCATATTATAGGTTGAAATATTAACGGTCAAGTACTATTGTAAAGCTCGTTATAGTGTTCGACTAGGGTGATCTATTAGTAGCGAAATATTCTTTTTTTTTAACTTCAAATGATTCTTTAATACATTGAGTATAATTAAAAATAAAATTGTATCTGGAATAAAATATTTTTGTTGTAAGTTTACATTTTATGTTTTACCTATTTAAAAATGTATTCTGTCGTAATAATATTTAAAGTATGAAAATTGTCTGAAGATAGCCAACTACTAGTGCCTTGATCCTATAGCTTGATCATTAAGTTAATCTATCAAATTGTATAAAATTGCAATTGTATAGTCATTTTCGATTTATTACGTTTTTGCACTGTATTACAAATACCAAAAGATACATGGTTTGATTTTAAAAACATTATTATTTCCTAAAAGAGACTACAAAAAAAGAACTCATCGATTTATAGA
The DNA here is from genome assembly GCF_024137745.1 of Phymastichus coffea. Taxonomy (NCBI): domain Eukaryota; kingdom Metazoa; phylum Arthropoda; class Insecta; order Hymenoptera; family Eulophidae; genus Phymastichus; species Phymastichus coffea. The sequence goes on along the minus strand of NW_026706940.1, from coordinate 35,241 downwards.
AAAAAAACTGTTAAAAATGTTACAGTAAAGGGAGTATTTCCAAATTATTTTGCTTTATTCATTTATAACTTTCAAAATTCCAGCGAATCAAAAAGATAAATTGGTTTTTTTCTTTGTGCGAAGCCCTTTCGGATGACCTCTGAGTAAGAGAACGTACTTAAATATTTCTTACCACTCGTTGTCATACGTTTCATTTATTAATGTTAGGACATATGTTGACACTATGAAAGTATAATTGTCGGTTGATTGTCATGTTGATTATAAATCCACACCAGCCCCTATGCAGGTATTATACGTCGAACAGACTGACAAATGGTTGTCTCATTATGCGTGATACGTAAAAAGGAGAAAGCGCGCGGCGAGTTGGTGACGCATGCGCAGAAATATCAGGGTGAGACGACGCGGCTTGAAAGTTGTCAGTGCTTAAGCGTGCCTGCCTGCAACTGTGCGGCGTATGTCGACTTCGTCGTTATATTCCGAAATACCGTCTACAGAGTGAAATTACATTGCACCTCTGTGAAAACATGCGATTGACCAGTACTGCCGGGTAAACAGATATCGAATTAGTAAGGTAAGCCCATGAAAAAGTGAATAATCTCCTGTGTAATCGTGGAACCGCCAAAATGTCTCTCCGATCGACGCCATCTTGATGGTTTATGTTGACAAATTCATCTTACGTGTGCGTTCAGTTCAGCTTTTTCTCGTGATTTTTCAGTCAAAAGTACGTGAATTCATTTTTACATTTGTAAAATTTTTACAAAAAATAGCTCCTTTAACGTTAACCGAGCTCAAATGCGTATTTACCAACTGCCGCTTCCATCATTATGTATAGAGATTATAGCTTGTAATTTAGCTTCGTAAATATTGATTGTGCAAGTGATATTTAAATAAGTTTTTTTAGTTTGAAGGTGAAATTTGAACAGCCAAAGAGTTCAACATGTTCTATGCACACTTTGTTTTGGCCAAAAAGGGCCCTTTGGCCCGTATTTGGTTGGCAGCTCACTGGGACAAAAAGTTAACTAAAGCTCATGTTTTTGAAACCAACATTGAAAAATCTGTAGATGGTATTTTACAGCCAAAGGTAAACGTCTCATATTTTCATTTGTCATTCATCCATCATTATCATTTTGAAGTGTTTTAAAATTAAAAATTATTTTTCTTTTATTTAACATTTATTATTCATTATAATCTTAATCTTAAATTATAATGTTATTCATGATTAAGTTTATTAACATTTTCTATTTTGTAGGTGAAAATGGCTCTGAGAACATCTGGTCACTTGTTGCTGGGAGTTGTACGTATCTACTCTCGCAAGGCAAAATATTTGTTAGCAGATTGTAATGAAGCATTTGTCAAAATCAAAATGGCCTTTAGGCCAGGAATGGTTGATCTACCTGAAGAACACAGAGAAGCAGAAGTGAATGCAATTACATTGCCTGAAGTATTTCATGATTTTGATTCAGCTATGCCGGAATTAAAGTAATTTATTTATGTATTGGTTGTGAACAATGCAAATTTTTTTTTTGATCAAATATTTAACATTTATTTTTCAATATTTACAGAGATGTAGATATTGAAGCACAATTTAGTTTGAATCAATCAAGAGCTGAAGAAATCACTATGAGGGAAGATTACGGTAGTTTATCGTTAGTAACACATGATCAAGGTTTTGGTGATATGAGTTTTGATGTAGAACCTCCAGAATTACTTCGACATGCTTCCAATATTGATGCCCCTTTGGATCAAAGGCATATGTTGTTTACTGATGATGGTGCTGGCATTGAAGCTGCTTTGGAGCAAGAAAAAGAGGCTGTTGCTGGAACATCTTCAGGAGCTCAACCCATGGATATTGATACTCCAATCAGAGATGATGGCTTTGGTGGTCACTTAGGACAAGATATGATCTGTAAGTACTTTTGATTAATACAACTATGACTTCTTTTGGTTTTACTTCTGGTTTCACTTGTTAATGGCATTTATAAAATCACTTTCAGCTGGTGGACTCTTTGAAGGCGGTCTCTTTGACGAAACACCAATGGGTGATGTACCTGTCCCAGATGTAAGCTCAATGGGTGATCAGCAAGATCCCAACGCAGCCGCTGTGGCAACTGCACCCGATGATTCGGACGAAGACATGGGCGATCACTTTGGTGGGCCAGCTTCGCCAATGGGTGGCATGAGTAGCGATGGCTCGAGGCCCGCATCTCCTGCTGGTGGTCTTGATGCAGGGGGTGGACGAATGAGTGTCGCAAGTCGACGTTTTGCCACTCCAGCACCACCAGCCATAGCGGATGATCACATGATGGATTGTCACGACGAGCAAAATATTCCTCAAGATCAGTCGAGTTTGACACACGACGAAGAAGAGAGTTTCGCTTTGGCGCCGGTTGACGCATCAGCTCTAAAAGGATTCACCAAGGCCAAGCGAAAGAGAAAACTCATTGTTGATGAGGTGAAGAATATTTCCGGAGAGGAAATGAAGGCACAATTGTCAGACACGAGCGATATTGTAACGACACTAGATCTTGCACCACCTACCAAAAGGTTGATGCACTGGAAGGAAACCGGAGGAGTAGAAAAGCTGTTTGCTTTACCTGCCAGGCCCATTCCTGCAAGAATTTTGTTCAAGAACTACCAACGACATTTGACCAGCAAGACCTATGATCACGACGACTTCGGAAGATTAGGTGGCGGGGAGGATGATATGCCTCTTGAGCAAATGAGGGACGAACACAGGGAAGCTGAAGCTGTATTTGAACAGAGTGGTATTCAAACGAGGCGATCTACGCGCAAACGCAAGGCACCTGCCGATGAAGAGGTATAATATTTTATTTTTCAATTTTATTTTGTTAATGATCGAATATGACTTGATCATTCTTCAATTTATAGCCATCATCGCCGTTGCAACCAGATATAACACATACGTCGGCTATATCAGAACCAGTGGACCAAAGCGTAAACGCGCAACTTCCTCCAGTGGTATCACCGGTTCAGGTGCCAGTCCAGGAACCGGTGGTTCCCGACATTAGTAGCATCATGTCCGGTGTCGATCAGTCGACAATGATGAATGCTGGCGCTGCACCTGTAGAGAATCCACTTCTCAGTATGGAAATGCCACAGATACCAGCCAACGAAGTCAGCTCGTTACTTGGGACAGATCACCACGAACCTCTGCCACCTACCGATGGTATGCCGCAGATGGAAAACATGGGATATGATCAGGTATTAGATTCATTTAATTTAGACGTCCTTCTTTCTCTGATGTTTAAAAGCTCCGAATTCAATTTAATTAATTTTATACATTTTTTCCAGAATGCACCTCCTTATATCGGATACGATGATCAGCATCCACAAGCTCACACACCTGGTGGAATTTCGGACAGAGGAGGACCACATACACCGTGGAATCAAGAAGATTACGAATTTCCACCTTCTGTCGGACCGGTAAATATAGCTCTAAACTTCAAAGATATAATAGTTTTGTATTTTTGCAAATGTTGATGTTCTTTCTATGTTTTATAGCAAGAGGAACAACAAGTAGATGAAACTTATGAACAATTTGAAGAGCGTGTACTGAACAAACGTGCAGCGCACATGTATCATGCTATTAAGAGTAAATTTGATAACAGGGATACTTTGACTCTTTCTGAAATGACGCACAAAAACAGTCGCAAACAGGTATGCAGACTAGATTATATTTCACTTTCTAGTTTGATTAATATGTGTTATATAATAATGTTTTTTTCATTGTTCATAGGCGGCTCAGAAATTTTACACACTGCTAGTTTTAAAGAAATTTCAAGTGCTGGAAATCAATCAAGAATATTCCTACGCTGATATATTCGTTACCAAAGGTCCAAAGTTCGAAAATCCAGCGCTTTAAATTCATTATTCTTTAATTTTAGTTTGCAAATTTTTAACTTAAAATACAGTAGGTATATATTGGCATAACTTTCCTAATTTTTCATTTTTACAAACGAACGCCTATCGTATAATTGACGAGATCGCGAGTATTTATTTCTTATTGATAAAAAAACTCGGTAAATATAAATATATAATAAAGATATGAAAGACTAAGAAAAATATATTTCTACACAAGCTTTGTTAGATGCTAATAATACTAAAGTAATCGTTTTGGGTTTTATGTCCAATCACGTAAGGCAGAGATATTTATATATTAGATTTTTCAACGTGCGTTAATGTAAAAACAATGATTTTTTTTCACCGTTAGTCAATTAAAATAGTTTTGTTTTCCTTTATTTTATTGCAAATTGAGTTTCAATATGAAGTAGTATTTTACTCCATTATAGATGAAATAGGAAGATTGAAACTCATTTACAATGAATTCGACACGTATCATAATTTTATTATTGAAACTCGTGATGAAATAAAGTATTTAAAAGGGAAATACAGTGTAAGTGTACGGCATATTTAATAAATAGAATTTTATTTCGCAAACTGAATCAAAAACCGTAAATATTGCTAAATTTTAAGAAATTCTTGCTTTTAAACGTCATACCTACTTTTGTATTGAATAAAGTTGAAAAACTTTATCTTGCATTTTTTAACTTAACAAAAAACATGCTATTTACGTGATTAGCAGTGATTCTTAAAATGGCAAGAATATGTAAGGCCATTTCATTTTATATAGAAAATACAACTTCATTTAAATTGGATTTCAGTTTTCCCGTAGATTCAATATCAATATTGTGCAAAGAAAATTATTATACTTACTAAGTGACAATTAAATTCTCATTTTCGTATTATAACGAGAGTTCATTCAACATTTTTAATTATTTTTATAGTATGTGTACTTTTAATAAAAATTTTCTAATGAAAATGCAGGTTGCAAGAAAGCGAAATTATCTGTATTGCGTATTATTAAAAGTGCGACTTTGAGTGACAAATGTTACGTTCTAAGAATTATAGTTTAATTGTACGATCTATGCTCTTGTTATAGATTGAATTCGATAAAAAAGCGAATGATGTAAAATATTTTGTTAAAATGCGGAAATAGTGTTTGCCTCGCAAACTTGCGCGATTTTTAAATTGTGACTATGTCGGTGGAATGGTATGAATATATTGTCTAGAACTATATTGCGATGGGATCATACGACAATGCTTCGATTTTTTTACAATTCTGATTTGTAGATTCGAAGTTTCGTTATGTTATGCAAATCCCGTAAAAAAATTGAACTATAAGTATACTGTTTGTAGATAAGAATATACTAACTAAATAAAGTAATAATTAGTAAAATAACCAATGAGTAATGAAATAAGCTTTATTTCAAAAGACCATCTATTAATAGTACATGTGTATTATGAATAAGCATGTTCACTTCGTTGCAACCAGTTAATTATTCGCCAAGTACGTACAAGATAGTTGATTCGATTGTTCCGTGTAATGGCTAAAGAAATTAACAAACATCCGTCGATCATCCAAACTCTTGCAATCATGTAAAAACCGAGATCCTGGATTTTGATTTTTATAAAAAGTTGATGATAAAAAACAGTCTGTTAGCGGAGTAATAAACTAATCGATAATCATTTAATATTTTAAATAGACTCAATCATCAAGCTCGCCACACTGCATGGCATCGCCGTATGACTTGTCCTTCTTTTCTGGGTCCAGCTTGATCATGTCGTCGATTCGTAGGATCGTGATAGCAGCTTCAGTTGCAAACTTGAGAGATTTAATTTTTGAAACAGCCGGCTCAAGAACTCCCGCCTTCTTATTATCTCTGATCGTGCCCTCATACAAATCTAGTCCAACCCTAAAAATTATAATAATATTAAATATAATTAATGCAGAAGATTAATCAAATAAGCAACTCATAATCGCCTTAGATTCATTGCCATAGCACAAAATGTAAATTTACCATTTGAGGTGAGCATGATCGACGACTGTTTGGCTGGAATTATGGTAAGCTCGCAGCTTGGCAACAAGATCTGTGGCGTCCTGCGCCGCATTGACAGCCAGTGTCTTGGGAATGACCAACAGTGAACGAGCGAACTCAGCGATTGCAAGTTGTTCTCGAGAACTCTAAAAATATAAAATTACAAGACTGTTTTTTTATTGAATGCATTTGCGTGCTTCATTTTATTGTGAATCACTTACCAATGAAGTTGCAAAGTTCTCAAGATAGATAGAAAGTGCCGCCTCGACACAACCACCTCCAGCGACTACACTCTTGCTCTCGAGAACTCGTTTCACTGCACACAAAGCATCGTGCACGGAGCGCTCCATTTCGTCACAGTAGAAATCGTTGGGTCCACGCAAGATGATCGAACTGGCTGTCCTAGCTTTTGGTCCTTTGATGATGATCAATTCGTCGTCGCAAATCTGTTCTGTGTACACCTCAGAGGCTTCTCCAAGATTACTAGCTTCGAAGATTTCCTCGCCTTCCATATTAATCAAAGAAGTCGTGAAACTAGCACCAGTTGCCTTGGCGATACGCTTCAAATCTGATTTTTTACATCTACGCACAGCCATTGCTCCGGCATCAACGAAATACTAAAAAAAATATTAACAAATGTATGATAGCGAAAATCTACAAAAGTTGTTAGTCAACTTTTTGTACCTTAAGGCACAAGTCATCAATTCCACCAGTGCAGAAGATGACATTTGCTCCGGTAGCCAAAATTTTCTGTATGCGTTCCTTAGTAATGTCAGATTCTCGCTGACGGATAGAGTCAAGTTTCTCTGGATCATTGATAAGTACTTCAACACCAAGTTTCATCTTAGCTTTCATCAATCCGAAATCCAAGCAAGCAATCTTAGCATTGGTAATTTTCTTAACCATCAATTGAGAGGCAACTGTGCAGTTAAGAGCATAACCAGGAACAAGGACTGACTCCCGAACACTTTTACCATGGGCTTTCAAGACATTAACCGCGTTAATAGGGTAAACAAAACCTCCTTTGCCATCATTGATTTTGACAGCGTTTGCAGCATCCACTACCATATTACCGAAAAAATCTGAGTCACTTTGAAAGTATTATTATAGAAAATATTGAGAGAACTGCTTTTAATGTAAATCAAAACAGATAAGCATGTAATTATTGATGAATATTGATTATATATAAAAAAGGATACGCATTGATAATTTTACTAGATATTGAAGTTTTGGCTACTTGAATCAAACAATCCTTGCCAAGTTCTTCTACACTAACTGTCAAGTGTTCTTGAATATATTTGCAAGCTTCCCTGAAAGTAAAGTTGAATACTTTAATAAGGAAAATTATTTATAAAATATGATTTAAACTAAAGAAATTTCAATTTACTTGCAAGCCAATCTGTAACCACCAATTACAGAGGTTGGATGAATCTTCTGTTTAACAAGTTCATCCGCATTTTTAAGTAATTCTGCAGCGATAATAACCTACAAAAAATTATGGAATAAAAACATATTAAAAACAAAGGAATAAAATTCTATTACAGATTTGAAATATTTCTTGTCAAACTTACAACTGATGTGGTACCATCTCCAACTTCTTCATCTTGCAGCTGTGCAAGTTCAACCAAAACTTTTGCTGCGGGATGTTCAACTTCTAATAATCTGAGAATAGTCGCTCCATCATTAGTAATTGTTACATCCTGGTAATGGTAAATATATTATAACTTAACAGATTATCAAATAAATATTTTAAATAAAGTAAACCAATTTTAAAAAATCACTGAAAGACTTACACCAATATCATCAACAAGCATTTTGTCCAGGCCAACTGGTCCTAATGAACTTTTGACTATGTTTGCAATAGCTGATGCAGCCATCACTGTGAATAATTTTAGTTATAGGAGTCATGCTCAATTATTATGAATTACTTTCATAATTATTTTCTAACATAATTAAATAAAAGAATGAATTTAAAATTCATTAATTCTATTCTTATAATATAATTGTGAATTTTATACATAGCGATGAACTAATAGGGAAGTCTATCACGTTCAGCAATAGCGTAGACAGATATTTTAACCTTTGGAAAACTCAATTAACAGCATAAGTAAATCAATAATTTCAAATTTTTAAGTCAGCTTCAGCATAATATAAAAATCATAACATATAGGCGACATAATTATAGAATAGCGTAAATCATAAATAATTTGGTAATTAAATGTGTTGTGTAAAGTTAAAAATGTTAATAATGAATTTTAGAGTAAGTCATTGTGATGGAGGTTACAGACTTACCATTTTGAGTGCGAACCGGAGCACCGGATTGCCGGGTGCCACCGACCGCCAGAGTACTTGCTACCGTCGACATTTCTTCGTAATTTGTACGATAATCACTGGAGTAAAGAGAATCAACTAAAAATCAGACGAACACGGCGTCGAGAGAACTCAACCGCGTGCAACTCGAGTCTTTGGATAAATAACAATGGACGACTTTCTTCGCTTAAAGTACGCCTGCTGGAACACATTCCGTTGTAAAATGGAAGCTCATTGGAGGACACACAAGACGTTAGCGTGCGCATTGGTCATTATTGGTGATATCACAAATGCCGGCGCGCTAGGGGATTCATGTATTTATCGAAATAATTTTCATGAATCTTGTCATTTATCTCTTCAGTAATATTTATAAGTTTTATGAAATATTTTTAAACAAGAATTAATAGCGATTTGAAAAAAGTTTGTTTATGTAATAACTGTAGTTCTCTTTCTTTGTAAACGAAGTAGAGGTCTCGCGCATGTAAGCCGAATTTGTGACCTTATATGGTCAAACTTTAGGAACAGTTTCTTAAATTCTTAAATTTAACTTTTTGTTGTAAAATTTTTTTGTAAGTAATGAAGATATTTTAAAATAATTTAATTCATAGTAAATAAATTAAATGTTTAAAAAGAATTGATTTTATATCGACGAAGCTATACATTATTTACAAACTAACCATAACAATTTTATTTTCAACTTATTTTTTTCTTTTTTTCCTCTTCAACTGGCATGGAATCAAGTGATGAGTTTCTGAACGTTTTGCGTAATTTATCCACTTCTGATTCCTTTTCATCCACGCTCCAACGTACTGTTAATCCAGTTGTCTGTGAAATTGGCATATTACTAACAACTATATCTTTAGAGCCACCTTCTTCTACATTGTAAACAGTAAATAAACTATAATATTCAAGTATATTCTCTGAAATAAAAAAAGGTTTGTAAATTAAATTGTACAGTAATATAACTATCAAGATAAATTATTCAATTATTCAAATTTTTACATAATATATAGCACACATGAATTTTAAAAGAATATAATTTTATTCAATATATAAAAGTAATTTGTATTTCTTTTATTCATTGACAGTATTTTCCATAGGACATAACAAAAGTTATTTAGAAAATTGTACTCACCTACAACTTCTTTTTCTAATTTATACTCAGCTGCTATATATGATGCAGTGTACTTTTTAGGATTAGTTTTACGATTTGACAATAATTCTACTGCTTGCCGTAAGCTTATTCGGCCAGGTTTGATTTCAGGTGGCTCATAATGTCCAAATGGAAAGTCTTCATGCAAAAGCCTATCTTTAGGAAGAGGTCGATTTGGATTTTTTCTTTGGTCTATTTCTTGAATCTATAAATATATTTTATAAGAATAAATCTATATGTCACTTTATAAAATATCTAGTAACCGTCTGACTGCTGGTATGACACTTTTAAGCATAATGCTGTGATGGATTCTCATCCACCATTAGTTGGGAGACACTTGCATGGAAATTTATGATTAGTTATCATTTTTCTAGAAGAAAAAATGTCAGCATTCAGAAGGTTAATGTTAATGTTTTATAATAATATACCTCGGTACTATTAGATGTCACATAAACTTTTTTCAGATTATCGTTAAGTTGTTGATCTTTCCTTTGAGCTTTTTGCTTGTAATCTGGTTCTACTACATTATAAAACAACCTTACATGAACTTTATAAACTACTCAAATAGTTTGGAGATAAAATGTTAAGTACTTACATTTATTAACTAATTCTATTTGCTGCAGTGTGGAATCATATGTTGGAGCAGCTTTTGGTTTTTCTCGGGAAATGATTTTGTGTGCACGATTTTCTATATTCCAATTCCTGAATGGTTTAGTCAATTTAGAGCCAATAGATCCCATAATTAAAAAAGGGCTTAAATTCCGAAAACATAATTATATTGAAAACATTATCTATATGACATTAATGTAACATCATGCAACATGAAAATAATATACACTTCAAATGATCTTTGCGACATATCACGTACATGTTTTCACTTCAGCGTAATTGTAAGGAGGTGATAATACCTTCGCGTTACTGGTATTTTGTTTAAAACTAATTTTCTTTTATGAATTCATAGTTTTTCATAAACAATCTAAACATCCGTATGATTTTGGAATCGGAGTATGGATTTTTAGGTTACGAATAAATTATTCGACCCCAGACAAGAGTGCAGACGATTATTATTGGTTTCGTCTCATAGCATGAGTAGAAAAAGGATAGCAAACAAAATTCAAAAGACTCGAAAGATGGGTAGTAGACAGAGGTCTCTCACAACCGTGCAACAACCACACAAGTCACAACGCAAGAAAGGCGCCAAATTTCTTATGAAAAACTTTAGTTTCTTCAGTAACTGTAGATATCTTTTTATTACTTCTATGCTTCGCAACGAATAATATTTATTTTATTCGTTACATCCCAAGATGCATCTCAATTGTATGACTAATGCCTTGTATTAATTTTATATCATGGTAAAAGAATTGTTGATCAATAATCTGCAACTATTTGTTCAATATGTACTACTGTATGTATGTATAAACACGTATATGCACGTAAAAACAGACTGACACAGATCAGCATTCCAAGATGTAATATATAGGCAATACACGATTTATAGGGCATTGTTCAACTAAAAATGAAGTAGAACCTTACAATAATCTGCAAGTCATTCTCTTTTAAAACAATGTAATATAGACAAATGCTAAATTAAATGTTTTGAAGAATTTTAAAGTATATTCCCCTTATTATTCCCTTAATCAAAACTAGCGCATCCCATCGCTTCTATAATAAATAGTCACTCGCGCCATGAGTAATTTCTTTTTAGGACGCTGGCGCTTGCTTTTACTCGGTTGTGCGCGCGAATTAAAGAAACAATAAATAAAAGAGCTCTCTCTCTCTCTCTCTCTATCTTTCTCTCTCTCTCTCTCTCTTCCTCTTTCGTCTTGCAGGCAGAACAGAACAGCGCAGCAGCTTACATAGCAGAGCGCGCGGCGCGTGCCTTCGCAAGCTGGCAGCAAGCAGCGAGTGGATCGGAGTGAGACAGCTGCAGCTCGCGAGCACTGCATACCATAATCAAACTTGTGTGTGTTCATTCACTGACACACGCTATCTTTCTCTCTCATACGGTAGCGCTGAATACAAGGATAAAAGAGGCATGCTGTAGTGTAGGCGAGACAAGGATGAGGATAGGCGAGATAGATGTTTGTGTATATAGGTATATACACACGCATGTAAACCAAAGCGGAGAGCAGTGCAGTGCAGCGCGCTGGCGGCGGCCGCGAGAGAGCACAGAGCGTGAGTGTCAAGTCGGTCCCCAGGAATGTGGCACTTCAAAATGGCTGCCAGTTACTTTAGTAATTTACGGCCGTGTCTCTCTTTGTTGTCGGCCGTGCAGCCGTGATCGAGTGAGCTGCAGCCAGGTTGCTCCTTGAGCCATCTAAGGCACGGAGTTGCGATCATCAGCAGCTCCGCCAGCCTCCGTACTACCATCTTGACCCAACATCCCGAGCTTGAGCACTGAGTTCGCTGATTTGCCGCCGCCGCTACTGCTGTACTGCTTCTACTGCTGCTGCGACGGCTACTGCTCCGATTCTACTCTCAGGGGCATCCGTGTGTTTTGTTATTCTCTTCGTAGCACCAGCCTTGTCGTCAAGGTCCATGCTACACTCAAAAGCTGGCCAAGTATGCAACCTCGTCTTCGGGATAAGGTGAAGCTGTAGTGTGCCAAAGCTCAAGATAACAAGAAGTTTACAGAAGTTTGCTGAGGTCTGCCGAAAATGACCTCCTGGTGGTTTAGCGGTTTCGGGCATTACCCTGACTTAGTTCTGGTATTAAATACTTGTTAAAATTTAAAAGATTTAACTATTAAATTGCTGTTGGCTGGTAGCATATACCGAAAAAGCTCTTAAAGTGGAAAAATAGTGGAAAAGAAATAAACTAGGACACATAAAGATCTGCTCTGACAAAAGCTGTCTTGGAGTTTGATGTAAAAGAGAATAAGGAGGGTTAGGTATTTCAAGTGCTCAAAGGATGTTAACTGTATTTCATAAGTTAAAACATGTTAATCCAGCTGTCAAGTCTCAATATGATTCTCCATATTTTCTAAATGCTTTAAATGCTGTAGGATAAGTTGAAAGTCTATCATCATTATCTACTTCAACTGTAACAATGATAATAAAGAGTAAGAGGACACATGGTTTTTATAAAACTACACAGAGATACTGTTATCTTACTGGATACTCCCAGTTTCTTGTGCCTTAAAGCTGATATTTACTTGAACTTTGTGTTTCAAACTATGTTACTGGATGTCTTACAAAAGTGATTTACACTAATTAAATGTGACAGTGAATGGATTATAAGTTTCAATGTATGCAATGGATATTGCTATTTAAATGGAGGATTTTTCATGGCAAAGAGAAAGTTGAATTTATCTCATTGACTTAAATGTGCGCTTTGCGCCAGTGGTGTATTTATGTTTCTGCCAAATTGAAGCTAGGTCCCACAGGGCCTAGCATGGGCCACTATGAATCCACCTGCAGTCAAGGCAACAACTCGTGCCTCTGGATACCATCAGAAGGCACTAGCTGAGATTCGCAATTCATTGCTTCCATTTGCTAACCAAACTGGTAAGTTTTCAGAGATAATACTTTAAAATATGATTAATGCAGGAGATTAATCAAATATTGTAATCTCATTACAGTCTTGTAAGACATGACAATAGTCACAGTTGATTGTTGTATTTGGTGTCAATTTGTAAATATACAACACTAAAAAGAATAATGATCTATACAGGTTCATTTGCAATGATATTGAATCAATCTAAGCATAAATGGTATGAATTAACAGGAAGCCTAGGAGAAATTGGTTCTAGTGCTGCTAGCACAATATCAACACTTTCTACAACTAGTGGTGTAAGTTCTGCTTCTGGTCTCAGTGGCCTATCTGGTGCATCTGGATCAATAGCAGAAAAATCTGATCAACGCCAAGCATTAGCACAACTTGTAGGAATGGGTTATACAGAGGTATGTAGTATATTTGCTTTTATCAGAAACATTTTTTATGCATTATTCGTCAATCAATATATATTTTCTTATGATCAGTTGAACCGAACGTTAAAATGTTAATGATAAGAGATTTGCACAATTCCAGCTAATCTTTGATATTTAATTTTATTGTATAAGTAGTTTTAAATACAGGAAAAAATTGGCAAATATAATAGTGTATTTTAAAATAATTCCTATTAATTTATAATTCATTTTTTACAAAGACATATGTGAATCATCTATGATTCATCTTATAAGTAAAGCCTGTGTGTAACTAAATTGAGAAAGAAAGATTATTAATAAATGGTTCAAATAAAAATTACTCAATGGTTTATTGATCTGATAATATAAACTTTTTTCTTAATATACTAACAGAACTAGTCAATTAATGGATAACTCATGATTTATTTAACGACTCATTGGTAATAAAGAACTAAAAAGTGTTTATATATTAAGATACGGAAGAAATCGCGTATTTGAATGTTCAAAAAGCAATTTTTCTATTTATAAATTTTCATATTTTTTTTACTGATACCTACTTAGTTTTATAAATATTTCAAAATTACAATTACATTATTGATTTCTACATTAATGAAAATGTTTTCAATGTTATTTGATAGCTATGCAGGAAATCATTTTTTCAAGATAAGCTTTTTAGAAGAAAATAAAATATTTGTTGCTTATAGAACATACTCAAGCATTTTCAAGACACATTTGTAAATTTTGCAGTGTTGCAAAGTTTACAAATGTTTAATGTGTATTGTATCCATTGAGTTCACAAAAATTTTGGTGCCTATTTCTATTGTATTGACAATTTTAAATAGTATTTCAACAAAATGTCCATTAATATATGATTCCATAATTATTGATGTTCTATTTGTAATAGAAGAAAATTGACAAACAAGTATAAATTTAAAACCAAGTGTTGAATTATTTTCAACGAAATGGAGCACTATATATTTGAATCTTGATAAAACTATAAGCAAAATCAATTTTCGAAAATTGGTTGTTATTAATATTATTTTTCTCTTAGGAGCTGAGCCTACGGGCCTTAAAAATGACAGGCTGGCGGCCGGACGCAGCATGTGAATACCTAAAGCAGGCATCGAGTCACGATGCAGGTGCACCAACATCGAACCTCAATGGACTGAGCAAGCTAAACACAAAACTCATTCGCAAGCCAAGTCTAGAGCGTGAATTATCATTGCAACGAGGTTCACCAGCATTGGATAGCGGCGCAGGCAGCTCGCGGTCAGATAGCCCAAGGTTACCGGCGGAGCCGGGTCTTAGTCCGCACCATCAGCAACTCAGTCGCCAGTATTCGCCTTCAAGTTTTGTCGAACGTGAACCTCCGCCGCCACCTCCCCCAAGATGTAGTTCAACTCCACCGCCACCACCTCCGCCGCACGCGCCGTACACGTCGCCGAACGTACCTACGAAGATGCAGGAGATGTTAAAACGGATGTCACCTGCACCTGTAGTACCCAGTAGAGCGCCTTTGGCCGCGCCTGGCAGTGGTGGCTCGATTTCAGGAACAGTTAACGGGGTACAGAGAGGTACGAGTCCGGTGTCAACTAACAGTGCCAGTTCTGGAGGTAGACAACCGATGATTGTTCAAAATGGACCACAGGCGAGTGATCTTTGTTATTATACGTCTTATTTTACTAACTAGATGCTTTGAAATATACAAACTAACATTACTTTGCTTCATAGGTTCAACAACAGCTTTCACAGCAAATGCAAGCTCTAAGCATCTACCAATCAAACAACTCATCGTCGAATCAAGTGGAACCACCGCCACCGTATCCTATAGTCTCGTCTTCCGCGCCGGGTGTAGTGCAGCCGCCGTCGTACAGCGCCTCCATGCAGAACCGACAAAGTCCCACGCAATCTCAGCAAGATTACCGTAAGAGCCCATCGTCGGGCATCTATTCGGGACCAACATCGGCAGGTTCGCCAAGTCCCATAACGGTGTCGACTATGTCGCCGAGCAATCACAATCAGTCGCAATCGATGGCTCGCCCAACTCCTCTGCAAGCTTGGGGTGCTCGCCAAGCAAAAACTCAACCGCCTATCATAATGCAGTCGGTGAAGAGTACTCAAGTGCAGAAACCAGTGCTGCAGACAGCAATAGCCCCCACTGCGCCTCAACCTATTTCCACGACAAGCAGTACACCACCACCTCCGCCGAGCTACGCATCCTCGATACAGCAGAAACAACAGCAGCAAGCTCAACAACAACAGCAGACGCAACAGCAGGTGCAACAACAGCAACCACCTCCGCCAGCATATCCACCGGTGGTAGGGAACAATAGCTCGAATTGTGCCTCCAGTACTTCACCATTGAATATGGGAGTATCGGTTGGAGTACCTACCACTGAACCACCAAGTTATGCTACTACGATGCAAGCACTCGCCGCACAAAGGGGCATGCATCATCCAATACCACCGCCACCATATGGTTCTACACCTACCAGTGATGATTCTTGTATCGGCATGGTAAATAGCTTATTGAGCTATTTTAATATTTTACGTTCAAACTCGTTTCTATTTTTTTTTTGTTCAATGCCAAATATTATATGCATATTCTTGACGTTGAGCAGCATATGAGTTTCAATGACAATGTCTGTATATTTTGAAACTGCGATAAATTTATCTCTGGCAGCATATCATTCTTTGATAGATACTCACTCCTCTTTGTTACTCGGAATTGTTTTTTAAAAATGTTTTTGCGTAGACAATAGGTCGATTGTCTATCTTTATTATCAGTTTCTAGCCCAACGATATTTTTTCTCAACAAAGTTGTCAAAGTTATTTATTATTTTATTTTTTAAATACAATAAAATCATTCCATGTACGTTATTTTTCATTAATTATATGACACTTTCGTTGTATTATCATAATAGAATATAAGCACATCGATTTTTATATTTGGAAAGTATTTAGAAAACTGTTGTTTGTACCGCAAGTATATTATTCTTAAAATGTTCGAGCATCTTAGCCATAAACTGTACGTAGTTATGCATAAAAAAAGAGAGAAAGTTTACACTGGTCAAAATTAATCAGTGATGTGCGAGCACCAGACAATATTCATAAAAGTAAAACAAGAAATAGATTACCTACATTACGGCGAATGTAACAAACAAGTGCACTTTTGCAAAAGTATGTGTAGTATTAAGTAAAAAGTCGGGAGAGAAATAAAATTATACAATGTACATACACGCGTTGGCAGATTATTGAAAGTATCATAAATTATTTGTTGGACTGGAATACTTTTTTATTTATTGATGAATAATTTTGGATTAATTGTAATAATTTTTTATTTAATTACCCGTAGGGTTCATCAATGGAAAGTGGTTCGGCATCTCGTTCCTCGCCTGTAGCACATCACCCACCACTACAACGTAAATATTCACCAGCACCAATGCAGGTAGTGGAAAGCTGCCAGCAACATCCTTCGGAAACTCCACCTCTACCTCCAACATCTTCGAGCTCGGTCACAACAAATGTGCAGCGCAATAATGGTACTCACTCAGCTCTACCCGATGGTGACAAGAAGACAGCTGCTGGCGGTGGCGGTGGTGGTCAAGGCAATGGTCAGTACAAGATAAAGCACCAGTCACCTATACCCGAGCGCAAGCATATGAGCAAAGAGAAAGAAGAGGAGAGAAGGGATTGCAAAGTGCGCAATTACTCGCCTCAAGCCTTCAAGTTCTTTATGGAACAGCACGTGGAGAATGTGCTCAAGTCACACAAACAGCGGCTATATCGGCGCTTCCAACTTGAGACCGAGATGCAAAAGATTGGTTTGAGCGCTGAGGCACAATGCCAGATGCGCAAGATGCTTTCACAGAAAGAATCCAACTACATTAGGTTGGTTAACATGCAAAGAATCACCTGTGACATTATCATTTGCAAGAGAATCTGGTTATTAACAGTAATTTAATTTTTAGGTTGAAACGAGCCAAGATGGATAAGACAATGTTCACAAAAATCAAGCCCATAGGTGTTGGAGCTTTCGGCGAGGTTACACTTGTGCGGAAACTCGACACTAACCAGTTCTACGCGATGAAGACGCTACGGAAAGCCGATGTCTTAAATCGTAATCAAGTAGCGCACGTGAAAGCTGAGCGAGACATCCTTGCCGAGGCCGACAATGAATGGGTCGTCAAACTCTACTACTCCTTCCAAGACAAGGACAATTTATACTTTGTTATGGATTACATACCTGGAGGCGATCTCATGTCGTTGCTTATCAAGTTTGGGATTTTTAAGGAATCGCTCGCAAGGTTTTACATTGCCGAGTTGACTTGCGCCGTCGAGAGCGTTCATAAAATGGGTTTTATTCATCGAGACATCAAACCAGATAATATACTCATTGATCGTGATGGTCACATCAAACTAACAGATTTTGGGCTGTGCACGGGTTTTCGCTGGACACATAATTCGAAATATTATCAGCAAAATGGTATATTAATTGTTCATTTTATCAATTGAATTGTTTTCCACTTTATGAATTATAGTTAATTTGTAATTTTTTTGGGTTAAATGTAGGTCATAGTAAACAGGATTCAATGGATCCCTCTGACGACTGGAACAACGAGTGCCGCTGCCTGCAACTGAAACCGTTAGAACGACGAAGGCACAGAGAGCATCAGCGTTGTCTCGCTCACTCACTAGTCGGTACTCCAAACTACATTGCACCAGAAGTCCTGCAACGAACAGGCTACACACAACTGTGTGACTGGTGGAGTGTCGGCGTTATTCTTTATGAAATGCTCGTGGGTTGCCCACCTTTTCTTGCTAATACTCCTGCGGAAACGCAATATAAGGTAAATTATCATTCTCAATGCTCGTTCATGCTTTCGTTTATGATTGAAAATTATGTTAAATAAAGCATGATGTTATGACTCCAGGTAATACACTGGGAAACGACGTTGAATATACCACAACAGGCCAACCTTTCGACAGAGGGTAAGGACCTGATTCTGAAGCTGTGCGTGGGCGCTGATCGGCGTTTAGGCAAGAACGCGAACGAGGTGAAATCACACCCATTCTTCGCAAGCATTGACTTCGAAAAGGGCCTGCGTCGTCAAGTAGCGCCGCACATACCTCGCATACAATACCCGACGGACACAAGTAATTTCGATCCGGTCGATCCGGAAAAATTACGCAACTCCGAGACGTCGGATACGAGCAAGTCAGACGAGCATCTTGACAATGGCAAGCCTTTCCACGGTTTCTTTGAATTTACGTTCAGGCGTTTTTTTGATGACGGCGGTGGGCCCGCCTATCCTAGTCGAATCAGCCTGGACGACAATGACAATCAAGGGCCTGTCTACGTATGACATTAGGCCAAGTGACGCGCGTGCCTTCACCTCTACTTCTCTTATACTTTATTTCTTATGACGCGCGGTCAGGGTATACGTTTTGTTTTTTTCTTCTTGTCTCTTCTCTCTTTGTAGTTTCATGGTGTCAAGGAGCCATACCGTCGGACTTAAGTTTCGGTATACCTAGTTGAACAGTGAGACTAAATTTTGACAACTTCCTATTGTAGGTTTTTTAACTTTATTAAGCCAAATCTTCGACAAAGTCGACAATTGCCTTTTGGAGTTGGAATATTATTATTATTATTATTATTATTATTATTAATTATTATTATTAATTATTAATTATTAATTATTATTATTATTATTATTATTATTATTATTATTATTATTATTATTATTATACTTATTTATTATCAATTGAATTTGAATATTGTTGTTAGAAATCGATCTTCGCCCAAGAACATACGTAATTTAAAAAATAGGAAATATGTCAGTCGAAGGTATATTTTACAAAGTGCAAGTGAATCTATAACTGGAACAAAAACGCCCGCGCCCTGCGAGAAAATTTATAAGACTTGAATGTACGGTCAGATTTGGGCGTATCGACCGTGCGTGTTTGCTGATAACGTTTTTTTTCGTCTTTTTATAAATACTTTAGCTTGCCATTTATTCGGATCAGCTTTCAAGTACGGAGAAAGTATGCGTGCGTTTTTTAAAAATGTTTCAGCGAGTACTGTGATATTGCAGATAATAGCATAATCTAGCTTATAGTTATTTTTATTTTGAACAATTGAAACTTTCCATATTGGTGAGTTGGCCAATAAGTTGGCAATAATTTATGTACTAAAATATTCTTTGAATCAATTTTTAATGCTTCAAGTGTCAGTTCTGTTTGATAACGTTTTACAAATTTTTTCATCAATTTTATAGAAATTTATTAAATTATATGATGATTATGAATTGTTTGATTAATACAACTGTTAAATCAATCAAGAATTTAAACTTTCACAATTGTAATATTATCATCAAGATAATTCGTCTTCTCACGTAGAATGTAATGTATTAATTGCATATCGTACACTGCAGCTTTTCTTTACTTTGAAACGTTCATTTCCTTTTCTCGTAAACGCCTACTTGCTCCGCACTAGCAGTATACAATATTTTATATATATATGTATATATGTGTATGTGTATATATATGTATATACACATATACAGACGGAGAGACACTTTGAGTGTGATGTTTAGTATAACATGAATAGGTCTTTCATTTAAGATCTTATGAGACAGCTGAGGAAACGAAGACAAGTAAAAAAAAAGTCTTCGGTTTCCTTGTGTTAGATTTGTAATAAATTATACTGTTGCAATACCTTATTTATTAAAACCAATCATGTAAAAAGTATTGAAACAATTGCATGCTAAGTAACGAAGGGCAGTTGTCTGACTCATAGTTATTGTGTTCTGAAAATCCCGTACAATATAGAACATTTTTTTAATCGTGTTAAATGCGTCTTTTTCACGTTATCGCGGAATGATTCACTTTGAGCTTCTTTGTGGTCAATGGTTCATTTTTTTTTAATTATCAGTTATTTATGGCTTATTATGCGAAATCAAGCATGATGAGACATGTAAATGAGATGTGCACCATTAAAATAATAAATTACAAGATGATAAAAGCGTTATTCAAATTAAGATAGCATGTGTGTGCCTTGAAAGAAAAGTGTTAAAGTGCCTTCAATCAATTTCACTCGAAACGTCACGTTCTATCTTTTAAATGAAATTTAGATTTTTATTCTTGATAATAATTGGATGTGTTCTTGTAAAGAAAACACAAGATGTCGAATTTTTATCGTTTGTATGTACTATGTACAAAAAAATTATAAAATTGAGTACTCCGTACGCGAATATGTATATTATATATAAATAAAATATTTAATTTTAGAGGGAGAGGGGGGAATTATCGAAAAATAACGATGATTGTTCAAACGAAAGAGAAAATTAGTTTTCGTTGTGCTCCGAAAACATACAAATGAGAAACTAAAAAGGTGCAAAATACTAATTAATTTAGAGCATCATTCAATTTTGTAGTCCCGACTAATTTATAAATAAATTATAGCCGATTGACAATCCAGTGAAAAAAAAGCAAATACCTGTGGGAAATTAAAAAGGACCTGCATTTATATTATTCAATCGATTATGTGCCAAGACTGTATGGCAATTTTCGATGCTTGTTATTTGTGCTACTGAGAGAATACTTTTGATTCTCGGGACTGTTGAAAATGTTGCCTGCAATTTTTTTTAATGACGAACAAACATCATATAGCTGCCTTGTGGAGGAACTGCAATTTCGTAGGTTCATTATGACTTCGCGTACTACGAAATTAAATGTTCTTGTCGCTCTTCAATACAAACAATCGAACGAAGCAGTAAAACGTATCGAGTTTGTTTTTTGTTAACGAGAGTCATAGCGAGCGAAGCGAATATTGTAATGTTATCGACAGAATTTTTTTCAGAAACTTTTCCCAAAGTCGCTTGATACGTTGAACTGCTTGGTTTTAGAACCTTTATTAAGAAATCACACGAATGCATATAAAAATGAAAACGCGCGAGTGATAGTAAAAATAGAGTGCGAGTGAGATCTGTTTTACGACGCATCTACATGAAATAAATAAACAACCGTGCGTTGCGAAATCAAGTGTCAATTCTATATGTACATTTTTTAAATATCTCCTTCCCAATTGTAATTAATTCAAAGTAAACGGTAGCGAGAGATTAGTAAAAATTAAGCTTAGTTTTTTAAGTCTCTTATAATATATTACCGAACTTGTATAAATATTTTGGATGAGTGTTCTAAATTAAAAGTATGTTCAGTGCTTAAACATCTTTTCTATTAATTTTAATTCCTTTTTTTGACATGCCACTCTCATTTCCATTAAACTTTTTCATTTTATTTTTGAAATTGTAGAAACAATTTTGTACTTATAAAATAATTAATGTAGGAAAAGTAATATTTAATTTTTTACTATATTTTATGTTGCAAAATAATTAATTAAAAAATGAGACAGATCATGTGCTTAGCTTTATTTATAAAATGCTTAAAGAACAATAAGCAATTGTTTTACAATATAGAATATATTTGGTGACGTATTATTTTTTTGATAACTTTCATTACGTCACTTGGATACTCCATGTTATTTGACAAAATCAAAGGTTTTCATAGTTACTACACGTGTTAACTCATAATATTTGATTTAACAATTTTTTTATATAAAATACGATTGGAGTAAAACTGTTTTTGCTCTCTCTCTCTCTCTCTCTCTCAACTCTATAAAAAAGAAACATTTGCGCAGGCGCTCTTCCAACACGTGATGTGACAGGTCAGGCAGACGACGTGTTTTCTTGGCTACACAATAGCAGACTTCATTATCATTTAGGTATAGCTGAATATTTGTTCACCTTTTGCGGTTGCAATTCGTGTAAGCTCGCCGACGAAATATCATTTAATTTTTACTCTCCGAACGACAGAGGATCAAAACAATTTACAAAGATGAATCGAATAAGAAAAATGCTGGCTAGCAAGGAGACTCGTGACTATTTTATGAGGTATATTGTGTCAAATTTCTTTCTTTCACAGTCAAAACATTGAATGTTCGTACTTGAAAAATTTCTATATCAAATGATTATTTTCGTAGCACGCATTTCTGGGGTCCTGCCGCTAACTGGCTAATTCCAATTGCAGCTATTGCCGACATTAAACGAGATCCGAAATTTATCAGTGGTAAAATGACTTTTGGTATGTTAAGTTTCATTCATATGTATTGGAGTTATTTGTTCACTCTGTTCATTAGAATATATTTACATTTTTTACTTTTCAGCTTTATGTTTGTACTCCATGTGTTTCATGAGATTCGCTCTCAAAGTTCAGCCTCGTAACCTTCTACTTTTTGGCTGCCATCTAACAAATGAGTGTGCACAACTCACACAACTTTACAGATTCTTAGACTACAGCTATGCAGAGAAGAAAGAAGAGAAAAAATAAAGTGATTACTATAAACCAACTCACCTTCTTAAAATAAACCCACTACTACTGCCAAGGAGTTTAAGAAACATACACACTGCACTTCCCAACTCAAATACTACTGAAGCGTTGAGTCCATTCAGAGTAAAAATGTAGAACATTTTTATAAATATAATGAAAGTGCTGTATATTGATCTGAATTGTTTAAGATTTTTGAGATGTACAGTGCATCGACTTATTAGATAGTTGTCCCGCTTACTGGGTAATAGTTAATTAGGAAACATAAAGTGTAAATAATAAAAAAATATAAAAATCATGGGATTTACTACTTTGAATATAATGAATCATTAGATTAATAGTTAATTTATATTAATTGGTGCTATTGTAGAAGGCGTTGAGTTTATTTATTAATTTATTTAAAATTTAAATAATTAATAATAAAGACCTGTTTTAAAAAATATTGGTTATTCACATTCTTTTCTGCTCCCAGCGAGAATTGCCATTAATATTTGACACTGGTGGTGTGGAAGCCATCATCTTCCTTTTTCAAAATTTACAAGATCGCAATGTCATGTCAAAATTCGTAGTAACCAAACTATTTGTTGATAAAACAAACATCCTTTAAAGCGTTAAAATCGATTGAAAAACAGATTTATCTATGTATGCTCTTATCGTAAAAGCTCTGCAAGTCATAAAAAAGTTTCTGCAAGCTTCAGCTTATCTAACAAAATTCGTTAACGTACACATTATCCTCAAGATTTACGTTTCTATATTTCTTCTGCTTTACGCTGTGTCCGTGATATTGATGCTCTACCTGCAGGAGCGCCTCGAGCGCACCTTCCTCGAGAATGGAGTAACCGGCAACTCGCGTCGATCGCCGTCATAAGCGAAGCCGGCTGCGATCGTGTTTTTTTATATTTCCGAGTTGAGGCCGAGAAGAGACATTATAGTTTTTTCGCTGCTTGGGCTGCTGCTGTTGTAAAAAATGGTGATCTCGACCGAGCTAAAGGAAGATCCGGAAACCTCCAGTGTCGTCGAGAATGATTTGGCTTCGTACAACGCTTGTAGCGGTGAGTTTTAGGAATGTAGAAAATGTATATTTTTTGGTGGCTATTGAAGTCAACTATTCTGGTGTACTCCTGTTTTACGACCTTCATCGAGGTTTGATCAAAATATTGATTCAATTGCCTATCATAATCGACGTGGGGGAAGGAAGTCACCGGAATAACCAACAACTTCATTGATTTTTGTAATCTTTCTTTATTTAATAGTAAAAAATCACATATGATATAAAATATTTAATCATAATATTTATTGTAGAAATGTTAATTGGACAGAATACACTTTTAGTGTGTAGACGGAGTATTTTATAATTATTTGTAAATAATATCAAAATATCTAATCATAGGCAGTGTTGAGTAACGTCCCACTATAGGCGGGAAGTAACAGGCAGATCATTACAATTGCTTTCGTCATGATACACGATTTTTCATTATAAAATTTTCGTATCGTTGCACGTCACTTTATTATACTTATGTAACAAAAATGTTATACTATAATGGTAAGTGGTTGTAAAAAACATTGCATCAAATTTATCTGCTTTGGATTCTGAAATACTTAAAAATACAACTACGTCTATCACGAGATGAAATCGTATTTTACAAAAGTATTAATATAGCAGGAAAAGTTTGTTCGATATAAAGGCACGATATCATCATTTTGTTAAAAGTACTATGTAGAGTAGATCACTTCTTTTACCGGCGATTGAACCGGACAAATAGTGCTATGCTCAACACTAAAAGTACCCAGCTGGACTGTATAGAGGCAGCTCCAGCCAAACGACATTTATAGATGTCATACCTGTAAGTGTTTTAATAAACATTAATGATTTCAGAACTGTATTACACTCTTGATTTAGAACTATCAATTGAGCGATTGATCGAAACAAAAGCAGTTAATGTATCCGATTGCTTACAATTGACGTTATCTAATTCCATTTCCCGGAAACGAAATTACGCGCATGTTTGTTATTTACGTTTATAAGTTATCTAACATTTATCAAACCAACTCGTTCATTTTTTTACCTCTCGTTCTATCAACACAAACAATAAGCGACCCCTCGGTCCAATACGAAAAATTACGAGTTGTCTAATTAATGTAGTATTTTTGATGTAGTGCAAATAGTAGTAGGTCCCTCAAGGGCGTCACACATCTAGTTATGCTAATTTGCTTGATGCATTTAGTCAAAAAAGGGGGGTCCTACCGGCTTGAATAAACTTGGAAAGATTGTTTTAGCAAAGTATTGTGGCAGATCGGTCAACACTTTTGTTAAAAAGGATTTGTATTTTTGTCAACAATTTGATTGCACCTTTGATTTTGGAACAATTTGCCTTTGTTTCAATTACTTTAATGAAACGACGTATATTGGCAATCGATAATTTAGTATCAGAAATCATTACTAGCAAGTATACTAAACTCGCATTCAACAGAACAAGCGAGCTGAAGTTCAAAGCAGCAGACTCACCTAGAGACTTTGTCCTCAACGACATTGGTGAACTCAGCTTCAACCAATTGTCCATCGAAATACGTTATCAGATCTTCTAGCGGATACTCGAAGCCTTGTTTGCATTCGCACTTGTAGCCGCCACTGTCGAATCCACGACCCAATATCGGTACGCACTGCTCAATAAAGAAGAGAGATATAGAACACAATGGAATATTTAAAATAAATACGTTGTTGATTAATGCCATCGCTGAAAGTCTCCATTATATGATTCCCGCCATTAATTACGCCGTGTTCGACTACGAGAACGACTACGAAGGCGGTAAGCTCATGCACAATTAGAGGAGCGAGCGAACGACAAAAGCGTAGGAATATCATAGAAGAATGCGCGATATAAGGCAAGAAGAAGAAGAGGGAAGAGAGAGAGAGAGAACTCACGTATGAGGATTTTTTGTCGCACTTGTGCGTCCCCTTGAACGCGTTGGGAACATTGAATTTATCGTCACACTGGTTGATATCCAGCTGTAGCAAGTCCATGGTCACAGTAACGACACCCCTGTAAGTGTCTTAATGTTAAATATGATCTTCCTTTAACCTCGCCAAACGAGCGAGAGAGGAGAGAGAGAGAGATAGAGAGCGAGAGCGAGAGAGAGCGAATATAGGTTGAAACGTAGTCATCCTCTATTTGGCTCTCTATCTTTCTGCGCTGCTTATTCTCGTGTGGTGGTGACCCCCAGTAGAGTGAGCGTCCCCCGAGAGAACAGGTTCCCCGCTGAAACTATCTCACACTCGTAGTGGCTGGCAGGCTGGCTGCCTGCCTGCTCGCCGATACTTACTTGAATTCCAGTTTGTCTTTGAGGCTGTCCCAGCCGAAAAAGGGGGATGCATAGGTAATTAACCATTTCTTCACTTTGCCGTTACAATCGAAATAAGGGACGGTCCAGTAGCCGTGGTTCAGGTTTGCTGCCCTGAAACGTACACAACAGACACTCCGAGTCAGTAGACAGATAAAAAGCGGGAGAGACAGAGACAACGAAGAAGAGGAGGAGACGGACGAGCCGACCCGCCCCATCCGCAAGCGCATTAAAATAAATTACACGTACGGCCAGCGCGTAGATAACCCCCCGCGAAGACAGAGCCAGTGTTTTTCTTTCTCGCTTCCTCTCACTCTCACTCGTCGTCGTTGACGCCTCGCTCTCACTCTATCTCTCCGTGGCCGAGGCTTCCTCTATTTGCAGAGAGTTATGTGGGAAAGTTCAAGCGCGCTATTGAACTGAGAATCCCAAAAGGGAGAGCACAGAGAGCGAGAGCTCCGATGTTTTTATTTCGGCCAAAAATTTATTAAAGAGCCGTAAACATGACGAAGAGAGAGAGAGAGAGAGCGAGCGAGATGAACGAACGGGTCGACTTTCGGATCTTCTTCGTGGTCTACCTTCCTCCTCTCTACTATATCTTATACCTGTAAAATGTCGGGTAGCGCTCATATTTTTTCAGCGATTCTCCGGTCTCGTTGTAGCGCACCATCATTTTTAGGAAGTATTTCTCTAGATCGTCGTGATTTGCCGCCCAACGGTTCTTCAGCAGTTGGAACCACTCGTTATTCGTGTAAATCTCCTCTGCAATAACAATTCACGCCATATGAAAATACTTACGTTATACCGTTTATTCAATTGTTAGCTATAGACGCGATTTTTTTTTCATTTTGACAGCTTAAACGAGGGGTTAGTCAATTATGTACGTTACACAAAAATGTATAATTTACCTGAAGAGTTTAATCTGGCTAGATCTTCGACTTTCAATTTGAGCGCGTTACGCTCCTCCTTGTAGGCGTAGGGCGCGAAATACGTGCGGTTGGTAAACTTATTACGATCCCAATAAATTCCTGCTGACCACATCCTCGAGTTGCCAAAGAGCAGAGCTACAACTTCAGCTAACATTTGATCCTCGTTCAATGGTTTATCGGCAACACGTTTGCCCGAGTACACTTCCTCGGGGTCGGACACTTGCAAAAAGGCGCTGATAAAGTTAGCTAGACGGACGGCCATTTTCGCCTCGTTCTCGTAAAATTCATCTGCTCCAAAACCAATGTCACCAGGTAGTTTAAGTTGCTCTTTCGTAAAACTGAATCGACATCAAAGTTAATAATGAGTTGGTTTTAAAAAATCAACAAATGTATTTAACGTACTTGTTGCAATTTTTTTCGTGTACGTGACCAATGAAGCCCAACACTTGATGAATGTTCATTTTGCTAGTGTGTAGCGAGCCGGGTCCAGAGGTGAAGTTCCTGTATTCGTAATACTCCTCGAGATACTTTTCCCTCCTGACGGGCGTCGCCTTTGTTAACTCTACAGGTCTTTTTTGAATCCCTAAAACGTCCGAGATAAAATCATTATATTTCAATTACAATCATAGGATTAGAGGAGTGAAGCGTAAAAGATAGTATTTACAGCCAATCTTTGAGCAATCGAATCCGTTATAATATTGCTCGGGAGATGCTCGCTCGATGATTTCACCAAGATAGGGTGCTCTTACCGTGAAAGGTAATCGCCAGCCTGGCTTGCATCTGCACATGTAGCCACCTCTCCTGAATCCCCAACCGTGCAGCGGCTCGCACTGTCAATTTATAATCAACGTTATAATGCAGTGTTTGCAAGAGATTCGTTTCGTCAATTAATTTTGATTAGACTTTTATGTTTGTGCAGTTCACCAAATAATCCATGCATGCTTGGATTAGAAGATGACGAAAAAAAGATTTATTAATGACTTTGTTGGACACAAGAAAGTTAAATGAATTACCTCGGTAGTCTCGCGCTTACATCTAGCTGTATTAGCAAATTTGTTAGGTCCCCTGTTTCCTTCACCTCGAGGACATTGATTAATATCTATCCTGTCAAAGTCCATTTCCATAACTGAAACAGCTGTGTACCTAAAATTTACATAAATGCAATCATTACTATCAATTATTAAAATGAATCTTATAAATTATTCTCATTAAACTAATTTTGTGTTAAAAGTAAAATTAATTTTTTCGAGATATTTCAATTAAAACTAGAAAGATATTAAGAAGTGTGCGTTCAAGTGGAAATATAGTAACAGTTAACGTAGGAAAATTATGACTTAATATTTTTATTACGGTAGCTAGTCTATGGGAAAGAGACTTTTATCATTAGTAAAAGACCACCTAAGATCATCTAAAAAGTCTAGATTTTTGAAATTTGACTACAGGTCTTTTTTAATCCTTTAAGTGCTTTAATCCCATCGTCCCATAGTATTTCACACGTGTGAGCAACATGAAAGGACTATCTTGCTTGACCAGTACAGATAGGATACACACCCTCTTTGAAGGACACAAAGGGGGTTGCGAATAAATTATAATAATAATGAGCGAGCAATCTTCCCCTAGCATCTATCTGTGCATTCTGTGCACAATGCAATTTTTGAAACATATTGGGACTCAATGCATGCAAACAGTTGCATCGCTGCATCAGCTGCTGGTTTACTTGGAGAAAAATCTTACCTGGGAATTTCAATGTGTCTAAAACTAGTGTAACGAGGGTACAAATCTACAATTGGAACAACTGCTGCGAAAAGCCAACGGTTTGAACGTCCACAATCAAAATAGGGTCTTATCCACTTTACTGGACCATCCTCCTCGTGAGCACCTGAAATACAAGTTTATTAAAAAAAAATAAAATTTTTCTCTCTTTTCACATTTATCACAATTAGCATACCTCTGGGACCATGGAACGTGTGAGTAATATTTGTATTGTTTGCATATCTAATTTCTACTTGGTACGTTATCTTGGTGTCATGTCTCTTTGGATCATCTGGCAGCCACTTCTTGTACCTGTAAAAATTGGAAACCATTAAAACCAGTTTTTCGTATTGCATACAAAATTGCATTATATCAATTGTGATAATAACTTGAGCTCCCATTGATTTACCATTCATTTATTCTATAGTAGTCTGTTGTATAATCCTTGCTGAGTTGGTTAGCAGGAAATGCACCCAGATCCTGAACTGAAAATGTATTTCTAGTAGATATTCTTTCAAGATGCACAGGATCATTGAAATCATCAAGCCTGTATGTTCTAGGAGCAAATCTAGGCATGGTCTTGTTAAAGAATCCTCTATAGGAAGATGTAAACGACATATTGGGAGCAAAATAGATTG
This sequence comes from Phymastichus coffea, assembly GCF_024137745.1. Taxonomy (NCBI): domain Eukaryota; kingdom Metazoa; phylum Arthropoda; class Insecta; order Hymenoptera; family Eulophidae; genus Phymastichus; species Phymastichus coffea. Next base: position 5,934 of record NW_026706940.1, on the reverse strand, counting down.
CTGAAGCATTGATGTGCGGATTGGCAGATACATCAGCCACAGTAGATAGGAAGTAATACATCATTCCAGGATCATAGGTGTCATTAATGGGTGGCTTGTAATTCCTCGACTGAAGAATATAACTCCAATAGAAACTTCTAGTCAGAGCCATGTTGTGCAGGTGCAGCAGTGCTGTCCTATTCGGAAAAATAGGATTGATGTTGATCTCCTTGATGTCGGGCAGGTGTGAAACAGTGTCAGGATCCAGGTAGAGGTCGTCAAGGCGCTGGATCTGACAATTGTCCACGTTAATTTTGTCAAGCTTGTATCGAACTTCATCAAAAGCATCTCGCGATTGCCAATTTGGAGGTCCATCATCGCTTTTATAAATATCTTCGTCGTTGTAACTTTGGGACCAGACTACGCCCAAAACCAACAGGTAGCAGGCGACTAATACCGCTGCCATGCGCGTCATTGCCTCTTTTTCACGTTAACACTAAAAACCACAAATAAGTTCTTGTCTCAATGCAGTTGCATTGTAATTTCCTTGACGGGAATGCACTAAATAATGAATTGTTCTTTCAAGCGACCAAAAGAAACGAATTTAACGTTGATGGTAAAACCCGATGATTTGTTGTGAGCGAGGCAACCGCCGCCCAAACGTCCGATTACACGCCGCGCATGCAGTGAGTAAGCGCACTAGTGAGCAAGAGAGACGAAACGAGAGAGTGGGAGAGAGAAACAAACACGCCCATGGAGAGGAATTTTAAGTTTGTCGCACATTGCATCGACTACATGTACTGTATACACGCTACCACGACAAATCGTGTGCTGATGAATTGATATCGATGATTAAGTTAATAAAACTTATTTTAAATAATGCAATTTAGTTTAGTTTACTTCGTTTTGGAGGCTTGAACTGTTACTAATTAGTTTTGCATTTAGCAATAAGCAACGCTTTGATCTCGTTTTGTTGATCTATCGTGAATGCGGTATTATAATCTAGATTCTACATAATGAACTTGCTCATCTTTTATGAAAATTTTGGAGCTGTAAACTGTATTTATAGCACATGAAAAATAAACAGGTTGACGGTGAATTTTTAATTTAAAATGATGATTAAATTAAAATTATACAGAGAATTATGAAGCTTCAGAATTTGTTTAAACAAATTGGAGCATTAGCTATTATTTTTACAATATTTCTAATTCTAGAAAAATGTAACAATTAATAATTATTGTTGAATATTTTCTACACTTGTACATGTCTCACGTTTTTTCTTGGAATCGGTCTGTTTTCATTTCACGACTGTCTGCTATAAATAGGTCAATCGAATTGATCTAATGAATAGCATCGTCTGCGTTTTCAGTAAAAACTTCAATTGCACGCAATAACCAAACGCTATACTTCTGTTGTAAAAGTCTTAGATGCAAGTAAAAATCGTCGCTAAACAAGCGTGAACGACCAAGAAGAAACAAAAAAAATCAACAGTGATCGTGCCCCTTGAACGATGACTAACTGTAATGTTGCCGAGCTCAAAAGAAAAACTTGAATGTTCAGTAGAAACAGACAATTTGGTACGACAGAGTTCCAAGTGACCGTTACGTCGGTGTTGATTGTCGAACGTTGTGAGCGTGGCTTGAGTTCAGAAAGAGAGAGAGAGAGAGAGGGCGTCTGGTGCTTGGCGTTGGCACCAGTGACGTCACGAAAGCGAGCGAACGAGCGAAAAGAGAGAGCGGGAGCGCTCTTCGCCTCCCGCGCGCGCGTCTATCGCGAGTCGGGAGAGCGAGCGCGAGCGACAGAGACAGACAGACAAAGGCTGCCGAGGAGAGTTCGCGGCGCGTTGTCGACCGACCAGCCTGAGCCAGCCTATTACATTTCCCTTGGGAGAGAAGCATGGAAATCATCGCAATTTGTGCCTATTGAACTTCACGCAACATATACGAGAGCTTCCGTACAATCTAAGTCAATACCTTCAGTTTTTTTTGTTTCTCTCTCGTCGGTTTCTTATCGACCACCAGCAGTTTTTTTCGTGCAGAATCGACTAATATAACTTGCCTCGCAGAGCCGCCACACACGCACACATCCATATATCTATACCTCGCCCCGAACGCCGTACATTCACCTACGCAAGGACTTTTTTGCCGATCGACAGAGCGAGATCGACTTGGGCTTCTGCGGAGCTTTTCTCAGGTATTTTCTTTATTATTAATTCGTTAATCGTTGATGTAAGCCTTGATTCCAATGAAAAAATCGACGCAAGGGATCGGTGGTGGGGATTTGTAGAATTTACGTGGAGGACTCGGCGATTTCGCATTTTGCAAAAAATGAGGTTAAGTTTCGCGAATGCAGACTTGAGTGAGCGAGAGAAAGAGGCGAACGAACGAAGGCAGAAAGAGAGACAGAGAGGAGCGCCATCCGGATAGGTTATAATTTCCGCCCGCGGATGTTACCCATTGGCGCTGCCGAGCGAATTTTTGCACGAACGCACTTTGGTGTGGTGTGCAAGCGTTGCTGCTGCTGCTTTTTTCGCGAACGGAAATCGTCGCTGCTGCTGCTGCAGCTCTGATGGTAATGATTCGCTGTTGCACTGCCTGCTGCTGCATTTTCGATGCCGATTTCGTTTCTCTTTCTCTTTTTTTTTCGTCTGCCTGGTATTTTGGAGCAATTTTTTTTAAGTGCGTGGTAGGAGGGGAAACCAAGAAGGCATGTGATTTTTTTTCGGCTTTCGTTGGTGTATTTTGAGTGGTCGGCATCGAAGAACGACATTCTTTTGCGCGTTACATGTGTGCGTTTTAGCAAATTTACTGAACTGAGCGTTAGTGGTTGAGGTGTATAAATTATACATATATTGATAAAGATTCCAGACGAGACAGAGCGAGAGAGCGAGAGAGCGAAAGAGCGCGAGAGCGCGAGAGAGAGAGAGAGAGAGAGAGAGAGAGAGAGAGGAGAGAGAGAGAGAGAGACGTTATATGTGCATTTTGTGCAACGTGGATTGTGATAATATTGCGTCGAAAGTAACGTAGAAGCGCAAGCGATTGAGAGGGAAAATGGAAAAACCTACAAGTAGTAAAGATTGGCCATTAAATTTCAGTGGAAAAAAGACGTTACACGCCTACACGTGGCTGTAGCCATAGCGCGACACTCGTATGTATACTCCTACTTTCTTCGTATTGGAAAAGACATGCAATCGCGTGGCGTTCGAATAAATGTGCGCATCCAAGCAAGCCACTGATGAATAAAATAATCGTCGCAAAAGTGGCGTCGCGGATTACGTAGCACTGGGCGCAGTGCAGCGAGGAGAGACCGACGCGCGCACGAACGTTATCGCACTGGTAAAAGTCAGCAGCAACAGCCTCAGCGGTAGATTTGTCGAGTTGTCAAATTCTCTCATCGGTAATCTATTCGTCTCGTACTTATAGAACACACTCGGCTCTCTCGCAAAGCCGTATCAAAACTTTAATGCATCACCAAAGGGAAACAATTTGCCCTTTTATTTCCCATCTAAATGTCAATTCGCTCGCCGGAAGAGCACACGACTGACACTCTCGCGCGGCAACCACTGGGCATTCTTGGGACCGAGCACGAAAGAAGAGTGCTAAACAGAGCTTTTTGCGTTGTTTTTTGCTTGTCCGTTTCCTAAACTTTCTCGAATTCCCAGAGAGGTGAAAAAAAAGCGCAGTTGTTCCCGCAAAAAAATTGAAGAAGCTTGGCGCAGAAAGAGTTGCATATATCCATTTTTGTTCATCCTTGACCGCAATATCCTCGAAGGTTCTCTGTCTTTCGCGTGCGCTCTCTCTCTCTCTCTCTCTCTTTCTATCTCTATCTCCCCCCCCCCCTCTCTCACTCTCTCTCTCTCTCCCTCTCTCTCTTTCTCTGTCTTTCGTTTTCTCTCGTCTCTCGCTTTTTTTTTCGTGTTCGGTTTTTACGCGAAACGCGTACGCCGCACATAGCTCTGTGTCTTTCTACCAGATACATATTCCCATCGTGAGTGTGACTTAATAGGACATAACATCGCGGCCCGGACCCATTATCATGCAAATGCGAGGCGAGAGAGCGAGCGCCCCCTCGACTCGGCAGCGCGCGCGCGCGCGCGCGATGACCCCCCTGGCAGTGGACGACACTACCTCCCTATAGCGCAAGGCCCCGTTTAATCGAGGAAATTGAGGAGAGCGAGCGAGCGAGAGAGAGAGAGAGAGAGAGAGGAGAGAGAGAGAGAGAGAGAGAGAGAGAGGACGCCGAGAGCGAGCCGATGCGCTTTTCGACGCGCTTACAACCCGACGACGATTCGAGTGTCAAAGTAAACCTACTCGCCCCTAATCACGCGTAGCGTCCTTTGTTCGGCCGAGCCTGCTCGCCGCATAAGCACACGTCGCTTCTTTTGCCTGCTGACTGGTGTGCTCGCCTCTCGGCGAGTATCGATCGACCGATGATGCTTTTGTCTGCCTGCGCGTTCACTCCCGGTTGCCGGCGCTCCTCGCGATCGACGCCTAATTGCCCTGGCCGTTCGCCGCGCGGCGCGCGCTCGCTCGCTCGCTCGCTCGGCAGGCCCAACGTCTTTTCGCGTTCGTGTCGCGCCTGCTATTCGCGGATTCGCTCGCTCGCTCCGGTCCTCATTTTCTCGCGTTGCGCTTTACCTTCCGATTGACAATGAACAAGAGGATGAGAGGTTGCTTTTTGTCGACAATCAAATTTCATTTGTTAATTTCATTGGAAAGACATTCACTAGTCGACTGCAAGGTTCTTTTCCGTTCTTTGTGCAATCTCTGGCTGCTCGTCCGACCAAATGGTCAAAATTGACAACAAACCGACTATTTGCTTCCGGCAGTTTCGCAGTCGTTCAATCTAAATTGGTAAAAAAACCGATTTTCAAATGATAATTACGAAGAGTCAAACAGAACAAGGACTAACCGCAAAAGAACTCAATAAATTATTTTTGCCAAAAAGTGGGATGCTCGAAGTAGATAAACTGTATAGTTCAACGAGGTATACTAAGATCAAGTCAACAGATGCAACCGATGTCTGTCAACGATTAATCTAATCAACGTAAACATTCGATAAGAATTATCTTCGGACTCTTTTTTTTCCGAATCCAAAAGAGAATGTAATCGATCGTCAGACATTCATGCCGATCGGTTCTATCGCAGAGCGAGCAGGCGCATCGCCGTAAATCTTGGATTTTATCAAATCTCGAAAGAGCTGCGTTCATCCGTCGCAGGATCATTAAAACAAAAAACCAACTGCACTCTTGTGGCGAAATAAGAGCGAGAGGGAGAGAGAGGCGCATGTGCATTTGGATAATATAAGCGGTAGCAGGTGCGGCCTAGCGCTTCGGCCGCGAGAGTCGACGAAGCAAGCTGCAACGGCCCTTTTTCCCGTGCACTCTTTCTCTCTATCTGCACAGGAAGTAATCTTTTCTTTGTCCTCCCCCCCACCCCTCTCGCTCACTCTCTCTCTCTCTCTCTCGATGCAAGTTGCGTCAATCCGCACCGATAAAAATTTCATTGCAAATCTCCAATTTCCTCGGGGCTGGCTAAAAACAAAGAAATGGCAGAAGAAGGGAAAAGAGCGAGACTTCTCCCCTGCGCAAAAATCCGCAACAAGTTGAGAGAGAGGGGGGAGAGAGAGAGAGAGAGAGAGAGAGAGAGAGAGAGAGAGAGAGAGAGAGAGAGAGAGAGAGAGAGAGACCGGGTGTTCGAGCGTTGCACAGATGTCGCGCGCACATTTTGGGGAGGAGGAGTGCGCGCGCTCGCTACGGGCGCACGTGGACCCGCGAGCCGAGCGAACACGTGTGGTGCGCCCGTGCAAGCGGCAGTCGGGCTAAAGCGCTGCAAGGCAAAACAAGGCTTCGGCCTTCTCATGTTAGGTACACCAACTCTCTCTCTCTCTCTCTCTCTCTCTCTCTCTCTCTCTCTCTCTCTCTCTCTCTCTCTCTCTCTCTCTCTCTCACACTCA